>NC_086179.1:26503945-27128945 GCF_023053635.1 Elgaria multicarinata webbii | reverse complement strand
GAGTAAAAGGGTTAAAAGAGGTTACCCCAAAACACAACTCCTCACTGCTCTGTGGATAGCAGAAAAGCCCCTTGGAGTTGTTCCACCATTACAATCTGCATGTTCACCTGCCTCTTGCGCTGGCCCAGGCAATGGTGGTGGTGGTGAGGAGGAGGAGGAGCAGTAGCTCCCACTGCCTACTCACCAGCTCTTTGCCTGTCAAGAAAGCAAGTGGTGGCAATGATGAGAAAGAGGACAAGGAGCAAGAGCCGTTGATGACAATGGTGGTCAGAAGGTAGACTCAATGAAGGAGAGGCCCTGTTGAGGGCATCTTGCCCAAGAGCCCTTGAAAACCTGGAGCTGGAGTTGGGGAGGGCACTGAGTGAGGTCAACAACAAGGTATTTGGGGAACAGGGTGAGCGGTAATCCCCAGAAGAGGTTCCACTGACAATCCCTGGAGCCCTCTGGCCCTGCTGATCCTCCTTGCTATTGCTGCTTATTCACTTGCCTTCTCCAAGTTGTAGCTAGCAGAAGGAGAAGGACCTCCATTCATCTCACCCTCTTGGTGTCTGTGCAGATTGGATCCAGAGGGAAAGGACAAGCAAATTGGCAGTAACAACAGTTGAGAAGAGGAGGTGACCCTTTCAAGGAAGAGGTCCACTGTGGGCATTTTGACCATGATATGGGGAGACATGATAGAGGCATACAAAATTATGTAGTATGTGGAGAAAGTCCCTCTCCCATAATGCTAGGACCCACAGACATCCCGTAAGCTAAATGGTGAGAGATTCAGGACAGATAAAAGGATTTATTTCTAGAAGGAGTATAGTTAAACTCAACAGGATAGAGCTAGAAACGCAACAGCAGTATTCACTGCTGAGATGTTCCTAGCTCTATCCTGGTAAGAATTCTAAGGCCTTTCTCACCCCCAACAGGAATCACCTTCTCCTATATGCACTTAGGCCTTAGCTAGACCTAAGGTTTATCCCGGGATCATCTCGGGGTCATCCCTGTTCATGTTAATGACACACAGGATATCCCGGGAGCAGGCAGGGACGACCCCGGGATAAACCTTAGGTCTAGCTACGGCCTTGGTTTTGCAACCACCAGGACCTTTAAGGCTCAAGCCCAACCCTTATTCAGTACTCTCTCTTTGGGTAGTCACAAGCAGGAGACGTAGGATTGTATCAACAATGAAAGCTTTATTAATTACAATAATAAGTTGTTGAATAATAAACAAATAACTCATTTAAATGATCTCTCCTACCAAATAAGATAGATGATCACACATTCAAACAATCCTCTCACAAACATCACAGACCTTCACTGAATCCTTGACTCACTCTTTTGCCTTTCTCCCCACAACTCTACCAGATCATTTCCCTATCTCTGATCTAAATCCTCTGTCATCTTGTCACTGTCTGCCTCCCACAGGCACAGCACCCAGTTTATATAACACACACACACTTCACTTCTCTTTCTCACTCTCTCACCCAATCAGTTCACCATTCTCACCCTAGAGATACTTACCAAGCCATAGATCTATAAACAAGAATACGGTTATAAACATAAATTCAGCATGCACAGATGTGTAATGTCATAGCTGCCACAAGATGTAGCGATGGCCACCAATTTAGATAGCTTTACAAGGGGATTAGACAAATCCATGGAGAAGAATGCTATCAATGGTTATTAGTCCTCATGGCTATATATTACCTCCAGGATCAGAAGCAGCATGCTTCTGTATACCAGTTGCTGGGTGACAAGAGCAAGAAGATGCCATATCACCCATGTCCTACTTGTGAGCTCCCCACAGGCTGCTGGTTGGCATTCCTGGAAGCTTTTGGTCAGATCCAGCATGGTTCTTCTAATGGCCCTCCAAAACATGGAGACAGTCCTAATCCCTTAGTCAACTATGGGAAGGGAAAGATCCATGCATTCACAGTCAGCTAGAGAAAGCCAATGTTCTCAGAGAGCTGGACTAGAATTTGAGAGGCCTTCAGGTCAAGGTGCATTATTGTAAAAGAGCAGTGAAGGCCTCTTTTCGGAAGATCATTGAGAATCAATGCAGTTAGAGTGATAATAAAGCACTTTACAAAAGCAAATTGCCATGCTAATGATTACTAAATTAAATCATGACTATTACACATTGGGTGGTATTAAATATACTAGACATCTTGCTTCTCTCCTCCAAAGAGCATCTTGGCCATCCTTTGGAAGATTGTTTCTGTTACACACTTCATTAACCTCCTGATGGGTACCGGTGCTGTGAAGTTTGGCCATCACAAAAATCAGAGGGGAAGTAAAATGGTTTCCCAATTAAAAATGACAGTATTGGCTGAGAGGGGCTGCTCTCACAGGCCGGGCTGGAGAGACGAGCAAGAAAACAGTATAAGATTTCAGATCTCCAGAAGAGGATGTAGTACTGTGATCCATACTTTTTAAAATCTGTGTGCTCACAAGCAAAGGGGTATAAGACACTATCAGTCTCACAATAGCTAGGAGTCAACCTAAGATGACTGATTGGGCAGTTATATTTTACTTCATAAATGCAGACTCTTGATAGCAGTTATTCTAGGTAATTATGCAGACTATGCCGGCAAGGTTTGTCCCATATTCGCCTCCACAGGTGTGTGCAAAGGGTGTGTCAGATGTGCTCAGGCACACCCTAATGTCTCAGGAAATAAGCATCAAATTGAGGGGGGCATTGCGTAGGGATTCAGAGGAGGTTTGAGATGCTGTGAGAATGGTCCTCCAGCTGTTCTGCTGATTCCCACACACACCCAGCGCCCCATTGCTTCTGGCAGCAGGAGCAAAAAGGAATCGCTCTGCTTGGAGCCTCTCTGCCAGGAGCCAAACTTCAAATAGGCCAGGAGGAAGGACCCCAAAGGCTAATAATGCCTTGTAAGCCCCTTCTTTGGCTAGTGTCACCATAAAGCCTCACCAATTCTGGGCCCTCCTGCAGTCAAACAAGCTAAACGCGGAGTAGGGCATCAGTGTCTACATTGTTTAATAAATAAACAAATAAAAATAATGTCCTTTATGACTGAATATTCAATAACTGTTCACCTTTAAAAAAAATCCCTGAGTGCACACCCTAATGAAATGTGCTGCACACGCCTATGTTCACCTCTCCAAAGTTCCCCCCTAAAGAATTTGTGATTTTTAAGTGTGAATCACTCCCGGTTTTGTACAATTAAAATCTTTTCTTCCCCGGAACTCTATCCACTATTTGAATTTGTATTCACATGTGGAGGCTGGTAAACATTGGCTGAAGAAAAATATTAAAATGGCGGGTATTTAGATTGCACGTTGCTAACAGTACACAAAGAATAACTGTTGAAACACTCATCTTCCAACCAAGCTGGCCAGGAAGATTCTTAGAATTTAGGTACATTCTCCTCCCCTATAGATAAATTAGAAACATTAATTTATATATGATAGATAGATAGATAGATAGATAGATAGATAGATAGATAGATAGATATGGCAATGTGGCAAGAATGAATTGTCTAGTGAACTGTTGGCTCACACAATTATGCAAAGGTAATGAGCTTTTACTGCACGTTCTCTTCTAAATGACAAGAGCTTTACAGTTTTCTGTTTTCAAGTTTCCATGTAAATGTCAGGACAAGTGGCAGGTACGTACTCTCCCCTCACTGCCATTCTGTCCGTCTCTGCAGGAGCAACTCCAAACCACACGTGGGCATTTTACTCTCTTTGTATTCTGTAATTAAAACTAGGACCACAGAAAAACATGTTTTCCACTTCTTTCCCCTTCAGCTCACCATTTGCTTCTTTAAAGACCTAATAATAATAATAATAATAATAATAATAATAATAATAATAATAATAATAACCCACCTCTCCGTTTGGATCGAGGCAGGGAACAACTATAAGTATAAAATACATAAAAATGAATTAAAATTAAAACATCCTAAAAACATCCTATTCCGTTGGCTGCTTCCAGTTTCCAGTTTCGACAGCTTCTTGCCCCTTGAACGAGGGAAGCACTAGCATTCTAGCTCCAAAATTATACGAGGATTGATTTCAGTTACTCCGTACAGCTTTGCATTTTGTTTGTCTTTACTTCCTTATCAAAGGGTGTTTCTTTGGCAGATGTGGAGTGAGGAACAGGCAGGCACTTTCTTTATCTTTCCTGCCCCTGCCTCCCGCCCCCTCCATCCTCCCCAACAGCTATAAAACAGTTCAGCCCAGCCAGACCAAAACCTAGATATGACAAAGCTTGCCCAGTCTCCTCCCCGTGCTCCCAACAACCGCCCCATTTCCCATTCAACCGAAGTGGGCCACTCAGAAGCAGCAGCCCAGGAGTTACAAGTAGGCCAGACGGGAATAAATAGAGCAAACAAAGAATATCCTGTCCACTCTAGGAGAGGCTAAAGAAAGAGTGATGTCTCCATTAAAATTCAAGGCAGGGAAGCGGCATGCAGCCTGTCAACAGCCTGGCTAATAAAATAAAATAAAGGAGGTGGGGGGGAGAGAGAGGAAAGAAGGAAAGGCTTCGGATGGAGAATGAAGGAAAGCGTATGATAATGTAGATGCAGAAAGATTCCAAAGCCACTTCACGGGCACTTTACAGTGTTACGATTTCACTCATCAAGTCAAAAACGAACAAAGGGCAAATCCACACCATCGTCTCTGCACATGTGGGTCACTTGAAATTGTGGCACACACTGGCTCCTCGCCTATGGCGAGCCACTCATGCGCAATCACCGGTTTTGCCCACATTTATGGGGCGCATTTTTAAGCTCCAAGCTTATTTTCCCTGGGACGGCACGCCAGGGGATTTTTTGTATCTCCACCTCCGAGGGTGGAGAGAGAGCGGTTCACCCTCAGCAGTGAAGGCTGGTGGCTCCAATGTCGGTGGGGCAGTGAATCCACTCCAAGTTTCAGGCAGAGCCAATCAGAACTCTAAAGGAGCTGCCCAAGGTACCGACGCTTGTAGGAATCTGGCTTCTAACTATTGGAAGCCCCATCCCAAGTCTCTTTGCATTCTTCTGAGCATTTGGAACGCACAGCTTGCAAACTTCAATCTGTCTGTGTATAACCGCAGTGGGTAGAATCCTCAATGAAAGTCGACTTTGAGGATTCTGATAGGTAAGTTGTTTTTAACCAGATTTGTAGTTAAAAAATAAGATTATTGTGAACTTGAACATTTTCAACCCCTATCCCGTGGACTCATGTTACTTTGAGCTTCAACGTGCTCAAAAGGCAGGATGTCGGTAGAGATATGCATCCATTTTCTTTAAATCGTTCTTGAAAAGACGCCACTCAAAGAACATCTTACCTTGCGGAAGAATAGCAGGTTTCCAATGAAAGGCAAAGTTGGAGGGTGGCGGATGGCCACTTTCTCCAGCCTGGAGAACCCAGAGGTGGAGCACCTACAAAACAAGAAGGAAATAAGGTTAGCACCAAGCCACCCCAGGACTTAAGAGAGGGAGGGCTCTGGAATGGAAGAGGCAGAGCAATAGTGTGATACCCCTTCCCTTGGGAAGTCTGCAGTATGAAAACATTTCTACATGAGACTTCTATTGCAAGCTCGCGATTGGCCACTCATAGAAGTTTGCAAGTCCCTTACATGACATCGTCAACCCCTGCACTTTTTGAGCTTTATCCCACATTTTAAAAGATCAGAGATAAGCAGATAACAAACATTAATGCGAGATATCAGCAGTGTGAAACGACAGTGTTGTGCTACAATACTGGCACTAGATGGCACTGTATAATGAAACATATAGTAAAGAAGTTTTCAATTAAAATCATGTGTCCCCTGTGTAGAGGAGCCCATCATAAACCCGCAAAGAATCTGGAAGCAGAAAGCCCTGATAAGGATGCAGGGTTTCAGCCTTGTGCGATGAACTTCTTAGACTGGGCAGGCATCTGTCAGCAATCTTACACTAGGGGCTGTCTTCACAGCACAAGGTTGGCACTATCTCCCTCCTCTCTCTCTCCTGAGTAGTCCTGATGCTGAGGAGGGAGTGCGGGGCTTCTGAGTGGCCTTCTTGGTCCCGGAGCTACCCCTACCCTCTTCCTGGTGGAAGGCGACCAATCGCTGGTCACCTTCCAAAAGATTCCACCCCAGGTTGGCCCCTGATTGGTGGCGGTGTGACATTTCACGGCAAAAGCACCGTGTTGACGTTGCTCCCTTTGAAAATGTTGGGGTAAATCCCCGACATTTTCAAAAAGCAGCATTGCGGGGAACACCCACGGTGGCTACGAACCTGTGTCTACATCATCTAACCAATGGGGCACTTATCCACAGCCACCGTGGTGCTTTCCTCACGTGTAGACAGCCCCTAGATGTTGATTCCCAGGCCTGGTATCGCCTTATCTCAAAACAGAAGTCTGGGGACCAAGTGCCAGCACTCAAATGCCAAATACACCTGGATAAAATCAGAATTTTAAACATTTAGCAGTTGTGGGCCACTTAGACCAGTGATCTTGAAGATTTTTCACTTTGACACCAGGCACCACCACCGAGGGCCACAGCTCCCCCTCGCTCTCTGCATCATCCAAGCAAGACCTCGTTAATCAGTCTACCAGGCAGGCAAATTCCAACAGGCTCAATGGGTCTTTGGATTAGCATTGGATCTTTTTCTCATCACTGAAAGAGTGTCCTGCTCAGAGCTCTATTCTTCTCCTCCATCATCATATTTTGCCCTTTGGCCTTGGACGTCAGTGTTATCATCTAGTGGCATCTAGCTATGTGTGATTATTAGATGTAAGAAAATTGAAAATTAAACTCATATGAGACCATAAGTGAAAGTACTTCTGAATGTGAGTGTGGGTGTGCTTGGGAATCCCATCACTAACATATTTCAGCTTCCTCTGGCCCCTTAGGTTCACAGTGTTTGCTTGCTCCAATATTCTAGTTCTAGGCTCTATTTAAATTCCTGGTTTTAACTTATAAACCCCTTAAAAGCTTGGGACCAGATTACCTGAAAGATTGCTTTCTCCCATACACCTACCCAAACCCTAATATCCCCTTTGGAAGTCCTGTTCCATGTGAGACTACTAAGGACAAGGACTTCGTTGTGGTGGCCCCACAGCTATGGAATAGCTTCCCCAGAGAGGCTCACCTAGAATCTTCTTTATAGTCTTTTTGGTGTCAGGTTGTAAAGTCCTTTTTATTCACTCAGATCTTTTTTCTTTCTTTCTTTCTTTCTTTCTTTCTTGGGTTCCCAATGTTTTAGTCCAGTTTTTAATCTGAATTGCTAATTGTTTTATTCTGTCTCCAACTAGAAGACAAGTTTTGCAGCATAGTTATTGCTTTCTGTTTTTAATTATTGTATATTTTCATTTTAATGTTTTATTTGTTTTTGCTCTGGAAGCCACGCAAAGGCTGTTTGTTGATGCTGCCATATATATTTAATAAATTATTGCTAAACATACATATGAGTAACTTAGTATTTTATAGCCTTTCTTCAGAACCAGAAGGACTGGAAACTTCAACCTGAGTCTACATCAACATAAATCAGAAAGAACAGAAGGTTGAACTGATGTGAAAGATGCACATTTAAACAATAATTTAGCTTTTGAAAGGAAAGGAGTACAAAAGACAAGTCATTTGTTTCATCATTTATAATCATCATCATCATCATCATGAAGTTATCCTTCAAAAACTACGAGAAGCAGCTATGGTACAAATGCTTAAGTTTCAGTAGTAGAACTGCCAAAATACTGTCACTGCACATTTAACTTATGCCAGATGTGTTGACTAAATGATTGCTCAGCTACTAATCAACAAATTAAAGCAAGACACAACATGGGAGAATTGAAAAGTGAATCTTGAGCCCGCCCCATGTAACACTGCATTGGCTGATACTACTGAATAAGTCAGGACGTAATTTTTGTAACATCACCTTTGGAGCTGACCATACATGCTTTTCCTTAGAGGAATTTCAAGGTAGTGTGTGAAAGCAGTAATTCTTCCGAATCACTAGACCAGCCTTCCTCAACCTGGTGCCCTCCTGGTGTTTTGGACAAAAACTCCCAGCATTCCTGACCATTCACCATGCTGGCTGGGGCTGATGGGATTTGAAGTCCAAAACATCTGGAAGGTACCAGGTTGGGGAAGGCTACACTAAAAACATCAGACTAAGCCCTAGTTAACTTAATCCTAGTGGCAGGAGATCCATTATTATCTGTCATCAAAAGCAAACTAGGCCAAAAAAATAAATAAAATCCGCAGGTTTTACAATTCGCACAAACTCTTCCTTCCTCTTGGTTGCCAGCTGGTAAGTAAGTCCAGAGATTGCACCTTTACATGAGTCATGACAGTGTCTATAATAAATTATAAGCCTACTAAACACCTCATACAAGACCACCAATTTTTGACTCAAGGCTAACGTTACCCACCAGACAGCAATAATATTTGGTGATTTCTAGGCTAGATAGATCTCATGTCAAAGCATTATGAAATAAGCACCTGTAGCACATACAAACTACAGAGATAACTATTTCTTTTAAGGGGGTCAGAGACAATGGGGTCAACTTTTGCTAAGTTTTCCTTGCTCTGTTTAGTATGTGCTTTAATGGATGTGTTCTCAACCACCAGAGCCTTTGGAACTGGGAATGTCGAAACATTCATTTATATTGTGCCAGAAATGTACTAGGTACTAAAATAATATCAAATACAAAAATAGATTTTGACACATCCTAAGATCTTTGGCAGAGGATAACAGATACATTTGGTTTCTGTATATTAAAGGAGTAAGGCCTTAGCTAGACCTAAGGTTTATCCTGGGATCGTCCCGGGGTCATCCCTGTTCATGTAAATGACACACAGGGGATCCCGGGAGCAGGCAGGGACGATCCAGGGATAAACCTTAGGTCTAGCTAAGGCCTCAGTCTATGAGATGCACCCTGGCTACTCGTAAGCCTCTGAACTCAAGAGGCTTAAGAGTATTCCATGCAGAGTTGGAGGCACCTTGCACCTCCCGCTTTGAATTTTAGCTAGATGGGTGATTTCGCCCATCTAGTAGAGGCTTCAGGGAGGGGGAGGGAAGGAGGAGGGGGATGGCTGAGGAGACCTTGTAGGCCTACATCCCCAGTCTTCTCCCCTTCCACTTCCCAGGAATGCCTCCTTCTCTCCATCTCCACACTCCATTTTATGAGTGCAGAGGGGTAGCTGGCATAGTTCTCTCCATGCCAGCTACCAGGGGAGGGAGACAGGGAGGCGAGCACTGTTTCCTGGCTCCAAGCTTGGAAACCTATCTACAAATCGGAGCCTGGGAATTGAACAATCGTATGTCCCCCCAGAAGCTGTCCGGGGTGACATAGGATTGCTCCCTCCATGAAACAAGAGTATAACAGTAAGCAGTATGGTAATGAATAAATTAAAAAGACAAGCTAACATTATTATGAGGACTGGTTACAAACCCCAAAGAATTTGTGAACTATTAATGTCCAACTACATCTTATCTTTACAATGAAGAAACCACATTTGAATTTGGACTTCCAAACATCTGCATATTTTAACTGAAAAAGATCTCATTCTCTAAATATTAAAGTGATTTCAGGAATGTTAGACTGCTATATTCACTAGCAAAGTTGGAGTCTTCAGCTATAAAAATAAATAATGATACAGGGTCTTGTGCCAGCCAAATCACTATAATTCACAGCTGACATCTTCTCTATTCGGAACATACTCAGACTCAAACTAGGAATCTATGGCAGAACTAGTCATGAAACCTGGCCCTCCCAGAATCTCAGTCCAATACTTAAAACATAAAAACAATCTTCCCATCATACCTCCAGAAGTGAACATCTAGTACCATTTCTCCCTGGCTAACTTTTGGATATGTTATTACTTTTGCCATACAGGCCTTTGCTTTAGTAAGGAGCAAATGAAATTTATTATAAATTAAAAGGTTCTATTTTGTTTGGGCCTTTTTTAAAGTTTAAAATGCAATTTCACGAAGGAGTATAAAATTTCATAACATTTTTTCATCATGTAATTACATGCCTTAATTATGTAATTCGACATCTTAATTGCATAATTAAAAGGACATGATGTTTCAGCTTAATTAGACATCCTAATTATTATGCATGTTCATATGCTAGCATTGAGATCCCCCCTTTGCAAATGTAGAACAAGTGCTCCTAGATATATCTTCAGCCATTTCTACATGTCAATAGGATGAATGCATTCTGATCTGAATACATAAAAACACACACATATAAGCAGAAGGAAGCCCCTGCACCTGTAGAATGCTTGAATAATATTCTTTGCCTGTATTCTTCCATCCCTGAGAAAGAGCGGGGGTCTCACAGGGGCCAGAGGTATCCCTCTTTAAAACATGAATAAGGAATTGGTTGTAGCCTCAATGAAGCTCCAACTGCAAATATTAAACTGCTCAGGGAGCCACAACAAGATTGTACTTGCACATTCCCTCTCATGCACCCAAATGCTCAGGCACTGGGTCATTCATATGGTCTACTACCTCAAACATGTACAAATCGGTGTGCACCGGTGCTCACCTCTGCTTTTATATGCCTTGAGTATCCCAATATTTTTTATTTATTGAAAACCTATGGATTAAAAAAATAGATAAGGCAAAGTCAACAGTCAGCAAAAAGACAGAACAGCGTGAGAATTATCATCATTTCCATCGTATGAACCATTAAAAAAAAAGAGAGTTATACAAAGGTTTCAAAAAAAGCAGACCAAATATCCATATATTTACCCACTTGCAAGTTGCGTCTATATAACACTCGTTCAAAAGTTGATGATGTTGTTAGGTCCTTGATCCATTGCATTATGGGAGGTGAATTTGTCCTTCCAATGTGATAATATAAGTCTTTTGGCTGTCATAAGGGCTCTGAAGACCCATCTGCACTGACCAGGTGAACTTCCAAGAAGCCGGTAGGTAATTTAGGAGGAGATGTACATTATTCCATATTATAGATTGTTTCAGTACAAAGTTTATCCTTATTATAACCTCCTCCCAAAAGGGGGCAACTACTGGGCATTGCCAAAACATATGAGTTAAAGAAGCATTAGATCTCCAACAGTTATGCAAGTTAGACAAACCCTTATTGAAAAGGCATTGTGGAGTCCAATAGACCGGAAACATTTTTTTTTTTTTGGCCAAGTGAGACATAACCTAAGATCTACAGAAGCTTCAGATACAGATGCTAGAGCAACCATCCATTGGTTAGGCAAGATAGGGTACTCCAATTCTCTATTCCAATCTAGTCTTAAACTATGAGTATAGTGTTTACTTGCTGCTTTATATATGGGTTGTGGATCTACGTGTCAGTTCAGCTGTTGAAAGTGTTTCTAACAATGCTGGAGACTCTGAAGCTGTAAAAGCAGCTGGACCAAACCTAGATTCCAGCAAGTGTTGCAATTGCAAGTATTGCCATTGAGCTGTAGCAGGTAAATTATTCTTAACACACAAATCTGAAAAGGACAAAAACTTATCATCTGAGCCTATTAATTGATCCAAAGTAAAAAACATATTCTCTGCCCATGTCCTCCACAGAAATGTTTTCTTTCCCAATTTTAACTCTGGGTTTCCCCATATAGTCAATTTAGCATGAGAGAATAGATCAAACTGTAATTGATGTGATATTATACTTCACATCCCTCTAGCAGCCAAAATTGTAGGAGGGGGGTTACTTATTCTGATATAATGAGAACCGAGCACTGTTCATTTGGGAATGGTTCTAATGATAAGGCTTCCAGAACTGACCATGGTGGCATTTCTGAGGGAGCAGATGATGACCAGAACTTAGTATAAGACACTAGGTAGGCCCGATGGTACAAAGCTAGGTCTGGAAAACCAAACCCACCTACTTTAATTGGAAGCTGCATCCATTTCAGAGGTATTCGAGGTGGAGAAGAACCCCAGAAAAATTAATGAAACAAAGCATTAAATTGTTGAATTAATGAAACAAAGCATTAAATTGTTGGAAGAATCATTGTAATTCTTTGCCTTACAACGAGTGCAGAGGGGCTGTATTCTTCCATCCCTGAGAAAGAGCAGGGGTCTCGTAGGTGTCAGAGGTACTAAAGAACCAAAGGGTGTGGGGGAAAGAGCACTAAAAAGTGGAGAGGACAAACCTTTAATAGATTAAAAGAGTTCATTATGGTAAGTCCAATGAGTCTGGGTATTTAACCCTTTCTTAGAGGTAATTCCCCTTATACAAACATCTCCCACAACACACACATGGAAGCATAATAATAATAATTTTATTTCTTGCCAGTATAGCCAATGGTGAAGGGTAATGGGAGTTGCAGTCCAATAACATCTGCAGGGCCACATGTTCCCCAAACCCTTGACTGACTGGTTTGCAACAAGTATGTAGACAATAGTGCATTTTCTTTTGCGTTCAGAATTAAATCCCGCATTTTCCCTGCTCTAAAAAAGACTCAGTGGAAGTGCTGGCTAGATACAGAAGCAAAACTGGAGGGTCACAATGTTGTCTACAGAACCTGTAAAAAAAAATGAGTGGGAATGACAAATGCATGATAAATGCCTCTTGTAGAAAAGCCTACTGATGCCTACCAGCTTATACCAGAATAAATTTATTAGTCTTTAAGGAGCTACAGAACTCTTGGTTGTTCTTGAGGTAGAATGTGTGGGTAGAGTTGCGTAGCATGAATAGTTTCTAGCAGGACTCCACTGAACACAGCAAAGGATTGCCCTACAATTCCTAGAATACGCTTTTTAAAATGTTGATTATCACTTTAAAGCGACAACATCCTTTGGCTTATTCTGCTTGGGTTATTTCTGTCTTCAGTACAATACCAGCATATCTTTCCTTTACGTCTGTTCCTACCATTTCTCCCTTGCATAGGAAATTATCTTTTAAAATATACTATAGCTTATTGAAGAAGGGTATTTTCCATCACGGTATTGGACTTCCATTTTGCAATGATTATATGATGGATATTAACCTGCATCTTCTCGCATAACACCATCTGTATTATCTATACCACACATAGGAAGGTTCTTTTCTCATTAGAAAAGCGCTAATTTGAATGAAGCTGCTCCATTCTTACTTCAGCCCTGTTCTTTCTCATGCAAAACAACTGACAGAGCATGGCATGTAAACTCCTTATCTAAAACATGGTTGAGAATTCCAGAGAGTCTATTACTAGTGGTTTCCCCATTTCTGGTGCACATTTGCACACAGTTCAGTGTGCTTTACATCAATCTGACAGTGATGAAATGCCGTCCTGGCATTTCTCAGAAAAAATGACATGATAGCCTAGGCCTCAATCATTCTCGCCATGAATCAGTTTTACATTGCTTTCGAAAGATATGGGTGCATTCCAGGAACAACGCCAGTGCCTGAACAACCAGGAATCTGAAGGGACTGAAAGGCCATCCAGTTTGACCCCTTATGAGATGTCTTTTTTTTTCTTTAAAAAAAAATACTAGTGTGTGCAACATGCACTAGAATTAACATTCTTGCCACCTTCCGAATCTCTAGAAGTTAGATGCATGCGCACCAGATTCAAGAAGAATCTAAGTTGCACGTGCATAAACAATAAAGCACTATAGGCCTATTCAGGCATACCTCCACACGTAGGACTAATGCATGGGGTATGGAGCAGACCCCCCCCCCAACATCCACACGTTGTCGGTGTCCATCTGAAAGTGAGGGCTACATATAAGCTGTAGGCTGCTCCCACCAAATTGTAGTAAGTCTAAATTAAGACTCAGACAGAATGTCCCTCCAACTTCGCTGCCCTTTACGCAGGCTGCAAGAGAGGGCCACTTTCACTGCATTTGGATGAGCCATGAAAATAGGAGGAAAGTGTTTGCACCACTTGGCAGAACCCGGAAATGCATTCACTGCTAGGCTCCATTCTTCCTTCTTTTTAAACCAGGCAGCACTAGAGTGAAGGCAGGAAGCATCGCCTTCACTCTCATTTGACTTCATGATGGCATACAGCAGCCAATGAGATTTGGATGTGTGATGACAGCTGAAGCCAATTCAGAGTGAGGGCAATGTTTCCTGCCTTTAATCTGGCACTGTGTGTGTGTGAAGAGGGGGGAGTTTTTAAAAAAGGCACCAAGCAGGAATAGAAAGCCACACACCTGTCAGAACAACAAAGAAGCAAAGAAAAAGGACAGAATAAGTGAATGAAGAAGGTGAGATGGCACCACTTTTGAGACAAAAGAAGTTTACCAGGAAACTTTTGGCTCAAGCCTAGTTTGAACAGAGACAGTAGTGTTGTTGTTTGTGTTCTAGTTTACCCAAATCTGCTTTCTTGGGTAAGGACTGGCCCCTTCTGACTTACCAAGGCAATTTCCTTCTCCCCACTCTCCTAAACGTCTTTCATAACGGAGAACAGGGACTTGCATGAGCCGGAATGCTTTCCATCTAGGAGAGCAGACAAAAAAGCAGTTTCCTTTTCCAGCTATGGCTGCTGGCCTATTGGCAATCACAAAGCTGAGCCTGCTCTCACACACACCTGGTCTATGAAACAGAACAAGAAACCAGGGAGATGACTCAGTGGCCCCTTATGAAATACACATTCGTCATCTGAAGCTCCTGTTGTTCCCCATTGTTTTGCGAGCAAGCTGCAGCTGGTGACGATAACAAACCGGTACAAAGGGTAATTGGGTCTAGCTCTGTTAGATTACCAGTGTGGGAGATCAGATATATTCTGACAGACCACTGAACTGGCAAAGGATGGGCAGTAGCGAATGCCAAGATTCCCTTCTCTCGCTGCCCCTGTTTCTTTATTATATTCCTATCTCGTCCTGCTCCTGAGGGCCTCTGAGCAGCTAGGTGGGAGGTACTGATCAGTTACAGCTGACCAGAGAGCTTCAAAGGTGGAACATCAGGTGCCTTCAGAGCACTCTTTGACCCTCACAACCTCACTGCCAGCACCCCTTCACGTATAAGTTTTGTCAGACGCAAGGCTTAATTGTTGTGCACAGAGACGTCCCATGCTGTGCAGATGGCCAAGCATGCGGTTTTTACTGCTTCAAGGATAAGTATTCAGAATGACTCTGTTCAGATGACATGCTAAGCCATGGTGGTTAAGCATTTTGAGCTAAATATTATGGCTTAGCGTGTCATATGAAGCATTCCTAACCATGGCGGCTTCAAAACCACGGGTTAAACACATTCATTAACCACTTGCTGCAACGGGGTTAGCGGTTTAACCATGGCTTAGTGTGTCATATGAACAGGCCCAATACGACTTAGCGTGTGGTGTGAAGCATTCCAAACCATGGTGGTTACATTACCACGGTTTAAACATGCTCACTAAGCATTTGCTGCAAAAGGGTTAGCAGCCTAACCATGGCTTAGTGTGTCATCTGAACAGACCCAATGTCTTAGGGATCAGTTCACCCCTTATGTCCCTGCCTGATCTTTGCGATCATCAGAGGGAGCCCTTCTGAGGGTGCCTCAGGAGCACTTGGAGTAGTGTTTAGCATTGCAACATTACCAAGTGCCATTAGACCAGCCCCCACAGTTCAGACATTCAGATATCTTCTTAAGACCCATCTCTTCACACAGGCTTTCCCTGAAGTGTGACCCAGCCAGGTAGGGTCTGTAGTGCACTGAGAGTGTGTAGTTTTCTTGATGGTTAGCATTTATTTTTGTTTTCGTCATTTTCTTGTTGTGTTGGCGGTAATGACGCTGCATGTTCTTCACTTTGATAACTCTGTAGAAAGCAGTGATAAATGTGACTATTATTATTATTTATTACATTTCTATACCACCCCATATCCAAAGCTCTCCGGGCGGTTCACAAAAGAGTAAAACATTGAAAATGATATACAAAATTTAAAACCATAAAAGCGTACCACAGACAGTACACACAAAGACAACATACATCCAAAAACAACTTTGATCCATCAATCAAAGCTAAAACAGATCCAGGATTGATTAAAACTCATCACATGCTGCTAATTGCCTGGGAAAAGAGAAACGTCTTGACCTGGCACCGAAAAGATAGCAATGTTGGCGTCCATAATTGGGAGGCCGCTATTGAAAAGGCCCTCTCCCTTGTGAGCATCTGCTGAGTCTCCCTCGGAATAGGCATCTGGAGGGGGATCTTAGATGTTGAACGCAGCGTATGGGTAGGTTCGTGTCAGAGGAGGTGTTCTGTCAGGTATTGCAGTCCCAAGCCATGTCAGGCTTTATAGGTTAGAACCAGCACCTTGAATCAGGCTTGGAAACATACAGGCAGCCAGTGCAATTTTTTTAATACAATAAATAAATGGCCTAGGGTGCTTCCTGACAGAGCAATTCTAGCACTAACAGTAAGAAGGCCCTGCCTTTCTTTTCCTTTATGGGTTTTCTGTAGTAAGAAAAAAAATGGAAGGAGTGGTGGGAAAGCATGGGAGTTTTACGAGCAGAAGAAGACATCTGGACCCCACTGTAAAATTCCATGAATGAGGAAGGGCAACCAAGAGATAAAAGCCTTATCGGAAAGCACCCCAAGCAGAATAAGAGAGGGATGTGGCGGCAGAATAGACTGAACCATTCCAGGCATTGTAGGTAGGTGTGTTAGTAAAAATGTCTGTGGTCTACTAACTTTTCCTGACTAATCAGTAAGGCCGTCTTAATAAGCAAAAGGTACAATTTAAACGTACCTGGAAATGCTCAAATTCCATGAAGCTGAAGAATGTACACAACGTAATATGCTACTTTACGTAAAACAGGGCCAAAAAAAAAAAAAATTCCGTGCTAAAGAATGGTGAATAAGTTTCACCCAGTGTAAATGAACCAGTAGCAGCTAATCTTCAGAGAAGATTTGCGCAATCTATATTTAGTTTATCCAGGTTTAAGAACGAAACTCTTCAGGCTAACAAGTCAGCAGTATAACTACGACCTCTTTAAAATCTTTCCAATACGCAGATCTGCAGGATAACACAAACAAGTGCCTGGTTATGTTGTGCTGACTTGCTGCTTTCATGCTTGGATTAAAAGCAGCCCCGCTCCTTTAGAGCTGAAACTGGCAGCTAAAGAGCTCCAGGTTTTTCAAAGAAGCATTACAGGTGCACCGGAGAACCTGCCTCAATAGACATCCAGTGATATTTTTTTCCTCCCTCCAGTTTTACAGGCTTGTGTCCCTAGGACAGTATCAATTCTTCAAGTTTAAATACCACGTACGTTTGAATTACTCCGAAGCTGTCCCAGGGCCCTTTGTATAATTTTCTTTGTATAACAAACCTTGCAGTCTTGAACAATGAACAGAAATGCTTCAGTGTTCTATTCCAGGGTCAAATTAGTAGACAAATATGCTATAGTATGCAGCAAATCAGCTGGGGTGGGCTTGTGTGTGAGCGTATATGCATGCTTTGGTTCTTATATAATTAACAGAGTGCCTCTCTTTGGAGAATGGACTTGTACAGAGCCAAGCATCCAGCTGCCTTAAAGTTTCCAAGAGCTCAAAATGTTTCGATGACCTGTAACTTGCAGGGTTGGGTGGCTGGGTGAGCGGGAAGAGATTCAAGGTATAGTCCGCACAACACAATAAGCAAAATAAAGAAATATTCTGTAAACCGGCATGGGAATATTTGTCTATTACATTTATATCCAGCCTTTCCACCAAAAATATTGTTCAAGTCGGCTACGATCAGCCGTGTCTTGTCAAGACTCGCACTTAATGCATAGAAAGCTACTTTATATTAGGTCAGGTCACTTGACCGTCTACTGCACGAGCGCAGAACCGCTTTCAGCCTAAGAGACAAATTAAATGTAGGAGAAGCTCTCAGGGGTCCCATTCCAGGGATGGGAGGGGCGCAGGGCCAAAGGGGCGGGGCCAAAGGCACATACTAGCTTGAAGCTCTTACTGCCAGTAACTCAGCCTCAGGAGAGGCGTTTCAACCTTTTAGAACGGGAGGAAAACTGCACAAAAGCTGGGAAACCACTAAATGATTGGGGGGAGAGGGGCATGGTCATCAAAGGAACTCTGGGGAAGTGAGGCAGGTGGCTACCAGGAGGAGGGCCTTCTCTGCTGTGCCACCCCAGCTGTGGAATGAACTCCTAAGGAGGTTTGCCTGGCATCTGCACTATATTCTTTCAGATACCAGGTGAAGACCTTTTTATTCTCTTAGCATTTTAACAGTCTATGAATTTAATTTTAACTTTGCTGTTTTAAATTTGCATTTTAAATTTGTATTGCTGCACTCCTGCTGCTTTTATCCTGGTTGTGCTTTTATATTGTATTTTATACCATGTTTTTATACTGTTTGTTTTATACTTTGAATGGTTTAATTTTTGTGAACCGCCCAGGGAGCTTTGGCTATTGGGTGGTATAAAAATGCAACAAATAAATAAATCTCTGATAGATCAGATAGGGACCCCAGGTAGGCAGGATTTGGCCTGCTGGATTCAGGATAGATAAAAGGAAACACTTCTTCAAACAGCACATGAACTGTGGAATTCACTACCACAGGATGTAGTGATGGCCACCAATTTGGATGGTTTTAAAAGCAGGTTAGATAAATTCCTGGAGGAGGAGGCTATCAGTGGCTACTAGTCCTGATGGCTATGTGCTACCTCCAGTATCAGAGACAGGAAGCCCATATACACCAGTTGCTGGGGAACATGGGTGGGAGGGTGCTTTTGCACCATAGAATAATAGAATCATAGAATAGTAAAGTTGGAAGGGGCCTATAAGGCCATCGAGTCCAACCCCCTGCTCAATGCAGGAATCCACCCTAAAGCATACCTGACAGATGGTTGTCCAGCTGCCTCTTGAATGCCTCCAGTGTGGGAGAGCCCACAACCTCCCTAGGTAACTGGTTACATTGTCGTACTGCTCTAACAGTCAGGAAGTTTTCCTGATGTCCAGCTGGAATCTGGCTTCCTGTAACTTGAGCCCGTTATTCCGTGTCCTGCACTCTGAGATGATCGAGAAGAGATCTTTATACATGTTGCCCTTGCGTAAGCTTATTCAATCTCATGGCCTCCAATACCATCTGTATGCCGATGATACACAATTATATCTCTCATCTCCGGAACTTTCTCCTGATGTTCACGATCGTATCTCGGCATGTCTTTCAGATATCTCAGCTTGGCTGCTTCATCATCATTTGAAACTTAATATGGCAAAGACTGAACTGCTTGTTTTTCCTCCTAAACCTTCTCCTCATCTCTCATTCTCTCTTACTGTCAATGAAGTTACGCTTACTCCGGTCAAGGAAGCTCGTAGCCTTGGCTTTATATTTGATTCCTCGCTCTCCTTTATTCCTCATATTGAGGCAATAGCTAAATCCTGTCGTTTTTTCCTGTATAATATTGCCAGGATTCGATCGTTTTTGTCTGTCTCTTCTGCCAAGATGCTTGTTCATGCACTGGTTATTTCTCGGTTGGACTACTGCAACCTTCTTCTCTCTGGCCTTCCTTCTTCTCACATCAGTCCGTTGGTTTCTGTCCACCACTCTGCCGCTAAGATCATCTTCTTGGCTCGCCGCTCTGAACATGTTACTCCACTTCTGAAATCTCTTCACTGGCTTCCAATTCACTTCAGAATCCAATATAAACTTCTCCTGTTGACCTTCAAAGCTTTTCACGGTCTAGCTCCTTCCTATCTCTCCTCTCTCATCTCACACTATTGCCCCACTCATGCTCTTCGCTCCTCTGATGCCATGTTTCTCGCCTGCCCAAGGGTCTCTACTACCCTTGCTCGGCTTCGTCCATTTTCTTCTGCTGCCCCTTACGCCTGGAACGCTCTTCCAGAACATCTGAGATCCACAAGTTCAATCACAGCTTTTAAAGCTCAGCTAAAAACTTTTCTTTTTCCTAAAGCTTTTAAAACTTGATGCTGTTTGGACTTTATACTGTTAGTTTTACCCTACCCAGTGCCTGTTTGCATTCTCTTCCCCTCCTTATCGCTTTACTATGATTTTAATAGAATGTAAGCCTATGCGGCAGGGTCTTGCTATTTACTGTTTTACTCTGTACAGCACCATGTACATAGATGGTGCTATATAAATAAATAAATAAATAAATAAATAAATAAATAAGAAGAAGAAGATCCTGCCCCTTCTCTGTGTGACAACCTTTCAAGTATTTGAAGAGTGCTATCATGTCTCCCCTCAATCTCCTCTTCTCCAGGCTAAACATGCCCAGTTGTTTTAGTCTCTCTGCTTGTGTCCTGCTTGTGGGTCTCTGGTCGACAGCTGGTTGACCAATGTGTGAACAGAGTGCTGGTCTAGATGGACCCTTAGTCTGATCCGGCATGGTTCTTCTCATATTCTTCATGCAAAGTAGGTGTTTCTCCATTAGGATCTTTCCTCAACAAAGCCCTCAACCTTCCGACACAATGCTATACATGATTACACAGAAATAAACCCCACTGTATTCGATGTGGCTTACTCCCTAGTAAGTGCGTGGAGAGACAGCAGCATTAGTTAGGCTCAAGTAGGTATTAATATTTCCCATAAATATTGAGCTCAGTGTGGTAAAATAAAGCCAACCCCACCTGCCACAGTCTCTTCGCCATAAACAGGCCAAGACAGGTTGTGAGATAAATGTTTGATCCCCTGCAAGAACTTCTGCTGTCGCCAAGGCAGTGCTTTTCATCTCACAATAGCTTGTCGTGTACAACATTTGCTTCCCATCCACCAGACAGAGAGAATTGTGTGGGGGGTTGGGGGTGTAAAAGGGAGAGAGGATATATAGGCCCACAGGCTGTTATGCAAGGGCACCAGAAGAGAACCTTTTGAATGCTTTTGCCAGTGAAACGGTGTCATGTAAGTGACACATATCAAAGTAAATAAAAATAATTGGTGATGGGTAGAAGGAATCCATCCTTGTGTCATGTTTCTGTATACAGGCAGATGCTTTCCTCACAAGTTCATGAACGATTTCATACTTTTTAAGCTGTATTTACATTGTTCTGAGTTTATCTGTACGCTGCCCTGACATCCCAGTGATATGGGGTGGGATCCAAATGTTTCAATAAATAAATAAATAAAATAAACAGCAAAGCAAAAACCCAAATTTCAACTCAGAGCAATTCTATTGTGTCACTTACTAACCTGCCCAGTAGTATCTTTTTCCTTTCTTTTCTTAAAGAGCGAGAAAGAGACAGAATGTCAGGGCTCAATTCTACTTGGATATTCTTCCTATGATCCCAGATGTGTGGTGACGAGCTGTAACGACATGCTTGGCCTACAGAATGGTCCATGTTCTGTCTGCAGTCTCAAGAAGCAGGGCTGGCAAAGGCCCCTTCTTGGTGAGCCACTGCCAGTCAGAGGAGACAATACTGGACTAGATGGGCTAATGGTCTGACGCCAGGGTAGCTTCCTGTTTAAATCAGGTTTCCCCAACCTGGTACCCTCCAGACGTTTTGGACTACAACTCCCAGGTTTTCTGGCTACTAAATATGATGGCTGGGGTTGATGGGGATTGAAGTCCAAAGCATCTAGAGGGCAGGAGGTTGAAGAAAGCTGGTCCAAACGATGCAAGGAAGTACCCTGGACTAGCCTAGGATCAAAAGGGTAAATGGACATAGCCAAATTTTACACACACTGAACCTGTTCACACGTAACGACAAACCATGGCTTGTTGAATTAACCCACAAATCAGCTGCCAGATGAGTGAGCATTATTGTGGGTTGTTTTTCCAAATCTTGGGTTGTTTTGTTCTTCTTCCCTCACTGGCTCCCAGCCCATATCCCAGAAGCCTTTGAGATTCCAAAGATCTACCTCTGTTGCCTGATGGAACAACCCACCCACAACCCACAATTGACATGACAGCCCATGTTTGAACCACCCACAGTTCCCAACCCAAAAACAACCCTTGAGTTATTTTCATGGGTTGTTCATGGTTAACAACCCACAGTTAAACCATAATCCTGGATTCATCTGTAACAACAATCAACTATCTCAGAAGGCATCGATTAATTAAGCCATGGACTACGGTTATGTAAACACGGTCACTGAAACTCAAGGGACTTTTTACTTAAGAGAGAAAAACTTGCTGGTGCTCAGAAATCTTTCTCTCTTTTTTGCCACTGGTTCAATATTTCTCTCCTTTACACAGTCTGAACTTGTTCTTAGCCTCCATGAGGAGCACAAACCCAAGACTTCCATATGAATGAGGCCTCTTATGTAACTCACAGGTGCCACTGTGTATTACAGTATGTGTGAAATAAATATGGCACTGGTCCAGCGCTCCCAGCACATCCGATATGTCTTTGGAAGTGACCACCAGGAAAGGACCAAAGAGGCTATTTTTAAAGCTAAGCTCAAAAACCAACACAACCGACATGGTGTAATGAGAAATTAAAATATATATGTATATTTGCTAAAATGTTTTTTTTTTCTCCCCACATTAAGTTACACAATGCAAATAACCCCAGCAAGCAAACAGTGTTATCTCAGAATAGATTTCTGGATGTTTTCCGTATGTAGCTTGCTGCGATGGCTTTGACCAGAGAGGCAGAATGAAAGAAACCTGCACATTGAAAACTGTTGCACAAGCAGACCATTACAAACTACAGCTGGCAAAACAGGGATGGAGACATGGAGGTGGGGTAGGCCAAATGTTTGCAATCGAAAATATATTTTAAAGCCTATTCAAAAGTGCAGCTGGAAAGAACATAATAAGAGAGCCCTGGTGAATCAGACCAAAGGTACATCCCATTTCCAATAGTGGAAATGGCTTATTTTTCTCAAACAAGCTACCTTAAGAACCCATGGTTAACAAGCCACCCTGCGGAAAATGTTCTGGGTTCACACAACAAGCTAACCTGCAGTTCATAAAAAAACACACCATGGTTCAACAACAACCCACACCCAACCACTGAGTGTGGGTTAGTGTGTTGTATGAACAGCTCCAGAGAGTAAGACCACTGGTTCATCCAGCCTTGAGGAGCTTCGGGAATTATCTGTTTAAATATCTGTTTACAAGCAGGTACTTGAGATAAAAGGTAGAAACAGATGCCCATGTACTGCTTGGTGATGCTTCAAAGCATCTAGAATGGTGGCAGAAGGAGAATGATTTCTGGATGCTCTACTAACATGGTGCGCCAAGACCCAATTTCCCCAGTTTTCCTGGTGGTTATAAGAGGTCTATGGGGTTGCCAACCTGACCAAAATTCCATCATCATGGGCCTGGTTGATTTGTGTATGAGTTGTGTTGAAATGAAAAATTTCACCACATGCAAATTTCTGTGCATCTCTGTGCCATTGGCGATTTGAAAGATGTACCCTCTGATGTAATGCTTTAAAAGCTTTCAAACCTGCTCTTCTTATTCCCATTCTCAGCCCAGTCCTTTGGCATTTGTCCTTCGAGCCTCAACAAATCTGTGTGAAATATTCCCTTCTCTTTTTCTGACTTCTCCAACATAGAGTCTGACAGCTTGGGCTAAATGTCAAGATTCGGGTTTGCCTCTTGATGTTCAGCGAGAGAAGAGAGTTTCTCGAGTCAATACGAGCAATGCATCCTCTAGCAGCCGGGGTTATGCTGCAATGCGTGGCATTTGCTTGACCATTCCTGGGCTGACGCGATGCTATAGATAAAAGAATGTGCAAATAAGACTATAAAAAAAAAGAAGGCGAAAAGAACATTTGGGCTATAGCTCCACTTTTGCTTCTTGGAATTTGATTATGTAAGCACTTAGAAAGGAACTAGAAGTTAAATTGGCAAACAAGCAGCTCCCAGCCCTCCTTTTGCAGAGATAAGAGGAATGTGAAAGTGGGGAGGGAGGCATTTACAGGAGAAGATCAGCAGATGGGAGGAGCGCTTAATGTCTCCTGCACTTACTGATTTCCTGATGAACAGCAATCAGACTACAGGCACGATTCTCACTTTGGCTAGAGGAACGCCCTGGTTTTAACCCTGTTGTTGTTCAGGGGCTTGCTCTGCCTCGCCTGGCATCTGCCAGCACGAGGTTGCTACCACCACTGTTGGAAACCTGGGCCAGGGCAAGGAGCCTTTCTTCGGGCCTCTCCGGCGCGCCTGTGAGGTTGCGGAGAGAAGAGACCAGGAGGTTGGGGCTTCCCCGGCGCCTGGGTGGCGGTGGACAGGAAGCCCAGGAGGGACCATTGCTCCATGTCCCCTTTGTGATCCAGCTCCCTGTTTCAGAAGAGTGTCACCTCCCCTGACATTTCTTCTTTCTTCTTCGTTGGTTTGCTTGCTCTCGTTGGGTGAGAGCGTGGAGAAAACTGCCTCCCACCACAAGGCAAGAAGCAGAACTGGCAGGCCTCCTTTGGGAGACCAAGTTAGGAGACTGCCTTCATGGCCATGGCCGTCTCCTCCAAGCTAGCTGGCCTCCCGCACTTGAGGGGAGAAAAGTGGGGGAGGTAAAAAAATGCCAAGAGGGAAATCGTAATGATAGTACACATGCTTTGAATGCAGCAAGTTCCCCAGTTGGAATTCGTTGAGTTTTTTTATGCAGTGGTTTGAAGGGTATGTTGAGGGAGTTATTGTTTGCTGGCGTGTCTGTTCCCTTGCTTTTTTAATAATAATAATAATTGTGGTCTATTGTATTATGTCTATAGGCCACCTTGAAAGAACGATGTTTTATATTGACCCTGTTCTGACGAGACACTAAGCCATGCTGGTTAAGCATTTTGAGCTAAACATCGTGGCTTAGTATGACTAAGTATGTTGTGTGAAGCATTCCTAACCATGGTGGCTACATAACCACAGTTTAAACACGCTCACTAAACGTTTGCTGTAAAAGGGTTAGTGGCCTAACCATGGCTTAGCATGTTGTCTAAACGGGCCCAATGGAACCTTAAAAAATAAACAAATAAAATATATCTAGCATCTCCAGTTCAAAGGATCTGAGGTAGCAAGTACTGAACAAGGCCTCTGCTGAGAATTTAGAGACACTGCCAGTTACAGAAGAAAATGGCCCTGTTCAGGAGACACCATAAACTACGGCTTTAACTATGGTGGTTAAGCAAGAAAAATGGGTTGTGTTCAGAAAACACTTTAAACCATGGTTTTAAACACGGTGAATAAAGCAAAAAGCCTTATGCACTGTGGTTAAAGCTATGGTTTAAGGTGTCTTCTGGCCTCTCAGGGGTGATTTGTCAACTTAATAGTCTTCCTGAGTTTAAGAAAGCCATAAAGACTGATCTCTTCTGGCAGGCCTACCCAGATGAATTTTAAGATGTCTGATTGTTATTTTAATATTGTATCAGTTTTTTATGTTTTTAATCAGTTTTATGCATTTTGTGGTATTTTTGTATTTAAAGTATCCAGGAGAGGTGGAAAAGAAATAAATATATGATTGTTGTTGTTGTTGTATAAATATTGGTCAGGAGTACTCCCAGAGGAGGTTTTTATCCTGTAATAGTCCTGACTCAAAACAAGGAGTTTTGTGGAGGGATCCTAATGACGATTCCTTTAATTTGTAACACTCCTGTGTTTTTTTGCTGATGATGTATTTTTTCTTACCATTAAAAGAAAAACAATTAAGAGGGGGAAACAACCCAATGGGCGCACAATGCCTTTCAATTTGTAGTACTAAGAGCTTTCAATCTAGAAGCACTCCAGTACAAGACAGCTTTCTATATTTGTATGTTCTCTGCAGACCGCTTCTGAAATCATTTCCCTTCTAACCAGCTTACTTCCACTGAAATGGGAGGGCAGATGAGACATGGTGGAGGAGGAGTTGAGCACCTACCTATCTGCCAGGTCTCTCCAGAAAATGACCCAGCCCCAAATTAATGCTACAAGGAAAACAAAAACTTGGAAACCCGAGGCATTTATATTCCATAGGAGTCAGCCTGTCATTTCATGATATAAAGTTCTTTGCAGGAATGGCACATCAACAAATTTAGGGGGAAAACATATTATGTATTGGAGTTCTTCTAAGTGGTAGCTATTTGTTTTGGTAATTTGTATCTGTGGGGTTGGGGGGGAGAGAATTGGAAAATAGAACTATCAGGACGTGTGTGTTGTTTTTTCATAAACAGAAAGACTGGTGTTACGCAAACTGCAGGGCTTGAGGGTTTGTGTACAGGCAAATAAAAGCTTTGACAAAATGATGGAGGAGATACACAAAACTGAGGATGAATACTATATAAAAAAGTAATGGCCCATTATCTTGAAACTGAGAATAGCCTTCTAAAGTAGAGGCTTTAGAACAGCATTCCCCAACCTGGTGTCCTCCGGATGTGTGGTACTACAACTCCCAGCATTCCCAGTCATTTGCTTGGGAAGTGATCGTAGTTACAACACATCTGGAGGGCACAAGGTTGGGGAAGGCAGCTTTCAAAGTACTCAGCAGAAACTTGAAAAGCATAGTGGAAGTCTTAAGAATATAAAAAGAGCTGTGCTGGATCAGACCCAGGGTCCATCTAGTCCAGCATTCTGTTCACAGTGGCCAACCAGTTTCCCAGTAGAAACCTACAAGCAGGACATGAGTGCAACAGCACCCCTGTGTTCCCCAGCAACTGGTGTAAATAGGCTGCAAAATGAATGCAAGAAAAATATTGGAAGTAGAAAATCAGTATTTAAAGTAAGGAAAGTTATATATTTATGGTTAATAATGGGGAGGGGAGGAACATAACAAAAAGTTATGTGCAAAATACTTTTTTTAAAAAAATGCAGATTTAAAAATATACAATCCTAAAAACTGAACACTCCTAAAAAGTGTGAATAATTTTGAAAAATACATATGCCACAATCAAGTTGAGTGCTCATTGAGTAGTTTAGTGGTGATTGTTGCTGTGTAACATGCTAAACTAGGAATGGATGAATCTGTCAATTTCGCTTTCTCTCAGTTTGTAATTTTTCCAATCTTAAATTCAGTTCATTTTGAACTTTGAGATTTTCTCCAGTCTTAAATTCAGTTCACCCAAACTTTCCAGAAACTTATTTTAAGCTTGCGTGAAAATTCATAAATGTTGTTCTCCAAATACATGCATTTTTGAATGCATTTTGGCTTAACATGCAGATTTTGTGCAAGCAAGTATAATATTTGCATCCTAATATACTGCATTTTTATGTTATTTCCCCTAATATACGCGTGTTTGTATGCATTTCTGGAGTGGCGAACTCCATTGCAAAATTTGGAGAACTGCAGCTTTCAAAGAATAATTGAGTTTTGATTTGCATAGCAGTTCGAAAGCGCAAAATTGGATAAGTTTGAATTAAAATGATTTCTCCCCCATCCTTCCATGAAACGGCTTAAAGTCAAAAAAATATTTCAATATTATTTTGTGAGGATAAAACTGTGTATGACACAGAATTCTGGGACAGAAGGTGAAGAGGGGAAAGGCTACAAAAAGGGCATGAAGAATATTTCCTCTTTCTACCCAGGAAGCAATTGATTGTTCCTGCTAGGGAAAGGAAAGCCATCTCTCAGCATAGCCATGTATCAAAACATCTATTACTTATAATCGTAAGTACACTGGTCTCTGGTCATGTAAACATATTTGACAGTAGCTGATATCAGTGAATACACCAGTGCAATTATTTTGATTACTACAATATTGTCCTTCATGAGAAAGCAGTTCAAGCCACGGCCCTTTCAAACACTTTCATTTATCTAAATGCAATCATGCAGGCCTGTTCCAAATTATTTTTAAAAAACCAAAATTTATTCTTAGCGCTGACTTTTCCCCCAAGCCCTGGATTCAGTATCGAAAGACTAATAGCACAGTGGGAAAATGCACAGCTAGCAAAGAAATTGAAGGGAAAAAAGGAATCTGACTTGGCATAAGATAAGTTTGGGTTAAGACTTGCATAGCCAATGGACTGAAAGATTTTAGTAGTCTCCTAAGCCCCTGTTGAGTCTGAGGTAATAGTGTCATCAGCATACATAAAAACTATAACTTTCCTAAATCCCAATTTGGGGGGGTACATAGTAATCATTGTTACTTAAATCAGTTATTAAAGAATTAACATAAATATTAAACAGTGTTAGTGTTAATATTTTACCCTTGTTTTTTATGTGTTCTATTTTATCATAGAATCATAGAATAGTAGACTTGGAAGGGGCCTAAAAGGCCATCGAGACCAACCCCCTGCTCAATGCAGGAATCCACCCTAAAGCATCCCTGACAGATGCTTGTCCAGCTGCCTCTTGAATGCCTCCAGTGTGGGAGAACCCACAACCTCCCTAGGTAACTGGTTCCATTGTCATACTGCTCTAACAGTCAGGAAATTTTTCCTGATCTCTGGCTTCCTGTAACTTGAGCCCATTATTCCGGGTTCTGCACTCTGGAATGATCGAGAAGAGATCCCGGCCCTCCTCTGTGTGACAACCTTTTAAGTATTTGAAGAGTGCTATCATGTCTCCCCTCAATCTTCTCTTCTTCAGGCTAAACATGCCCAGTTGTCTCAGTCTCTCTTCATAGGGCTTTGTTTACAGACCCCTGATCACCCTCATTGTAATGGCTTCTGCTATACAAATAAACTATATTTGATTTGATTTGATATTTGGGTTAAGATTTCATTTCAGGCAGCAGACGAGGGCCAGATCTACATCAAACAGGATATAACCCTTTGAAAGCAGTTTGAAAACGGTATAAGGAATGTGTCAGGGGCCCCACAGTTGTCAATACCGTTTATGAACCATTATAAAGCTGTAGTGTAGATCCTGCCTATGTGAATGCAGAGAGTGGCAAATCTGGGGCAGCTTTCCTCTCAGTGGGTAACCAAGATTCCCTGCACCATAAATGTTTAACTAAAAACTCAACCTCAGGGGCAGGGGTTTGATTTAAAATATTTCTTATACTGCTTTTCTTTCCTTAAAATTAACAAACTGACCAAGATAGACAGGAATGGTGGAATGAAGCAACTTATCATCAATTGCTGAAGGCACATTAGAAATTTTTTAAAGGCCTCTCATCAAACACATAATTAATAAAGATCCCTGCATTCACAAACACGGAAGTTTATCCTTCTCCTCTCTGGCTGCGACTGGGACAGAAATCCTCCCTGCCCCCAGCACACACTGCAAACAAATCATCCCCTGTACATCACTACATGTTGCATGTTACTAAGAATGTACAGGTGGGCCTCAAATAGCATGCACAGAAATTTTCACCTCCAGTTACCAACTTTCCCTCCACAATGGAAATTAACCTGGATCAGACGTAAGGAAGGTTCAGGATATTTGCCCACACAAAAAATGAATGAGAGTATCCATGTTGTAAATGAAACCTGGCAGATTACAGTAGCATCTCTACTTTCTTTCATGCCTTACACAGACAATGGAGTTGATGCACAGCCTACCTATAAAAGCAGCACATATAAAACACACTGTATGCATCCACAGCTTTTTCCTTAACTCCATATTACAAGAGTCAAAGATTTCCATTCTAAGCAAAAGCTATACAATGTGACAGGACAGATTAGAGTTAGCTATTTAAGAGCATTTACATAACTTTTTTTTTATCTACATCCAGCGTCTTAAAAAGAACCTGCTCTTTCTTTGATTTCAAAAGGTTCTCTTTTCTTCAAGAACGTTTTGCATTTATAGCGCTCTGAAGGATGAAAGTATGAAAGACATCAAAGAACGATGCCTCCTCCTCCTCCTCCTCTTTTCCACCACCCCCATTTTAACTCCAGATGCCCCCTGCCAAGATCCCATGTTTGGGATCATGCAATGATGTTCAGAAATCACTGCCAAACTTTCAACTGCCTTATTGCCAGGCTCGCAACATTTCGATCAGTCAGCAACATTTATGAACCAATTAAAAAACCTTTTGTTCAATTTTTCCTTTAAAAAATACCCCAATCAATTGGGTATCAGATTCGTTAAAAAAAATAAACACTTACAAAAGCTGAGGGCAGCTGGTGTTATCTTAGAAGGGGGAGTCCTCCCCCTCCTCCAGCAGACTGGGGGAAAATACTTCTTCTAAGTGTGTGTGTGTGTCTGTCATCTTAAAACCAAGAGAGCATGCTGTTTCCTTTAAAACTGTTCTTTTATACACATGCATTTAATGCAAATCTGTTCCATTAAACATGGGGCTCATCTACACCAAGCAGGGTATTCCACTATGAAAGCGGTATATAAAACGCAGAAGCCACACTACTGCTTTATAGCGGTATTGAGGTGCACTGCAGGATCTACACTACTGCTTTATCATGGTACTGAAGTGCACTTACAACTCTTGGGCCCATGACACATCTACACCAAGCAGGATATAACACTATGAAAGTGGTATGACAGCGGTATATGGCATGGCCCCAACAGTTGTCAGTGCACTTCAATACCGCTATAAAACAGTAGCGTAGCTCCTGCCTTTTATATTTATTTATTTATTGCATTTCTATACCTCCCAATAGCCGAAGCTCTCTGGGCGGTTTACAAAATACCGCTTTCATACCACTTTCATAGTAGAATATCCTGTTTGGTGTAGATGAGCTCATGGTTTCCCTAATGAGGTGCCCGTGAGCAGCAATGTGCCCGCAGACACCTGCATTGGTACCCACCTGCCCATCCTGATTTATTTTATTTTTTAGTGGAGGCTGGTGGCTCTGATTTTGGTGGGGCTGTAAATTCATTCTGGGATTCAGTCAGAACCAGCAAGAACTCTAAAGGAGCTATCCAAGGTGCTGAACCTATTTTGGTGCAAGGGTTCAGAATACTTGGATAGCTCCTTTAGAATTCTAACTGAAACCAAGAATGGGTTCATAGCCCCACCGAAATTGGGGCCATCAGCCTCCACCGCAATTAAGTTCATTAAATATTTTCCATCATTGCCAATGGGAGCTGATTTCTGAGCTTAACGGGCATGCAGGGAGAGATTTTCAGGAGGACCCAGTTGAGAAGGGAAACATTTCTCTCCCTCCGTGCTGCAGCCCCCCAAAATCCTCCCTCCTGTTTGACAATAAAGCTTAGAAGACAAAACTTCCATTGGTCCCAGTGGGAGCTGTGGGTTTTTTAAGCTTAACTGCATGGGGTTTGGAGCACTTTCCCTACAGGAAGGAAAGAAAAAGAAGTGGAAGGGGGAAAGAGAGATTGCAAATTCAGTTTAACTGAAGAGAGACTACTGATTTGGAATGATATGCAGCGGTGCACAAATTAATTAAATAATCAATTTTATTTGAGGCGATTTGAATGAGAACTTAATTGGCTGTGCCTTCTGTGAAGTTTAAATAAATCCATGGGCATAGCTACACCATCCATTTATCCCGGGGTCAGCTTGAGGTCATCCCTGTGCGTCCAAATGATGCACAGGGAATCCCAGGGATGACCACTCACTTTCCCCAGGATAAAACAGACTACTTTTATCCTGCTACTTCCCATGGTCCCAGAACAATCCTGAGGACCGTGAGCAGTATGGCCAGTGCTCCCAGGTCCTCCCTCCTCCCACAAGTAACAGGGCTCTTTAAATGGGCTCGGAGCTGCATAGGGTGACTCCGTGCCCATCAGGGGTAAGGTGGGAGCAATTTTGCCATCCCCAGGATGGCTGCCAGCACTTTTGTTTACTTACTTTTTCAGAGGATCGGGGCCACACAATTGCATGACCAGCTCCTCCTTCCAAAACAAACCACATGCCACACTGGACATCCCTCTTTCCTTCTGGGACATTGCGGTGGCATTTGGACACTGGGGGAGGATCCAGGAAGCCAGAAAACCTGAGATCCTCCCCCTCCCGTCCCAGAAGGCTCATAGATGTAGATGAGCCCCTAATAATTATTTCTAAATATATAGATATAAATAAGCATACACAAATGCTATGCAGATGTGCCCCTGCCAACAGGGAAAGTTACCCTTTGATTGGAGATGCCAAAGGCCATTCCATTTACAAACCATGTGCTCCACCACCAAGCGATGGCCCCTCTGTGCTTTAAGGTTGTTTTTATCTTTCATCCTCGCAAGACACTTTTGTAGAAGGGTTTTACTGATGGGGACACAGAGCTGGAAAGGTGGAAAGACAACTTAAGACAGCCCTGCAAAGCTTGTGAGCCACCAAGCTGAACGCAGCTCATCAATCAGGTATGGTGACCTACCTTCGGCATGATAAGCTTCCTGGTTTTATTTCCCAACAGAACCAGAAAAAGAGGGCAGTCATCAAGCACCCTGCCTGCCACAATATTTTATTTATTTAACGCGCAATCCTATCGGGATGTCCGTAAGCCTCCAAATTCAGAGGCTTACGGCCATCCAATGCAGAGCGGGAGGAGCACGGAAGTGATCTTTGCCTCCTCACTCCTCACTCCCACTCTGCATTTTGTCTAGATGGGCGGTTTTGCCCTTCAGCCCATGAAGGTGATTGGTGGGAGATTCAGGACAGATAAAAGGAAGGACTTCTTCACACAGTACATAGTTAAACTCTGGAATTCACTACACAAGATATGGTGATGGTCACCAAATTGGATGGCTTTAAAAGGAGGTTGGATAAGTTCCTGGAGGAGAAGGCTATCAATGGCTACTAGCCCTGAAGGTTGTGTGCTACCTCTGGTATTCGAGGCAGTAAGCCTGTGTGCACCAGTTGCTGGGGAACATGGGTGGGTGGGTGCTGTTGCACTGTGTCCTGCTTTGTTGGTCCCTGGCCGACAGCTGGTTGGCCACTGTGTGAACAGAGTGCTGGTCTAGATGTCTGATCCAGCATGGCTCTTATGTTCTTACCCAGGGCTTTGCAGAGCAGGAGGGAAGGAAGCTGGGAAAACCCAAAGATACATCGTAAGCGGGCATTCCCAACCTCCTCCTGTCCTTGCTCACCACAACGCCCCCTTCCCCTCCTCTCTGAGGTCGTCTTTGCAATTCTCTTTGCACTGGCTGCGAGCAGATGGGAGAGGGGAGCTCAGATTCCTGCCTCTGAGGTCGGAGCACTGATTCTGACCTCCGATCCATGACTCCGAACTATCCTATAGCCCCCAGGCTTGGTCAAGGGGGCATAGGATTGCTCCCTTAGTAGACTTTGGCCCACTTTTCTACAAGGCTATATTCAAAATGGCTAAAGAAAAGGTATTATATTTGTGTATTATGCACCTTTTTATTGATTTTTAAAAATTAAATGTGCCAAAGGAAAAAGACAACCCAGAGCCATGATCAGTGCCATCTTTTTGGTAGAAAGGCAGGGTATAAATCAAATCAAGTCAATCAATCAATAAAAGACGTGTTGCACAGTCAATGTGTACCAACATTTCGTTTTACCAACAAAAACAGTTTATCAACCCTTATGGTTCGTTGACTGTACCAGAACTGTTTAAACCACTTCTATTGTTGCTCAACCTTAGAACAAGACCTACCTGCCTGACAGAGATATTATAGTTGTGCTCTGACCTAGCCCATTGGTTTGGTGCATGATGGGGAGGCTAAAGCAATTTCTTCAATATTCCTCCCTGTCCACAGAGAGTTCACAATCTAGTTTTAAGGCTAGATGACTTAAGAAAACAAAGAAAGGCAAACAAACAACAAACATACAATTTCTATCCACCCTAGGCTTGGCTCCTTTTGTCCTGTCCCAAGATACACCTGATTTTGCAGGAAGGGTTACTTCAGGCAAACCCAAAAAACAGAAGCAGCATTTGCCAGGATGCAGGGAGAGGAAAGGTGAAAAAGTTTGTGCCATTTCAGGAGGTTAGCAAACACACCCCATGGCAATTCCTGCAGCTTCCTTTCTTCTTTTCCCCCAGCTTGGTGTAAAAAACCACCTCAGGTTGCATTTGAAAGCTTGATCATCAAAGTCTGTTCATGTCTTTATGACAATTTAGTAGGTCCTAATAAAAGTATTCCCTTGTCTCACTTTTGAAACATAAAAAAAAAGTTTTAAAAACTATTTTGTAAATGTTTTGGAAGTGCTAAACCCCATACTGCACAATTCCCGCTGCAAAAATACCAATCTAGATATTTTAAAAAAATATTTTAAGCGGTGAAAGCTGCATTGGGGAAATAGCCAGAAATTGGGCGGTATATAAAGACAGGAATGAATGAATGGTGATGGAAGCACAGTATATAAATGCTGTAACTGTTTGTGAACCGCCCAAGGAGCGTCGGCTATCGGACGGTATAAAAATGCAATAAATAAATAAACAAATAAAAGCAAAACTACGTAACTCCCTTTAATGTTGTCCAGTGTCTACATTTTCACCGTGGGAAAAGCTTCACCTATTGAATTTCTGCTTCTCGCAAGGCTGTTAAAGGCACAAGAGCCTCACCACAAAATAGCTGGCAACTGATTCTCTGCTCTGTAGAAGTATCTCACCAGTGGAGGAAGCCTTTGCATGCAGTTTTTGCTTTCAACATTCTTTGCAAGGCATGAGAACACACAACCAGCTTGCAGCCTGTAAGCTCCCACTTATTGGAAGGAAAAGTTGTACAGGAGAATGTCTCACCTTACATTTCCTTAGGCCTGCAATCCTGTGAACATTTTATGGAGAGCAAGTGACATTGGATTTAGTGGGCCGTTCTTCTGGGTAAACATGCACACACATGCATAGGTCTGCATTTACAGGAAGCTGAAGATAACATACAAGACTGTGAAAAATATGCTCTTTGAAAACAATTCAACTGACACGCCATAATTGGTATGGAATGTTCCTTCCTCATTATCATTGAGCACATTTGTAGGAAAACAGGATGTTTTGAATTCATCCGATTCTCTCGAAAAAGTCACTGCTCTGTACAAAACAATTGGATGTCTCCGCTTTCAAAAATGGATTCTTATGCTCCAATATAGTCAAACCCAGTTGTCCTTCCTTCCTTCCCCCCACTCCGACAAAAAAGAAATACAGATCAATCCAGATTTCATGTCAACAGGAGTTCAGCAAGCGTTAAAAAGCAAGTTTGCCAACACTCGAATTAGCCTACAGTTTGAAAGCATATATTGGACTCTTCCATAGTTCAATTCCATGTGGATGTCATCAAGCGATGGCTGGAAGAAAGGCCAAAACAACAAAGAAAACAACAAAGCCAGCCGAGTGAATGCATGCGACCATTTCATCTGGTTGCGTGACTTGGGCCACCAGGCATCAGCTACAGTGCAATGCCAAAGTTATACGTGGTTAACTGGAATTTCTAAGGAAACAACTTTTGTTTGCAAACAGAACTGTACAAAATGTCAAGCTAGTTGCAATAGAGGATTGGTACCTGGATTGGCACAGTCAGTCACAACAACACTCATGAGAAGACTTTTAGGATTTGCACAGGCATAAACTGGCAAAGCCCATTTACAGACAGGCCTGTAATTTAACTGTGCATATACAATTTGGGGTAGAAAGGAATGAGTGGCACATTAAGTGAAATGAGTGGGTTTTGGACCAGGGGGAGCAGTTGTTTTTGTTTGCTGGGAAAGAAAATGCTGCAGAATTTATATCTTGTCCGGTTTTTCTTTTTTGGAAAGTCTGCTTGGAATGACAGCCAGGGCATTTGTCAATCAACAGTATAACATCATCCGGTTGAAAGCTGCCATTCAAAGGCAGCTTGCTTGATGTTTTTAGCAACAAACAAAGCCTGAGCTGTGCAGAGGAGCGCACTTGTACATCACCAAAAAGAGAGGAAACACATAATCAAGAAAGAGGATCTGGATTTGCATTAACATTTGTATTATTATTATTATTATTATTATTATTATTATTATTATTATTATTAATTTATATAGCACCATCAATGTACATGGAGCTGTACAGAGTAAAACAGTAAATAGCAAGACCCTGCCCCATAGGCTTACATTCTAATAAAATCATAATAAAACAATAAGGAGGGGAAGAGAATGCAAACAGGCACAGGGTAGGGTAAACAGGCACAGGGTAGGGTAAAACTAACAGTATCAAGTCAGAACAAAATCAAGTTTTAAAAGCTTTAGGAAAAAGAAAAGTTTTTAGCTGAGCTTTAAAAGCTGTGGTTGAACTTGTAGTTCTCAAATGTTCTGGAAGAGCGTTCCAGGCATAAGGGGCAGCAGAAGAAAATGGACGAAGCCAATTCGATATCTATAGATGCAAACTTAGAAATAATAACTATCATTTAAATCTGCAACTTTGCTGCAACTTCGGTGGATCCTGGGGCCAATTCTCTGCCCCTCCGACTTCCCCACGAGCCACACACTCCTGTCACCACCAAATTCGGTAGCAGCAGTGGCAAAGAAAATCAGCGGTTTGCCACCAAATGTTAATAGCACACTGCAAGGGAGCAATAAGGAGGCCAAATTAAGCTTGTTCTCAAGTTAAATGTGTGTGTTTTTAGCATGGTATTCTTCTTTTACCACTGCAAATTTGGTGGAGGCAGGCAGCAAGATCCAGACCAAGGAGCAGCAGAAGCTGCATGCGGCCCATGTGTTCCCCACCCCTGATTTAATAAGGACCAGTGTGGCATAGTGGCTGGGAGTCGGGTGATCCAAGTTCTAGTCCCCACTCAGCCAGGGGAACCCACTGGGTGACTTTGGGCCAGTCACAGCCTCTCAGCCCAACCTACCTCACAGGGTGGTTGTTGTGAGGAGAAAATGGAGAGGAGGATTATGTATGCCACCTTGGATTCCTTGGAGGAAAGAAGGCAGGATATAAATGTAATAAATAAATACATAAATTTCATCACAGTGGCCTGCTTAGTCTTGCTGTCTAGGTGCTAACAGTTGATGAGCAGCCACCACTCTCACTGCTCAAAGTTTTTTAAACCAGACTTGGATTCAACATCCCGTCAAATAGTGGATGCCTTCAATTAGAAAGACTGCCCCCTTTAAAGTAGGACAAATGGCCACCCTAGCATCAGATAACATAAAATAAGAATACAGTTTGTATTCTCTGAGAACAGATATATTCTATTATGGGGTGGAAAAAAACATGCCACACTATTCTGCTTACTAGCAATACCACTCCAAGAGAGGACTCCACCATACTGGAGATCTAGTGTGGTATAGTGGAGACCCACATTCTAGTCCCCACTTGGCCATGAAGCTCACTGGGTGGCTTTGAGCCAGACACCAACTCTCAACCTAACCTACCTCACAGGGTGGTTGTGAGGATAAAATGTCCATCGCCTTGGGCTCTTTGGGCAGGGGGGAAGAAGGATATAAATGTAACCCATAATTAAACAAATAATACCTTTCAAACTACAGGGAGAACTTTGTGCTGTCCACTCAACCACACATATAGGGGACAATTTGGAGTGATCAAGATGTCTATGAATACTTATCAATATTAGACTGCCTCTTAAAGACCCTTGTTTGGAAGTGGGGGGCGGAGAGGACCTCAATAAGATGCTTCTATCAACAGCCACGTACGTGCCTCATGGTTCCTTGCTTTCCTTAAAAGTACAAAATACAAATAGTTGTGTGACAAATTCTTTAAGCACAGAACCTTCACAGCTGCCAAGGAGCACATCACAAAAACAGAAGAAAGGCTATAATTTCCCCTCCTTCGTTTTATTATTGTTTGACCTTCAATTCTTTGTTGCCCTTGGATTGCTTTTGCAACTAGATACAGTCTTCACTGTTTAGACATTTCACAAAAAAAACAGCTTTTTGGTGCCAAGGAAGGAAGTGTTATAATTTTATTTTTGCTCCCAATTGTCTTCAGAATAGCATTTTTAAAATATGTTTTTTAAAAAAAATACAGAAAGAAAGAGAGATAACATTCCCGCCCAATATCTTTACTAGAAGCTCTTTCAGTTTCAGGCCATTCCCAGAGAAAATGCCATGAATGGCTCAGTCTATTCTTCACAAGTTGGCCAATCTTAAATTAGCACAGTATCCGTTTATATATAGTTATTTCTCCTCCAGATGGATTCCATCATAATTTATCAGTGTATACAATCTAAATCAAGAGTAGGCAACATTTTCGGGGCCAAGGGCACATTTGTATATATTTTTTCCAGTCCCATGGCCACATTTATACTTGAGGAGGGATTCTCTCTCTTCTTACCCCCACCAGCAGGGAATCTCTATTTCCTCTGCCCTCCACCTGCTATCTCCCCATTTTCAGCTTCCCCTGCCTGTATCTCTCTACTTTTGCACACAACTTCCCGAGTACCTAATTGTAATTCCCACCCACCCACAGCCTACCACACTTCTGTTCCACTGAAGCCCTAAGGAGGAAGCATTACATATAGTGCACAAGGACAGACAGTGCAAAGGAGTCTTGGTGGATGTTAGGGTGCCCATAGGCACCGCCTTGCCAATCCCTGATCTACATCGAGTTCCTATCCCCCACCCCACCCCACCACACTCCACCCCATGCAGGAACAGAAAATTACACAACGTGTATCCTAATGGGTTCATTACAGGTGTTTTCACCTATTTCAATGACTTTTATTGGAAGCTACCCCATTTCCCATGGGGATCCAGCTTCAAGACTGAAAGGTTAAGAAATAGATCAAAGAACGCTGGCAATATTTGCTTCCATTCCAGCCTTCTTTCTTACTGCTCTCTACCTACCTCTACTACAAAGCTCAATGGCCACATGCTCTCCCAAATCCTGCTGTTCTCTCCCTGCTCCACAAATTCATTTCCAGTTGCTCTGGAAACCCACACACCAGTATAAATAGTGTCCCATTACTTTCCACAGCCTGTAAACTTTTCTCTATTACTGTTCCCAGTCTCCTACATTATCGCAACAGATTTTATTCCTCCATATTCTCCAAATTGTTGTGCCCGATTCCCATCACTCCAAACTTCCACATTTCTTTCTCTGCTCCTCCAAATCGCAACTGGAGTTTGTTGTACCACCACTATGCCATAGAGCACACCATTTTCTGATCCGTACAACAACTTTGACAAGTCTACCAGCTTCTCCAAGGTTAGTTAAATAACTAGGTATCAAAAGTACCATTTTAAAAAGCAGCAAAAGCATCGCAAAGAGCGTGCAGATATCCAGGGGGATCGGTGAGGTTAATACAACTCTGCAAAAGCCTATAAATGTTTACAGTAGTAAATCCTGTGATGCAACATGGCAACAAAGCAGGAGGAAGGCTAGACAGATCTAGCAAATGCTGGGCACTTGATCCCACATGTGACTGGGGAGAAGACCCATTAGAGCAAATTTAGCTGTCCAGGTGACTCTCAGTCATGGGGTTGCAAACATATTTTTGATATTAATTTTTATTGTACATTTCACCAAAACAAATTGTAAAAAGAAAAAAAGAGAAAATAATAGGCATAATTATATGTGTTAAAAGTATCAAGTTAAACTGGCAACAACATTCTAGAAAGAGTGGATTATATATAAACTTCATGGAAAGCAGGACAAGTATCTGCATTTGTCCAAACATGAGTGGTGCCTATATACCACTGTTCAAATTTTGATAGCATTGTTAGGGCCTCAATCCATTGCATTATAGGAGGGGAGAATTCATCCTTCCAATGTTGTAGTATCAATCTTTTGGCTGTCAAAAAAGTGCAGAGAATCCATTTACGCTGACCTTGAGTCAACTTCCAGGAAGCAGGTCAATGATTTAATAGAACTTGTACACCAGTAAATATTAAAGAGAGTTCCAGTACCCAGTTTATCCATATAATAACTTTTTCTGAAAAGGAAGCAACTATTGGGCATTTCCAAAACATTTGGTTAAGAGAAGTATTAACGGCATTATACCTCCAAAAATCTGCCAAATTAGACAAACCCTTATTAAAGAGACATTGTGGTGTCCAATAGACACTAAATAAGAGGTTTTGCTGAATAACTAGTGTTGCAATTGCAGGAGTTGCAGCCATGTTGATTACAGGATGGCTTAAAACCTTAGTCCTAAACTCCAATCACCAGGGCCCATAGCTCAGAGCCCCTATGAAGCTCTCTTACATGGAGCCAGACCACTGGTCCATCTAGCCCAGTACTGTCTAGTTTTGTTGGTGATGCCAACAAGAGGTGATGCTAGCTAGAGATGCCAGAGACTGGAGCTGAGTTCTTCTCCATTCAAAGCAGGTACTCTCCTTCTGAACTGTGGTACCTCCCACTTGCAGGCACAAAGTTCCAGGTTCAATCCCTGTAGTCTCAAAGGGAGCAGAGATGGAGGGTGGGGAATCCTGATACAACAAAGATCCGTTGCCAAAATTGCCTGACATAGTACCAGGCAGCTTCACATGTTTACAAAGGATGCCAAATATGTGTCACCGCATCTGCGCACATTCATTCTTTGTTAGAAAGGAAGGGAAAGGAACCTCTCGTGCAAGCACTTGAGTCATTGCTGACTCCTAGAGGGACACCTGCTTTCGCTGACATTTTCTTGGCAGACTTTGTAGCGGGGTGGTTTGCCATTGCCTTCCCCAGTCGCAGTTACCTTTCCCCCAGTTAGCTGGGTACTCATTTTACCCACCTCAGAATGATGGAAGGCTGAGTCGACCTGAGCCGGCTGCCTGAGAACCAGCTTCTGCTGGGATCGAACTCAGGCCATGGGGAGAGTTTCGGCTGCAGTAACTGCCGCTTACCACTCTGCGCCACACGAGGCTCATATTTTGTTAACCTATAGCCAAATTTTACATTGTAAGCTCCTCGGGGCAGGGGTCTGCTTTTTTTTCCTTGTGTTAACTTTGTATAATGTCATTCACATTGAGGCGCTACATAAATTATTTTAACCGCCTGGATGTCTTGTCAGAGAGAGCAACTCTATTCAGCTAACACAAAGCTCTTTCGTTTAGAGCTTGGTGGTCTGCCTTAAAATTTTGGATGGAAGTTAGTCTTTTTGGGAGGGGCTCAGGTCTGCTTCCCTGTCTGGCTCAGGACAACTATGTGAACAGCTGGTCCAAGCTTCTTGCCAGGAAGGCAGCTTCAATAGGTCTCTCCTCTTCCCTCCTCCTTAATCTGGGCTTGAATTTTGCTTTTAAAGCTATCAAACAAAGACTGTGGGATATAGCCTTCTGCGACTTACGTGCTCGCTCTCATGTCTCTTGCTCTCCCAGTGCATTGCACATTCATTACGTTGGGCCTCTTCAGCTGGCTGACTATCTAAAGAACTTGTCGGTCGCTAAATATCGTATTGCCTTCTCCAAGGCCAGATGCAATGTTTACTCTATTGAATTACTTCAGGGCAGATATGCTGGTATCCCTTATCAGGAACGACGGTGCCCCTGTAGGAATACGGAAGTGGAGACGATGGAGCATATCCTTCTGTCCTGTAGCTTTTATAATCAGGCCCGCCATCTTATGATTACCCCATTGTTGAGCAAACTGTCCAGAACTTCAGGCAAATTTTATGTTAAGTTTCTGTTGGAAGATAAGTCTTCAAGTGTAACTTTGGCTGTTGCTAAATTTCTTACAGTGGCGGCCAAGATTAGAGCTCTTTGTGTATTAGACTAAAGTTGATAATAGCTCTAATTGTATGATTTCATGTCTGATTCTTGTGTTTGGTTGTTTGTTGTTTGTTTGTTTTCTTTTTATGGATCTATAGATCGCAATAAAGAAAGTAAGTAAGTAAGCTAACACAAAATACGAAAACTTTCCTCACAAACTTACCACAGCGACATTTGTTCCAGTTAGCAAAACTGTTAGTATTTTAATCATTCATATACTGAGTCAAAGGTGAGCTACGTTTTTTTAAAAAAAAAATCTAGATCCTTTCTTTTACAAGACTTCAGAAACAGGATACTAGCCATATCTCAGCCATCATACATCATTTTTGATGTTATAACAACTTACATCAGTTAAAAGATACAACAGACTCTGATTTTGACATAACTGTTGCAAATAGCTCCCAAGAAATTATATACTTTCCCCCTTTTAAAGGAAGTCTGTTAATTTATCTCATATACTAATACGTTATGATTAACATCATTGTTAAGCAGAAAAAAATATCTTTGACATCAAAATTCAGGGTCAGTAGAGAATCCAAAAATTCTTGAGCCATAAAGCAGTCATTGTCTCATAACTAAAGTAACACCTGGGAAGTCATGATTTCTAGGGAGTTAAACCTGGGCTGAATTTGTCTTATTTCATCCTGTGGATATATAATCTGACACTAGTAAAGCCTCAATGACAAATCTCCCTGAATGTCAGGTTTTAAAATACCTGGCATGCCTTAGGCCAGATATGGAAAGGCCTCAAACACCCAAAATACACAGTGCTCTTTTATAAAATAAGAAATATTTTATCTTACTTTGCTCTGTTCTGGCTTATGCTCATTTTTCCTATCACTCTGCTGCCACTGAACAAAACCCAAATCCCAGATTCTATGCTAGAAGCACAAACTGCTTTTTCCACATGATGTTCCCCAAGGAACCCTGGACAATTGGGCCAAACTAAACATTTCATTAAGCACACACAGTGGAGCTATGCGCACTACTTTTATTTACTCTCCAGTAAGTATGCACAGCCACAATTTGGATTGGGAGCATGGGGCTTCAGGAGAGAAGGGTTTAAGCTTCCCTCCCTGCCACCAGTTCCCATCCCAGAATTTCACCCCACCCACCCAGTTCCCATCCCGGAATTTTTCATTCTTCAGATTTTGATGGAAAAGAAAGATGGGCCTCCCCTAAGGGCCTTTAAAAACCTGGGCAAGCTTGTAGGGGAGAACACAGCCTCTCAGTTATTGGTTTAACAGAAGCTAAAATTATCCCCTTCCCCACCGTAACCAACTGTCCAGTGGGAAATTCAGCAAAGGGAGAGAAAAACAAAACAGAACAAATGCTATCATTACACCTGCTGCTGGAATAGCTGTGCTTAGATCCTCCTGTTCCGTTGCCATGGCTCAAGCCTCTCCACGCTTATATGAAGAACTAACTGACCTATCTTTAACAACAAAAAGACAATATTTTTTGTCTGTCCTTTGTTCCCTTCCTTTATTTCTTTCACAATATTGCTGCTAATGTTGTAAGTCCTTGAGGGTCCTGCATATACCCTTTTATAGAAAACTGACATCATCCACCCAGAACCAATGAAATAGGGCGGGCTATAGATCTTTTTTTTTAAAAAAAAAACACAAATAAATATGAATCTAGATTAAAATAATCTGTCTGTGTGGACAAGAGCAATTGCAATACATGACAGTTTAGTTTGCGTTCCCTCTAAGCCTTTACAAGATAAAATACTTCCTTAAAATACCTGCTCCTATTTTCCCTCTATCCCTTTCCCTCCCACAAAAGAAAAAACTTTAAATAACCAATGTTATTCCCAGCAAAGTGTCAGCGGCTGTGACAGCAAGACATTCTCTCCTTGCTAAATGATAGGCTATTAAATAAGCAAACATCTCAGTGCTATTAGTAATCTTATTATTACCCACATTGTAAAAACCCACAATGTTTATGACAGTGCTGCTGTCTTGAGGAAGCCTACGCGTCACACACCCAAGCAGGTAGGCCGACTTATTTTATACGCTTGTGGTACAAACTGCACGGAACAGAGAACAGCTGGAAGAAAATGGCTACAGAGAAATGGGTCTCGAGGGCCCCATCTGTTGATTTATTTTGTTTATAGATGGAATAAGATTTTTTTAAAAAAAAACTCAGCTCAAAATATTAAAATGTTGCCATGGCGCGGGGCTCTCTGCTCGGAGATGCAGCAGCTAAGAAACATGAAAGCTGGAGTAAGATGTAGAAGGGATGGAACAGAAGAGGGTGTTGCAAAGAATGTGTGAAAAGATACACCAGTGGAATTGGAGTGGGGGGGAGGGATCTTTTATAAAAGAAACAACCAATTAGTAACCATTAAAAAGGAGGACTCAATCTCTTTAAATAGTAGTAATTTTGTTAACTGCTTCAGATCTATGACTTTGTTACGAGCTAATGAGCTGGGCATAATGAACCAGGTATTTCTGGTTTAAAATACCTGTTTACTCCCTGCACCAAACTCTGTCAACTGGAAACTAAAAACCACAAAGTCTGCAAAACCCTGAACTACATTTGACAGTTGTTCTTACCAGGGCTCATAAGGCAACAAAGAGAGGGTGCATCCAGACATACACAACACAAGTATCTAAAGGATCATTCTCTACCTCAACTGTCTTTCAAAGGGTGCTCCTGCCTTCAGAGGTCAGATGATTTGCTCAGGCGGATGGTCATCCGTGAGAGGCAGCTCTGACTATCATTCAAGGGGAGTTGGCCCCCTGGGCTAACTGTCCACACGTGAGCGGGGATGGGGAGACAAATCCTCTTTGAAGGAGCTCTTATTGGGTTTGGAGTCAGAGCACTGACAGATCCTGACAAAAACTGATAATTTACAGTATAGACGACACTTTCACTCACAAGAAGTCAGCTTTTCCTTTCCCCAAGGGGAGATGGTTACATATTGGGCGAGTTCACCCGTTACGATAAACCACCTGGAAAGAAAGCCACAGTGACTTGGATGTTCGCTCACTAACCCATGTTACTCCTGACAGATGATTGGGCACTCTGTGGCTTGCCATGGCTTGTTCCCTCTTTGTCCTCCAGCCTGTTCCATGGACATATCCTACTGTCCTTTGCAACACAACCCCTCCTCCATACAGAGGGAAACCTTTCTGGCTTCTTGCCCCGTTCCAATCGCTACCTCTCTTCTGTGTAAATGGGTTCATTTTGTTGTTGTTGTCATTCGCAGGTGTGGACTTGCAGACAGAAAACAACAACCCCAAACACATTTGCACAGTAAGCATACCCATACTCCCGAAGTAGTTACATCCACTCGCTCCCAACAGCTGTCTCCTTAAGCCGCTGCTTTCAGAGTTCAGGGTCCAGGGAAGCCCTGCAGTGAGGAAGGAAACTGACAAGTGTCAGTTCAACAGGCCAGGATGAAATTGACAAGTGGGATTTCAACACTCACAGAGTGGATATTGATTGATACTGCTGATGAGACAAAAGAAAGTAAATAGAGGAGAGGCAAATTTATGCACTTGCACATGACAGAAAAGAATTTAAAAAACAAATCCACTTGTATACTTCCAAAGCACCCAAACATAATTTTTAGAAAGGGTTGAGAATGAGTTATGGACATTCTCAAGTGTCATTTCTGTATCGGTGGAGGGGTGGATGGCAGTGATGAGGGAGGAAGGAGGTGCATTATCGACATGGTGAGGGAGCAACCATGTTTTCCCCCACTCTTGCCAGGTGGTTCTGTAGCCGCTTGGGAAAAGCCTCTCACAAGCCATCATGCTAGGTTCTCACATAATAAACTACCCTGAATAACCCAACAACAACCCATAGATGTTTAGGGTGACTTGTGCACAGTTAACAAACCATGCTGAAGAAACCATGTTGGGTTTGAACATCACAACAAGTCACTCTGAAGCAAACAAGAGTGATAACCCACCATGGTTATCGAATCATGGAAACCAGGTCATTGTTTGAGAGAAGAAAAGCAATCCTTGTTTTCCTAATGTTAGTCAACACTAGTTTTGCTCATGACACACAAACACAATGTGTACTCTTGAAAGAAAGCTGAACCTTCCCCATCATTCTCCAGCCAGCATGACCATCGGGAGTTGGAGCACATCACATATGCAGGGCACCAAGTTGGGGAAGGCTGCGTTAGGACATCTCTCTCAAACATCTGGAAAAGAGCTGTTGCAAAGGTTCTACCCTTGAGTTACAGGGGAGCCACCAAGCTGAAAATCCAATAGCATGTTTTGAGCATCATTGTTTAACCCTGGAACAATAATGTACAACTACAACAACAACAACAGATAATGCGTATGAGCATGTAGGAGAATGGCCATCTCACACAGCCCAATTCCTATAAAATTAGTGTGATAACTGTTCATGTGCAATGGCAGCTGGGAACCTACCTGGAGTGAGAATAGCTTCTTTGTGATGAACCCAAGAAGCTACCTTAGGACACTGTTTCCATCCCGCCCAGTATTACCTACTTGGACTGGCAACAGCTCCTCGAGCTCTCAAGAAGAGATGTTTACCATCACCTCCTACTTGACCCTTTTCGCTGGAGATGTTAAAAGATAAAACCTGCGGCATTCTTTGGGCAAACCATGTGCCTTTACTACTCAGCTATGGCCCATTCCCCCATAACGTCTCAGTGTAGCTTAGAGGAAAACTGGTGGTAAAGAGTGGGTGGGCATGCATTGCTTTTTGCAAAAATAGAGACAAGCACCTTTCAATTTCATAGGCATGGCTCAAGCCCTACACTTCTGTGGAATTCAGCATATTTTCTACCTTCTCTGCAGGAAGATGTACTAGAAGTTCCTTTAAAAAAAGAAAAGAGAACAAAGAGTGAAGAGAGTCTCAAATTCTATGTCTAAACAGCTCACAAAACACACACACACCATCAGTCCAGCATGTTCCTCATAGTGTAGGCATGAATGTTATCTATGCAGGCCCTAGTGATGCAAATGTTTTGTTACCAGCATTAGCCCGAGCACGTAATTGTTGTTTTTCATAAATCCTTCAACCAGCTAGCACATGAAGGAGAGTGCCTCATTCCATGGCATGTGCCTAAACAAAGGAGCCATTTAAGGGCCAGCTCCATTTATGCTAATCTCCCAAAGACGAGCAAAGAGACATGTCACACCACTGTCCACTGTTTATTTTAACATCGGAGAGAAGCACAGCAGGTTGTCTAGGTCAAGTATCCCAGCACTTATAATCTGCTACGAGATGAGAGCTTCTTCCGACTTCCAGAGTTGACTTTGGCACAGATTTCTAACAGAATCAGATAAGGGAATGGAGGCTGATCCTGTATATGGACTGAAAGATGATCTAAAAATGAAGAGTGAACTCCATCCCAAACATAACTGGGAGATAATAACTCCAGACAAGCATCATAAATACCCATCTCAGGATCCTGAAACAATGCAGTTTGAAGTGCGTCCCACACACATATATACAGACACCCACCCCTCAATTTCCACATTTCTAACACTCAGGTTTGTTTAGACAAGCCAGTGAAGATCCACTTTGAACAAAGATGTCTCAAAACTGTGACAGCTCCTTCATAATGGCAAGCTTACGGTACATTAAACTTTAAAAGGATGGTAAGTTCCTGCATTCATTTTATCAACACTTTCACAGGCAGCAAAAGGAAATCCACAAAAGGAATATGCACACCCACAGCAAAGCATGGGAGACTTGACTCAATATGCAGCTAAAGATTAAAAAAAACCACCGCACACTATTATTTATACTAATAATACTCTGCATGATGAACCACAGCATCTGCCACCCTAAGATATTAAACTTTTGCAAACCTCACACTTTCTCATTAAAACCTCATTAAAGCCTCACACACTTTCCTTGGATGCAACCATCATCCCAGATTGAAGATGGGTCACCAAATCATGTCCAATTAAGCTACCTTTTTGAATAAACACAAAACCAGCTCAGGACGAAGTTTGGGAAATCAACGAGCAAATGCTTTCAGGTAAGTGGAGACTTCTTAGTTGGCTGCTCCACATTTTCTGAAAAGGACCAGCAGGGTCAATCCATTAGTCCCATTCCTTAATTAACCAAGGAGCTGGAGTCTTTCAGATTTCTTGAAAATGGCTCAGCATGATCTGAATTTAGCAAAGGGGCACCAAGTTTAAGTGCCACCGACAAAAGTCCCTGGCTTAATAGAGCAGACCCCCTAGGTCATGGGAGAGCAGAAAGTAGAACTCCAGATGTTTTCGACTTCAACTCCTAATATTCCTGATCATTGACCATGCTAGCAGGGACTTTTGGGAGTTGAAGTCCAAACCATCTACCTTCTGGCCACCCCCACCCTGGGCATGCCTGTGCCATAACTTCTCTACCCTCAGATCACCCTTGAAGATGTACCTTTTCCCCAGGACATCTATATCCAGAAAGGGTTCATTCAAAAGCACATGCCCAGACAGAGGTACCATTTATTTTCTGAAGCATTTTTAGCATTTTAACATTCCAGTCTTTAGCTCTGCTGTTTTAAAACTGCTACTGTATTTTAAATCTCTGCGCTACTGCTAGGTATTTACCCTGGTTGTGCTTTTATGTTGGAATTTCTAAGCCTTTATATTGTATTTTATGCTGTGGTTTTAATTTTTGTCAACCGTCCAGAGAGCTTTGGCTGTTGGGTGGGATAGAAATGCAGTTAAATAAATAAGTCAATAATTTTAGAAGGAGATGCCCCAACTCCAGTGGCGTTACTAGATGGGGCTCTAGCACGCATTACCTTCCACAGTCACATCGAGGCTTCCAGATGACGTTCACCAGGATCCGCCGTTATCCTGCGGTGAAGCCTCTTTCTCCCGACTTTAAAAAAGTGAGTTCCAGTGCGCCTTTTCCTGCCATCCCGCGGTAATTCGGAGTACGTGTGGGAGGATGTGAGGTCACTGCGGTCTGCACTGGGCAGGAAAAGGCGTGCTAAGGGGGAGTGGTCAGCGGCTTCGGTCAAGCCGCCTCTGCCATTTGCGCCCAGTCCGCCAGCTGGGGCAGCACGGCGGAGCGGCTTTTTTTTTTTACTCCCCCAGTGACAGTTTGCGCAGGAACGGAGGAACGGAAAAGTGGCTGGTGACTCCTTGCGGTGGGCAGCTACCGTGGCCGCATAATGGCGGTGCTGTACGCTGCCTGTTAGTGTGGGTACCAGGCTGGCAGAGGGCAGAGCTGTTTGTGGGCTGCTGCCATGGCTACGGCCAGATGTGGGTTGGCTCCTTGGGATGGGGCACAGGGCACAGAGGCGGTCATCGCCGCCGACACCTCAGAGGCATGATGGGAGATGTAGGCACAGAGTGCCCATGCAGACGATTGACCTCGGGTCATATTACACCCGCCACGACCCCCATCAGGAAGTGAGCGCATCAATGCCCTCAACAGCACCAGCAGCACTTCAGCTGGCACTGGCACTGCCGCCGCCGCCACTGGCTCCGGTGCCGGCAGCAGCATCGCTGACGGCTGTGCAAGTTTGCGGTCTTTCGGACTTGCGCAAACCGTGCCGCGAGCGGAAAAAAAAACCCGCGGCAATCAGGCTGGTGTGGCTGCACAACCGTGCTCGCGGCGGCAGCAGCACAACCGGCGCAAACTTCTGCCACAAATCGAAGGCAGGTGTGGATCATGAGACGTCACGGCTGAACGGGAAAATCCGCTTTCACCGCTCCTCAACGACGGAACACCCGGTAGGTCTAGCAAAGCCCCAGGTTTCAATCCACATGAAATTACCTTTTCCTTATACGGGAGTGATTATTTAGCTTGTGTTGATTAACATTACTATAGTTACAAAGTATAGAAAGGTAGCCACAACACACACTCTTAAAATTCTGCAGTGAGTGCGTGTTTTGCAATTTAACCTTGGTTATCATCCTAACACAGATATTTAAAACTGCGCTGAGCCCCGCCCCCCTAAAAAATCTAGTTGCTCTTCATACTTAATGGTGCCCCTATCTGTGGGACATCTTATTTTTCCAGTAGCAAAATAAAGCATTGGGAAGTCTGAGGTTGCATTCTAGCATCCTCTACGGCATCAGAGATGATTCTGGTCCACAACTTTATATCTTGCATGCGTGATGCTTCATTTTGGTGGCTGCTGCATTTTCAGCTAAGAATTGTGCTTTGGAATCCTTTGCAACATTGCCAGAAGGTGTTACTTGGAGTAGCACAAAGGGTTGTCCCTCCCAACCATTTTAGCCTCACAACAGCCCTGCAAGGTAGGTTAGGCTGATCTCACCTAATGAGCCATGTGGCCAAGTAGGGATCTGATCCCAGGTTCTCCTAGTCCCATTCTGAAACTAACTACTATGCTACACTCACTCTTGCGTATTACAGTGTCTTCAGTCATTCAAGGACTGCTGAATGACTGAATTCACGCTGCTGCAGATACAAGTGCACATCTTTTCGTCATAATCACCCCAATGATTACACCTATTACACTGATAGTGCTGAAATCTGCCTTTGTTCCAGCATGTTATTTCCAAACTCCTTATGGACAGTAGGGCCTGAGCAGTGGAGGCTGGTGGCCCTGATGTCAGTGGGGCAGTAAATGTGCTCTTGTTTCCATCAGAATTCTAGAGGAGCTATCCAAGTAGCTCCTTTAGTTCTAACTGAAACCCACAGCAGATTCACCACCCCACTGACCTTGGAGCTACCAGCCCCCACCGGTCCTGGGTAACTACACTGCCAGTGGATTAGAGTCCAAGAACACATCTGCCCTTACAGCTGATTGTCTTCAACATTCTCACCCAAATGATATCTAATATAAAAATGTTCAGCATAAATATAATAGACTTCTATGGAGATTCTTCTTTCGGTGGTGGTAGTAGTGGGGACAATCTATACCCTTTAATAAATGGATGTTTTGATTATCCAATTGAATAAATATCCAGAACACGATTTTCTGTTAAAATAATTTCCAAAATACTTTGTTTTATTTAGGCCAATGAGCCAGTAAAACGTTTTTAAGTCGATCCACTGTCTAGTTTTCCACCTATTAATTGATGACAATTTTTACAGCAAATCAAGATACTTAATTATACTAACAGCTTCTCTCAATGAGACACACAAACCACCTATTGTTATGGAAATCCTCTTGAACAACTTGTTTGACTCAGATGTACAAAGATGGTTTACACCAGCCAGTGGCACTGAAACCCATTCGCAGAGGAAGGGTCCAATTAAAATTCGATTGCCACATTTTAAAACAAGCAATCAACGGATCATGCTGATTAATTCTTCCACCCACACATTTACTGTTTCTAATTCCCATTCAGAAGTGCGTATTGCCATCTTCTTCAAGGAAGCACAACATCCAGTCAATACAAAAAAAGAGATCCAATTTAAAACGAAGAGTCTTGTGGCACCTTAGAGACTGAAACATTTATTACGACATAAGCTTTTGTGGGCTCGAGTCTGCTTCATCAGATGGCTGGAACAAAATCCTAAATTGGCAGTACCACTGAAATCACTGGAAATTTCAAACAAGAGCTGTCTTTAGGATTGCAACTTGTCTATGGAAACCAATCAATACTGAACGCACGATGCCTGAAAAATGTACTCATGCCAGGCCTGGAAATACTGCACATCTCATGAATCCACTTACCGATAAAGTAGAACCAAGAGGATCACCAGGAGGGTCACCGTTGCTACTGGAACATTCATTTCCACAAAGCCAAGTCTCAAGGCATCCATAAGTCCCATTTTCTTTTATTACAGGAGAAGGCTGGTAGAGCGGGCGAAAAGATAAGGAAGCCACTTCGGTTAGGAATGGAGAGACGACCAACCGTTGTACAGATGGCAGTCTGCAAGAACAGGAAAACCAAGGAAGTCAGGCTGTGTTGAACTCACTCCAAACACCAACTTTTCTTGTTTTTGCTGCCTTACGGAGGCAGAATTAAAGGTTTCCTGCATCAGTAGGCCAAAGCAATGCTCTCCCCTTTTAATGACTGCAGCATCAATAAATATTTACATAGCTGCTGCTTGAGATATCGGAGCTCGCCCACAGGTTTTGCAGCAAGGCCTGGATAAAAGATAAGGATGAGCTATATTCACTCTTAGGCGATATAGATTTAAAAGCCCGGAGGGCAGTGGGCAAGGAATCGATGACACTCCTTTATCTCCATTTAATAGAAAATATCCTAGACAATATGAAGACTTTGGAATGGTAGGGCTGATTAATATGAATGTGGCTAGACAGACAGCCCTAGAAATGTGCAAGCGTAGATTAAGCGTCAGGCAGACAGTGGGAAGGTACGTTTCCCTCTTCACAGATCTGTTAATATGTCTTAATAAGGTTCGTCTCTGGAAGTAAAGGAAGAATGAATAAGTCTCTATCAAAATATAATCTCTAGCACCTGACTAGGTGTCAAGTGAACATATGAAGGTGCTTTATATTGGTCGGATTCACATGTAAGCCACCCAGCGAATAAGCCACGGAGGGTTGGTTGTTCACTGAGCAACACATCGTACACCCAACAGATGATCGGGCTTACCGTGGCTTGTTCTCCCTAAGTCCTCCCGTGGGCTCCAGCATGTATCCCAGTGTCCTTAGCAGTAGAACCCATCTTGTCTCCTCACCCTGGTCTCCTCCCCGTTCCGACTGTTACCTCTTTTGATTTGCCACCTTTTTATTATTATTATTTCGGTGCTTTAGGAGTATGCAAGTGGGGTTGTATTTTCTTTTCTCTTTTCAGTCCATGAAAATTGCACAGTTGGGGTCCACTGATTCATCTAATTCAGTACTATCTACTTTGACAGGCAGCAGGTCGCCAACCACTTTCAGAATAGCTTTCTACTCAAGAGCCTTTTTAACTGGACACACTGCGTGATTGAACCTGAAACGTTTGGTATGCTGTACCTCTGAGCTACAACTGTTGCAGATTTTTCGGACACAGATGCCCATGACTGGCTTTCCCAACCTGGTGCCCTCCAGATGTGTAGAATTGCAACTCCCAGCATCCCCAGCCAGCATGGCCATGATAGGAGTTGCAGTCTACACATTTTGAGCACCAGGCAGGGCAAGGTGGCCCAAAGCCACCATCCATAGTCTATTACAGAACTTACTGGATCATTTCTTTATTTATTTTATTATTGCATTTATATCCCGCCTTTTTTCCTCCAAGGAACCCAAAGTGGCATACATAATCCTCCTCCTCTCCATTTTATCCTCACAACAACAACCCAGTGAGGTAGGTTGGGCTGAGAGGCTGTGACTGGCCCAAAGTCACCCAGTGGGTTTCCATGGCCAAATGGGGACTAGAACCTGGATCTCCCGACTCCCAGTCCAAGACTTTAGCCACTGCACCACACTGAAATTTCCTAAATGCAGCCCATCCTCACCTTCCTTGCCCTTGGTCTAAGCATGTAGCATGAAAGAGCAGTCTAGCAGATGAGATAAAAGTCCCTTTATCTTAAGACATCTAACAATCAAACCCAACATTCAACTTAAGAATGTTTTATTTAGGACTATAAAAGGGGGAAAAAACCTGGAGTAAATGTGTAGTAAAAGAAGATCCATCCTAGACATTAAACCATTTAACCATCCTAGACATTAAAGCTGCTGACACTGTAGATTCAGTAATTCATTACTTACCCTTACATTGTGGCTGACATTTTTTCAATCACAAAAAATATATATTTAAAAAATGGCTTTTGAATCTTATGGACTCAGGAAAGCGGATAAAGGGAAGTTTGATCCACCAATCAGGAGTGAGAAGTGGGAAGGGGCTTCTAGCCATGACCCAATGGATGGAAATATTGCCATGATCAGACGGCCTAGAGCAGTTTTGACACCTGAGGTTGCCCTTGTCCTTAACGTATATATTTGCACGGAAGCATAGAATTGGAAGGTAACTTGGAGGTCATCTACCCCAAGCTTTTTGGTCCCATGGGCACATTTGGGATTTTGAGAAATTGCTCTGGGCACCATCACAAAATGACTCCCATGAAGGATGGAGTTAGTCGCATAATCATTGCTGTAAGAGCCTGACTTGTCAAAGGGGAGCTAAAAAGGTGGCGGTGAGAGAAATAGCAAGGTGAAAGGCAGGGAGGGAGGGGAAAACAGCAAGGCAAAGGGGCAGGGAGAGAAAGAACAAGTTGAAAGGCTACAAAGGGAGAGAAAGAATAAGACTGAGAAGGGAGAGAAATAACGAGGAAAGAGGATGCAGGGAGAGAAATAGCAAGGCTAGAGACTGGGGGTTTGGAGAGAGAGAGAGATATCAAATCGGAAAGGTCCGTGTGGGTGGAAGAAGACTGGGCAAGGCCAGGAAGCAACTCTTTCCTTCTCTGCTTGCCTACCAACAGCTGATCTGCAGCAGGTGCAGGCACAGAAAGGAGAACCCGACGCCCTAATGTTTTTCAAAGTTTTTATTTAAAATGATTTCATGAAAGGGGCAGGGAGTGGAGAGTTTCATGGACGTCATTGGAGGCCCTCTTGGGCGCTGCATTGGGGACCCTTGATCTAGTCCAACCCTTGAGCTCAATGCAGGATCTACAATGCAGGATGCAGCTACAGTATTCCTGAGGGATGGTCCTCCAGACTCAGATTAAATACCTCCTGCAATGGAGAGCCCACCACCTCCGGAGGGAGACGGTTCCACTGTCCTCTCTTACCATTACTTAATTTCTCCTAACGTTTACCCGAAATCTGCTCCCCTGCAATTTCCACCTTTTGGTTCTAATCCTCTGGAGCAACAGAGAACAAGCCTGCTCCATCTTCTGTGTGACAGCCCTTGAGATATTTATAGACAGCTATCAAGTCTCTCCTGCATCTTCTGGCTAGACATACCCAGCTCTTTTATCCATTCTTCATAGGACCTGCCTTTCCAGACCCCTCGTCATCCTGGTCACCCTCCTTCTTAAAATGTGGTGCATCAGTACTCCAAATACAGCCTGGCCAGTGCAGAATAGATACCAAAGAAGGTGAGACCTGAAGAATGATGAGCCCACGCACCTCCTGGCTTGGGTTCATCAATCAGGAGGGGGATCTCTTGCCTGTGTGCATGGAGGATGCTTAAGATATCTGGTGCTTGGTTAAGACAAGAGGGAGTTAATAAAACAGGCTGGACACCTGATGGGGAAAAAAAGGGAATTCTTAAAAGGAACGGTTCTTAGACTAAGTTTTTTTTTAATCCAGAGAGAGATGCCACTGAAGTTCACTTCTCCAGTTCTTTTCCTCCTCTAACATGACACTGCTCATGCCTGTAAACTTGAGTAATTATTTGCTTGGGAAAGTAATGTTTGCACCAAGCTCCAAGTAGCCTGAGCACAATGACAATGAGCACACTTTTTAACAATCATCTTGGGAGAACAAAGTACATTATTCCATTACAATCCTACTAGTTGTCACAGCAGCCTTGCAGGCCATAAACCAAAACATACTCTACGCATTCAGGTGGCAGCGGGTTTTGAAAGGCTTCTTTTACAAAGCTATGTATATTTACCATGTTGCTCAAGGATTGGGTTTCTATATTTTCTCTAGCAACTCTGAGAAACAGGCATTCTTCACCTTATATTCCCCTAACTATAAAAGGAATAGAAGAAAATATCATTTATCCCAAGGTAATAACTTTTATTTAACGCTCACAGTTTCTCCAATATCTCTCTATTGTGTTTTCTTCCTTTAGCATAAAAGAAATATAAGATCAGTAACACAAAAGAGTTTAATTCTAAGATGAGTCGGCTCTGCAATAACCAAATCACGTTTTGATACCTGTGCTATGCTACTACATGAGTTAGCCTCTACAGCTGAGGTAAAATGGTTAACTAGTTCACCTGCTCTGCACAGCATATATATCTTTCTCTCTCAGACATACGTACACATTTTATTGTATTAATAATGCCAATGTTTCCAGATGCTAGTCTACATCAATAAACGCTCTGCCACTTTACTGCTGTCCAGAAACCATATTAAGCTTCAAGACAGGAAAATTGCATCAGACAAGCCCATCCCCATCAGTAACCAAGAAGGATTTCCTGAAGTCAGCTTCGATCTTCACAGCTTCTGTATTACGTCCCTGGTCTGAAATTGGCCTCTTGGATCCTGTAGGATCCTTGGGAGCCATGTAAGATAATACTAACTTTGCCAGAAGGGGAAAAGGAAGTTACTTTATATGGTGTCAAACCATTTAGCCCAGTACTCCCTGCTTGGACCGGCAGCAGCTCACCTAGATCTCTGGCAGACATCTTGCCCAGCCCTGCTGCCTGTTATAAGTAAAATGGCTAATGTTGTAACACTTTTATATTCATGGTGCAAACAGCTTGGAATACTGTGTACAATTCTGCTTGCCACAGCTTTGGAAAAGGGTCCAGAAAGGGGTGGCTGTGACATTACACATCTGCATATATGGAATCTGTAAATATAGTAATGTGCTCCTGTTATATGTCTGTGGTTATGATTATGTATTCCTGTTATATCTCTGTGTTTTATGGCAAGTATATCTGGGGTGAGAGTGAGATGAATGACTGTGTGCTGTGCTGTGTGAATCAGATAGGGACTCAATGTGAGAAGGTTCAGATCAGGGATAGGATCTGGATTAGGGACAGACTGGGTAAGTTAGAGATATAATGAAGGTTTCTGGTGAAGACTGTGTAGTTTTTGATTGAGAGTGTTGTATGGAGTACTGTGTATGAGAGAACATACATTAATAGAACCATTACATGTTACTTATTTACTATTCAGCAACATATTGCTGTAATAAATAAAGTTTTATTTGTCTATACAAATCCTACGCCTTTTGCTCCTGGCTATGTAAGGGGAAGATAATAAAAGAGACAATACAGGTGAATAATATAAACAGGTGTGTCCTCACAGCTCGAGGACAAAGGAAAGGGTTGGATCTGAGCCTTAAAGGTCCAGGTGGCAGCATAACTGTGTGTGGGAAGGATGTTCCCCACTGGGGTGAGAAAGGCCTTAGAGAAGGGAAATTCTCACTGGGAATGGGCAGGAATGCCACAGCAACCATAGTGAGCAAAGAGCTGGAGCAACTCCACTCGGAGGAAAGGTTACAGCCCTGGCCAACGGCGTCTCATCACTACAGCACGTCCTGGGGAAGAGATCACGCTATCCCTTCCCCAGGACATGCAAATAACTCTGAAAGCTTTTGGTCACTGTATCCTCAAAAGCTTCAAAGTATAAAAACTACAGCTACAAGGTTTAACAGGCAAGATCGATCAATTAAAATACTTTTAGGCTGCAATCCTATGCATATTTACATAGAAAAACATCTACAATTCCTCTCATGCTAGGAGTTATAGGACTTCTTTCTACGTGAACATGCACAGGACTGTACCTTTAACTAAAGAGATTTTCCCAATTAATAGGGAATCAGATTTTATTTTAATTTTAATATAAGTGCCTTTAATATAAGTGCTTGGCAAGCTTTGCCTAAAAAGAGGCATTCTCTGTTCTCTCCCACAGAGACGGGAATGCCTCTTCTAAGAAGATGCCTGCTATGCCTGATGTGTGCATCATCCAAAAACAAAGAAATTGGGCTATTTGAAGCTGAAGTACTGCTCTTACCCATATGCAGATTTATGAGAAACACATTATATTCCCTAGCTTTCCAGATTCACTTGTACAGTCAAAGAAAAAAAATGCTTTCTCGGTGTTATGATCCTGCACTGTAAGAATAAAGTCTGAATAAAAGGAATAAAGTAAAAATAAAAATCGGACTGGACACCTGTCCCACCTCACCCCTACCTGGGCATTCCTTACAGCAATGACCTTATTTCTGAGCCTCCATACTGCAAACATAGAAGACATCCCCACCAAGCCCCATCTCATCAAATCACCTACATAGCTGATCTGAAGCTCGTCCCTGGGAGCAAGAGATGATGCAGCCATAAAGCAGGAAATTAATAACAGCAATACAAGACACTGCCTTATACCAGGTTAGGCTGTTTCTCCCTCTAGCTCTGCATTGCTCACTCTGACTGACAGTGTCTCTCCAGCGTCTCAGGGAGAGAAGGGCGTTCCCATCAACCTGCTACCTGATCCCCCTTTTAAATGGAAGATGCCAAGGACTGAACCTGCATGCAAAGCCAATGCTCTACCGCTAGGCAAGGATTCTGTCCCAAGCAAAAATGTTTATCCTCCCATCCCCCTATTCAGATTTTTTTTCCCTGTGACAAAACGCTCACCCTTCCCCGCTGCTCCAAGAAAATGATTCTTCCTTCTTCCTGATATTATGAGCCACCTACTGTGCTGCTCTTATGTGAAGAGTGCAAATTGTTTAAGGCGGTTTCTGTCTTACTTCTGCATCTGATAGGCAGCAACTGCACTACCTGCCTGCCCAGATGAAGAGTGGACTTTTATGTATTGTTGTCTCTTTCCCCCTTTGTTTCTTTCTTCTCTTCTACAGAAACTTTCAGGAAAGTCAAGAATTCTAAACATTAAAACGCACCCGTTCACAATTAGATGGGAATTTAACTTCAGGAAATGGGCCGTTTTTCCCCTCTGATAAGCTAGTTATTTGGAATTTAGGGTCAGGAACCCTGCTTTCCTGAACAGTGGTCTTTCCATATCTTCCTTTCTCATTTCCCTTTCTCCAGAAATGTGCAAGAAGTTGGAAATTCCAAAATCCCCGTTTTGGGAAAATGTCGTGGAGTCCATTGGCAAAGTTGACGTGATTGGATTCAGGGGAGAGATAAGAGTTCTCCCACTGATAAGGTAATTAGTTGGAATTTAGGAGAGGTTGTATGGCGCAGAGTGCTAAAGCAGCAGTTTCTGCAGCTGAAACTCTCCCCACGGCCTGAGTTCGATCCCAGCGGAAGCTGGTTTCAGGCAGCCGGCTCGGGTCGACTCAGCCTTCCATCCTCCCGAGGTTGGTGAAATGAGTACCCAGTTAGCTGGGGGAAAGGTAATAACGGCCGGGGAAGGCAACGGCAAACTACCCCGCTATAAGGCCTGCCAAGAAAACGTCAGCGAAAGCAGGCGTCCCTTTAGGAGTCAGCAATGACTCAAGTACTTTGCACGAGAGGTTCCTTCCCTTTCCTTCAAGCCCATGGGCAGGGCAGCGAAGAACTTCTGGATCAAGAAACAAATGATGGAGGAAGAAAAGATGCCGTTTCCTTTGTCAACCTCCATTCCCCAAACTAAGGGGAGTGACAACCTATGCTCATAAGGATATGAAGCAGCAGGCAGCTATTTGCTTTGATCAGAGTTGCCATTAGGTTTCCAGGGCCTCAGACAAGTTGTGGGGTGAGCTCCTGACAGCCCTCCATTTAATTTTTATGGGGAGGGAGGGGCAGCAGCTAAGCACCTGGACCTCCTCCTCCTTTCTACCCACTAGTAAAAGGAAGGAAAAATAACTCCATTGGGGCAGTGCTCACAGACGTCCCATTTCCGAGAACTGACACACCCCATGTGCTGCTACCAGTGAGTATTCCATAGCAATAAACGTAATGGCAATCCACATTCATCCCCAAGGCAAAACCTGGTGCCCTCCAGATGTTTTGGACTTCAACTCCCATCATTCCCAGCCAGCATGGCCAACGGTCAGGAATCCTGGCAGTTATTCAAAACATCTGGAAGGCCCCAAGGCTCTTGGATGAAGGCTGCCTTATATATGAACTCTCTCTCTCTTTCTCTTTCAATGTTATTTCAAGGCAGACTTCCCCAATGTGGCACCCTCCTGTGTTAAACTACAGCTCCCATCATCCCAACCAGCAGGACATACTGCCTGGGATGATGGACATTGTCATCCAAATACATCTGGAGGGCACTACATTGGGGAAGGCTGTTTTACAGGGCCAAAACTGGACATAATATTCAACGCATGTTTGCATTTAATATGCAGTGTTTGTTTCTTAAGTGTACACAATGTCAGCTGTTATTACTGATAATTGCCAGGGTCACAGCAGGAGTGGAGGGGAAACCAGACCCCTTTCTTCCCTGAGGAAAGTCTCACTTCTAAAGCCAGTGGAGTAACAACGGAGGACTTCCTCCCAATGCAAAGAGCACTTTCAGAAGAGGAATCTTCTTCAAGACTGCAGTACAGAGAGGAGTGGGTTAAACTCCGCCTCTATACTTGCTGCAATCCCTGATACATCACACACACACACACCAGCTCTTCATGTTAAACAGAACGCCTCAAATGCAAACATGCACGTAACATCATAAGCTCATTCAGATGGGGGAAATGGTGTTCCCTTACCATGGCTCTCCCACCTGCTTCTCTTCTGCTTCTGCAACAAGCTGTAATTACACGAGGAAGAGAGCAGGGACCACGTAGCTTGTACAGCCTCAATGTAGTTGAATGGGGGAGCGCCCTCTAGTGGGCATTTTATAGTGCAACTTTGCCTGCACACAGCAAGAAAACCCAACAAATATTGATATATCCCGCAAGAGTTGAGTTTTCTAAAGTTTTGTTTTTAGCGCTAAAACCAGAAAAATGGAGGAGGAGGAGGACGGCGGTGTCAAAATGACCCGCAACCATCCGTGAGTGGCCTGTAAGAAGCATACTATAAAACACTCATTTAAAGATGCTGTGTGTCTAGTCTAGCCCCAAGAGAACCATATACATGCAAACTTGCACTCCTTGTAGCAAAGGGGGATATAGACCATGAAATAAACTATTGGCTGTGGGTATCCATGACTAGAGGCTGATTTGCAGACTTATTTTTGAGGTGGTATAATCCTTGTGCTATGACTGTACCGTCTCATTTTCACAGAAGGTGCTGTTTTGTGTTTCAAGGTTGCTCAAAAGTAGCCTTCTCGCCACCTTGGTTACTTTCCCATTTTTCACACAGAATTTACTCCAAATAAACAAGCATCCCACTCATGCGTTGGGCGCAAAACAGTTTCAACAAGGGCATGAGAATATAAAAAGCAGCAAACTATATCAAAGCCCTCCCTAAGATAAGGTCTATAACTCCAATTAAACTTGTAAGAAAAATAGGAGCATGCTAAGATTACACCGTTTGCTGCTGGTTTTGTTCAATTCACCTCTTTTGCAATGGCATCAATAAGAATAAACTCGTATGTGAATTGCCCCCGTGACATATTACAAATCAAAACTAGCATGTTGACATTTAAAGATCATTGTAAACCTTGGAAAACACAGGTTTATAAACAGAGCTAAACACCAATTCACATTTAACTACAGCAGCACTAGGAGAAAAAGACAATGTTGCCATAAATTTAGCTTCAGTTTTTCCAGTGTCTATGTTTACAAGACAGGAATGACATATATCTACTTCTACACCTCTAGATGCCACATTACTCTTTCCATCATAGTATCATAGCTAGGAATTCTGCATTGTTGGCCTCTTCCATTGGTGAAAGGCAAGGATTCAAAAGAGAAGAACAAATTTTAAACTTTGTTTTTGTGTCTCTGGAAATAGCAGTCCCAGTACAGAAACAAAAATGCACTAGATGTCAAATTTGCTTGCATTACAAGACTATATTTCTGTATAAATCAACGGAAAGCCATCATCTTCTCATGCAACGAGTCCTTGGGCACAGTTGATACTATGCATTCACCAATAGAATACCCTAAAGTTCAATAAGAGAGTGCAAAAGCCAACTCAGAAATAGGCAAGTCACAATTGTCAGTCAAGGCAGATCTTGAGCAGCTAACGAAATACCGGAAGGCTTCAGCTAGACAAGTTAACTGGTGACTAAAGTGTGTCTGTGAGGAAATTCAATCAAGTTTTTGAAATACAAATGTGCTTTTTAAAAGATTTCATTTGGTTTTTATACCCTGTGAATAAGAGAAAGAGTGAGAATAATTGTGCACTGAATGGCAGAGAGAGAGAGAGAGAGAGAGAGAGAGAGAGAGAGAGAGAGAGAGAGAGAGAGAGAGAGAGAGAGAGATGTTTCCCTCAGCCAGGCTCTCCAGTACCAGAGGAAATTGTTTAAAGCAACGAGTGGGCAAGGGAAGGCAGGGAGGAGGCAGGTTCCTTTTCATGGAACAATTAGATCTCTCCCCACCTTGCATCCCTGCTTTATAGATGAGGAAAGCAGACATGTGCTTTAAATAAGAACCCGTCTTCTACCAAGTCCAAGTCAAGTTTATTGTACTTAGCAACCAGCCACCATGCAGCTTCACATAGAAGTGTTACATTCATTCGTTCATTCATTCCCTTGGCCTTTGTGCGCAAGAGCAGGGCCAGCACAAGAAATTTAGCAGTTCTAAAAGTTACACATTTGTTAAAATCATTCAATAAAAAATACAGTTTTTTGAGGGGTGATCTTCCCTTCATCCGAACTAGCAAAGGAAGGAAATAAATTTTCCTAATGTCAGAACAGACTTTCCATTCTGAAATAAAATGGGTGATTCTTCTAAAATAAAAGGGTTGTAACCTCTGGCTTCCCTGGGGTTATACCAGATCAGATGCTTTGTCCATCTAGCCTTGTATTGTCCACTCCAGTGGTCACTCTTTTCCAAGTGGGAGCCCCTTTGACAAAAGAAAATATTTTTTTAAAAAAAATCGATGTGAGAGCTGTCCCACACCCTGCCACATCTGTCTCCCTGCCCACCACCATATTCATCTTCCCCCCCCCACATAACCTGCCCAACCCGCCTGTTTTTCCCACCCTTCTCCCTACCCACTGCACTGCCACTGCCCATTCTGAAGGGTGTCTGAGCTCTATGAAAAGCCGCATCGGACAGAAAAGCAACCAACGCAACTCTCCACAAAGGTGGTCACGCACAACTGCCTGGCGCTGAGGGGGATCTTCCTCAGAGTCAGGCATTGTGGGAAGAGAGGAGTCCCTGGATATCACCTGCACTGCAGTTGCTCTCCAGGGACATCCCTCTTTCCACAAAGGTAGGGAGCGTGGCAGCTGATCCTCCCATCAGGGAGAAAGTGTGCAATCATACACATACAAGTGCGTATGATTCACCAATGGAGTTTTGGTGAGCTGCCCACAGCCCCTGCGGGGAAGTCCAAGGGTCTTCCTAGGGTACAGAGACACCTCTGGTCTTCCCTGCTCAGCTACAGAAAGGTCTTTTACCATCCCCTACGACCTGATCCTTTTAACTGGAGGCACCAGGGATTGAACCTGGGGCCTTGTGCATGCAAAGCGGGCGCTCTGCGTCTGTATGGTCCAATGATTCGGGTAACCTGGCTGCGCAGTGGCACTGCACTGTTTATATGACGCAGCCGCCAACAAGCAGACACATCAGGCTTCTCCACCAGAAACTCCATTTTCGTGCAATGTCAATTTACTGCAATTTTTGTCACCTCCATCTGTCAGTGGTGGCCTCTCTTCGGGTTGAGTTACTTGGCATTCCTGGGGGCAGATCGAAGCCCAAGGTAGGTCCAGGTCAGCATGGAAAGGCAGGGCGGGGGGGGGGGGGCTGAACAGGCCAAATGGCCACTGGCCCTGCGGCTATTCCACGGATAGCCCACGCTCCCTTTTGCTATCAGGATTTATCATTCCCACCCCGCAGCTGCTCTGCAAGCAGCAAAGTGGCATATAAAGACACCGCCCCATAGCCCACCACTCTAAGATAATGTCCAATTTTCAAGACAGCATGACCTCAATAAAATGTGCTGTGCCGCAGCAGCTGGAGGTATCTGATTATGTGGGAAGCAGGATACTGGACTACATAGTTCTTCAGTTTGATCCAGGAGGATTCCTTTCTTTTATTTATTTAAAATATTTCTTGGCCGCCTTTCAGGGCAGAAGCCCTCCCAAGGAAGCTTACAGCAATTTATAAAAACAGTTGAAAATGACAAAAGCGATAAAAACATGAATATGGGGAAATGGCAATAAAAACAAAAATAAAAGCCATCAATAAAAACAGCAGCAGCAACAAAAGCAATAACAGCCACAAGAACAGTCATATCAAGAGACGACAAATGTAAAATATGTTTTCAAGGCCTTCTTAAGCCTGCAATGATAGAGCATGGCAGACCTCCGATGGTAACCTGTTCCAAAGGTGTGAGGCCACCACAGAGAAGGACTCATCTTATGTTCTTATTTGTGAAACTCTTTAATGTTTCTTTTGCTTGCTGACAGCTGTTCCAGATAAGGTTTCTTCCTCCACACTCTGTTGCTCTACTTCTGCCCTTTCAGCACAGATTCTTGCTCCTGTCTCTTGGTCACCATAGAATCATAGAATAATAAAGTTGGAAGGGGCCTACAAGGCCATCAGGTCCAACCCCCTGCTCAATGCAGGAATCCACCCTAAAGCATCCCTGACAGATGGTTGTCCAGCTGCCTCTTGAAGGCCTCTAGTGTGGGAGAGCCCACAACCTCCCTAGGTAACTGGTTCCATTGTAGTACTGCTCTAACAGTCAAGAAGTTCTTCCTGATGTCCAGCTGGAATCTGGCCTCCTGCAACTTGAGCCCATTATTCCGGGTCCTGCACTCCGGGATGATCGAGAAGAGCTCATGGCCCTCCTCTGTGTGACAACCTTTGAAGTATTTTAGTATGTCTCCCCTCAATCTTCTCTTCTCCAGGCTAAATATGCCCAGTTGTTTCAGTCTCTCCTCATAGGGCTTTGTTTCCAGACCCCTGATCATCTCCTCTGAACACGCTCCAGCTTGTCTGCATCCTTCTTGAAGTGTGGTGCCCAGAACTGGACGCAATACTCAAGATGAGGCTTAACCAGGGCAGAATAGAGAGAAACCAGTACCTCACGCAATTTGGAAGCTATGCTTCTATTAATGCAGCCCAAAATAGCATTTGCTTTTTTTGCAGCCACATCACAATGTTGGCTCATATTCAGCTTGTGATCTACAACAATTCCAAGATCCTTCTCATTTCTAGTATTGCTGAGCCAAGTATCCCCCATCTTGTAACTGTTCATTTGGTTTCTTTTTCCTAGCATTAAGCATTCCAACAAAGTGTGTTGCCCTAGATGCCATGGAAGGGATGCTCAATGCACAACTGTCTTTTCCAAGTGGCAGCCACACATTTACCATCATCCCTAGTTTGGACCTTTCTATTCGACTGGTACCAAAAGGTCTTTCCCCATCACCTGCCCCTGGTCCTTTCAACTGGAGATGCCAAGACTTAAACCTCAGACCTTCTGCATGCAAAATATGTTCTTTACAACTGAACTTCTAAAAATTCTGCTTTCTAAATAAAAATTTGGACACCCATTGATACTGGTTTATTCTTATCCTGGACACTAAAGACTGGCAGTGTCTAGCTGCTACCTTATTTTTGTAACAAATATAGAAGGGGTGGGCCACTTGTAATGCTCCAGATCCTTTTGGCATACAACTCCCATCACGCCAGCCAGTGTAGCCAATGGTAAAGAATGATGGGAGTTATAGGCCAAAACATCTGGAAGCCATAAGTTGCCCACCCCTGAAATATAAGGTTGTATCCAATGTCAGTCCTACTTAAAGTAGATCCATCAAAATGTTGTATACAAACAAATGACCATGTTGGCTGGGAATGATGGGAGTTCCACTCCAACACCTCTTGGGGGCACCAGGTTGGGGAAGGCAAAGTTAGCTGATGAAAACTCAAACATTTATTTTTCCCTATCAACTATCTGCGCCATGCAGCTAACATAAGCCTTCAATCAGAATTCTATATAGCTGACAGACATGTGAACAGGTACAGATAAATACCTGTACCTGTTCATATACCTGCCACCTAAATGGGATTGTTCCTGTGTCCCCTGGCAGTTAAGCTGTGTTCTGTTCTCTTTCAGCAATGGCAATATGTTCCTTACATGCACAAAGCTGCAGTCGGAGAAGATGAATTCATTCTCCAGTCACCTGATCCTGGAGTTTTTACCAGTGCACTGACTCCAAGAACAAGCCCTGTGTTTATCTTACAGACATATGGTAAATGTCACTACTTCCAGCTGCATCCAAAAATCCACTTCACTCATTTTCCCCTTCTTTTTAAAAAATGCAACCGGGATCAGCATCTGACACACAGACATAGACTGCAATCCTATGCACACTTTCCTGGGGAAAACTTAACCATTGAACGTAAATGGCCTTGTTTCTGAGTAGACCTCCACAGGACTGCACTGTTTGTATAGGTTCACCTTTGCCCATTTAAAAGGCGTGGCACTACAAAGTGAATCAAAAGATTCCCTGATGCCATTTAAAATTCTTTTGGGACCTTGTTTGGGGCCTTTAGCTTAGAAAAAGGGTGGGTGGAGGGGAGGTGAAAGAGGTGAAGATCATGCATTGTGAGAAGGAAGTAGTTCAGGGAAGCTTCTCTCTCCCTCTCATAGTACTTCAATGACAAAGAACCCAATGAAACTGAGTGGTGTGAGATTGGGGCAGATACAAGGAAGTATTTCTTCCCACAGAGCATAGTTAAACTCTGGAATTCACTACCACAAGATGGGGTGATGGCCACCAACTCAGACAGCTTTAAGAAGGGATTAGACAAATTCATGGTGGATAAAGGGATCAGACAAATTCATGGAGGATAAAGCTCTCAGTGGCTACTAGTCACAATGGCTATATTTTTCCTCTCGTATCTGAGGCAATAAGCCTCTGTATACCAGTTGCTGGGTAAGACCAGTGGGAGGCTGCTGTTGTGCTCGTCCCCTCCTTATGAGCATCTGGGAGAACAGAATGCTGGACTAGACAGGCCTTTGGTGTAATCCTGCACAGCTGATCTTACGTTCATAAACTGAGGCTCCAAAAATGATGACCACATAGACACAGCAAACTACACAATACACAGAATGAGGAAATTGAATTCTGGTCAGGAGAGGGCTTGATAGGCTGGGAGTCCTCCCCCATCCTCAATAAAAATAAAATAAAATAAAAATCCTTGTAGGTAGCAAATTAACACCCTAGAAGAGAGTTATAGCATCCCCTTCTCCTGGATGTGTTAGTTTACAACTTGCAGAAGATATATTTGTGAACCGCCCAGAGAGCTCTGGCTATTGGGTGGTATAGAAATGTAATAAATAAATAAATATAAATAAATAAATATGTTCCCCTTGGAAAGCATTCAAAAATATGATACATCCCCTCACCTGAAGTCTGAAAAGATACTGCCCAGGAATCTTCCTCCTCATCCACTGACCCGGTCCACACATAACGGCAATTCCTAGTCGCATAACCTAGGAATTGCCACAGCTGTGCAGGAAGTTGCAAGCACACTGCCTCCCGCACGCTCGGCACATCCACTTTCAATCAACAACCCGTGTACGTCCTTCTAGACCAAAGACTGAGTCTTCATTATGGCTACATTTTGATGGAGAGTCCCATCTCCAAACCTCAGTCCACCTTGTTTAGGCTTAATAATATGCTGAGAGAATCTTCTGCACTAAACTCACAATTTGTATGTGCTATAAAATTGGAATTCCTATGTCTTTTTGGCATCAGATGAAGAGCTTCTTATTCTCCCAGGCATTTTAGTTTTTGTTGACCTTAAACTGTGAACCACCCAGAAAGCTTTGGCTATTGGGCGGTATAGAAATGTAATAAATAAATAAACAACCCAAGAGTGGCCCAGAAACTCTGGATTGATAGGAGGTCAACATCCCAGAGTTAACACAGAGTTTGTTGTTTGGTTAACTCTGTGTTGTTTAACCCCCTAAACAATCTTGTATTCCTGTGTTCATATGTCACAATAACAGCCAAGGAATTGGGCATTATTTAACCCAGGAATTGGCGAGCTTGATTGGGAGCGAATGTGCTGGCTATTGTGCGCTTGTCACTTCCACTTTCAACCAACAACCCAGGTACGCAAGTGGGATCAGCGGCTGACACACAGACCTGGCCTACGAGCCTGTACACACTTACCCAGGAATAACTTGCCCATTGAATTAAATTGGCCTTATATTCTGAGCACTGCGCTGTTTGTATAGGTTCACCTTTGCCCATTTAAAAGGTGTGGCACTATGGACAAAGCGGATCAACAGGCTCCCTGATGCTATTTTAAATTCTTTTAAGACCTTGTTTGGGGGTTTTAGCTCAGAAAAATGTGGATGGAAGAGACGTGAAAGAGGTGAAGAAGTTGATGCATTGTGTGGAAGAAATAAATACAAGGAAGCTTCTCTCTCCCTCTCATAGCACTTCAGTGACAAAGAACACAATGAAACTGAGTGGTGGGAGATTCGGGACAGATACAAGGAAGTCCTTCTTCCCACAGAGCATAGTTAAACTCTGGAATTCACTACCACAAGATGTGGTGATGGCCACCAACTCAGACAGCTTTAAGAGGGGATCATACAAATTCATGGAGGATAAAGCTCTCAGTGGCTACTGGTCACAATGGCTGTATTTTTCCTCTAGTATCAGAGGCAGTAAGCAAACTCCCACATGAAACAACACTCAGTAATTTGCTGCCATGGTATGGCACTTCAGTGACCTTATGCAGATTGCCAGGTTCATCTTCATGCACCAAGGGGAATCCTGGCTCCAATGTAAGTTATCCATGTTTTGCTTTATTTAACAGAGCTCCTTGGAGGAAAGAGCCTAACATCTAAAATCCACCCCTTTTTTTGCCCATGGACCAAGCCGGCATATGTTTATGCCTCAAAAGGCACAAATAGTAAAACACCCAAACTTTGTATGCAAACATTAGCTATATATGATTATTATTTATTACTGTTGCTGGGACCACCTTGGCACTACTACTTTAGCATATTTGAGTTACTTTAAGCCAATTTTATCTACTTCCCACACAAACCCTATTTTACATTTGCCTGCTGTTTAATACCAAAAATAATTAAAGTATCAAAACTGTCGAAGCATTTTTAAACGCGATAAGCACTAGGCTGGAGTTTCAAATCTTATAGATTTGCTTAGTGTAAAGCTAGTAAAATTGTTCCCACATAGTTCTCTGTTATCATTTATAACATGTCTCATTCTGGATTGGAGACCCCTGGTTACTAGATAGTCGCAGCTGGCATTTTTCATAACTGTGTGTTAATACAGCACTTATGGACTTTAGGTGACCTTGCATTGATCAGGGATGGCCTTCTTATGAAGCTATGCTTTCAGCCATAGATTTTGATGCACAGTGCGGGGAGGGGGAGACATGGTTTTTATTATCTCAGCTAAATGCCTTTAAACCAATGTGTTTCAGATGAGCGCACATCAAGCCAGTCCTTTTCCAGCTTCACTGGGATGCCAGTCCAGGTCCGGGCCCAATTCAAAGTGTTGGTATTAACATTCAAAGCCCTGAATGGCTTGGGGCCAGGCTACCTGAAGGAACACCTCCTCCCATATGGACCTGCCCCTAAGGTCAGGGGTCCTTCTCTGTGAGCTCCTGCCAAAGGAAGTAAGGCAGGTGGCTACCAGGAGAGGGCCTTTTCTTCTGTGGCACTCCGGCTGTGGAATGAGCTCCCTAAAGAGGTTCGCCTGGCACCTACACTATACTCTTTTAGACCTTTTCATTTTCTCAGCATTTTAACAGTCTAGCAACTAAATTTTAACTTTGCTGTTTAAAATTTGTAGTTTAAACCTGCGCTGCTGCTCGATTTTATCCTGATTGCGTTTTTATATTGTATTTTATATTATGCTTTTATACGGTTTGTTTTATATTTTGAATGGTTTAAATTTTTGTAAACCTCCCAGAGAGCTTCAGCTATTGGGCGGAATAAAAATGCAATAAATAAATAAATAATCTCTTTATTTAAACACGTTAAATACAAAGCTGTTAACCATTCAATGCAGGCAGTCCGAAAGGTTCCCCACCTCCCTCTTCAACATAGACACTTCCCTGGTTGTGATAACTGCATTTTCCCTCAATTGAATGCACTATATTTTGTACCTTGGAAAGTATCAGCCTTTCCCCAAGAAAGCACATACGTTTCATTTTAATGGCTGTATGCTGTGCAACTGCCAGAGAAACCTACTATGGCACAACTGGTAATAAGGGACACAATTCCCCCTCCCCCTTTATGCACATTCCATTTTCTAACTCACAGGGCGCAACCCTATCGATTTCACCTTCGCCAGCCCCCAAACTCAGAGGCTTCCTGTTTCCTATGCCTTGCCAGGCCGAAGCTGGCAGGACAGGAAGAACGGTGGAAGTGATCTTTGCTTCCCCATCCTCTGTTCTACTGTATTTTTGCTAGATGGTATTTTCAGCAGGGCCTTCTCTTCTGTGGCACCCCAGCTGCGGAATGAGCTCCCTAAAGAGGTTCGCCTGGCACCTACACTATACGCTTTTAGACCTTTTTATTCTTTTAGACCTTTTCAGCCTGTCTAGCAAGGGTGGTTTGGAGCGGGAGGGAAGAAGCTGGAGGAGGCTCAGGATAACTCATATCCTGGCCTCTCCAGTCTCTTCCCCTCCTCGCCCACTGGAATGCCCTCTTTCCTGATGCTCTACGGTTGCTTTTCCGACCTTGAAGAGGCAGCCGGCACAGTTCTTTCCACACTAGCTGTGAGGGGGAGGCGTCTGTGATCAGATCTCCAACTCCCCTTTCCAAGGTCGGAGCATCGTCTCCCAAAGACCATAGAATGGCTCTCTTCCAGCAGGCTTACCCAGTCGAGTTGCCTGGTTGTTACTTTAATCATGTATTAGTTTTATAGGTTTTTAATCAGATTTATGTATTTTATAGTATTTTTGTATTTGATGTTGTTCTCTGCCTCGATCCAGGAGGGAGAAGCGGGTAAATAATAATAATAATAATAATAATAATAATAATAATAATAATAATGTTAAAAAGTTACTTTTACTGGCTCAAATTTCTTGTACTATGTGATCCTTCTACTATTTTTGGCGAACACTAGCAAACTGATCGCCTAGAACGCCCTTCCATTTTGTGAATCTTTCACTTCCACTGATTTGTTAAAACAGCTTCTTGAAAAATCAAGGAAATGGAGCTTATTATTTACTTAAATATTAATTTTTATATCAGTACACAAAAACACAACAAGTTTGCTGCCCACAAACATCATCTTTTTATATACTTCTTGTTCCATATAACTGTTGGGGGGGAAATATTTCCAGGCATCTACCAATTTCTGAATTGTATTAAATGACTATGAGAAATTGCTGAGTTCATATTCATTAAGAAAATGTAACAATCTTTCTGAAGCCATCTCTAAACAAAGGTATTTTGCTACTTTTCCTTCGCAATAATTTTTGTTGCTAATAATCTTATCTATATACTTTTTGGAAGCATAAGTCCCACTGAACTCAATGGGACTTTACTTCAGAGAAGATATGCATAGGTTTGTGCTATAAAGTGTAATGTCTTCTTACACAGCCTCTAGTATCACTTAAATTAAAGAGAAGTAGTGTTGGTGTTAAAATCACTGAATCTTCTATTACTTCTTTTATTACTTCCTTAACAAACTGTCACCCCCATTTCATTTAGGTCTTGGAAGGCTGTGTTTTCCCTCTACATTAATGGGGTGCCTTCTTTTTTGATTTGCCTTCCAAAAGGACTGAATGGCCTTCATCCACTCTCCGACCAAGCACATTTATATTGTGCCATTATTGCCTCTCAATGGGAGCATGATGAAGGATTTTCACAAGAACTCAGAACTATGATGGATCATCTATTGACTAATATCAGAATAAGCCTCTAAAGTTGGAACTCTGTGTGCTTTTCCCTAGCAGATCCCTTACCTTTCAAAAGCCTCCTCACCCTCACGTGCAGCGGATATGGAGGGGGAATAACAGGAAGATCTTCGCTGACTAAGTTTCTGCTTCTTGTCGGGCAACAGTTAAATACATGGGAGCCCTTCTGCCTGGGAGGGTAGGTGGCAACTTTATTAGCCATTGGCTGCACCGAGTCCGCCTTTTCATCATGTTCTTTTCTTCCCAGCCCAGAAGCCTTTAAAAGCATACCACAAGCCTGTACAATCCTGTTCCTCCCATAATTTTGCCAGCCCCAAGGGCGAAAGGAAGAGGCCATGATACCTGCAGAGCTGTTTTGTCGTCCGTTTAACTTATACTCGAAAAAATATCCCCCCCACCCCGATTTCCTCCAGGCTTGAGTCAGATCCTCAGGACAGAATTTGGAAAAAAAACCCACCTGCCTTTTAGGGTGCAATCCTATGCAAGTTTAGACAGCAAGCCCTCGCATGCCCTAGCCAGTCATTAGCAATTTCCTCTGAGTGTGGTTCCACACTTTATACAACAGTTGTGTTTGCCACATGCACATATTTTCTGGCAGCAAACATGTGAAGTAGCCTTCCCCAACCTGGCCATGCTGACTGGGGATGATGGACATTGTATTCCAACACATCCAGAGGGCACCAGGCTGAGAAAGGCTGTTATAAAATATGAAAGGCAGACAAGCTCCCTTTAAACACTTAAAAATAGGGCAGCAGGGCTCTCAGGCGTGCATCTACATGGATGTTTAAGGCCAAATACACACGCCCTGTTAATATTTGCTCAGTGGAGGCTGGTGGCTCCGATGTCAGTGGGGCGATGAATACACTCCAGTTTTCAAGTCAGAACTTTAAAGGAGCTACCCAAGGTGCTTCACTTTAGAGTTCTCACTCGTTCTAAAATCTGGAGAGGATTCACAGCTCCACTGACATCGGAGCCACCAGCCTCCACTGCATTTGCTCATAAGTATCCACGTTCAGAACATCACAGAGGAAAAGTCAGTGGAAGAGAGCATGATTTCCAAGCAAAAGATGCTAAGTCAAGTCTCCAGCATCTCCAGGCAAGGCTGGGAAGGACGTCCAGAGGAAATCTTGGGGAGACATTGCCAAGGAGTGTAGATGATGCTGAGCTAGATGGAACAAGGGCTGAATCTGGTGAAAGGAAACGTCCTAGATTTTTTTAAAACTTTATGCGAGAGGTAATGGCGAAGCACCATTGTACCCATCACATACACAGCTGCTACATAAAGCAATTTGCTGTTGCACTCATGTCCTACTTATGGGCTTCCCGTAGGCACCCGGTTGGCCACTGGGAGAACAGAATGCTGGACTAGAGAGGTCTTTCGTCTGATCCAGCACAGCTCTTATTTTCTGATAAAGAACTGAGCCAATTTCAGAGACCTTGTCCAATTGACTCTGCTTTCAGAGCATGGAGCAAGTGCTTCTTGCCCCCAACACAGTGGAGACGCATGATGTGGTGACACAGCCCATGTGGCCCTCCGCCAGTCCACACAAGTGACTCAGACAAGTGGAGGCTGTGCAGGCCGCCTTGCATTCTTCCTGGGGTGAAACACTTTTCCCTGGAACAACATTTGACATGCAAGCAGAGCGGGAACCACAACAGGAAGCGTAAGTACTTTTGCATTTCCTACTCAAGTTTCTCTGAAAGCAGAGCTTCCACATCACCTCACTACCACAATAACAATTCAGAAGATGCAGCTTGTGCAAAATGCAGCAGCCAGATGGATAATAGGGACAGGAAGTTCTGAACATATATACCGATTCTGGCCCACTTGCACTGGCTGCCTGTATGTTTCTGAGCCCCAGTTCAAAGTGCTGTTTTTGACCTATAAGGCCTTACATGGCTCGGGACCACAATACCTGATGGAGCACCTGTCCCAGCATGGACCAACCCGTGCACAATGTTCAGAACCTAAGGCCCTTCTCCAGGTGCCTTGTTGCCACTCTCCAGGCTTGGAGGGTGACAACAAGAGAGAGGACCATCTCAGTGGTGGCCCCCAAGTTATGGAATGACCTTCCTGGTGATGCCTGCCTGGTGCCAACATTGTTATCCTGGTTAAAACTGTCCTCTTTTCTGGAGCATTTGGCAACATATAATGAGTTTTGTCAATTTTTGAAAACTGTTTTTAGATGTATGTTGTCTGTGTCATTTTATGTAAATGGTTTTGCAATTCATGCATCCCTCAACAACTCAAAGTTCTGGGTTTAGATGTCAGGGAGAACAACCCAGTGATAGAGTGTCCCTGGGTTATTTGCACACTGGAAGCGGGCAAATGGTCTGGAACCAACGCATTCACTTGCTCCCAAACAATCCATGTGAAATAAACTGTAGGTTGCTTCAACGTGCGAACCGCTTTGAAAAAGTAAAATGAGATGTGTGCCCCAAGAGGTGAACAAACTCAACTTAACCCAGGTAGCAAAAGATACAGAAGCAAAAAAATTGCTGGAGTTAAACTTTCTCTTCTCGCTTTCTCCCCCTTCAGACACTACGTATCAACACTACAGCACTCAACCAGAAGCACAGAAACCTGCCATTACAATATACATGTCCTTGCTGCTGCTGCTGCTGCCGCTACTGTTGTTGGTAGTGGGCCTGTTCAGACGACACTTCAGACTCTGTGATTAGTGAAAGTGTGGTTCTCTGGGGTTAGCACTAACCACAAGCTGTGCTGTCACACTCAACACTTTAAGCCACAGTTAGAGCTGCTAAACCTACTGCAGACAGTCCATCCATGCTTAGTGAGTGAGCAGTGTTTAGCAAAACGCATTGCACAAGACACCTTAAACCCTGCTGGAACCAGCAGGATTTAAGGTGTCTGAACAGGCCCATTATATTACATTTATATCCTGCCTTTTTTTCCTTACATAGTCCTCCTCTCCATTTTATCCTCACAACAACCCTGTGAGGTAGATTAAGCTGTGTGTCCATGACTGGCCCAAAGTCTCCCAATGAGGTTCATGGCCAAGCGGGAACTAGAACCCAGATCTTCAGAGTCCCAATCCAACACTCTAACCATTATATCACACTGACTCTCAATAATTATCATCATTATCGATTTAATTTGGGAGCATAGCAAATTAACCAGGAGGGAAACAATTTAAAAAAAAAACCCCAATGCTACAGCAAGCATCTGTAAGTCAACTTCATTCATTCTCTAGAACACAGTGCTGCAATCGTAAGTATGATTTTTTTTAAATCATTTTGTTCTTGTCCTGCTTATTGAAAAGTGGGTGGAGCCCCCTTTTTTCTCTCTTGTCCAGCTGCCGGGCATTGGGCGTCTCTAGAGGACCTCTTCCACGTGTTCCCATAAAAAAAGACATCTAACTACCCTCTCCTAAATCGTTAATGTCGTATCCCAACCCAAACAAGCAGCTAGTCAGAGGCTCTCCAGTGCAACACTCATTACTTTATAAAGCTTCCAAAAGCTCCTTACCTTGAGAGATGCACCACGCTTTTTGCAGAAGTTCCTGGATGGCTGGCTCTTAACTAGGAAATGCATTGTTTGCATGCCCAGAAGAAGGAGTGGCAAAGAAAGCGGGTTGGTTTCTGGGTTTTCTTTTTTAAAAAAAGGAAAAGGTGTGTGGGGGAAGCGTTCCCTGATTAGGGACAGGTGTTTCGAAATTAACCGCAACGGGAGGCTAAAGAGCAAAGAGACGCTGGAACTACTGTTCCCAGCATGCTTTGTGGTGGGGGGGGGGACGACTTTTCTTCCCTGAGTGCAAAGTGGTTTGTGGGAGTTGCAGTGCTAACATTTCCACGCTGTGCGGGAAATAAAAGGAGGAAAATAGTACATGTTCGTATGTTAAAAACAAACGAACAAGAATGGATCCGTGCATGGGAGATTGCAGTTATATTTTGCATGTATATTTACAGTTAAAAAATGATGTCTCAATTGTGTTGGAGTTTTATAATATATATTTTTGCACTTCATGGATTTATTTTTCTTAATGCAAATAACTAACACAAACTCCATTTTTTTTAAAAAAAAGAAACTGATTTATTTTTTAATTCATTTTATTTTGTATTCTAAAATAAAATGCACAACAATACATACATTCTACATTAATACGAAATATACTTTTCTATTATAACAACGAAAATAAATGAGCTGTGTCATTAGAAGCTGGGTACCTTCTTCTACCAATACTCATTAAAAGGTTTCCAGACCAACAAGAATCTATTCTGGGTTTGTCTTTCCTTTTTCTACTTTTTCATAATTAGTTAGTATTGGAGTTAACTGCATCACTTTATATTTTACCTTCCTATTCTTTAACATTAGGAGTTAATGTTAAACATTTTTAAAATATCTGGTTTATGTCATTAATATATTGCTCTGACATCAGGTAACCAAAAAGCAATGGAGTAAGCAAAGAGATGTTGGGTTTCATTGTAGTAGGCTTGCAGAGGGCAAGTCTATCTGAAAGTCTGTGGTTGGTCAGTCCTCTATTTGAAGGTGTTCTCTGAAGGGCTGTCCAGTCCAAGTCAGGCTTAAAAATAAAGGACCATAAGAAGGGAGAGCAGAGGCCTTGAAGTTGTCCATCAACAGTTGGCACCTGTTGAGTGAGCACACAGTTGAGTGAGCACACATCCAGGTTAACTGGTCACATTTTCCCCACTACAGTTGAGATGTACTGAGTTTCTATTTAGTCATTATGTCCAAATCTAAGGGGCCCATAAGGCCATCAAGTCCAACACCCTGCCCAATGCAGGAATCCATCTTAAAGCATCCCTGACAGATGGCTGTCCTGCTGCCTCTTGAATGCCTCTAGTATGGGAGAGCCCACGACCTTCCTAGGTCATTGGTTCCATTGTCATGCTCTCTATATAAATCAGCAAAGGCAGTTCTTTATGCAGCCCTCTCTCTCCTTTTGTCCTCTTTTTTAGCTATGTGTAACTAGACACCCCACTCTCACATACTCATGAGAGCAAACAGTTACTAGCCAAAGGCCCTCCTCCTTAATAGCAAGCCATGCTTGAACACCAATATCCTGGCAGAGCCCACCAGGACTGTCTCCTGCCCTGGAGCCACCAAGCCAGGCAGTTGAGTCCATGAGCCACTCCCACAATGCCTGCGAATGTTGCATTGCTCCAGGGCCTTGTAGGAAATATAAAATAGCAGCTTATAGCTGCCCACTATTTCTGCTAGGTACATCTGACATAAAAACTAGAGTGTCCATTTCCCCCTGATACACATACACCTAGAAAAAGTAAAGGGGTGCACAAGGCAGGGAGGGGGAATGGTCAGATGCCCCCAGTAAAGAATTCCATTCACCCCCATGCAAGCAGCACATAGGCTCACATCAAGCCCCTTAGCCTTGTCAGCTCCAAAGGACACAGATTGATCAAATCCACACCTCACCATATAGGGGAAAGGTTAAGTTCAGGTATGCAGGGCAAAGGACATCTGAGAGCAGGTATTTCACACTGATGGCGGTGGCCAGATGCCCCCCCCCCAGCTCCAGCGCCACCTAACTTCAAGTAAACATCACTTAAGTGCGCTTTAACACTATAAGTCAGTTTCAAAATGACACTGACCAGTTAAACTCAGCCAAGTCCTTAGGACTGCTCCCTAGCCACATCACCAATAGGGGAAGAGCTACACAGGCAAAGCACATGACAATCTCAGCTGCAATTCCCCTTCTGACCACTGCATGGAAGTATGTAAGCTATTGTCCTGCCCCAGCCCAGTGTGACTCTGATTAGCAGCGTGAGCGCAAAGAGGTTACCTTATTCTCGAGAATAAATGTTTGGAACCCAACGCCTTGTCTGTGATCTTTCGTGAGTGTCTCGATAATTGGACTTTTGCACACTCGGATTTGGCATAATTTATGCAACACATCCACACCTAGGAACTCACTCTCATAAGAAAGGGCTCATTTGTTTACATTTGTTATCCAATTTTGATCCAGCAGTGATAAACCTCTGCCTTTTGAACCATCTCTTTAATGCTCTTCTATTAACACCTAGCTACCCATTTCATTTCCTTGAGTACTTAACACAGGGCACCTCCACACCTGAGTTCCATTCATGCCAAAAAGCAGTGCTTCAATCATATTTTCAGAGGCAGTTTACCAAAAAAATAGAACAATTAAACTTTAAATGTTAAAGAGTAAAGCTCAGAAACACACACACCAAAAATGCTAAAAGACACACAGTTAGTAAAACAGCATAAAATAATTAGGGCGATTCAAATTACATCTAAAGAACCTGGGAAAATAAATAAAAGTCTTCATTGGACTCCAAAAGGACAATAAACTTTTCTGTGGAGGGAATGACACCACTGGGGTGCCATTACTGAGAAGGCCCTGTCTAGTAGTGATAGGCTTCCTCTCAAGGGGTGGGAACAGCTGCAACCCTCCACTGAAGATGTAATGGGTAACGTTTATGGAGCTGAGTAGTCCTTCAAGTACATGGTGCAACCTGTGTAGTTCTGGTCCAAGTCCAGTTTAAAGGTAAAGAATTATGAGAAGAGAAGGAAAGAGACCTTGAAGTTACCCATCAGCAGCACCTGGGCTGATCATCACTACTGCTTTTTATTGATCTGTTGGTTTATTTAATTTCTATAGTGCCCTTTAGCCAAAGCTCTCTGGGTGGTTTACAACAACTCATAAAAATACAAAATATAATTAAAATAGTCTTAATTTTTTTAACATAGAAAAAATAAAACAATGTAAACAGCTAAAAACAATTTAAATAAACAATGGGTACCTAATGCAACAAGGTAAAAGGGCACCGGGGAAAATCCCGAGCCTTTTATATTTATGATTTATTTTGATTTCTTAATTAATAATATTTCTCCTCCCTTCCAGAGGAAGCACTCACAGTTGTTTTCACAACATTTTAAAACAGCAAAATACAATCTAAAAATACCAGGAAAAGCAAACCAAATACGTTAAAGTTGGGGAGCATGTGTGTGCTTCACGGATGAGTCCTCAATGGAAGCCAGGTTTCCCTCCGATCACTGTGATCTGACCCATGGCTCCACACTCTTATATTAATCCCATCACTCTCTGTTTCTAAGAAAACTGGAAGCCAATTGTTTCTCTAGGTTGCCAGTATTTTATATTTAGCTCTTAAGACACTTTCTGGTTCCTGAAAACTACTTAGAACAACAGCTGCAGGGACAATTTTTGCTATTGCAATAAGTTTAGCATGCCTCTGCCATCATGGGTGGGCAGCTGATCTGAGCCAGCAATAAGCCAAGCTGCATCAAGACGCCTTAAATGGGCTAAGGTGGCCTAATGTAAAGGCCATCCATCTGTTCTCCTCCTTCTTTTGACCACGGACACCATTCATCTATCATTGCAATTACACTTGGATGGCTGATTCATACCTGCAAGTCGTGTCACAGTCAAGAAATCCTGAACACGCATCCTGTGTGAACCAAAGTGGCTTTTAAGTAAGAGCAACCTAATTTAACTTACCTTTCATTGTTGCTGTATTGAAGTTAAATAATATACTATAAGTAAGATTTCTCTACTAGAACAGTTGTAACCCAGTAGTACAGCACCTGTTTTGCATGGAGAAGGCTCCAGATTCGATCCTGGTCATCTCCAGGTAGGGCTGGAAAATTTCCCGCCTAACACCTTGGAGAGCTGCTGCCAGTAAGTGTCAACATTACTGGGCTAGATGTAGCAAGGGTCTGACTCAGTATAAGGCAGCTTCCTACCTTCCAAATGCTCCCCTTCCTCCAGATACGCTGGATTACAACCACCATCATCCCCAGTTAACATGGTCAACGCATCTGGAGGGCACCCGGCTGGTTTAGCTTGATTGTTTTAAAGTTTACACACCGTGTCTTTTCAGTGGGAACTCCTTTATAAAAACAAATAAACTGTGTTGTGATACTACCACAGGGCTTATTAAGATGAACAAATCCCTAAGGGTGGGAAATATAGCGCTTCCCCCCCCCCCCATCAGTTTAAAATTAAATGAATAAATAAAAGCAGCTGTTTTGTGTTTTACCCATTCTGACCTTAACTATTTTCAATTAAGGTCTTACCCTGTGTTATGGCCACCAAGGTGAATAGAAGCTTTTCAAATGGAAAAATGCACCAGTGTCTCTCATTTGCTTAATAATAGTCAATACATTTGAGGACAACACACAGCTAACCAGCCTTGCATATTGATTTAACTGCTCCTTAGCTGTCTTTTTATGCATTTTTATTTGGAAAATCGGAGATTATATTGGTTAAGAAAAAAGAAGAAAGAATAGAGAACCTTAAACATCAGACCTATGAAACAATCAACAGGAACAGACTTGTAAAATAATGTTCATATAGTTTCATCAGATTAATGTGGTACAACAAAGAAAAGCCTGCAACCACCCCACACTCTTCAAATCCTGTTGACATAGTTGTTTCCCCCATCTGCTGAGTAGACAATAAGTGATGGCATAGTTTAAGTTTTTTTATGGGGTACTAAACAACGAACATCAGCAAGAGTAAAATATTAAAGGCTTCGGACCTAGACAACATCTGCATGCAAGGGACCCCAGACTAATTGATTCATGAGTGAGTAAAAGTGAGATTCTTTGTTTCCATTTCTCTTGTATTCCCTTTTAAATATTTATTTTTCAAATGTAAATTATGTTGTAACCTAATGGCTTAGCTGGGGGTGGGGAGGAAGGGGAAACCCATCCAATCACCTGTCTCTTGCGTTTTAGCTTATCCAAGCTGCTTTGGTAGAAGGAAAAAGGCACCATTGTATAAAGGACACACTGCAGCAAGTTATAAATATATATATTTATTAAATTACCCTTGTGACTGCTAGTTGAACAACTTCTGTGTTATGTCTGAACTGAACTTCTGCTCAGATCTATGGAGAAACTGAAAACTTAGCAAAGAGTAGCCACAAGGAGTGAAGTTTATCCCTGTACGGAAGATTTGCACTGGGTGTTGTTGTTGTTGTTGGCCTTTGTTTTGAAAAAGCAAAGATAGAATCTCATTTATCTTTCTTCTGAATGTAAAATATTAATAGGTTTAGTAACTAGACCAACACAGAAAAATATGGAATTGATACTTTTAAATGCGAGGGCTGGGGTATGAATTCCAAATGACTGGTTGAAATAGCACACTGGAATTGGTTGATATTTTTACATTGTGATGAAAGCTTTTCATCTTGATTATGTGCAGACAGCAGATGTTATTAACCCTTACCCAAGCAGCGAGGGCAGGAGGAATATTAACAGGAGATCTAGTCAAATTACACACACCCTTTTTCTTTTTCTTTTTGGTGGACAGCAGTATTTTTCCAACACATTAAAAAGTATCTGTCTACATTGGGCAGAGCAAAGTGGGGGAAAGCGGGATACGGGAGAACAAAGAACTCTTTTGATATCGGCCTAATGAGGCCTCCAGGATCAGAGGTAGCAGCTTGATGTTAGGGCTGAACTTGCCACCTTTATCTTGCTCATACAGCCCACAGTCCGGCCAGCAAAACTTTGAACACAGTTGCAGGTAAATCAATAAGATTTGATTTGCTTGGCAGGAGTTCACAGGTACACAGAGAAGTGTCCTTTTATGAGGCCAGACTTAGTTCATCTAGCCCTGTACAATCTACTCCAACTAGCAGCAGCTCTTCAGGGTCTCGAGCTGAGTAAGATCTTTTCCATCGCTTGCGACCTAGTCCTTTTAAATAGAGATGGCAGGATTTGAACCCTTCGGTATGGCCCCTCCCTAGATAATCAATAGCTACTAGTCATGATGCCTATATACTACCTCCAGGATCAGAGGTAGCAGCAACATAGTCATGTGTCCTCTTTTATAGAGGACAGTCCCCTCTCTGATAAGCTATTCAGTCCTAGTCAAATTTAAAAATAAAGGGGGGGGGAATAAAGGGGAAGGAAGAGCTGAGCTTTGAAGTTGCCCATCAACCACACCTGGATAGCAGACCCAGCAAGGCACACAGGTCACTTGCTCACCATATTCCTCACTATGTGCGATATACTGTATTTCTTTTTAAATTATAATAATAATTTGTAAATTTGCATCTATGCATGTAAATTAGCAAATGTAAATTTTAAGCAAATTAGCAGCCTTTTTTCTTTTTTCTTTTTTTTCTCCTCTTTTCAGCAATTCTTAAGCAGCCATCCTATTTCCCCTGAATACCAGTTGCTGGGGGAACAACAGCAGAAGAGAACTGTTGCCCATCAACAAGCACCTAAACAGCAGACTGAACAGGTAGGCACACAGGACACCTGGCCACACTCTTCCACACTATGGTGAGATGTACAGTATTTCTATTTGAATTATAATACTTATTATATATATAAACTAGCATATGCCTATTTTATGCAAATTATGCATAAATTATGCATATATCCTCTTTTGTCATCTTTTTAGTGATGCATTTCCTCTTTTTTAGTGATTCCCAAGCGAACAGGCAGCAAAAGCAAGGAAGAGGAAAAGCAAGGCCAGCAGGTTCCAGGAATTGGCAATGAGCCTCCTGCTGGGGGTGTGGGCTGAAACTAAGACAATGAAATTCAGCAGAGACAAAAGCAAAGATCTGCATTTAGGCAAAATAATAACAACAATAATTAAATGCAAAGGCATAGGAACGGGAACATTTAGTTTGGCATTAATACAAATGAAAAGGATGTCAAGATTGTAGTTGATCAGAATCTGAATCTGAGGCAGCAATCTGATGTTGCTGCAAAAAAGGCTAATGCAATTTTAGGTTGCGTTATCAGAATCATCATTTCCATGCTACGAGAAATAATAGGTTCATTTTATTCCACATGGAGATCTCATGTGGGTGCTGCGCTTTAAGAAACATGTGGAAAAGTTGGAATGGGTTCAGAGGAGGAATGTGCAGTATGGAAAACAATGTCTTTGAATATTCATTGATGGGGAGCAACAGCAGAAGAGTGGGAAGGTTGAAGGAACTGGGTATGTTTAGCCTGGACAAGAGAACCACATGAAATGCCATTTTGGAGGCAGAAAGGCAAGACAGAAAATAAATAAATAAATAAATAAATAAATAAATAAATAAATAAGGCTGAGTGGAAACATGATAGCATCTTCAAACACCAGAAGGTTTGTCATATAGAAGATGCTCCCCAAGTAATTTTTGCAGAATTCTCTTTCGAACTAAATGGAATGGCATCCATTGAGGACAACTGATTGCTTCATTACATATAAGAAACAGGCTAGCAGTTTCTCCTGGATCTTCAGTACTACCTAGGATGGACATTGGTTAAGCAGAAGAGGCTTTAGTGTGGTGGCCCCTTCTCTTTGGAACTCCTTGCCCCTGGAAGTCAGGCAGGCGCCAACACTGTGCTGCTTCCAGCGCCTCCTGAAAACAACTATTTTCCAGGAAGCATTTCTCAACTGACCAGCCACCATTTTTATTGGTAGTCTCTTTAAAATTGATCAATTTTAATTTGCTTTTAATATTTTTAAAAAATTGTTTTATCATTTTATTCCTGTGTTCACCCACCACTCCACAATCTATTTTAGATATGAAGCAGTATATAAATATAATAAATAAATATTGTAGAGTGAACAGAGCCAAGTATCCTGTCCATAACTTCAGGAATTAGTACATGAAACGTATTCAATACAATCTGTCTAGAGGAAGTGTTGGATGCCTCTGCTATTAACTCTGAAACAATGGTGAGATCAAGGTCAGAATGGATTATTCCGGCAGGCCTATCCAGTGGAATTTTAGGATGCTTTTAGGATTTTTTTTAGGAAGTTTTAAAAATGTATCAGTATTTTATGTATTTTGTACTTGCTGCTGTTCCCCGCCTAGATCAAAATGGAGAGGAGGGTAAGTATTATTATTATTATCATTATCATTATCATCATTATTATCCGCATACACACACACTGCAAAATGGTCATAGTGAGTTGCCAAGTGATCTAACATTTCCAGAGAATGGGAGCTAGAATGTAAAATTTCAGCTGGACAAAACTGAACCGGCTACAACAACAGCGGCAGAAAAATAAGATTTCTTCCCTTCCATCACTACCTGGGAATAGGCCTTCAAATGAACTCTAGGCTGTGTTTAATAAGATTCACCACAAGTTTTCCTCCAGCTGTGCTGAAGTCATCATCCCTGCTGGCTCGTTGCCCTTAACCCCTCATTACACCCTGAAGAGGCCCAAACTCTAGCAGGCAGGCACGGACCCCTAAGAGCTATTGTGTCAATCACCCATGATAACACCCTATTCCAGGAGTCAGTCAAGGTTTTGACAGGTCAACTGGCCAGATCAGTATTGAGAATCCCTCGAAGTTATCCAGAAAGTTATCAATAAGCTGGGCTACCTTAATGGTTCGTAGTTGCAGAGCTTCTCTACATTAGGGGAAATCGTGGTCTTTACCCAAGGCTTTTGTACTTCCCAGTTCTTTGGCATGATTGTTATGGACTGTGTGACAGGGGAGGAGAGGGGTGACTACATGCTTTGAATTGAATACTAACCCTCCATTCAGTTCCATTGAGACAGCGCCATCTAGTGGCAGAAAATGCTGCTGTTTCCCAGATATTACCACTATAAAAAGTGGTTCTTTTCATACCGGGATTTCCAGAGGATACCACGGGAGACATCCTGGTCATTGACAATAACATGTAATCAACCTGAAAACTTCCATGAATGGCCAATCACAAGCATGCAACAAATTGCTCATTTAGAGGAGCTGGCAGTAAGTTCAACCTTAGCAAGATAATGATTTGTCCAGGATCAACAACAGATGCCTCACACATTAAGTTTCTGCACGAAACGTATGATGAACTTTGAGAAGGACAGTGAAGAGGGGGTGGAAAGTGTTTCAGTGCTTAGAGAAGCCTTCCCCAAACGGGTGCCCTTCAGATACCTTGGACTACAACTCCCCGCATTCCTGACCATTGGCTATGCTGACTGGGACTGATGGGTATTGAAGTTCAAAACATCTGGAGGGTGCTATTTAGACAGTAAAAAGACCTACAACTCCCAGAATTATAGTCTTTCATGCCAGTTTCCTTGATGAGATACAACATGCCTGCCTTATGTTGCAATATCTGAATAAACTCTTGGTTGTATTGCGTTGTATCTTGTATTCTTTAAACTCTCATTTTTGTCTTCAGACTTATTTTCTGGAATCAGTCTCTAACCAGCTGGCCAAAACTTTGAAAAGTTTCTTACAATAATTCCGTGGAAAACCTTTATGTATGCTGGCCCTTTGTGCACTTTAAGGTAGTCCTTGGGATCATAAAGCAATGAAAGAGAATATTGAAGAGCCAGATGTTTTTTGTAAGGTTCCACTCCATGTTAAAACCAGGAGTGTGTGTGTGTGTGTGTGTGTGTGTGTGTGTGTGTGTGTGTGCGTGTGTGTTTTAGTTTTAGTTTTACTGGAGCGTCTAGAAAATTCTCCCTTGTCTTTTAACTTGCTGCTTTAACAGAATCCTACACTGGCCTGTCTATTTTCCCAGGCTTTTGCTAATGGGAAGAAGTGAGGTTGAAGGGGCCAGGCACTTAACTGTAACACTGGGTGGGGTAGGAAGCTTTTCCTCTTTGTGACTATCAGACTGAGCTAACTTTAGCATGTGTTTATGATCCTTCAGCAGTGCCTGGAGTTTAGATAGGAGGGTTTGGGGTGTTTTTTTGAAATTACTTTCCCAATAAATAACGCTTGTGTACCTAACAGGACAAGCACATTTGGTTAATCAGAATAAAAATGAAATCTAAAGAAGAGACACAACTTTTTCCTCAGGTGCTGCTGCATTTCCAAGTTTGTCCTTTTCTGTAGTTTTCCACAGCGGACATTCACCGTAAGAAGTTACAATGCTGGTTTCTTTTTAAGCACCTCAATCTCTGCTCACATGGGTAGCCTCACCGTCAGTGTGGTTTACTGGCCAAGGTGCTGCATTTGGATACGGCAAACAAGATGGTAGCCGTCCTTACCTCAGTCCAGGTGATCAAGGTGATGCTGCTGGTTTTTAATGCTGTGGCAGGCCCAATGTAAATAGGCAAACTCTGAAAATGACTACCAGGAAAACCGGGCAGCAGATGATAGTTACAGAGGTGGGGCTTCTAGTCAGTTCAATGGTATATCAACCCTTTTGTACCTAACAGAGGGAGTGGGTGGCTATGTGTCTTTTACAGGAAACAGTCCTCTATTTGACAGGCAGTCATCTCTTTCTGAAGTTGTCCTCTGTTTGAAAGGGCTGTCCTGTCTAATTCCGGTTTAAAGATATCCATAAAAACCGTTGACCATCAACAGTTAGTACCTGAACAGCAGACCTAGGGGTAAGGTTCTGCACCCCTGTAATGGCCTCTCAGCTGGTGTAACTTGAGAATAGGATTGCTCTGTTAATGTCCTTAACTGAATGGCCTTACATAACAGTCACGTATTAGTGTAGTAAAATGTGCTTGAAGTCTTTTCAGTTGACAGTTTCTGGCTGATGAAATAGCTTTAAGGAGAAGTAAGAAGATCACCCAGAGAGTTTATAGAGCACTTTTTCATTTGTATTTTTAGCTCATGCTTAATGTGATTGTGTTTATATTTTCTTTGCAGGCTTATAACCAGCTTCTATCTATAACTTCAAATGAAGATATTCTGAGTTGAGATAGAAAGAAAAGAATTGCTCCTCTCTATGTAACTGAACTAAAAAGAGGGATTGTGAAGTTTTCCCCTCTGCGTTTTGTGTTGTTTTTTGCATGTCCAAAATCGGAAACATTTTAGTTTTACAAACGAGGAAAAGGGGTTTTCCCACCACCTACGCCTAAAGGTTTATTATTTAAAAATTCAGTCAAAATGACTTATTTTAAAGAATATAATGATTTCAATGAGGTGTTGTGCAGTTTATATTTCAACATATTACAAGGACCAGCTGACTTTTTTTTCCTGATCAGATTAATGGCTATTTCAAAATTTGTTTCAACACTACAACCCTTTATTGCAGCGGAGGCATGTCTTTTCTGTTGTTGCCTGGATGTGGAATTAAAACTGTAGTTCCGCACAATACTATATTTTCCATAAGAATTCAGTAATGCCCATCCCCCAGCAAGATCTTACTTTGTTTACCCAGAAGCAATTCCCATTCAGCAATAGTCCTGCTTCTTCCTTTAATTGGTACAGTAGTAGTAGTAGTAGTAATAATAATAATAATAATAATAATAATAATAATAATAATAATAATAAATTAGCTCCAGCAGCCATTCCAGCAAGCTATAGAGAGGGAGATGAGAACTAGGGTCATTCCACTGGCCCCATTGAAACAATTTCCCCCCTCTTCCTTCCCATTCCGTTTTTCTTGTTTCATGTCTTTCAGTCTGTAAGCCTGCAAGCACGGACTGTCCTGTTTTCCTGATGGCATGGAAGCTGCCCAAGGAGACTTTTTGACTGAGGAGTGGGATAAAAATACTTTAAATAAAGCAGAATACAAGAGCTTATCTCCCTGCCCTGAGGGCCTTACAATCTAAAAATTCAAAACATGAGAAACTACAGAGGAAGAGGATGCTGAGATTTTGTTTGTTTCTTGTAAGATAGGGAGAAAGGAGAAGATAAGAAGGGAATTCCATAGATCCCAATACAACTACGTTAGGTATGTGGTGCAGCTGATATGTCTGGGGTCACTGCTCCATCCTGAGAGAAAAGCGAGGGGATGCAGGATGAAACCAAGATGGATTCTCTCTCCCTGACTGCCCCACATGAAGGTTCTGAGGGGAAATGTTGAGGTTCTGGAGCAAGGACTGCAATTGGAAGCATGGCAGCACTGCACCAGATTCTTCCAAGCTCTGTTATGGCTTTGCTGGCCTTCTCTCTCACCCCACCCCTCTTTTCATGTCTAGGAGACAAGTATTTTGAAATTAAAATCTGGCATCCTTATTTAGCAGACAGGCAAGTTTCCTCAGAGCACCCTGCCATTTTCTTAACACAGTCCCGCGTGTGCTCTCGAAAGCTATATTTACCTTCGTTTTGCCAGTGATTAAAAATTAGAGCCAGCAGATTTTGAAGCTTTCCAGTTTAATGCCTGTCGTTTCCAGACTCAAAATGCGACGTACAGCTGGTTGCAGGTCAGCTAAAAGCTTTATAGATCTAAGCAGACTTAATTAGGCCACAATGCATGAACTTGAGTCATTACAAGCTGCTTTGCAGTGACACAGACATACATAAAACCCCTTTCCACAAGACAGGAGAGCACAGAATTTGCATGCGCACCTTTGACAACAAAGCAACTGCTTGAAGTGAAGGCCTGTTGCCAAGCAGAGAGACATAAAACAAATGGACACAACCACCATAACCTTTTCCTCTACCCCCCTTCCCACCAGCAGCCTCATTACTGTAAATAATGCTGCTCCTGATTGGAAAAGGCAGTTAAATGTGGGATGAATTCTGATCGGCATCCATGCAGATCTGCTGCCAAAATGAGGCAAATTACCTTGAGCTCGTGCGGCCCCCTTCTTTCTTCTGCCACCCTTTTTTGCCTTCAATAATAGCCGTCAAGAAATCACTTCAGTGACTTCTACAAAGTGGAGCTCAATCATGCTGCATCAGGGATGGTTGTGTTTCACACTCCTCAAGCCCCCAGTGACAGGAAGTTCCAGAGGTATCTTTACAAAACAAATTTGCTTGAGAGACCAAAGTACCTGAGACGAGCGACTGCGTTTTTTACAACGAACTGCACAGATCAAGCAGGTGGGAGCGGAGACAAGCAAGATGGACAGGCCGTGTTAGCAACGTGTATTCTGGCTTGACACCTCCTGAAACACGCTCACTGTTTCTTTTCTGCCTCCATTTAAAATGTATTTATTTATTACATTTATATACCACCCCATAGCCAAAACTCTCAAGGCGGTTTACAAAAATGGCAAAACTCTTCCTTTCAAGCTAATTTGCGACTGAAAGAGGCTTTAAGTGGTTGGGTGTGGTATATTTCCTTTATTGTGTGTATTTCATTGTGCTTTATAAATATATTTGTTCTTATGTTATCTATTAAGATTTTGTTTTTAATCTGTATTTTATTGTTAGTCACCTTGAGCACCATATTTTATTTTTTAATAGAAAGGTGGGATATAAATAAATTAAATAAAATCTTGCCTCTCCTTTCCACAGTAGTGTCATGGCCCAATCCAAAGTTGTGGGAACAATCTTGAAAGCCCTTTATGGTTTGGGACCAGGATGTCTGAAGGACCACCTTTCCCCATATGAAACTGCCCATTTCCTCAGTTCCACACTGGCAGCTCTCTTTTAAATTCCATTGATCCAAATGGCCTGTTCTAGGGAAAGGGCCTTCTCAGGAGCCACACCCAGGCTCTAGAACTCTCTCTTAAGGGAAGCTCATATTGTTCCCTCTCTTGCAGCCTTTGTTACATTTATATCCTGCCTCTTCCTCTAAGGAGCCCAAGACGGGGGATGTGATCCTCCTCTCCATTTTATCTTCACCACAACCCTGTGAAGTAGATTACACCAAGAATCAGTGAATGGCCTAAAGTCTCCGAGCGAGCTGCATGGCTGAGTGGGGACTTGAACCCTGTTCTCCAAAGTTCCAGTCCAACGCTCTAACCACTGCACCACACCGACTCTTCGCCTTATTCTCAGTCTTCCACTGTAGGCTTTTCCATTATTTGTTTGCACCAGCTGTCTTTTAATCTTGTCCTGCTAATGGTGCATCTGATGATTTTTGTTGTGGTTTTACTGGGAAAATATGTAAATGTTGAATAGTCTATGGTGCTTCCTGATGAGGCTTTTATGGAGCCATCACCATGCCTCATTCACAGTGTCCATACAACTTCTTGTGCTCATAACCCTCCTGTGTTTTCCCCTCTTCTTGCTTCTCCCACTTTTTTTTCTCAACACAGAAAATCTGTTAAGGAGAAAAACTTGGATGCCTTCTAATTGATAGTACTAGGAACCCTTCATCTGGAAGCACCTTATCATGTGGATGTGGTGGTTTTAGGATACCGCTTTTGTCTTTTAGTTTTTTGTAATGTTTAATCTATGATGCTGCTCCTGAGTTTGAACTCTTAAGGAAAGGTGGTCTACAAATATTTTAACTACATAAATGGAAAGACAAATTTTATTACGGTGCAATCCTATACTTGTTTACTCAGAAGTAAGCATCACGAGTTCAATAGGCTATATTCCCAATTAAGTGAGTACACAGGATGGCAGCTTTTAGGAATGTAGGTTTTGGGTGTGTCCCCTCGTTCTCTCCTCTCTTCTAGCAAGTAGCAACCCTGTCCTTTTTTAAGTACAGAACCGTTTCCTTAACAATATTTCAGAAACTTCCCCTTGTCAGTGAAATGTTCTGGAACAGTAATGGAAAAAACCCCACATATTGTTTATGGCTGAATGTCTTCTCTGTTGTGCATTTTCCAGTATTCATTGGCCCTCACTTGTCTAGCAAATTTTTCTGCCCGCCCTGCCCCCAACATGCTGAAACAGTTTTCTCTGACCTCTGGCTAAGTACAATCCTAGATTTCTCTTACAGATTTGGTTTCCAAGTAAAATATGCCCCATAGCTATACAAAATGGATCCCACAGAACATCAAGACTGTATGTTGTTGCGTGAAAGCTGTGGTTTATCAAATCAAGAACAAGATTAATATTACTTAAGCATGTCCTTTCCACGAGATTCTTCTCTCTGACTAATAAACGGGAGTTTGCAAAAAGCAAGCACTATCTACAAGATATTAGAGGAGGCAGGGCTCCTCAGAGATCCATATTGTGGAGGGTTCTGGTGAGCAATGTGATAGAATTGGGGGCAAGGGGCAATGGTATGCAGAGTTGCTGAGGCAGAGGCACACCCTTGTTTTGCAGGGGCGTTGGGCAAATGGCCCCCATTTGCCTCCACCCTCTGGGCAGGAACCAGGGAGGAACCAGGAGGCTAAGGTATCTCTTTGGCCATAAGGCAATGAGCAATGGAATAAGGGTGTCTCTACACGAGCAATTTTTTGCACACTCGTGATTGGTCACTCACGGAAGTTTGTAGGTCCTTTACACAACGTTGTCAACCTCCAGGACATATCTGGCACATTTCCCCCTTTATCCTGCTGTCAAAAAGATTGGAGATAAGCTAGTAATAAAAGTTAATGGACCATATCATCAGTGTGTAATGCCAGTGTAGCGCTATGAACTTGCTGAGGAAGGACTTTCCTCGATTCAAATCATGTGTCTGCCATGTAAATGCTTGAGCACATTTCTCAATCGCAGGCCAATTGGAGGGAGAAGAGGGTAAAATGCCTCTCTGCAATTTTTTTTTTTAAATAATTTTTTATTTTCTACAATACTTAAACATACACATTACATTCACATAAAAAAAACAGCAACAACAACATACTACATAATGTTCAATTTTGAATACAAAATATCTTATCTTAATAACATAATCAAATAAAACCTACAAGTGCACCCCCCACCCGGGATCTCATTCCTGATTCCAGAATCTCATACTTTCTTCTGCTGGTGGATGCCTCTCTGCAATGAAGGGAGACAGATCTGTTCCCCCACCCCACTGAGCTCAGAATCAACTTCATCTGTTGGCAGAGCACCCCATTAAGTTCAATGCGGATTACTCCCAAGTAAGTGTGGCAAAGGTTGCAGACTTATGTCTACTCAGACATAAAGTTGCAGATCTTATGTCTACTCAGAAGTAAGTCCCACTGAGTATTTATAGCAAAGTTTTTTTAAAAGTGCTTACCTTAAGAACACATCTATGCTCATGAATATAAATAAGTTGAACTGTCATAGTTTTGGGCAAAGACCTTCCCCCCCTCGACCTTTTCATACTCTGTACACTGTTTTTATGATGCTTGGTGTTTGTTTTTATTTCTGCTGCTTGCTTTTATAATGCTCTTTTAGCACTTGGTTAAATCTAATACAAGGTTTAACTTAACTAAAGGTGCACAAAGACTTTTAATGTTATTTTGTTGAATTTAATAGCTAGAGACTTCCTTTGACTGGGTTACTTTTAACTGCAGGTGTCTCTTAATCCCTTCATGATTTGTTTACAGGCCATATGCTACTGGTATATCACTGTACTTTGGTCTGCACTCATGTTTATAAAGACCTACAGAGCCTCTTTTGTGTGTGTGTGTGTGTGTGTGTGTGTGTGTGTGTGTTCATATTTCATTTTGCTCCAATTTGTAATTAGTTCTGTTTGTGTCATTATACACAAACAGAATATTTTTTGATATTACAAATAACAACTTTATGAAAATAAATAAACTCCCAACTTTAAATTACAGTAAAAATTATTGTTATTCATGGAATCTATGTTTCAAGAGCTTTCCAGTAAAGTATGTTTCACGAGAATTGGTCAACAGGAAGGCAGTCAAAAAGGGAAGACCAACTAACTCACGACTTTGAATTATATAGGATAAGAAAAGATACTGTGCTGTTGATTTTAAAAAAACCAATTAAAATGTTTTACTGTAATTGTAACCTCTTGTTAGCCACCCTGGGAACCAATTGAAGGACAGAGTATAAATCCTTTAAAATAAATTAATAGTGTGTAGAACTTTGCTGTTTATCAGTGGTTCTCAAACATGTTGGAAGGGCAACCAGAAACGTAGATTTATCTTTGAGAAATATCTGTCAGTTCTAGCCCATGCAACTCCCTTAGGCTACTTAGCTGAATTATCTTGAATATCAATTATTGGGATGGCCCTGGCACAGACCGTTTTAATAACTGATCAGACTGGTTTATTTGTTTGATTGATATTTTGTTTTAAACCACACATATCTATACAACTTTTAAACACAAGTGGTCAAAATGACTTACAAATACCAATATATAAGCATGCAATTAAAAAAAGAAACAGTTGGAATAGTTAGATAACCATAAAATGTTACTAAAGTAGTAGCTAAAATAAGTTAAAGTCCTGGACTGATGCCTCCAAATTATCAAATGTGATGCCAGGTGGGCAGCTCTGTGGAGAGTGCTCCATACTTTAAAAAGCCACCTGCCAGCCAATAGTCACTTGCCTAACTTGTGATGGAGACACTCAGAGAAGGAGCTCCGATGCAGATTTTAATGCATGGGTTGGTTCAAATGGGATAGGTCTATCAACAGCTATGACAGCCAACAGTGGAAGCCCCATCATCAGAGGCAGTAAAACTCTGATGCACGAGGCAAGCAACAGGAGATAGCTATACATATCATGCCTAATTTGTGAGCTTCCCAGGTGGATATTGCTGGCTACCTTTGGAGCCAGTGTGTTCAGTTAGAAGGATCTGGGCAGGAGGGTGCTGTTGCACTCATGTCTTGCTTGAGAGTTCCCCATGCGTAGCTGTTGGCCACTGTGTAAACAGAATGCTGGACTAGATGGACCCTTGGCCTTTTCCAGCATGGCTCTTCTTATGTTCTTATGACCTATCAGGGCAGTTCATATGACAATCAAATCAACCAAAGTTAACCCACTGGTAGATCCCTCCTGACCCATAATTATCATCTAAGCAACTTGACGTTTGATCAGTGCCCACCATATAGAATCATATAGTTAAAAGCATAATTATGGGCCAATTAGTCCAACCTCCTATTCAATGCAGGAAAACCAGAGCTAAAACATTCCCAGCAGATGTTTATCCAATCTCTACTTGAAGACATCTAGTGGGGCTTTGAATGTGAGGACGTGCAATAAGGGCACCTGCTGTACTATAACATACTAAGAATCAGTTCACCTATGGGCCCAGAGTATGCATTCTGTATATGGCAGGATACAGAAGACAGCCTCAAGCTCAACATCCTCCCTTGCCCCAGACATACACACATGCTATGCACAGAATCAATGTCCAGAAAAGCATGGAATGTCTAATGTAAACCAAGGCCTATATGCAAATTATTGTATTGTGACATAACAGGATAAGAAGAGCCATGCTGGATCAGACCAAGGGTCCATCTTGTCCTGCATTCTTATCACTCAGTGACCAACCACCTGCCATGTAAACCCACAAGCAGGACACTAGTGCAACAGCACCCGCCTGCCCAGGTTCCCCAGGAACTGGTGTACATAGTCTTATTGTCTCTGACACTGGAGATAGCATAGCCATCAGGGCTAGTAGCCATGGATAGCCTTCTCCTCCAGGTCTAACCCCCTTTAAAGGCATCCAAATTGGTAGGCATCACTACATCTCGTGGTACCCAATTCCATAGATTAACTATGCATGGTGTGACTAAGTAATCCTTTTTATCTGTCCCTATCCACTCCCTATCCTCTTTCTCCACACCATGCATAATTTTGTACATCTCCTTCATGTCCCACCTTATTCAACTTTTTTCAAAGCTAAATGATCCCAGCTGTTGTAACCTTCCCTCATAGGGGAGATGCTCCAGCCTATTAGATCATTTTAGTTGTCCTTTTCTGCACATTTTCTAACTCTACAATATCTTTTTTTAGGTGCGGTGACCACAACAGTACACAATATGCCAAGTGTGGTTGCACCATAGATTTGTATAAAGGTGGTATGATATTAGCAGTTTTATTATCAGTTCCTTTCTAATTATGCCTAACATGGAGTTTGCCTTTTTCCCAGTTTGGAGTGATCCTTTTGGAGCTCCTCGCAATCCCTTTTTGTTCTAGCCACACTAAATAATTTGGTGTCATCAGCAAATTTTGCTGCTTTGCTGCTCACTCCTAATTCCACATCATTTATCAATACCAGATTGTGGAAGAGACCTCACCCACATTTGCCTGCTTTTGTCCAGTAAATGGATTGCATGAGCCCTCACATGTCACACCCACAAGAGACGCACAAACTCTGTGGAAGATATTGGACTATGCACAAGCAGTGAGTAACTAATGTGCCTCATTGCACAAAAACACATTCTGTAGAAAGGCAGTGTGAGTTCGCCTGCCCTCCCTCCTGTTTTATTTTCGAGGGCCTTTTTAGTAAGCTCTGAGAAATATAAATTGCTCTCTTTTTTCTTGTATATATAACAAAGTCCTTTATACCATCTCTTCTTCTGAAATTATTTTCAAAGGATTTCCCTGACTTTCTTCCTTCTCTGACACTTGGCCTCTGTTATTGTTTGAAGACAGACTGAAATCGTGCGCTTGGAATGGTGTGATTCTGACATCCATTTTAGTTTTCATTTTTGCAGTGGAAATGTCAAGGGAAAGAATACTCTATAATTATACTTCAGACAAGACTATAATTACTTCCAATTAAATTGTGGCCTTTAATGTTTAAATGATTTGACCACAGTTAGAATTCCATTATCTGATAAGCACTTTTTTATATAAAAAAAATCAATTTGATTGTACTAGAAAGTGTGTACGTGTGTGTACACACAAACTCTCTCTCTCTCTCCCTCACTCCCTCTAATAAAGCAATTGTCAAAACGGATATATATATATAAAAAAAATTTCTATCGAACATTTGGGTTCCATCTTCCATCAGCGATCGTATAAGAGATGAAACAGCCCTCCAGGGTAACAGTTATAGAATGTTCATGCTCTGGATGGAATTTCCAGATTTGCAAGAGGAATACGGTAGGAGGTGGTTGAATCCACCAAGTACAGGCCATTTGGAGTCAATGTGCCCAGTCTATCAATCCAAAAGTTTTCTCTTGATTCAAAGATTATTAAACTAGATGGTGGTTCTGTTGGAAATATTGCCATGCCTGAAAGACTACGGCCATCAGAATTAGAAAGCAATTCTAGGCAGTGTTTGGGGGACATGATATTTTGGATTCCTGGTCTGAGCTTAGGACCAGGAAATCATGCTCCCCTCCCCGTCTCCCACCTCCTTGCAGCCAACGTGGAAAACTTGTAGGGCTGAAAGGGGGGTGATAGTGGGTGGGGAAGGGAGGAGACTGCCACCTCCCAACATCGGGGATCCGAGCTATCCTCAGTGGCCCCCAACCATCCACAACCCCCTTCCCTTCTCTCCCCCTGCCTGAAGCCTCCGCTAGACCAGCAAAATTACCCGTTCTGTATTGGATACTCATATACCTCCGAGGCTTACAAGTACCCAGGGCGCATCCCATAGGATTGCACCTGTAAAGTGTTTTGCCTCAGGTTTGCCTGATTGCAATGCTGTTTAGTTATTTTTCCTATAGTTATATATAAAATACCTGTGTGTGTGTATGTGTGTGTGAATATATGTGTGGGGATGAGAGAGAGAGGGTGGGGAGGGAGAGGGAGAGGGAGAGAGAGAGAGAGAGAGAGAGAGAGAGGATGAGAACGAGAACGAACCAGTGATGAACCCAAGCCCTCAATAACATTAAATGAAGCAACTGCTGAAATTTAATATTAAATGAAGCAATTGCTAAAATTAGAAGACAGGCAAGTACTTCAAACTTCTTTGAAGAGCCTCCCAAGTTTTCAAAAACTAGTAGCCCATATGACTGTGCATGTTCTCCTACCCTACTGAGTTCTATGGGACTTACTCCCTAATAAGGGGATGGAGCATTTCACCCTAGCAAAACAATTCTATCCACAAGTTAAGCCCTCTGTGCAGGACAAGCTCAGTCATAATAGCCCTTATGCTGGCAGAACAGAGCACAGCACTATTCCAGCTAAAAAAGAAAGGCACCAGTGTTGCAATATTCCTGCACCAGTGGAAAACTACGGTTGGCGTAACCCTTTCGGCTGGGGAAAAAGTTAATGGAGCAAGATCATGGCAAGGAAGGAGTAGACCTTGGGGAAATCTTATGCACATTCGGGTCTTATTCTTGTTCTGTAATGTTACAGCTGCAAAAGAGGTGATGAGATTGGCATGCCAATTGGGGCATCTAAGACACTAGTAGTAAGACCGGATCTTATATACCAACAGTAGGGCCACCCACTGATGATGCAGTGAGCCCCTATCCGCCAGAACAGAAGGGATTAGTGAGTGGATTCAGGCAACAGACTAGCATATGCCAAGAGTTGTGCTTCTGAGGCAAAGGTAGTCCCATTAGACTCCCACATGGAGAGTGCCACTCACAGCCTGTCTTCTCAGTACCTTAACCCTTTCCACCAACCACATATTGTTTGGTGCTTTTGTCCTGATTTTCTCCATTGAGAATGGTTGAAATGCTTATCCAAAGGCTTAGTTACCAGCAATAAGAGATTTAAACTAAAATATGATGATATTTTTGCTATTTTCTCTCATCAGGGTCAGCCCTGCCGTAAGACAAGGTGAGACAGTTACCTCAGGCAGCAGATGTTGGGAGGTGGCAGCAAGATGTTGGAGGAAAGAACTGTGGGCAATGTGGCCTGCTGTTCACCCCTATGTTAGCCTACTGCTTTCTTGGAGGGTAGAGGATGTTGTCCCACTGCCAATGTTGACAAAAGAGTCAACTACCAGTCCAGTCACGTAATGTATGTGGAATGGGAGGTGGCATCATCTTACCTCTCGCCTTAGGCAGAAAAATGCTGCCCACTGTGGCAATGCGGCTCTCAAGAACTTCCCTAGAATGGAATTTGGCCCTTGGGCTGAAAGAAGTTCAATAGCTCTAGTGTAAACAATACTGAACTAGAATATTGAGCTAGAAGGACCAACAGTCGGTATAAGGCCTGAACGAATTATCCACAGAATCTCAACTCCACTGCTACAACTATGGCTACAAGAAAAGGGCATTCCCCTGAGGTAAGCATAAGGAGGAGCCCTTATGTCAAAGTGGGACTCCAAAACTACCTACAAAACTCAAATCATTCATACACCCATGTCCACAAAATGTTTTCCCTCCCTCTCTAAAGTTTTTTAGGGAAACCTTATGTTGGCTTAACAACTCTCCCTTCCTCCACAGATTGTAGTAGTGTCTCTCGCAAAGGAGGCATAAAGTAAGTTTGCAGATTTCAGGTTGCTAAAAGGATATGCCCATATTGTCCACAAACGCCTTAATGGCCTGGTTCACACATAATGCTAATCCTTGTTGAATTCTGAGTTGTCAGGATTCGTGAACGTGGCCATGCTAACAAACTATGATTTGTTAACCACAAACAACCCAGAAAGAGAACAACCTATGGTTTGTTGTTGGGTTGTGAGCTCTGGGTTGTTTAAACCATATACAAATCCAGAACCATGACTTGTTTCGCCAGGCTACAGAGATGGCGGGCAACAGTGGTCAAACATTCCAGTCACTCTAAATACCAGTGCTACTACAGCGCCACAAAGGCATTTTGGAATACAAAGACGAGCAGGTGAAGGAGGAGGGAAGCAACATATGGTTTGTTCAATTGTCTGCCAGACAAACCTCAGGTAGGGCAATAAACCATGGGTTAAATAAACTAAGGGTTAGTGTTATGTATGAACCAGACCAATGCAATGGCGAAAGCCCTGGCAAGCAAGGTCATCTTTGTTGGCTAGCACCGAACACTATTCCACCTACTGGTACTGCCAGCCAAACATTCATAATTCTTCCTTGTAGTATACAAGCCAGGCCAAACAATATCTGTTTACATATTATAGACAAAGTCCCACTGCAACCTGCTTCATGGGACGGGCAAGTATCAGATCAGCCTCAGATTACATTACAATGGCCTTATCCTTGCAAAGAGACCATCTAGTATAGCAGGATGATAGGACTGCCTTATAGTAAGTCCAGCTTTTTTCACTGACATGGCAAAGTCAGGTTCAGAATTTGATCATATGTTGTGCTAATATCTCTGATCTTTTGCTTTCTTTCATATTTTAACCACAGGATGGTAATCTTGCTGTTGCTGATAATCTTGGGTAAAAGCCAACGTATGTCTTACTTAGTGTACACCCTTTGAAATGAAGGGGACTTAAATTATTCTTGACTAACTTAAGTTCATTTTTTTCAATGGGTCTACTCTAAGTGAGACTTATGTTGGTTTTTACCCCCTGTATTTGTGTTGTTAGTGAATGAACTACACCAAGTGTGCTGATAGCATGACCATAGAACCAAGTAGAAGAGTTAGGGGGATCTTTGATGTCCAAACTGCACAAAATGATCAGCCAGGTTAGAACAAAAGCTTCAATATCAATAAAAGTCTGTTGCTGTATTTTAATGACCTTCTAAAGCTATTTTTGTTGTGTTAAGCTCTCTGAAAAATGGGCTGCAAGCTTAGCAGCCTTTCTAACAGCAGCAGTTTTCATTTCCTGTACAAGTGTTAGATCAGGGACGGGAATGTGTGGTCCTCCAGATGTTGCTGGACTGCAACTCCCATCAGTCTAGCCAGCATATCCAATGGTGAGGAATGATGGGAATTGCAGTCCAAAACCATCTGGAGGGCCACATGTTCCCTATCTCTGTACTAAACATTCTTCTGTGCTAAGAAAGAAAAATAAAGCCAGGAGTACAATACACAAATGAAAACAAATTGAAATATAAATTTCAAATCATTTCCCCCCCAAGTTGTAGCATGGAATCTTGAATGGAGTCTGGTTTTAAGCCAGCAGAACACAGAAAGTGCCATCCTGCATTTGGTGCTGGGTTCAGTCATTATATACAAATGGGGGGATTAGATTCATATGGAATGTAACTGGTTAAGATTGTCTAGGTCCATCTGTGCACTCAAACTGGCCCTCTATGCCTGATGTCATCCAGATTATGGGATGGTGCAGGCGAAGAGCAGGAGTGAGCAATGTTGTAGTGATCTCATGCAACAGGGAGATCAATGGTACAATGCTCAGATTATGAGGATTGCATGTTATACCACGGGGCCTTTACCCTACCTCTCAACCACTGATCCTTTGATGATTTCCCAATTTTGCACATTTTCCCCATTCTAAAAGCTTGAAATGCCTCTCCTAAGGATCAGGTATCAGCAGTAAGTACTTTTTTTTTGGTATTTTGGTGCCACCCTTTTTGCCTTCAGTCCCACCTATCACTTAACTGTGATCTTCGAGAGCTTCTCCAAACTGGAATTTGGGCCTTGGTCAGAAAATAGTTCTTTCAGGTCATTGTCTATCACAATTTTCTAGATTACTGACTAGGCTTATCTAGTGGTGGTAACTTTTTATTTCCTGTCGAGGTCTGCATTTCCTTGGGGGTAATCTATCAGAGGCTGCCGGCTAGCAGTGGGCAGAGTTGGAGCCAGCAGTGGGTGGAGCAAGGGCAAACGATTTAGGACCAGCCCTTTTCTCTCCCGCTCTCTCTTCCTCCCTAGGGCTGCCAGGGGAGGGACAAATTGCTCTTGACAGAGGTCTGAACTCATTGCTTGCAGAGGGTTTTTTCAAATTATGCTGATGGGCGTATGCAGCCCTAGGGCCGCAAAGTGCTAATGCCTTTACCACTAAGCTAACCCCCGCCCAGTATTTCAGTGACACAGGTAATCATGTTCAAAGATGCATGATGGGCCCATCCTTCTCTGTGCAGAGAGGAGCGATCAGCCAAGCAGAAGTAGGATGCATCCGCTTTCTTTCTTTGAATTAGACCATCCAATTCCACCTAAATCCTCCTAAATTCCTGCCCGAAAGGATGGCTAAACCAGGCCTGCTTCTGTCCTCCCTCAAAGTAGTTTAGGCTGTTGCGTACCAGTCCCCGTGTTCCTTGCTATTTATTTATGTAAACTGTAGAGGGTTAGCACTGGCTATCAGTCCACAACAGCTGGCAATACTGGCACTTGCAAGCCAAATGCACAGCAGTCATTCCTCTGTGCCTTGGAAAATCACAATCAATGCATTCAGTACAACAGTAACTATTTTGTGTGCCGATTGCGTTATGAAGACAGAAACTGAAATGGCAGATGAATCATTGTTTAAAAATATGAGAGTCTCTGATGCAAATAAAATAGGGTCCCTTGACACTTCTGTGTAATAACTCCATTTTCATTAAATGATCCAGGCTATAACTGCAGGGATTATCTAAATAAAAAAAGCTTGTGTATATTTAGTAGGCAAAGTCTCCTTATTTATATGCAAAAAGGTTTTACAGATCTGTTCTGTGTTAGTGATTTAAACATTTTTCTTTTGTATGTATGTGTACACAATGGCTATATTATATTTATCTTAATGCAGCAGTGGACAAATTGTTCAGTCTAACACTATGTCCACACTGACACTCTCCTTCCTTATTATAATCCTTAATAATGTGCTTATTTGTCTTTATTTCCTTATTTGCTATCTCTCCTACGCCTACTTAAGGGCATCTCCACAAATTTACACTTGTTGCAGGAAGCACTAATGTTAGGCTGTTGTTTCCAGTAAACCGATGAAGTGTGGAAGTAAGGCACATCTTTCTCCTCTCTTTTTCATTTGAACATGTGAAGAGGCGACCTAAAACACAAAAGTGTCTTTAACCACCTGTATGCTTCTGTCTGGAACTACCCGATGACAATTTCCATTTGTAAGCCTCCCATGCCCCCCCCATTTCTTGTATTCCCCCCTGCCCCAATCACAAAGATGGGATAGCTCCAGGAGTTTCCACCTGGAAGCACCCAATGTTTAAACATGTTTGAACATATAGCCTTAAAAAAACCCACTCACAGTACTCAAATTCAAATGTCATGCTCCCCAAGGATTATGCTCCACTATTATGAGAACTTTTGAGTGTGTAAGTTTTCCTTAGGAGAGGAATTAACTGAACCAGGAGCAGGCAATCTTTTGAGGCCATGAGCACATTGGCAATTTGATAAACTGTCCTGGGCAATGCCACAAAGTGGCTGCCATTTGAGGTGTGGCAAGGACAAGCAACCTGCCCAGAAAACTGAGAACAAGACAGAGATGGGGGTCTGAGAGCCAACACACTGAACAACTCCTTTGAACCCACAGTTTTCAGCACCAACAGAAACATATTTCATAGTAAAATGTATGTGTGTGTGTGTTTTAAAGTGGGAGCAGTAGGTCATCATGGAGGGCACCAAGAAAGATGTCAGGGGGAGCATTGGTGCCTCTGAGAGTATTGGTTGCCTACCACTAAACCAGACAATATCAGAAACAGCTTCTGGATCAATTCATTTTGAGGAAGATGACAAACAGCTAAAAGAACAAAATACTATGCCAATAGTTAAAAGAATAAAATGAAACACAAATAGTTATATAAAACCACAAACAGCACAGGAATAAAGATATATAAGGACAGCTATAAAAACCTAAAAACGAAGTCTTTAAAATGTATCATCTTTTCATTGACTTTCAACACTTCTGAGTTGGATCAAGGCTAGTGCTTATTTATTTATTTATTTATTTATTACATTTTTATACCGCCCAATAGCCGAAGCTCTCTACAGCTGAAATAAGGAAAAATTCACTAATACAGAAATGATAATCTGAAGAGAGCTTCAATTTGCTTCGCACTGTCCCCAGCCACCTCACATTATGTACTAATCTCTCATTGCAAGAGGAAAGATCTCTCCTACTGCTGTTGTTTTAAGCAGGTTTCAGGAACCAGAATGCGTCTTGAGGTAAGAGCTAAATATAAAATACTGAGTATCTAGACAAACAATTGGCTTCCAGTTATCATAGAAGCAGAGAGTTATGGGATTAATAAAATGCCCGCTGGAAGTATAAGTCAGGAAATCATAATGATCTCAGCGTGGAGTCATAGGGTAGGTCACAGTGATCGTAGACAAATTTGGCTTCCATTGAGGACTCATCCATGAAGCAAACATTTCTCTCTCTCATACACACCTCCTTCTGTCTTTTAATATACTTGGTCTGTTTTTCTTGGTATTTTTTTTAGATATAAAAGAGCAGCCATGCAATTAAAATAAAGTCTTAAAAATGTCTCACCTTGTTTTAGAAACCTGCCTTCTATTGGCCCACCTCTGCAAAGCTGAATTTGGCCCTTTTAGGCCACTGTTGTGGTTTGCCACCAAAATTCAACAGCAAACTGCCAATTGTTTTACTGCTGTGTCTCCCGAAATTCAGAGGCACACAGCGGTGGTACAGCCCCTGGAGGGTTCCAGGGTGAATGGGTTTGAAGTTGTCTCCCAGAGCCCCGAAGTAGCCCACCCCTGCTTCAAAGATTAACAAATGTATTATGGCATAAGCTATTGTGGACTAGAGATCACTTAAACAAAAATGTATTGTGGTATAATAAGTTTCTTCGCCTTTCAGGTGCCACAAGACTCTCTGTTGTTTTTGCTACGACAAAATCGTTACCACTTGGGTAACGATTTCGAGCATATTTGCCAATGGAACCCATTTAATCCTGTCCCCACAATATACCCCTGTAAAATTTTTGAGGTCCAGAGATTTTCTCTGCTGATATGTGATCTTGAGGTATTGGATTAACATAATTTCTTGGGTAGACATTCTGATTCTTGCACAAAACTTTTTTAGGGGCTATTTTCATAATGGCGGACAATTTTATTTATTTATTTATTTATCATACTTATACCCCGCTCCTCAGCCAAAAAAGGCTCTCGGAGCGGCTTACACTTAGCAAAAAAGACAGTCCCTGCCCTCAGGCTTACAGTCTAATAAAGACATGACACACAAGGAAAAGGAGTCCAGGAGGGAGGGAGGGAGGGAGGAGAGAGAAAGAGAGAGAGAGAGTCCAAGAGGAGCAGGCCCCGATGTTACTTCTGCCTGCTCCTGTCCCCTAATTTTCTTTAGGTCTCTAGATTTCATCAACCACAGAAGTAACTATCTTGTGTTTGTTATCAAATTATAGGTTTTCAGGGTTAAGGAGTTCAAAGGATATGTTATTTTAATTGTCAGAGTACTCTACTATATTCCAAGATGGTGCTGAAATGTCTCATTTTCTCAACAAATCAACATATGAATGTGATTTTGGCTTTAAACTACAGTTTTTTTGGGTTGAGCAGGTCAAGGGGGGAAAAGGAAAGGAACCTCTTATGCAAGCACTTGCGTCATTGCTGACTCCTAGAGGAACGCCTGCTTTCGCTGACGTTTTCTTGGCAGACTTTGTAGCGGGGTGGTTTGCCATTGCCTTCCCCAGTCGCAGTTACCTTTCCCCCAGCTAGCTGGGTACTCATTTTACTGACCTCAGAAGGATGGAAGGCTGAGTCGACCTGAGCCGGCTGCCTGAGAACCAGCTTCTGCTGGGATCGAACTCAGGCCTTGGGGAGAGCTTCAGCTGCAGTAACTGCCACTTACCACTCTGCGCCACAATAGCAGATCAACAATTACATTAATTTTGATGGAAATTAATGTTCCTTCCACCATTTTTAAAAATGGCACCCAAGCGTCTATTGATATATGCAATCAGACATTTTTCTGTCTTGTCCAGAAAAATTCACTGATCTGTATCCCATGATGGGCATGTTCCATATGACAAAAGTAGCATTAAGATGTGCAGGAAATACATCAGTGGAAGTGGCATGGATGATGCCCTTATTGAAGCAGAAATTTTTGGCAGTAAAACTATGCAGTTAGTACTGAATGGAAGTCATTATATTCAGTCTGTCCAAGGTATGTTAATAATATAAGAGGCAATACAAACACTACAGTGGAATGCTTTTTGGTGCAGAGAGGACAAATCAGTATTTTTGGAAATCATTCAAGAGGTAAAAAAAAAAAGCTGCAGAATGTACTTGACCTAACAGACCAAAAAAAAGCTCACAATTTTTTTTATGTGCTAAGTGGGAAGGTCGTATATCTGAGAATCAAATTTGAAGCTTTTGTTAAAGAATGTGGAGAGAAATCTGAACTGTGTAGGTACTGGGAAGTCTTCCTCAAGATAGTTTCACTAGTGAAAAAATTGATTGCTGCTGATCATGATGGTAACTGGAATCTGCATGTTGACACTGCTGAGTCTTTACTTCCCATTTTTCGTGAGTGACTGCATAAGTTACCTATGATATGGCAGCTGGTACCTGGAGAGAGTAAAGAAACTGGAGCATAAGAACCCCTTCCTTTACCAAAAATTAATTGAAGGACATTTTGTTGTGAAGGATAAAGAGGGGAGGTTCAGTGCTGTAGCACCTGATATGAAGTTGGAGCAAACCATTCAAAGATCCCAGAAAAGTTCAAAAGGTATTGTCGGGTCTTGATGTCTTAAGACATGGTTCAGACCTGTATCAGCACCTCAGGCAGGAGAGATTTAAATCAAAAAATAAAAAGCTGTCAGACACAATCTCTAAAGTAAAGCTACCATCTTGTGATACAAAAAGCATCACACGGCCTACCACACCCAAACTGATAACTAAGAAAGTAATTGCTCAAACACACAGAGATATGGAAATTGCGGAAGAAAGGGGAGAATCAATAGAGAAAATTATGGAGCATGATGTACTGCCAACAAACATGCTGTTTGATGTTGATGCACCTACAAAACCAGCAAAACACCTTCCCGTAGCACAGCTTGAGAAGCATCTCTCCCCTGAAGGTTTTGAATTCAATGCATATTTGCCATTGAAAACCACTGTTGTTAATTGCCTCACCTGGATCTGATGCAGCGGTTCCTCCACAAAATTTCCCCTCCCCATGCAACAACCAGAGGATATAAGCAGTGGTTGTAGATGATTAGGGATGTGTGTGTGTGTGGACAGGCAACAGGCACAGCATGGGAGATAACATTGCAGCTTGTGGAAATCGCATGGGAGCAACAACAGCAGCAGCACCTGTGTGCATAAATAGAGAAGGCAGTAGTTGATATAAACAAGATACAACCAAAAGGTGCACAAGGCACACAACGACTTTAATATACAGAATGCAATGCTGCCAATACCCAGCCTGTATTATTATTATTATTATTATTATTATTATTAATTATTATTATTATTATTAATTATTATTATTATTAATAATATCTTTTATATACTGCCCCATAGACGAAGCTCTCTGGGCGGTTTACAAAGATTAAAAGACTGAACATTAAAAACCAATATACAAAATTTAAAACCATAAAAATAGCTAATATTTAAAACAATTTTTAAACTCTCAGCCAGGCCAAAGATATTTCTGGAGTCAGTTAAAACTCAACATATGCTATTAAATGCCTGGGAGAAAAGAAAACTCTTGACCTGGTGCTGAAAAGTTAACAATGTTGGCACCAGGAGGACCTCATCGGGGAGATGGTTCCAGAATTGGGGGGCCACGACAGAGAAGGCCTCTCCCTTGTTGCCATCCTCCAAGCTTCCCTTGGAGTAGGCACAAATCTCATCATGAACTCAGTTGGTGGCCCAAAGGCAAGCTGCTCTCTCTCAGGCTTGGCTCACCTTCTGCAATATGGGAATTATAATGGTGGCCTGCCTTGTAGGATTGTTGTATCGGTTGCTGAGATAATGGATTTGAAGTAGTGTCAAGAGCTATATTATTAATGATGTTACAGGAGCTGCTTCTAGGCCTTGGGACCAAATCATCTGTTGCTACCTAGTCTTGGTTGCCAGATAGCACATGTGTGGAGGTGTGCCTTTAAATATCTTTTGCCTTTAAGAATTTAAGAATTTTATTAGGTATTATGTAAATTATGAAGAATTGGTGTCCAAATTTGCATGTTCCCTTACTCCTTCTTCACCATCCTATTTGTATAATTTCTAGTAGATTTTAAGCCTGCAGGCAGGAATTATGTTATTGTTTTTTAATCTTAGTACATTTATTAATATACTGCTACTATTAGTATCATTCTTATTTTTATTATTTAGGGCAGGTACATTTAATCAATTATTTAGTTAGATTAACTGATTAAAGCTGTCTTTACAGTGCAATCCTAGGCATGTTTGCTCAAAATAAACCCTACTTGGTTCAATGGGGTAAATCTGCATAGGATTGCAGCATCATAGGATGGCAGCCTCAACTGACTACAGCAAGGCTCCAAATTAATCAGGTAAAATATTACATAAGAACATAATAAGAGCCATGGTGGATCGGACTAAGGGTCCATCTAGTCCAGCTGCCCATGGCAAACCCACAAGCAGGACATGGGTGCAACAGCACCCTCCCACCCATGTTCCCCAGCAACTGGTGTATATAGGCTTACTGCCTCACATACTGGAGGTAGCACATAACCATCAGGGCTAGTAGCCATTGATAGCCTTCTCCAGGAATTTATCCAACCCCCTTTAAAAGTCATCCAATTGTTGGTAGTGAATTCTATAATTTAACTATGCACTTGTGTGAGGAAGTACTTCCTTTTATTTGTCCTGAATCTCCCACCAATCAGCTTCATGGGATGACCCTGGATTCTAGTATTTTGAGAGAGGGAGAAAAATGTCTCCCTATCCACATTCTCCCCACCTTGCATAATTTTGTACACCTCTATCATGTCTACCCTTAGCCTCCTTTGTTCCAAGCTAAACAATTCCAGTTGTTGTAACTTTCCCTCATAGGGCAGATGCTCCAGCCCTTTGATCATTTTTAAAGATTATTTTTAACCCAAGTTCTTATAAAAGCTTCTGTCTGCAATTCCTGTCTTAAAAGAGGCCTTCTTCGTTCACTCCCATACTGGTGGGAATGCCTCTTTTCAGATTACACATATGAAAATATGATCAACAGATTCATCAATTACAACTCATGATAAAGTAATTAAAATTTAAAATTTACATTTACCACCTGAATCTGGAACTTAGTTTTCTAAGGATGCACGCCCTCCAACTATTTGGTAAAGTTATCCAATTTGGTTTCCTTGGTTTGTTGTTGTTTACGTTGTACACCATCGAAAACCCTCTCTAGCTGTGTAACTGTAACGTTTGTCTAGTTTTTCTCTACTTCTTTTTGCCTCCTACCAAGGAACCTGGAGTTTCCCCTGGATGGAGATAGTTTGTAGTAACATCTGGATTTTATGTTTTCAAAAATGGGGGATTCACCCATTTGTATTTTCTTCCCAGTAACCCTTGGGTGGGTCCCAAGTATCAGTTGAAACCATCTCTATACTTGAAACTTTGTAAACTGCCCAGAGAGCTTTGGCTATGGGGTGGTATAGAAATGCCAGAAATAATAATTAGAGCCACATACTCCCACTTTCCATCTTAAGACTGTAACCAAATGAAAACTCTATGGGCCTGTTCAGACAACAACCACTTTTTCCCTCCACCTCTCTCTTGCTTTATTTACTATCTTGCCCAATGATGAGATCTGGAGAACCCAAAAGCCTGCATAGTATTTTGTTACCTTTGAGTTGGCTTAATTATGGTGATGTGGATTTTGGATCCTTTTTTTTTTTTTTTGCATAATGATGATTTATGTCATGTGGAGTTAAAACATAGCTTGGTCGATTCATTCACCTGAAAGGATATTATACACTACCAATGAAGAATAATCATACCATCAGTGGTATTCTTTTTCAGTCAATGTTATCTGGTTGTGTAAATGGGGTCTGATAGCAGCTTATTTGAGTGGCTTTCTGTTTATAAGAACACCCTGGAATGTTTTAGCTGAGGTCGACCTGGGGCCAGTTTGCATACTATGAAAAAGTCGCTGTACTTGGGAGACCTCTATAAGATTAAGTTCTATAGAAGGCAAGAGGAAGAGAAAGGTTTTGCCAACAGCCCCGGGGGGAATGTCCTGAAGACATCTTACAAGAAGAGAGTTGGCAGTGCCAGGGCAGAAACTGAGCAAAAGGGATGGATCGCTTAAAATGAACACAGGAGGGGGCTCCTTGGCTGTCATACTCAATACATAAACACTCTTTTGATGTGGCTCTTTGCAAGGGGGAGGAAAAAAATCCTGAAAGCAACAGTGTATGTTTATCTCAAAATGCATCCCATAAACACTTGCACTGTTTATAGCAGACTATGTTTTAAAAAAGACGAAGAAAAAAGAAAAAAGCAACAACTTTTTCTCATTGAAACAAGACTGTAAAAAATGCAAACAGAGAATAGAACATTCTTCGAAAAGGGAGGGATGTTTGGTTCTTATTTTATGGCAAAATTTTGTATGTTCTTTTTATGCCGTTGAAAACTGCTCTGGAATGTAAAAGGATGAAGGTCGATATATCAAACAAAACTTATTATTCAAATTTCCACAAGGCTTTATTGTGATTTGTTATTGTTAAATTAACGATGAAAGTATTATGTGCATTTTGAATGCACAAGGCACTTTACAAAGTAACAAGAAAAAGATAGGACTGTGCCCCAAAGAGCGTACAGCCTTCAGCAGTGCCTTAAAAAAAATCTATCCATCCCCACATTGTTACTTAAATACTGAAAGAGAGAAAGAAGCCGCTTCACCAACTTCTGTTCCCTGTTCCGTTTTTTCTTCTCTCTGCCCCCCTCCCTGCCCCGCCCCCATCTCCTCCTCCTCCCCCTCCCCTTCCTGATTGAAATGTGTTGTTAAACACGATCCCATATAATCTCAGCAGAGGGTGATGAGGGTTTGTGTGTTTTTGTTTTGGAGGGATTTTTTTAAATTTGTTTTTGCTCCTCGCTGCTCTCCCCCTCCCTCCTTCTGGGAAACTGCGATCCATGCCATCGGTATTTGATTATTTGCAAACTCCCTGTGCTTTTTTTTCCCCTTTCTCCCTTCCCTCTTTCCTCCCTTTCCTCACTCTCCTCCTTCTCTCCTCCCCTCTTTTCTGTTTTCTCTGGCTCTCGCAGTCTTGTCTCTTCCTCTCCTCTCCAATGCAACTTTTGCAGAAATCTCCCCCGACGCACACACAGACAGACATGTTGAGCTGAGAGCTTCGGGGGATCGCTCGAGTCCCCCCCTCCCCGCCCCCCAAAACCCCAAGTCTGGGGGGACCTCCAGCCACCCACAGCCCCCTCCCCACTTGACCTGTTCACTGTGCATCGGCGCACACCCCCCTTCCCCTGTCCTCCCCCCTCCCCATCTTCTATTTTTGATCCTTTGGCTCCTGCTGCTGCCGTTTCTGCTTTATGGAGGTCTCTATGTGTATTTCCCCCCTCTGCCTCCCTCCTCGATGAATTGAAGGAGAGATGCAGGAGGCTTTTGGCCGCTTCGGCTGTACGGAGAGACACAGGCTCAAGATGGCAGATTTCTATTGAGTTTAAGGGGGGGGGGACCTGAAATCCTGCTTCGTTTTTCTTTCGTTGCCATGAATAACAGACATCCTTGCACCGATGGCCCCAATGTACGAAGGTAAGGGCAGCTTTCTAGATCTTTTTATTTCTCTTCCTGCTCAGATACATCTCTCCCATGCTCAGCCTCCCATCAGGGCGAGGATTATTATTATTATTTTAAAGCAAAAGAAGGGGAGGGAGAGGGGGGAAATGATGACCACGGGTTTGGTACCCCCTTTTTCATTATATAGGGTTAAATAGGAGCGCTGGAGGAAATTGCTTTGAAATAAGGGAGTTCTAGATCTAGCACATCACCCCTTTGTGTGTGTGTGTTGGTGTTAATATATCTATATGTGATACGTATATATTAGATCGCTGCTTTAGGTTTTAGTTGTTTGTTCTCCATTGCCCACTCCCCGCCCCCTTTTGAGATTGCCTTTTAAACATTTCTCGCCTCCGATTGTCGAGACGGTGCGGTGATAGTGCAAATGAACACGTCCCTTTCCGAGTCTTACTGTGGCGGTGCTGCTGCTGCTGTTTGCAAAAGTCTTATTTCGGTGCCGGGTTAGAACAATGAAATTGACAAGGGGCTGCCCGGCAATCGCCGGCGTCTGTCTCTATAGAATCCTTGTCCGCCTCTTAAACAAAACGAAAATGCAATTTTAAATTCCTAAGGCATTAGCGTTTAAGTGTCTCCTTTCGTTTTAATTCTCTAAAGGCGCAGTTGTGCTTTTTGTTTTGTTTTGTTCAGTCTTTGCTGATACCACCAAGATTGTATAGTTTGGGGTGGTGTTTTTTTTTTAAAAAAATAACCCAATGCAAAACGAGAAAATGATCAGTACGTATCAATCTATACGTGCGTGCGTGTGTATGTCAGGAGAGAGAATTTTGGTGTAAATACCCCCAACATTTTTCTTTCCTTCAACGATTGCCGGTACTTCTTTCAGTTTCAAGCTAAAACAGGCACTGGTCGGTGGTGAAGTGCACGAAGTTGGTTTTTCGTGTTTTAATCGGAATCTTGTTAGAGGAAACTGCTTTTGTTGTTTGCTTGTATTTATTTCTCCCCCAGGTAATAAATAAATCCGGCTTAATTTGAATCACCTTGCGCTTATATATACACCCCCTTTTTTCTTCGCCTTGGGTTGGCATTGACTAAAGAGCGTTACATAAATTGCGTGAGGGGAAAAGGCATTGCGTTTGATTATTGCTTTAAATTCAATTAATTGCCTCGTGCGATCTTCTTTTTTAAAAAAAAAATAGCAAAGACGGTGCTAAAGCCCAGCGAGGCTGCAGTGTGTGTGTGTGTGTATGGGAAGTGATACTTTTAGCCGTGCGAGGAAAGAGGGCGTTAAAACTTATAGTAACCCAGCATTACTTGTGAGTGCTGCTTCTCCCCTCTAAGAACTGGTTTCCTCGATGTTATAAAGTTACCGATCCGATGGCGTCCGAGGTCGGTTTTAGTAAATGCGTGGAGTTTTAAATAGTGGGTCTGTGTGTTTTCACAGGGAAATATATATTTATTGTTCCAGGTTTTTCTCACTTTCGGGTCAAAAGGTACCCAATTGGGGGTGGGGGGAGGAAAAAAAAAGCGAGAGAACGCATAGAAATAATAAGGTGAATTCAGCAGGCTTGAGCCCGTTAAAAAAGAAAAGAAAGGCAAGCAAGACACTCACTGTTGCTGAAAGAAGCAGGCAGCAAAGAGTTATATTTGTATTATTAAAAACTGTTTGCAAAGGCCACAGACTGCAGCGACTGGATCAGCCTGGTGCCGGGTTTTTTAATGATTACTATTATGATTTAAAGAAAGGTTTCTCTTTAAATACCTCCCTAAAGCGCCCTCTGCTGGGCGATGGTGTGACGGTGGTCTTTTCTAGGAAAGAAACTTGCACGTGAATAAGCAAGACCCGTAGGGCTGTTTTTTACTGGACGTTTTTAGAGAGTAGGAATATCTCTTCCCCCCCCCCCCCCAAGGGTAGTGTAGATCATGGTTTTAGAGCAACAGTTATTTCATTTTTATCCCACCCTTTCTTCAACAGCTCAGGGTGACACACGTGGACCTCTCCCTCCCTAAATCACCCTCAAAACAACCCTGTGAGGTAGGATTAGGCTGAGAGAGAGCAACTGGCCCAAGGTCACCCAGTGAGCTTTGTAGTGGAGGTGGGGAGATTTGGAGTTGAGTCTCCATTGGTTATTTGATACTACAATTGGGGGCTCATTGCCTTACCTTTTGTGTCACGCCCACCTACTCCAGAGGCTGGTTTTACATGGCTACAAGAGGGCCATGATTTGGCTAAAATTGGATGAGGGAGTGACAGTGAAGTGTGTGGATTTCTGTACATCTCCCCCCCCCCAATTTGAGCACATTGCTGAGCATACAAAAACAGCAGGTGTCTGACAGGCGAAATTCTCTTTGTTCACAGGGTTCCTTACTGCACCACCTGGAACATAACATTTTAGCTTGGACTTAATACTCAGAGCAAGTATGGCTACCCGTACCCTATCTTTAGCGTTCAACTACACACAGGGCCAGCCCTACCATTGGGCAGGCTGAGGCCTCCGCTTCAAGTGGGAAATGCCAAAGGGGATAGCATTAAATGGTGCTGAGGGCAGAGATGTCTGTACCATCTGGTCTTCCCTGTGTGCCTTAAGCTAGACTACTGCCCTCAGAGGCAGTGGGAGACACTGTCCCATTGCCAGGTTGAAGTAAAATTTAACTGTCAGTCCTCTTGGTTTCTGTACATAGAAGGGGTTGTACATAGAAGGGGTTCTCCTTTGCCTCAGGAAGCAAAATACCTTGGTCTGGCCCTCCCCAGTGGCCCCACTCCACAGAAAGTGAGGTCTGGATCACGCAGGCGTGTTTTGCTCATCGCTTGATGTCTGCACTGCTCCATCAAGTGTGGGCGTGCACATGGGAAGTGGACATCACAGATATATCGCCATAGACAGAACATTTCTTATCCCCTCAGTTGCAATGGAATTGATTCAGACATACAGCTGCTGGTCATTCAGGCCTGATTTATACATGCATGAATATCGTTTGATTCATTTCCCTACCCTTGATGAGTTTCCTTGTGATGATGGGTGGCTGAAAATGTGAGCCGACTGTATTGAAAATCATTTGTGTGTAAGATACAAAAGCTGCATCTGGGATGGTCCATTCACACATTCAGTTCCTTCCTGGCTGTTGCAGGGGTCAAGAGATGGGCATGCACATGTGAACCACGCCCAAGCCTATGGTAAACAAGTAGTGTAGAGAAACAAAGCGATACACACACGTGTGAATCAGCCCTTGGTCACACTTGAGTAATGTTGAACTCGGTGGGACAAATTAGCTGTGATGAACTCAACTTGCCCTCTCATTTCAGTGGTTTTAAAGATGGAATAAAATGCTAATTTGTACTAAATCAGAGTATTTGTCGAACTAGCCTAGTACTAGAGCATAAGAGGAGCTCTGCTAGATCAGACCAAGGGTCCATGTAGTCCAGCATTCTGTTCACACAGTGGCCAAACAGCTGCCCAAGGAAACCCACAAGCAAGACATGAGCACAACAGCACCTTCCCATCTAATTTATACTATCTACTTTGGTTGGCAGCCAGCCTTCCAAGGTCTCAGGAAGAACTGCTACCTGGCCATTTAAACTGGAGATGCCAGGGATTGTCTCCAGGACTTTTAGCATGCAAAGCATGTGCTCTACCCGTGGTTTGTGCCCCCTCCTCATAATCTTCACTAGTCCTGGTCTGTCTTTTTCTTGCTACTGTCTTCCTGAATTGCTCCACCCACCCACCCAGAAAATGCCTACTATTGGCCTATGCTCCTAAAAAAGAGAGAATATAAATGTTGTTGAATCATGCAGTTCTTTATATAAAGACTATAGAGAGAAGCTCACTGGGATGAATCAGCCAGGACCCTGCCCTCAGCTGGGCAGGTTCTAATTTAAATTTTGGATCTGAAAAACTCATAAGAGATTAGGCAGGTAACTTCTGTCCCATGAAAAACAACAACTGGAGTGTGACATAAGGAGATTTGTACTTGATCAGACCAAAGGCCTATGTTGTGATTTCACACTGGCCATGCAAATCCCCATAGGAACCCTACAAGCAGGACACGAATACAACAGCACCTTCCTGCTTATGTCCCCCAGCAACTGGTATTGAGAATGTTGGAAGTTATACACAGCCATCACGACCAGTAGCCACTGAAAGCCTTATCCTCCATGAATTTGTCTAACCTTTTAATGCCGCCCAAGTTGGCGGCCATCACTCTACCTTCTAGAAGTGAATCCCATAGTTTAAATACTTGCTGGTTGACCATTGACATAGTTCTTAATTGTCCCCTTCAGAATATTTGTCTCACTTCAATATTCTTTTCAGGAAATCACATGACAAATACTAGGTGGCAATACTAAACTCAGGCTTAATCTTTAAATGTCAGCCTTAATTTGGGACTATTACACATTACACAGTGAAGCAGTACACCTGGGGTTTACTACCGAATGTGCACTTGCTGGGATCTACAGTGAATCCTGTTCCCTTAAGCAATACAAAACACATTTGTCTCATTCACACATTACATTTTTTCACAATGCATTTAAAGGTGTATGCCTAGAAAATGTCATGTTTGATGAGGCCCTTGGGAGCCATCGCACAGATGCTTCAGAAGCTTTTAGGAAGAACATAAGAAGAACCGTGCTGGATCAGTCCAGCATTCTGTTCATACAGTGGCCAACCCACAAGCAGGACCCGAGTGTAACAGCACCCTTCCGCCCATGTTTCCCAGCAACTGGTGTACATAGGCTTACTACCTTTGCTACTAGACATAGCACATAGCTAACAGGACTAGTAGCCATTGATAGCCTTCGCCTCGAGGAATTTATCCAATTCCCTTTAAAGCCGACCAAATTGGTGGCCATCACTCCATCTTGTGGTAGTGAATTCCATAGTTTAACTGTGTTGTGTGAAGAAGTCCTTCCTTTTATCTTTCCTGAAAACCATTTCTTCATCTGAATTGCTCCAAGTATCATACGGATCATTAAAACAACACCAGCACTACACATTAATAGAGGAGGTCTATTTGGAGGCAGGATATATATTTAGCATAAGAGGTACAAAACCAGGCATTGCAGTGCTTCATTTTCTTGGTCACCTGAGTGCATAGGTGTACATGGATAGTTATGAAGCGTTCTTTCATTGTCGATTGTGATCACTTGATGAAAAATGAACCATTTTTCCTTCTTCAGAATCAATTAAACAACCTGGGAAAAATGCATGTCTTGTGCGTAATTTATTCTGCTTCTAAGATTCTGGGGGATTTGATTTTTCTTTTCTTTTTTCCTGTGGTGGCAGATGGTGAGGAAAAGAAGTAGAGAAAGATAATTTTATTGAGGAGGAGGGCGGCAAGAATTTTATTGAGTTTTATTGGGTGTTGTGATCGCTGGACAGGGACAGAAATCCGAAGCAACCAACATCATAAATGTTATTATCCTTAGTATTTGCATCACACTTCTTTTTAATTGTTTAATACGCTTTGGTCATCCATGCAACAACACTGTAAGATAAAATTATTGCCCCAGTATATTTATAGATGGGGGTCTGAGCCTGAGAGATTGGTTGCGCAAGGACACCTGATGCATTTATGGTTGAACTGAGATTTGAACTGGGAATTTTCAGTTTACTTCTTTTAACCACTGTGCTACACTAGTCTGGGACATTGAAGTCCTAACCTGCCCTAATGACTTAGATCTCTTTGAAATTATCTGAATCATCAGGGAAAGAAATATGTTGTTGCTGTTCTTCTTCTTCTTATTATTATTATTGTATTTATTTGTATCCCGCCTTTTGCCCAATGCTGGGCATTAAGGCGGCTTTACAAAATTAAAACATATGCAGTTAAAACTTATAAATAGAAATATACAAAAGTTAAAAATATAATTATACTTTAATACTAAAACATTTAAAATATGTAACAATTTGAAGAGTCTTATGCATAGACGGAGGTCCATACTATTCGCCAAAGGCCTGCCAGAACAAAAAAGTTTTTGCCTGCCTCCAAAAGCACATTGTGAAGGGAGCTAGTCTAGCTTCCCTGGGAAGGGAGCTCTAGAGCTGTGGATCAGCCACCCTCTTCCAGGTTTCTACCAAGTGTGCCTGTGATGGTGGTGGGATCCAGAGAAGGGCCTCCCCTGAAGGGGGAAAGACAATTTCAAATTGCAAGAGTAGGAAGAAGGGCTTTAGCTCATTAGTAGAGCACCAGATTTGTATGCAGAAGGTCCCAGGTTCAATCCATGGCATCTCCAGGTAGGCTTGGAAGGACTCTTGCCTGAAACCCTGGAGAGCTGCTGCTGGTCACTGTAGACAGATGGATCTGATTCAATATAAGGCAGCCACCTATGTTCCTATTGTTCCTTAAACTCAGTGGTGCCACCAGTAAAGAGTATATGGGCAGACAACCACCCTCCTGCACAAAACTAGGGCATTTTACAAAATTGGAAGTGGGGAGTTGAATGGGCAGTGCCAAAGGGAGCCCAATGATACTTTCGTCACCCCAAGGCAACCCGGAGCCAACCCTGAATATTACCATCTAAATGGGGTGGCCTCTAAGATCTTTAAGCTCATAATCTAAAATTACCTGCATGCAACACTGGTTCAACTGGGAGCAAAGCAATGGAAGCAGCAGCCGGATTCTTTAAATGGAAATTTTAATATTTGAAGGAATCATCTTAGTCCAGGTTTCCAAAACCAGTATGAAGGGTTAAAGATCTGGATACACCTTGCATTAAAAGAGATTGGTAGACTAGATTTTTATTGTAGTGAAGAAGGGATATGTTCTCTCCGTCATCTCCTCTTCTTCCTCGTGATTTGCAAAGTGCTACATTCTTTGGTGTTGAAGTAGAAAGAGATGGTGTGGATTTGTTCATCACATGCGATGTTCTAATCACGACAAGACTCATTGCTTCCTGGTGTACTTTCAATAACAAAAAGTTGTGGATTCCTCCCCTGTCCCCCCTCCCAATTGCACTCTTTCAATTCTAGCTTCTCCAAGTATCAGTTACTGCTAGGTTACTGATGGGTTGGATCAATACTGTTCTCTGTTGCTGTGCATAGCAGAACTCCTGTAAGGCCAATATCCCTACTGCAAGATGCCGATGCTGTTAATTGGACATGTTAATAACACCACCCTCAATAAAAGATGGATCATGGCCTATGGGAGAAGTCACCTTTCCCCAGCCACGTTCCACTTGCACACAATATGGGTTTGTGTCACTGTTATTTTATGGCCCCATTACACCGACTTGACTGTGCAGAAAGGCCTTGAAGTGCCAGGGAAACCGCTTCATTTATCATAAGCAGTATGATGCACTCATAATAAATAGATACGCAGTACAAATGGTTTGGGGAGTTGCTGTATCACAGTGGCTCAGAGTTTGATCTGTGAGCTTCGACGCTCCAGGATTTTGGGACCCCTCCGACAAGGCATGCTGCTCAGCTGGGTCCCATAGCATGCCAGAGGAAGGGCATGGAAATGGAGAGTTAGGAAGGAATATCAGAAGCTGCCTTTTACCAGGTGAGAAGCTCTTCATCCATCTAGCCTAATGCTGCTTACTCTGGTTGGCAACAGTTCTCCAGGGTCTCAGGCAGAGATCTTCCCCATCACCTGAGCATAGGAAGTGATCGCATTCAGAGTGGGACCATTGGTCCACCTAGCTCAGCACTGATTGGCTCTGAAGGGTATCAGTCAGGAGGCAGGGCTGGCATTAAGGGTCAGCATGGTCGGGCACCTGCCAAGGGCCCACATAACAGCAGGAGCCCACTGAAAAGACCCACCCCCCTGGAGTTGCTCCTCCTCTTCCCCATTGCAACCTTCTTGTACACCTGCCTCTCTCTCTGGCCCAGATGGTGGTGGTGAGAAGAAGGAGCAGCAGATGCCAGGGCCTCCTTGCTCACTGCCTCTCTGCCTGTCAAGGAAGCAAGTGGTTGCAATCGTGAGTAAGAGGATGAGGAGCAAGAGCACCTGGTCACAATGGTGAGGAAAAGGTAGACTTGCTGAAGGGAAGAAGGCCTACAGAGAGTGCTTATACAATCCTGAAACTGGCAGTGGTCAGGGGGCTTTCCTCAGCCGAATACCTGGAGATGCTGGGGTTTGAACCTGGGACCTTCCGCATGCAAAGTAGGTGCTCTACCACTGAGTTAGGGCTCCTTCCTTTGCATTCCATTAACGACAGTCTTCTTGGCTTCTCTGTGCAAAGCGAGATTATTATTATTATTATTATTATTATTATTATTATTATTATTATATTTATTTGTATCCCGCCTTTTGTCCAATATTGGGCCTCAAGGCGGCATTACAAAATTTAAAAACATATACATTTTAAAACCTATGAATAGAAATATACAGAGGTTAAAAATATATTAAATATATTCCAATATTTAAACATTTAAAATACACGACAATTTTAAAAGTCCTTAGCACAGATGAAGGCCCAGATTAATTGCCAAAGGCCTGCTTCCCAAAGTGCATCAAGGAGGGAGCCAACCTAGCTTCCCTGGGAAGAGAGTTCCAGAGCACTGGAGCAGCCACCGAGAAGGTCCTCTCCTGTGTTCCCACCAGACATGCCTGTGATGGTGGTGGGACTGAAAGAAGGGCTTCCTCAGAAGCTCTCAAAGCACAGGCAAGTTCATAAGGGAGAATATGGTCTTTCAGATAACCTGGACCCGAGCCGTATTGGACTTTATAGGTCATAACCGGCACTTTGAATTGTGCCCAGAAACAGACTGGAAGCCAGTGAAGCTGTTTTAAGAGGGGAGTTGTAGGCTCCCTGTAACCAGCCCTGGTCAACACTCTGGCTGCAGCTCTTTAAACCAGCTGAAGTTTCTGAAAACTCTTTAAGGGCAGTCTCACGTAGAGCACATTACAGTAATCCAGTCGGGATGTAACTAAGGCATGTGTCACCGTGGCCAGGTCTGACATCTCTAGGAACTGGTGCAGCTGGCGCACTAGCTTTAACTCTGCAAATGCACTCCTGGCCACTGCTGAAACTTGGGCATGCCAGCTCAGGGATGAATCCAGAAGTACACCCAAGCTGCGGACCTGTGCCTTCAGGGGCAGTGTAACCCCATCCAGCACAAGCTGAATCCCTATTCCCTGATCTGCCTTTCAACTGACCAAGAGCACCTCTGTATTGTCTGCATTAAGGTTCAATTTGTTCGCCCTCATCTAGTCCATTACTGCCGACAGACACCGGTTTAGCACAGAAACCGCTTCCTTGGAATTGGGTGGAAAATGTGTGGTAGAGTTGGATGTCATTGGCATATTGGACGTATTTGGTATAATGAACCCGTTGCAAGTCTTGGGCCTTGATAAGCATCTAACGTTGCATCCTTCCGAATGAAATGCAGTCCCTTTGGTGCAGCAAAAATGATCTCGTGGAATGCAATTATAATTTCTTCAGTTTCATTACAGATGGAATTTGGCAATGGTTTATGGATATAGGTGGCTTATCCATTCAACCTTTTAAGAATGGAAAGTCTTTACTGGAGTTTCTTTGTTGATTTTTTAAAAAAACGAGGATTCCTAAATATGCTCAGTAAATGGACATTTTACATGCAAGCTGCTAAGAAAGACTCATGATCAAAATGCATTCTGCTGGTGTAAGGGTTGATTTTTGTAATTGAATAATGCTGTTTTATTGTATTATATAAATATAATCTTGTACTTTAATCTTTTTATTATTAACATGTGGAATAAGTATGTTGCAATTATGATTGTTTTGTAAAAGGGTACAGGTAAATCATTTATTATTGTACTGATTTATTGTCAGGCCTAGCTCTGAGTTTCTTTAGGCACACATCTTACATCAATCACGAGCTCACTGTCTCTCAGTTTCAGCACGCACACAAGTCTGCAATATGGGGATAATAAATCATGCTTCTCTACCTTACAGGGTTGCTGTAATTATTATATAAGTGAAGCTCTTTGAACACTTGAAATGTGCTATATAAACACTCACAGTATTTTTTTTAATTATCTAACTTATTCCTGTACCATGGGACATATATAAAACAGGCAGTGGACAGTTACCTGGGTAAACATGACTTCTTTTTACCTAGAAGGTTGCTGATATAGGGCTGCATGGTCATAGGGTAGCCCCTTACTCATCGTTGGGAAAGAGGAATTGCATCACTCAAGAATAGGACATGGATTTATTAAAATAAGAATTTACATAACATTTGCATATGCTAATTTATATGCACATATGCAAATTTAGATGTCAATACTATATTTTAAAAAGAAATATAATACATCTCACCATACTGGGGAAGACTGAGCATTTTGGGGTGGGGTCTTGCTCAGTCTGCGTTCCAAGGCCCCTGCTGCTCTTCCTTCTCATGGTTCTTCTTTACTTTTAAACTGGAGAGATCTTCAGATAGAGGGCACCTTCAAACAGAGGACTGCCCTTCAATAGCCCTTCAAGTAGAGGATTGTCCTCCCTAAAGGAGGACACACGCCACCCTCCTTGGTAGATCTGTAACTCATTCAGATAAGCAAGCGTTTCTGATCAATTGTTTTGCTTTGGGTTTTTTTGTTTGGTTTGTTTTTTGCTGGAGAAGACAAGCGGAAGGGTATAAAACAGACGCAGCAAAATAAACCAGAAAGGCAAGCTGAAGCTAATGGCGCATGGTTTGATTTTTAGCTGCTTTATTCTTAATCAAGAGTTGGAAATGTATTGGCATGATGCAGCAACAGTGGGGCAAAATCCAATAGGCGTATGTTAGATGATCACAAAGGCCCTTTAAAAATCAATAGGGCAGTTTTCAGTAAAATCATTTTGATTTACATCAAGCAGAACAAAATGACCCTCCGTGAGTATAACCTGGGAATGGAGGGCCTCTTGCAGTATACATCCCTTGCTTGTGATGTACCTAAGGGCCAGTGTTCCTCAATGGAAGAAAATGTCTGTCAGCATAGGAAAACGATGGTAGGAAGAGGAAGAGGGAATTATCTTTAAAAAGAGGGAAATTTTGCAATCAAGAACTGAAAGGAGAGTGCCTCATTTTGAGCAGTGGTTTGCTTCTTGTTTCTGTATTTACATAGACTCTCTGCATAAATAATAACTAGCCATTACTTGTTCTCACTAATGGCTTCTGATACACCTATAGTTCTTGGAGGGGGAGTCAGGGCTTCTTTCTGTAAGCTAAATGATGGGTTCATTGTACCAGGTTTAGGGCAACAAACCAGGATTAGCAGTAATCCCAGATAGACGTTAGGCCTGCTTCAGCCTAATAGCTCCAAAATTTTTTTTTTTGAAGGCTATTCTGCAGTCACAACGCATGATGCTTCCCTGTTTTCTTTCACACATGCACCGCATGCTTTGACAAAAGGCAAGCTTTACTGCTGCAAAGTGCAGGTGTGCTCAGCAGTTGCAGTGTTTGTACCTACATCGCCATTTTGGTACATAAAATGTGTTCCAATAACCTCACTGGAAGTCTGGAGATAATCCCTCCCCCTCAATAAGGCAAATTCTGGTGCATGCAAAGGGAAAGTTGATTAATGAAATCTACGAGCGTTGCTTATCTGTGAGCCAAGACTTGTGAATGTGTCAAGTCCCATTCATTGTACAAAGAGTCGCCTTGCCCTTGCAGATGTTTAGTTACTTTTTGTCTTGGGGTGAGTTTCAGCTGTTCTTGGCTTGCTACTCCATCCAACCACAGTCTGGTTTTACCAACCTTTGGGGTTCTGTGGGTGTGTCAACAGATGTTCGTAAGCTTTCATCTTTGTTGACTGTATTAGAGACAGATCGTTATAATATGTATTCGTCTTGGCATCTCACTCTCTCTTTGTTTTTGCTTGCTTTGCTTACTGCTTCTCCTTGACAACTTTTATAGCAATTTGCAGCATATTTTTAGCAACAGTAGGCGGTATTTTGAATGTGGGCGGCTTGTGGAATTAATATCTATAATTTCTGTAAATTGTGCATAGTGGCTGACATCGGTGGAAGAAGGGGTAGGAAAGTGTTGCACTCCCAAGGCACAGCACAACTACTGTGTGGAGTTACTTATGGTTGGGTGGGCTGCTGGCTGGAAACCCACAAAGGGCCAAAGTTGGAGGTATGGGTGCCTTGGTCAAATATTTCTAGAGGTCAAAATGAAGGTCACTCTCAGGAAAGATATGCATTGTGTGGAAAGTCACACTGGGATCAGGGGAAAAAAACCTAAGTTCAAGTTTGGTTATGACTAACTGTGTGGCCTTAGTCAAGTCACTTATCAAGAGTTTCATCTCTAAAGTAAGAATTGTAGTGGCCACAGTTTTCATCTTCTTGCCCCTTAAAGGTTTACCAGGTGCTGTCCAATTAATAAAATAAGAGCCTGCCTCCATCTTTGAAAGTATTAAAAATGTAAGATACAAGGGAAGGGGGGAAGTAGGGATTAGAAAGAAGAGCAAATATGCTAAAAATCATACTGTGTAAAAGATTAATGAAGTCAAAATGACTGTTGCAACTGACAAATCAGAAGAATTAGTTAAATCTGGTCCACCCAAACTTTTCCCATGGAAAAGCTGTCTTTACCTTCATCCTTTTCTCCTACTATATATACAATGGCTGCGGTAACATTTAACCAATTAAATTCAAATTTATTTGTTTCGGCCTAAATAAAAAAAGGGGCCATGTGCCCTAGCTACCCACGGGGCTCTTATGAGCTATTACGAGTGGCTTTGCCCTAGCCATCCTTTCGTGGAAGCTCTCATGATAGTTGGGCCGCAAGGCGGGAGCGTCGACAATGCTGTCAGGAGCAACTAGCAGGAGAGCAGTGTGCTGACCTCCCGGCCCAGCCCTTGTCAGGAGGGACACCGCGGCTTGAGCCGCCGCCCTCCCAGCCTATGCCCACTCCCTCATTTGCTCAGGCAGCCAGCTGGCCACTTGCTCCTGCTGACCCAGTCACTCCAGCCTTTTGCCCCAGCCACCCACGGAGCTCCCAAGCTATTGTGAGAGGCTGCAGTACTTGAGGCAGAAGACAGAAGCCACGGCCACCCCAAGCTGACCTGGCTTGCTGAGTAAGTAAGGGAGAGGCCAGCCAGCTGGCCAGCCAAACAGGGAGGCATGCAGGAGTGTGAATGGTGGCTGGGAATTGGAGCGGTGGCAGCAAGAACAGTGTGTGTGTGTGTGTGTGTGTAGGCCTGTTGGCCAGCCGGGGGGCGGGGCAGCACTGCCACCTCACCTGAGGTGATAAAATATCTTGGGCCAGGCTTGTGTGCAGATGTAATATATTTCCTGTTGCCACCTTTTTTTACTGCCTACTGACCAATGGGGCTGCTGAGCCAGTTGGGAACCAGTGCTTGCAACAGCAAAGATATTCCATTGATGTTGAAATAGGTATGCAGTCATAATAAAAGCTTTACCAATGTTTCTGGGACAGATGCTGCATTGACCAGCTGGCTTGCCTAATGTATAAACTTCAGATAGATAAATCTTGAGGAAATGATCTAGATGTCCATCTAAAGTCTCTGCATTGGGATAACAACCTCTTCCTTTTTTAAAGGTCTCATAATTCATAACTATCCTTTCAGCTCACCCAAGGCTAAGACCAACAATGCAGTTGCTACTCCATCCAACCACAGTCTGGTTTTACCAACCTTTAGGGTTCTGTGGGGGTGTCAACAGATGTTCGTAAGCTTTCATCTTTGTTGACTATATTAGAGACAGATCAATACAATATGTTTTAGGCTTCACGCCTCACAAAATTCTAATTTAAAAGATTTAGAAGTATAATTAAGAGTCTGATACTTTAATTTAAGGAGAGAAAAGAACACATGCTGAAAGGTGAAGGTACTGAAAGCATTTAAACAAGTGTTAACGAGGGAAGCAAATTGTAGTAAAAGAAGGAATATCCTTACTCTTTCTGACTTTTGTAAGACTGGTCAAACGGACCCACAGAGATTTATGTGTGCAAGCAATTCAAAGACTAGTGCTGCAATCCTATGCCTTTTTCCCCTGGGAGTAAGCTCTATCCAGAACTCCATCCAGTGTGATTTACTTCTAAGTAAACTGTTAAGGCTGCATTACTATGCACTTATGCACAGGCTTATTCCACCCTTTATAAAACAGCATCATAAGCCCCACTTTACTCACTGGGAGTGACTTCTGAGTAAATATATCTATACTTCTGAATGCAGAGAAGTTATTTACCTGAATTGAATCTGACCTATGAAGCCCCTTGTCCTATGACATAATTGATATATTATGTCTCCGTTTTAAGACATGCAACTGGGAATCAATTCTTATTAACCCAGTGGGAGAAAAACACTGGAAAGAGTCATTGACTGTGGAAATTTCCTGCAGTCAGTTTTCTGAACTTGGATGGCTCACGTGTTGAGTGTCAGCCGTTCTGGTCTGTGATTGCCCATAGTCATGATGAATAAGTGTCTGACACAAATACATGCATTTCTTTTATTTTAATTGTATCCATATATATTTTTAGCCTGCTTCTTCCTGCAATTTGCAACCCACCCCTTCTATTAAAACCATATAACCCATAAGACAATCAGCAAAAAGTTAACAGTCCAACCAACGTTAGCATGCTGCAAACAAACCAGAACAGTAAGGTAGAGACACCAAAGCACTAAACTGCAGTATTTGAAAATCTGGGGTGGTCTTATTTTAGGTAAGCTCTCCCAGCAGGTGAGAATGATGCAGGAAAAGGATAAACTTTTCAAAGGATGGTTTCTGCTTATTATATACTTAAGCACAGAAAGGAATCTAACGAGCCCCTCCTGCCCCTGAAAAATATAGAATATTGAACTAAGATGAGCACAAGAAGGAAGAGGAGAAACCTAAATTGGAATAAAGGGAAGTGAAGGCGATGGGGCGGGGGGGGGGAGGAAGGTTTGTTCAAGGGAGAGTTTTATTATTGCATTTTAAAGAGAAAAGTAGGTAAACTGGTGCTAATAGGGCCAGAGAGATGTACTGTAATAATTACTGGGACATGTGTCAGGTGGTGGTCAGGATGGTGGCCCAGGTAGGGAAGCAACTTATGCATTGTCAAAAAAGAGAAAATGCATCAACTACCAAGCAAATAAAAGAGGATACAGATTTGCCTAACATTTGCAAATGCTCACTTATATGCATATATACACATTCCGTAATACCAACGATAATTTAAATAGAAATACAATAGCTCCCACCGTAGTGGAGAAGGCTGTGACCCAAGTGACCTGTGTTTCTTCTCAGTCTGCTGTCCAGGTGCTAACTGTGGATGGACAATTTCAAGGCCCCTCAGCTCTTCCCTTCTGATGGTTTTTTTATCTTTAAACCAGACCTGGACTCGACAGTCCTTCAAACAGAGATCACCTTAAAACAGAGGACTGTCCTCTGATAGCCCTTCAAATAGAGGATTGTTCTCTGTAAAAAAGAGAGGGGTAAGTAAACCACGGGGTACCCTATGGTTGCAACTCATGTGACTGGCCCCCTTGCAGTGGTTTTCTTACTCCTCCCTGCTCCGTGGTTCGCGTACCCACCCTCCCCCATGTGCATTTGAATGGGGCCCATGTATTTTTTGAAATACTTGCATTCTTGTGGTACCTGAATCTTTATGCACCAAACCATGTTAATTTTTGAAATACTTTAACTTGCCTTCTTGGGGTACCTGAATCTTTATGCACCAAACCGTGTTAATTTTTGGAATACTTTAACTTGTTTGTGCAAGAAACATGCATGAGTAAGAATGGGCATATATGCTGCCTTAAAACAAAAAAGCAAACAAAGCTATGATGCAGTGCAACTGGGAGAAAAAGATGCATGCTTAAAATCCTACAAAGCCCTAAAATAAGAAAATGAAAATGCTGTTGAATGAATTTATGTGCAAGCAGAACTTGCCAAAACTCAAATTGACCACTGTATTTTCTGTGGAATCCACTGCTCACGATAAGGAAACCTAAAGGAAAATCTGAATTCCTAGAGTGGGTTTCACAAAGTTCCATGCTGGCAACTCTCATTTCTTCCAATTATATGAGGTCTGAAAACACACTTGTCAGCAGAGCTGTGCTTCTCGTAGGAACCAAAGATTTTCATGATTGTCAGTTAATTCTAGCAGTGTTAATTTGCTGCTATAGTTTCCAAACTTATTGGTAGAAATGGTATCTAGGTCTAATTTTCCATATGCAGTTTGTCTCTTTAAGAACATAAGAAGAGCCCTTCTGGATCAGACCAAAGGCCTATCTTGTCCAACATGCTGTTTTACACATTTGCCCACCAGATGCCCATGAGAAGTCTTCAAGCTAGACACTGGGGCAAAAGCACTTTCTTGCTGTTGCTTCCCATCAACTGGTGTATATAGGCATACTGCTTCTGATAGTGGAGGTAGCATAAAGCCACCAGGACTCATAGACATTGATAGCCTTCTCTTCCAAGGATATGCCCAATCCCCTTTTAAAACCGTCCAAATTGGTGGCCATCACTACATCCTGTGGTAATAAATTCAACAGTATGTCTGTGTATGCTGCATTTCCTTTTAGATGGCCTGAATTTCCCACCAGTCAGCTTCACTAGATGACCCTGGATTTTAGAATTATGAGAAGAGGAGAAAACTTCTCTGTATCCACTTTTTCCAGGCATAATTTCTAAGTTTTGGTGAGTGATGAGAGTTCCCACACGAATATGACATTGTGGTTAGTCATGGAATAGCAAGGTATATAAAGCAGAAGAGCACATTGATGTAATAAGGTTTAGAAAATAACTGGTTTCTAGAAAATCGCAAAACATTTCTGACAGGCAAATGTTTGAAACATAATTAAAGTTCATGGCACAAAAGTGTTTTTGTATGCACTGTTCTACTCTTGGTTACTCAAAGCCTTGGATTTATTTCCCTCTTAACACTCGGGGTCTGTGTCCTAGCAGCTATTTGTGGGTGTATTTTCCACCCCTCCTTTGATTTACCTTTCCTTTCTGTTCAAGCCAAGGCATCCATAATCCTCACTGTCTGACATCATACTTGTTTCCATAGCAACAGATTATGATACTGGAACAAAGGATAATGTCAAACAGGAGGAGGGTATAGGTTACAGTATTTGTGTGTGACAGTGCATAATAATATCCCTATACCCAAATTTATTCCTAGGACAATCAGTCTGACTTCCTTCCTATCTCATTTTCTTGTAAGGAAAAAAAAGCAACTTGAGTCCATGTTTATTGCTTATGTCAATAGGAAGAAGTATCATGATGCCAAACGCAATTTAACTCATTCCCAACTCCAAAGTTATTATGAATTACTTCTCTGGATTTTTAGTTATTTGTACAAACCTCAAATTGAGGCTTAGGGCTTCATTTTATTAATGAAATAACCTAAAGGTGTTTATTGTTGCACTAGGTGTTAGCTAGTTCATTGCTGGAACTATTGTTGCACTGGGTGTTAGCTAGTTTCTTGCCAGAACTGCTGCTGGACACACCTCTACAGCAGCCAGGTTCACACCTGTCCAACAGTTCAACGTTTGTGCTGTGTCACATGTTTCATTTTTAAACATGCACTTAAAATATTTTAGGTAAATACAGTAAATGTGTTTTGCAAATACCTGGATTGGATGTACATAGGGTTGCTGTTATGAGCTGCAACTCTTTGTTAAGGGTACACTCGTCTGTGGCAAATCTGGATTTGCCTTGGCATAATGGGTAAAATGTCCCAGAAAGTACTGCTAGTGGATTTCTGCTATTTTCTGGAGGTTCTAATGATTCAGTGGTGAAGCCAGTGGGAATGGGATGCAGCATGCACAGAATTTGACAGTTCCAGGAGATGAGGACAATGTTTAAAAGGAAAAAAACCTTTGTGGGGCCAGCTGAGGCTCTAATAATACTGATTTTCCAGTATGCAGTTTTACTGGTTGGACCAATAAAATAATAGATGATTGGTAACCGTAAGCATGTCAGGGTGGGGAGAGGCAAAGAGAGACAGCTGTAGATTAATCCCTTCTGGTGGCAATGCAAACAGTGCAGAAGTGAAGCTATTTTACTGCTGAAGACAGTGGGTGCGAACGCACCACAGAGCTCACTCTGTGTGTCAGCTGCAGTGGAACAGGTGGCCAAAACAGTTGGAAGAAGAACAGGGTGGGAAAAGGAAGTGACAAAAACAATTTGCATCAGGAAGAGATGCAGGAAGGACTGCAGCTCAGACATAGAGCTACTCCTTTGCATGCAAAAGGTCCCAGGTTCAAGCTATGGCATCTCTAGTTAAGCCAGGGAAAAACTCTTGTCTTGTCTGAAACTCTGGAGTCCTGCACTCAATATCTGTAGATAATACTGAGCTAGACAAACCAATGGTCTGACTCAGTATAAGGCAGCTTCCTAAGTTCCTAAACGCCACCTTGGGCAGCATCCAGAGAATGGTTTCAATATCAGTTAAAAAGAACTCTGTAGTAGATGCACTGGAGACATTGGGGCTATTCACACAACATGCTAACCAACACTCAGTGGTTGAATGTAGGTTGTTGTGGAACTATGGGTTGTTTGTTGAACCAGGGGTTAGTGTGTTGTCAGAACCCAGGACATTTTCTGCAGTGTGGCTTGTTAACCACCCTGAACAAGTCAGCAACAAACCATGGGTTCTCAAGATGCCTGTTCGAGAAAACTAAGCCACACTATGGGCCTGCTCAAAAACACGATCCACAGTGGCTTAGCATGTCGTGTGGAGGGAGGTTCTCCCCCACACACACACACAATGGTCCAACTACCTATGCCCACTACCCACCTGCTGCAGTGCAGTTAGCAGACATCCACAGTGGTTCCTGTGTAGCCTGATGGGATCCCTGGGGTTAGATTGCTCCATTCCACACACAAAAATGGTGGACTGTAGAGTCCTCCAGCAAGAGCTACTGCCGCTTCCAGAGATGCTCTTGCCACTGTGGACTTCCTCTATGGTTGCCCAGCCATTTTTCTCCTCTGTTTTTGATGGAGCAGCTGCCAGGAGCCTGTTCACACCACAGAGTAGACTGGAATGTGAGGATAAACTGCGCAGAGGTTTGAATGGAAACTACAGAGAGGTGGGTGGGCAGTGGAACCACAGGGTGGTGCATGGTTCTCGGTGATGTGACAAGCCTGCTTGTCATGGTTCTGTTACTACCTCTCTGTAGTTACCATAACCACCATCCCTCCTCACACATGTGAATACGGCCTATGGAAAATGTCCTGGGTTAGGACAACATACTAACCCATGGTTCAAAAAACAACCTATAGTTCAACAACAACCCACACTCAACCACTGAGTGTGGGTTTTCATGTTGTGTGCACCAAGTAATTATAGTATGCATCAAAGCCGCTTGCTCCATTTCATCTCTTTGTGATACTGTATTGTGACCCATGTCATTCCCTGTATGGGATCCAGGACAGGGCCATACAGGAGATGGGGTCATCATACAGGTAGGGCCAAGTAGACACTCAGTCAGTTCCATGGAACAGGGGTGGGAAACACTGTTCCCCATGAAGGGCTGTTGACCCATGGGGGGAAATCCATCAGGGGCTGTAGTTAATGGGAGGCAGAGTCACAGGCTAAAGTGAACAGAGTCAGAGCTAAAGGTGGGCAGAGTTTGTGCTATTCTTGCCTAGCTATTTCTCTCTCTGTCCTTCTAATCTTGAACATCTATGGAACACTTTTCAATGTTCCATTCTGCCTTCCTTCCCTCCCACACTTCTAAACCAGTTGCTGATAAAATATTCCAAATTGTCCAGATTTTTCAAATCGTGCAAGACGGCATTGTACAGTTCCGTATCAAATTGAGAGCAGCAAAGCAGCCAAATGCATAGGATGGGTGGGTGAATTCCACTCTTTGGTATGAACTGAGCACAATAGTAGATGATAAAAAGGTACTGCACTGATTAAATAGGTACAATTGGAGGAAGGCTATTTACTCCAGGATTATGCTGTAAATAGATTAGGCTGCCAAATGTCATTAGCCCAAATCCTGATAGTAGCTTCTAGCTGAAAACATGAGCAGAATCTGTATTCTCCAGATCTTCTCCTAACTCTTGGCAAATCTACCAGACCTATAGTTTAAGACTTGCAATCAAAAATCAAGATCTTATGTCAATTTATAGTATCATAGAATAGTATAGTTGGAAGGGTCCTATAAGGCCATCGAGTCCAACCCCCTGCTCAATGCAGGAATCCGCCCTAAAACATACTTGACAGCTGGTTGTCCAGCTGCCTCTTGAATGCCTCCAGTGTGGGAGAGCCCACAACCTCCCTAGGTAACTGGTTCCATTGTCATACTACTCTAACAGTCATGAAGTTTTTCCTGATTTGGGTTTTGCTCTAAACCCAATTGCCTTCTTTCAAAAGTCAATGAGTTCTTAGGAAAACAGCAGCAATTTTAGGGTGGGGGGGATTAATTTTATTACTGATGCATTTTGAATGGAAATCTTTCAAGGAAAATCATTTATTCCTCCCACACACACACTGTGGCCAAAATAAATGTAACATTTTAATTTTTCACATTTAAGGCACAAGCTTCAAAAATGCAAAAAACTGTGATGTTGTTGCCTGAGCAGGAATGAGACTGTAAGGAGGTGGGGTTAAATTCTTTTCTCCTGCTGCAATCTTGACTTAAATACCCACCACCAATACTGGTAATTATATTAAGAGGCAAGCTCCTATCAGCACCAGTGTCTCTAAAAAATCAAAATTGTGACTGGCTTAAATAGCCAATTCCCCCCCCCCCCTTCCTTTGTTGGCTAGGTTCAGACAACACGATAACCCACGCTCAAGGGTTGTGTATGGATTCACTGTGGGTTGTTGTTGAACTAGGGGTTGTTGCTAAAATGTGGGTTATCATGTTGTCTGAACCCAACCGCACTAACAAACCATGGTTTGTTAACCATGAACAACCCACAGGTCACAATTCAACAACAAGAGCATACTGCATTACCTGAAAAATCATCTCCTCCGATATAAACCTTCCCAGACTCTTAGATCATCTTCAGAGGTGAAGTGGGTGGCCAATAAAGAAAAGGCCTTTTCAGTGCTGAGCCCCAGTTGCAGAATGCCCTCCCCAAAGACACCCATTTGGCACCTATGTTGTCATCTTTGGGATATTTTCATCTTTCAGTTTTTAGTAACTGTGGTACTCTTGTTTGGTTTACTTTAATTTTAGTGTGTAGCTGGGTTTTTTGTTTGTTTGTTTTAAAAATACATTATGTTTTATTATGTTCTTATATTTTATGGATTTAACCTCTTTTTATGAACCACCCAGAATGTTTCAGCTACTGGGTGGTATAGAAATGTAAAAAATTAATAGCATGTGCTCTGTTGCTGAGCTATGGTCGCTCTGTGAAAAAACAACCAGATTCTGTATTAGAAATCATATTCAGTGTTCTTCAGAATGCTGTTATATTGTCTTAATATCAGACTCCCATTTAAAACATATGGATTGGCATAGTAATAGAGTGTCTTATAAAAGAATATGGTAGTATAAATTGGGTGACCATATTTTGGAAACCAAAAAGGAAACATGTCCAGCCCCAAACGGGCGTGCCCACCAACATGTCCAGCCCCAAAAGGGCATGTCCACCAACATGCCCTGCCCCAAAGGGGTGTGCCCACCAAAATGCCCATCTTGATTTCTCAGCACATAATTAAGACAAACCTGTTCTATATAACATCTTAATGTTAAAATCACTGGAATAAAGAACAAGTGAGACATTCAATGTATCTGAAATTAACTTTACTCATTCCTACTTTTGTAGCTTTTGTTGTACTTTTTGAAGCTTTTGCTATACTCTCTGTGATACAATAATGCCCATTGGATTGTGTAACAACACTTCTCCCCGGCCCCATTTCTCCTAATCTCCTAGTTTTAAATGATCCCTCTCAAGAAGGGGCCTTCTTTTCCCCTCTCTGTCTCTCAGAGGGCATCCTGGCACCCACATCCAACTGTCTTTTCCTGCCTCCCCCTAAGAAAAGATAGCTTTAAAAGGGGGTTGGATACATTCCTGGAGGAGAGGGCTATTAGTCCCGATGGCTATGTGCTACCTCCAGTATCAGAGGCAGTAAGCCTATATACACCAGTTGCTGGGGAACATGGGCAGGAGGGTGCTGTTGCACTCGTGTCCTGTTTGTAGGTTCCTGATTGACAGCTGGTTGGCCACTTTGTGACCAGAGTGCTGGACTAGATGGATCCTCGGACTGATACAGCATGGCTCTTCTTACGTTCTTATGGTTGGGCACCTGTGGAGAGGCCACACTAGAGTTGCTTCTCCTCTTCCCCATTGCAACCTGCTTGTTCACTTGTCTCATGCTCTGGCACAGACAACGGTGGTGGAAAGAAGGAGGAGCAGCAGATGCCACGGCCTACTTGCTTACTGGCTCTCTGCCTATCATGAAAGCAAGTGGTAACGATGATGAGAAAGAGGATGAGGAGCAAGAGCAGCTGGTAACCACAACGGTGAGAAAGACTCACTGAGGAAGGAGGCCCATTGGGGGTGTCTTACCTGATGGTCTTCCGCACCTGGAGCCTGCACTTGCAGCACACCTTAAGAATACAGGTCTTCCCGTCTTGCACGTTTATTAGTAGGCCTGGTATAATCCCATTCCTTTGATCAGTTTTTCCAGACGTTTCGGGAACTGTCTTTGAAAATTTAATCTTCAGTCTGATTGCTTAGGTTATTTATTTAGAGAGATATCTCACCTTTCAATTGAACAGCCCTCAAAACAGTTTCCGGGAGATTGCAATGGCACACACACACAAGCGGACAGGCACACACAACCCTGCATATCAGCCATTATCCCCTGGCAGATGGATGTGACCAGAGTGTTCTGCAGTCCCAGGGCAACTGGAAGCATAGGATGGGGGTGGGGGTCAAAGTTCCCAGAAAAGGTGCCTTCTCTAGCTGATGGATAAGGCCAGGCTGGTTTTCCCCTTGCCGTGATGTTGTTCCTGAGAGGCCTGAACAACAGAACTGAAACATAAATCCAAGTTATTTCCACGTTCTTTACTGGCCTGACAAAATCTTGATAATCTATATATGGGGCTCTTTTCTTTCTTTAATTCTTCATGTTGACTGGCTTTCAGCTGAATAAAGGAATTGATTAACGAAGCTGTTGGACGAGAGAGAGAGAGAAAGAGAGAGAAGAGACACAAATGTAACTGTTCCTCCTCTTACTTCATGAGGAGGTAAAAGACAAATGAGGTGCTCGGAGTTAATCATAAAAAAAAAAAACACCTCAATAGCTTGCCATTTGTTTTCATATCGTCTCGTTAATGCCTGACAATGCTAATAGTCAAATTCCTAGGATACCCATGTCATCCTTGCGCATACCAAGTAAATTACTTCATAGCAGGGCAATGGTGGTACATAGCATTGATGGGAACATTTGTTATACATGGCTATGTGATGAGCAAAAGTTCTCAAATTCCTTTTCACTGGGCTGCTTAAGCAGGTATGTGTATGTGTCTAGGAGTGACAGAGACAGATGAGTAAATAGATATATTGTTCAAATTACTGAAGAAATAACACAGGTTGTCATAGTTTCCCCCAGAATGGTATTAGTTTTGATTATTTTCTCCTATACGTTTTTTTATCTCCACCCTCCGCTTTCTCCCTCCCTCCTGTTCTTCCTTGTTTGTTGATTGAAGACAAGGTGCTAAAAGGAGGTGACATCAGACAGTCATACATGTCTGGTCTCATCAGTATGGATTTCAAATGGCTGCTGGTGATAGTACTTTTGCTGCAGCAGCAGCTGATAGAGAGGACCAACTTCCCAGCATTTTCATATTGAATGTACTCCACTACTCAGAGGAAGATGGAAGATTGGTAGGCCTGTGGCTATAAGGAAGATAAAGAAGACCCAGACAAAAGATACTAGATCTCAACAGTAGCAGTAGGGGTCTCTGACTGAGTTGATGGTGAAATTGAATGTGGGGACTGAGCAGCCAAACATTAAGACTTGAGAACAAGAGCTGGTGTTCAGACCACTCTTATTGTAGGGTTTTGCATCTTCATGGCACATTTTCAATCACTGGCCCTATCATTTGGTAGAAGACTGTGTGAATCATGCCAATCACATACTAAGTTTCTTAATTTCTGCTCCCTTGTATTGGTGGCTAGCAGTAGTGGTGAGGGAACTCATTACATCATAAGAATTTTCATGATTGGTTCTAGTAAACAATTCTAGTAAAGAATTTGCATGATTGGTTCTAGGGTGGGAAACTCACTATAGGGATGCTGATCTCCATGGTGAATATAATGTGTTGGTTGCCATGTAAAACTAAACCATGGTTTAGTGTTTCAAGAATGAGCAACATCAAGCCTTGGGTTTGCACTCTCCTTCTTCCCCTCTCCTCCTCTGAGGAGGATATTGGAAGCTTATGCTTCCATTTTAGATTAACTACAGTTTAGAGTTTGAATGACATGCTTAGTTGCGGTTAATGTCAACTATGGTTATTGGAAACAAGCCAGGTTCATAAATTACTGTAGGTTTATTTTCACTAAGTATAGTTAAGATTAACCACAACTGGTTGGATGTGAATAACACAACAAGCCGTGGTTAATCAAATTGGAAGCAAAGGCTTCCAAATTCCTCCTCATGGCCTCACCAGAGGAGAAGAGGAGTGTGTGAATCCAAGGATTTCCCTTGACTCGTTCGTTCTCACAGTGCTAAACTACAGTATAGGATGGTGTCTGAACCAGCTCTAAGAAGCTGTAAGGAGTCATTAAAAAAGAAGAGAAATCCTGAATTGAAGCAGGGGGTAGACAGTTTGCAGGTGTAGCCATGAAAACGGGACCAACAAACAACAGTTGTCTCTGGGCGGTTTACAACAGTTGTTGTAAACCGCCCAGAGAGCTTCAGCTGGGGGGCGGTATATAAATGTAATAAAATAAATAAATAAATAAACAGGGTAAGAAAAGATGGGCTGCCAGGCTAAGAGGTCTAAACTCAAACACACACGGAACAGTGGCCTTCCATTTTAAAATCACTGGACTACTGCTTTAAGACTTTGTGATTGATCATGCTTTGATCCAAGCCAGAAATCCAGAATCTTCTGATAAATAACAGGCTACTCCACAAGAACATTTATACCAGACGGTGATGGTTAGAATTGTATCTGGTTACACAGCTTTGCCTCGTTGTGTGAACAAAGATCACAAGGTAAGGGCACAGAGAATGTGAGGATGTTCCTCAGCCAATCTGGAGGAAAATTCTACATGAATCTCAGATGAGTGCTACCAGAATACTGGACACTGCTCAAGCAAAGTAAACATGAAAAAAAATCAACCTCCACTCAGCTAATAGAGCAAGGAAGCCTCTCAACAAAAATAGAAACTGCCCGCGCTCCAGATGAAGCATTCTCACAGGAGGCAGCTGAGACATCCTCAAATTGGCACTCCACCTCACAGAGCACATCAAGCATCCATGAAAACAGCATAGGTAACACACTTTCAACTGTGGAGGCCCTATTGCGAAAGTGAGCCATCCTGCAAGATCGACACCTTGCTCTTACTATGGATGACATCATTGCACTTCTAAACTGCGTCGGTATTTTCTCCAACTAGACCTCATGACTGGTATACTGTCATCTTATTTATTTTCAATTATTCATTAAAGCGTTTAAATCCCACACATTCCATCCCAACACCAGAACCTCTGAGTTCGCTTGAGATCCATCCTGAGTTAACCTGATAAATAACAATATTCTCAGTTCCTGTGGGCCTTTGCCACTACAAATGCCTCAACTTTGGAATTTCTTCCACTGCAGAAATATTTCAGAAGACCATCCATGATCTTCTCCTTGGACTCAGGAGTTTTTAAATGTATTGTTTATTTATTGAAAGCATTTTTGCCCTGCTCTTTAGCCAAAATTGGGACAGGGTGCTTTAAAACTTTATCCCAGACATGTATAATTGCATTTCACTTCAGTTTTTTTCTTACATTAACCTTTGCTCTCCCTTTTCTTGCTTAGCATGGCTCATTCTCTCACGGATCTTGGGAATCCAAATTGCTCAGTGCCGTCATGTGTATCAACCTCATTAGAATCCCACCATTGGCATAAAGCAGTATAGATGATGCAATATTCATAGTGTGAGACGTTCCCAACCACTCTCTTCCTGACTTCCTCTTGCAATATTCTCACTTTTATTCTTGGAGCTTTGTAATCCTAAATATATTAGATTATAATCAATTTAATCAAGTTGAGTTTTCATCTGCGGCTTTTTTTGACCCAGCATTTAAGAAGAAAAACAAAAATGTTGGCAAAGCATTTATTTTAACTATCATGACTCCTAGTTTTGGCCACTTCTGCATCTTTTGACTTGTTGTGTTCATTGAGAGGTCAGTGTTATAATTGAACAAATCTTCAGCATCCCTGGGGAAATTTACCCCAAGGTATTTCATGTTTTCCAACTTTCCACTTAGTTTGCTTGCTGGTGTCATTTCATCTTTATTATCCGAGTCTACATTGATTCCTAACATCTCTGAATGAGGTTGATTGCTTGGGTTCTGACAGTTGCAAATTCCCCTAGTATGACTATTAATCTTATCAGAGATTAATTTGGGTTCTTTTAAAAAAGAAAATCACGTAATCTGCATATAATGTGACCTTATAATCATTCTCTGTTGCATGAACACTATGTATGCTCTGTTCAGTCCTTATCATAGATACTCACATATTTTTGGAGACGATTATCAGTGCCTGGTAGACATACCTCCTGAAAAAGAGGGAATACCTGACTTTTGATGGACAGGCAGTTCTCTTCAAGCGATTGCTCACATTAAGAGGAAACTTGCTGTCAAAGAGAATTACCTCTTTGGAGGCATTCGCTTGGTTATCCCTGTTGTTTATGGAACCATGCGACTGATTTGACTTACGAAGGTTACCAGGGAGAGGTTAAACCAAAGACCTGCCAGGAGAGAAAGTATGGCTCTCCGGAATTGACTGGACGATATAGGGAAGTTTGCACACAGTGCCAGCAGTGGTATAGTGGAGGCAGAGTTCACGGGGATGCAGTGCCAGTACATTTTTATTAGCAGGGACGCTGATGTCACCTGCCACCCCACTCAGATTTTCCTTTTCCCTCTAAGCTGATCTGCAGTTCTAACAGTAGCTGGGAGGTGAATGAAAGACTTTTGGGGTGGCTTGGTCCTGAATGGACATTAAGATCCATTTGCTTTACAAAAGACCTGCTCCTGGTGGAGATGAGAACTGCTAGAACTGGTTTGTCGAAATGGTTCAACGCTGCTGCTTGAGTTTTTGGATTCTTTTTGGAGGTGTGGCCACGGGGACTGTCATGATGAACTACAGCACAACAGCCATTTCATAGAACCACACTTATTTACTGCTTGGCTCTTCCTTTCTTGCATCTTGCTGTTTCCATATGAGTGCCTCCTATCGCCACCCAATCATTGCTCTTCTGTTGCAAACTCCCAAGTTAAATTGCAGTTGAGTTTCTACACTTTGGGGAGTATTGCACTTTAGCTATGAGTACACCCTGCTCTGTTCTGTCTACTCCAGTAGACATAATAACTGCTGAAGCCATTTGAATCTTAGCACACAATTATTATGACCTTTGTGGTAGACCCCATTGGACGACACAGTTTTTGTTAATTGATCTTTTAATTATTGCTAAAACACCTTTCTGAGTACATTGTTCTAAAAGAGGAAAGAGAGGTATAGTGCTATAACACCAAAACATAATTTAATTTTTTAGAACAATGATATTTTTTTAAACTTTTTTTCAAGTCATCTCCAAAAATGGGGATGATATTACAAATTATCATCATTGAATGTTATAGCAGTATTCCAAAAGGCTGAGATTAAAAGCTAACCCATCTCAGAATACTTACTAGATTGGCAGAACTGAGAAAGAACTATACCATTTTGTTTTGTTTTTGGTTATAGACATGAATGGTACCTGATATCAGTCTTTTCCCCAAACCATCTTATTTTTAAGACTCCCTGGTTATTCGGAGAACAGGGTCAGCTCTGTTATCAGTGCTGCAGGGAAATATGGTAGTAAGAAGGCTGAGGGGGATATTGGTAAAAGAAAGGAAGTCGATTTCTTGAAAGGTAAGAATAACACTAATGAAAGGTTCTGAGTTTGTGTCTCAGGGGTTTCACCAGCCAAATAAGCATAATGTTGTAATATATAGGCGGAGGCAATGTAAGTTATTCACATACATTGCTTGTCTTGCTAAGAAGTTTCAGTTTCCATATATCTTTTCAGCACAGACCCGGAAGGGTAGGATCCATCCAGCTTACTTCCACAGGTGATCTAAAAATGAGACTTTAATTCAGACCTCGCAAGGTGATTCAGTGTGTTGTTGCCAGCCATGGCAAATGACCTCATGGTATGAATAAGCAAGGAAAGATTAGTTAAGAGAGACGTAAGCTGCTACTGTACGCGAATGTCCACAGGATAACTTACCAAAGGATGGATCAGGAGAAGGAAAACTAGGAGGGAAGGGGGTGAAGGCATGAGCAAATTATTCATACAGTTTGAAAATAAAATAAAGTAAAACAGCGCTTTCAATTAATTCTTGTTGTTCATTTGAGATGTGGGCTTCCCCTTTGCTGGCTTCTGTCTGTGCCCAAGCAGGAGGGAGGGAGGGCTTAGCAAAGTAAAGAGTTAATGAAATGCTCAGTGGGGGATTATAAAAGAGCCAAGCACTCACAGATAATTAAGGAAGGAGAGCTGAATCTACCAGGAGGGAGTGTGGCTGTGGGTGGCAAGAATGACATAAAAGACTCTCCTAGAAAGGGCAGAAGCACAAGTAACCGAGGCTGCATTTACTTGTACATTTATATTTGTTTGTTTGTTCAAATAACATATGAAACACATGCAACTCTTGCTCATCTCCAAATGGGACTCTTGTGCAAGCTATTCCTACTTTGCAAAAGCCAACCAAAGCAAAAGTCTCACATCGCTTCTGCAAGACGCTCAGTTTTAGTGAATCAAAAACATCTTACTGTTGGAATGTTTGCATGAACAACTTGGAGCAGCAGATGCGTTGTCTGCAGAAGGACCCAGGTTCAATCTCTGACAGGGCAGTTTAAAAAGAGGATCAGGTGCAGGTGATGGGAAAAACCTCTGCCCAGGATCCTGGACAGCAGTGCAACCAGTCAGAGCAGATATATCCATTAGGGTGGATTCCTGCATTGAGCAGGGGGTTGGACTCGATGGCCTTGTAGGCCCCTTCCAACTCTGCTATTCTATGATTCTATATAGGGCTAGAGGAACTAAAAGTCTGACTCAGAATATAGCCGCTTCATATATTGTACATTATACACGCACGCACACGTTCTTCCAGTAGGGATGGGCAAATCTGTCAGTTCTGCTTCTGTCAAGTTCTGGTTCTGTTCAGTTCCTCATTTTTCTGACCTTAAGTTTGGTTCAGTCTGACAGCACCAATGCACATGTTTTATTTCCAAAAGTTCACATAAAAATCTGTATGATTTTTTTGTGCACATGTCTCTTAATATACACATATTTGCAGGGTGCTTTGTTCAAATGTATGCAGTTTTTGCTAATGTATGCTTTTTGCAAGCTATTTTCCCTACAATATTGTGTTTCTCTGTGTTATTTTCACTATTGTATACACGTGGTTTGCACTTTCCCCTGGTGTGCGCTGACTTTTTTTTTTTAATTGTGTGGAGAACCTAGTGTTAAATTCGGAGAAGTGCAGCTCCCAAGCCTTTCCACTGCATCGGAGGACAACTAGCTAGCTTAGGGGGCTGAGGGCAGGTCACATGATACACACAGCTCTCTCCTTTAACATCTTACTGTCACTCCCCGCCCTCCAGCATTTTGCCACATGAGGCAGCTTTCTCACTCTACCTTATGGTAGGGCCAGCCCTCTCTGGTACTCAGTTAAAGAAACAAGAGGAATGTCCTCTCACTAGATGCTGCCCAAATGTGACACTTTCCCATGCTCAGGCCCTTTTCACACCCATTCCAGGGAACTTTTCCTTTGACAAGAAAAGCGAAATATTCCTTTCTCTCCTTCCAGCTTCTTCAGGATCAGTTTAATTAGTGTACTGGATGTCTTTGTGACTTGCAGGTTGCCTCTGACCATTCCTTGAGTCACGAGTTGTTCATCAAGCAAAACATGGATGCAAAAGTGATCACGTCTTACTAAAAATACATTTTCTAGTCTTAAAGAAAGGGAAGGAGGTAAATATCTTGCTGTTCATTGACTAATGATACATTCAGCTCATACTCTAGCTGTGAGGTCTGCTACTATTTCTAGAGCAACGTTTTTCTTGATGAGTAATGCTACTAATTCAGCATGTAGCTTTATGTATGTGTGTCATGGGTAGCCGGAACAAGTGGATACAGAGTGTGCCATGCAGTGGTCTGAAAAGCTCCATAATTTAAAACAATACTTAGTTAATGCTAATGGAGGCAGGGAGGATGTCTTCGTCCCAGTGGCAGATGGTTATGCTGCACTGATACCATGTTTACTCCAAGGTGGATGCCAGAGTTGAGAAGGATGAAGGATTAAGGCGGGGCGCAGAACCTCAGACCCAGGGACCAAATTCGGCCCCTTCAGGGTCCCCAGAAAGCCTACCCCCTTTCCCCAAACACTGGTACCTTGGTGGTTTTTCAGCTTTTGTGCATTTCTTCTCCCTTCTAAAAGGTTGAAAGGCCAGTCAAAGTACGCAATACAGAGCTGGAGGGACCAATGATCTGACGTGATATAAGGCAGCTTCTGATGCTGTTCTTTTTGCAAGGCTTCTGAGAGCCAAGGAGCTTAAGCCAGCACATGTGGCCTTTCCCTCCTTTTTATCTTCAAAAAACCCCTGTGAGGTAAATTAGGCTGAAAGATAGTGACAGGCCTAAGTTCACCTAGGCCTAATCTACACCTACAGCCCTGTCGCAATGACTTTTCCGACTTTTCCTACTTCTGTGATTGGCTCTCTCAGGGCACATGCGAGCGAAGTTTCCTACAATGACAGGAGTGCTGTTGCGGGGAGTACATGTGCCCTGTTATGGCGGTTCCGCATGTGTACCAGTAGAAGTAGGCGGGGCTAAGCAGATGGCTACGGGGCACAGGATTTTTAAAAAAATTACTCCTGAGGGATGCGCACCAGCGCAGATACACAGCAGCACATGGAGGGATAGGAACTATGACAGATATGTGCTCCTGTGCAGAGATATGTTTGCTTTTTTTAAAAAAAAAAAAACACTCCGTAGTGAAACACGTTGATACCCATGCACACGCCCCTCACAGCTGATTGGCTGCTTACTGAGCCTGGAACTCGTGGCGAACAGCAACGACCTCGCAAAGGGGAGGCGCACCGCAAACATTCTTCGCAATGGAAGCGAGAGAGTCGGGAAAAATGTGACAAAAGCAGTCAGAGATATTCCGGTAAAACTGAGAGGTGGAGCTGTGATCACCACAGGAGCAGGTGAACATCATGTGGCCCTTTAGTGATGGCTACGATACAATCCTGCAATAAATGGCTGGTGTAGACTCCCCCATAGTAAGCTTCATGGCTGAGTTGGGGTTTGTTCAACACTTCAATCACTACAACATACTGGATCTTTTTTTTAACAGTCCAACTCCAGCCTCCTAAGTAGGCAGGGCAATACTCTGACACAGAGGGGAGCCAGCCAGATCATGAGGACTAGCAGCACAAAGCTCAGAGGTGCTGGACCCACGCCTTGACACTAGCCCTGTGCCTGGTAGTTGGGAGCCCCTTAACCTGTAACCCACCCACCCAAACTGGGACCCTGAGAGACAGCACCCTCTGAGCCAGTTTTCCCCAGGGAAGTGGCCTCCTCTACCTCAAAGACCTCACTGCCCCCTGCCCCCCAAGCACCTGCTCACCAGCATGGACAATGGAGGAGGTAGGAATGGCAGAGAGTCAATAGAGTGCTAAGCTGCAGGACACAGGCCCATTTAACATTTTCCATTCTTCAGAGAGAGAACAGAGTTTGAGAGAAGTAATCCGGCCTAGTTGAGCTCCAGACTTTGTCAGAGCAGCTTGTTAATCCAGAACTGTTGGAGACTCTGTTGTTCCTGCCTGACTTGCTCTCCTGTTTGAGTACAGCCAGACCTGCAACCTTCAGGTGCCCCATTGTGCCCTGTGGGCTCCCACTCCTGGTCAGCGTAGGACACATTCATGAACTGTGGCCTGTAAACTTGTGCTTTTATGTGTAGTGCTCTGACTTTCTTGGGTTGGATCCAGTCTTACCATTCGGAATGCGGTGTTACTGCTAAACATTGTCCTCGGCTGTTTGCAACTGCCCGTAAAAAGTCAGTCAGCTGTAAAGTTTAGGCTGTGTGAGTGCTGCTGTGCCCCAGGCAGAAAGTTCCACGTGGAAATGTGAAGTAACAGGTCACAGTAATGCTTGCCTCACTATGTAGACAGATGCTAGAGAGAACATTGCAGTTGGTCATTTGGGGGATGGAGTCATCCTCTTTGTGTGGGTATAGGTAGACGGCACTACAAGCAAATTTTATTGCTTTTTGTGCTCTTGGGACTACTTGTTCTATGATGCACAGTTTCCATCCTATTTATTATAAGAACTTTATAATTCTAAGGACTGCTGCCTGAGTTTGCTTCCCCCTTCCTCTACCCTCCTCCTCTTACTTTTCTTTTGTGTTGTGTCTTTTAAATTGTAAAACTGAGAGCAGAGATTGCCTTGTTTTTTTATTGGTCAGCAAAGTACTCTGGGAGCCTTTTTGGCTGAAAATGGGGTAGAAATGCTTTGAATAAGTAAGTAATTAAATGCTGCCGGCTGTCCACTGTAAACACACTCTAGCAGTATAGGCAGGAGGGAACCCCTATGAATGAGTTTGTGTCTAATTGTTTGTTGTTTATTCGTTCAGTCGCTGTGTGAACATTAAAAACAGATAAGGGTCATAAGTCTTTGATCCCTTTGGCCACATGGAAGGGCCAATCCAATTGTATAAGCAGCCTAAGTGGTCAGTTGGGGTGGCAGAACATGGTCCAAGACCTGCACTTCAACATCCTCTGTGGTGTTGCAAAAGATGCACTTCTTAGACTGTCAGTGGATCCTGCATTTATTTGCAAAAAAGGACAACTGAAATGATTAAGGGGCTGGAGCATCTCCCCTATGAGATGTTACAACAGCTGGGATTGTTTAGCTTGGGAAAAAAAAGGTTAACTGGAGACTTGATGGAGGTGTAGAAAATTATGCATGGTGTGAAGAATGGGGATTGGGAGACATTTTTCTCCCTCTCTCATAATACTAGAACTCATGCTCATCCCATGAAGCTGATTGGTGGAAGATTCACGACAGATAAAAGGAAGTACTTATCCATACAGTGCATAGTTAAACTGTGGAATTTGCTACCACAAGATGTAGTGATGGCCACCAATTTGGATGGTTTTAAAAGGGGGTTGGATAAATTCCTGGAGGAGAAGGCTATCAATGTCTACTAGTCCTGATGGTTATATGCTACCTCCTGTATCTGAGTCAGTAAGCTTATATACACCAGTTGCTGTTGCAACAGTGTTCTGTTTGTGGGTTCCTGGTCAACAGCTGGTTGGCCACTGTGTGAACAGAGTGCTTGACTAGATGGACCCTTTGTCTGATCCAGCATGGCTCTTCTGATGTTCTTATGCAGAATGAAGAGGGGAGATTCTTCTCTCTACACACCCTGACCCCAAACAGTAGCCTCAATGGCCCTTTACATGGAATACAAATTGCAAAGAAATTTTTGTGCGTTTCAAGTTTCCTGGCAAAATGCATGGATTTAACTTCATGCTTCTCTGGAACGTAGAATAATTCAGTCCTACTATTACCACAAACACTGACATCCAGATTACTTCTGTAGTTCCGTTGGTCAATTTCTCAAGGGCAAAATATTTTTCTCTTTCCCACTCCTTCTAGACTTTTTTGTTTGTTTTACTCTCATCACCATAATATCTACTGTCCATTCGGTTGAACCTCCTTTGTCTCTCAAACATGATGCTGGAGAGAGTTAATTCTGTAAAGCAGGAGCTGCTGTTCAGAATTGAGTAACAAGATGTTGTTATTGTGCATTAAGATTAAGAAATAAATGAATCCCGTTTATCTGACCGGAACCAGGAAATAAAATAGAGCTTTATCTGCTATTTGCATCTAAGCTGCATTTCATTGTGTCTGGGTTGCATCTGGTGTTTTGATATTTCTTCTTGCAGCTGGATAACACACAGTCCATGCTAGAAAATTTTGAATAATTAAATAAATAAATAAGAAATAAGGATAGTAGTAGCAGTAGTAGTATTGATTGGTATAATGGTACAAATGTGTAGTCACAAAAAAATAACAAGTGCTGTTTGTGGAGCAGGAAACTATCTGGGAATCTTGATACTTAGTCAATGTGTGGCAAAATATTTTTGGCCCTCTGTATTGAGAGATTAAGAATATAAACATACCAGAAGATAGATGGGCCTTTAAGACAAAACAAGGAAGCCTATTGCTAAAGGATTTCTTTTTGGAGCCTGTCTTAGTTGTCCTAATGTACTAAAAATAATAATCCAGTATTATAGTGTACTATCTCAAATCACTGTATTTTACCATTATGTTCAATAGGGATATTAGAATTGTGGCTATATTTGTTACAGATGTTCTAGGCATGAAAGCTTTTCTTGACAGTTCATTCAGTCTCTTTAAAATTCTGCCCCCTCCCCCACAATCTGTTTTTTTAGTAACCCGAAGATCTCTGCACAAAACAAATTTCCTGTATGGATATCACTATTATGTAGGAATGTACATAGATAGACCCTGTGTGATGAATACACATATGCCTCTGTTTTGCCATATGTCCATGTGACGGGATGCCCAGATTCGTTTTGCTTTACACAACATGTACATTCAGAAAAGTACACGCACATGTCTCCTCAGAAGTAAGCTCTCCTAAATTCAATGAGACTTACTCAGAGGTAATGAATAGGATTGACTTGTAGGTCGCACTACAGGGGAGTCTGTGGTTGTGGTGCACATCAGCACCAGTGGCATGGGGAAAAGTGATTGTGATATACCGAGGCCAAATTTAGGTTGGAAAAAAGAAGGATGCTGTGTGACAACAGGCCTCAGCCCTGGGATGTGGCTATGTGTGCCTAGGTGCTGGCACTGCACCTGCTTCCTGCTGCTGCTGCAACCCCCCATTGTCTTTTGCTGCTGTCTCTGGTGTTTGTTTGCAGGATCCCCAGGCTGCGGGGTTGTGGGCTGGCACCCCAAAGTCCAGCCCTAGGAGAGGCACTGAGAATTGCAGAGACTCCATTGGCATCTACTCAGCATAATGGATAATGGTGGTATTTGTTTTAATATTGGAAGTTCAGTTTTTTTGAGGTTATCTTCTTCTTCTATCTCTGTGGTTAAGAGGACCAGTGAGCAGGTGATAAGGAAATTCTTTGACTGGGTTCAGACATCACAATGACCCACACTCAAGGGCTGAGTGTAGGTTGTCATTGAACTGTGGGTTGTTGTTGAAACATGGATTAGTGTATTGGCTGAACCCATGGTTGTTAGCCACAAAAAAACCATGAAGAGAACTCATGGTTTGTTACTCAGTTGTGAACTCTGGGTTGCTTGTGGTTAACAAACCATGGTTTGCTATTGTGGATGGGTTCAGACATGATAACCCATGTTTCAACAGCAACCCACAGTTCAGCAACAATTCACACTCAACCCTTGAATGTAGGTTATCATCTTGTCTGAACCCAGCCTCTGTCTGCTTGGTTCTTCTCTATCTCCCTTTCCACACATCCTTCTGTCAGTCCACATTTTTTCATGTCCTCCTTAAGGACTTCACTTAATTTTAGGGAAGTTCAGTTCCCTTTTGGTTTTCTTGCAACTACAACCAAGCTATATTAGTGATACATGGCCACATGTATCACATACCAGTAGTGACAAGCCATATTTCAAACTCTATACAATAATGGCCATTTTCTTGATCAGTTGTAGATATTTGCTGCTCTACCATTTCCAATGTACAGCTCTCTGTATTTCCTGGTATACTGCTCTCCATTTTCTAATTTGACTAGCAGTTGGTTTCATGTACCAATGTCTAAAATTTAAAATAGATTAGTGTATGAATATACCTAAATTTATAATTTCAAATATATTCCAATTTAAAACAAATTGGTATATTAGACACAGAAAAAACACATGCAATGGTGTGTTTGATTGGTGTATGTTGATAGCTAGATGGATAGATGTGTGGAGTGAGGATTGAAGAATGAAAAAGAATTTTGGAAGTTGATATTAGAAAATGAAAGTGGGAATGTGAAAGCGTGAAAGGTCGCAGCCCCGACTAAAGACAAGTGTTGAGTAATTCCAGTACCACCACCCATTCTGTGGATGAAAGGCAAAAGGGACCATAGAACAGGCGGCATAGCTCAATGGTAGGACAGTTTGCTTTATATGTCACTTGAGGCACAGGTGGACTCAGTGGCAAAAAGCACCTTTTACCAGCTTAGGCTGATATACCAACTGCACCCTTATCTGGACAGAGATAGCCTAGCTGCAGTTATCCATGCTCTGATAACCTCTCATCTGGATTACTGCAATGTGTTATATGTGGGGTAGCCTTTGAAAATGGTCCTGAAGCTTCAGCTGGTACAAAACAGGGCAGCACGTTTGTTAACAGGGACTGGCCAACGAGACCACATCATGCCAGTCCTTTTCCAGCTTCACTGGCTGCCAATCCAGGTCTGGGCCTGATTCAAAGTGCTTGTATTAACATTCAAAGCCCTAAACAGCTTGGGGCCAGGTTATTTGAAGGAATGCCTCGTCCCATATGTACCTGCCTGGACCCTAAGATCATCTTCAGAGGTTTATCTCCATGAGCCCCTGCCAAAGGAAGTGAGGCAGGTGGATATGAGGAGGAGGGCCTTCTCTGCTGTGGCACCCCGGCTGTGGAATGAGCTCCCTAGAGACTTTCACCTGGTGCCTACACAGTGCTCTTTCCAGTGCCAGGTGAAGACCTTTTTATTGTCCCAGGCATTTTAGTCTTTTAACTGTATTGTTTAAAATATGTTGTATTTTAAATATCTGCATTGCTGCTAGGTTTTATCTTGGTTCTAATCTTATGCTGTAGCTTTAAACTTTTAATTTTTATATTGTATTTTATGCTGTATACTGCAGTTTTACTTGTTGTGAACCACCCAAAGAGCTTTAGCTATTGGCGGTAGAGAATTGTCATAAATAAATAGATGTTAGCTAATCGCTACATGTCCTTAAACCTCATGAGATGCCAAAGCTTTGCCACAGGTACTTATTTGCAGTACTTCAGTCACAAGACCTTGGCATCCTGTCTGATAAACTCTTGGGAAGATTCCTCTTTGACTCCTGGAGAGTCTCGGAGAATCTCCTCCCGTTTTCTGCCTTGACTGATGTCTGTCTCCTCCTTCTTCAGCCTCCAAGTCCAATTGAGGCTCTGAAAGCCTGTCTCCCACACTAGGAAGATCAGGCTTGATCCTAACACTGGGATAGGCCTGGAGGCAAAATGGTGGGGGAAGAGAGGTTATACGAAGCCCTGTGGCCAGCTCTTCTGTGCTTCGCATTCCCTGTGCAGGAGCTGCAGGATTGTCATCGCCATATGATGTGCCTAGAGTCGTTCTCACTCATACCGAAAACAGATACTACTCATATGGATATTTTAAATATATACCGACTTAACCTTAGCCACTGACTAGCACATAGGCGGGCTTAAAAGTGAAAGAATACCAGCTGGGGTGGCTCCAAAACCGGCCAACTGGCATCCCTTGCCCCGAGAAAGAGCGTGAAATTGACCTAGTGCAATGTGTTTAATTGCTTAATATGCGGAATATGAGTTGGTGTGGAAGATTGTATTTCATTATCTTTCCCCCCTGAAACAGTTTTTACGAAACCCTAGTTGCAGAATATGACCTTGTGTGGGAGATACTATTCCACATTTGCCTCCCTGAAACAGTTTTATGAACACTACTGTCATATCTCACTTTAGGAACCAAACTTTGGGGTCAGGTCAGGAGTTATGCATTGGCGCATCCTGAAGTAGCTCTGCTTTTTGTCCTGTTTTTAAGTTATCTGATCACCTATCCATATTTATTTTTAATTGTCACTTTCATCATTCATACAGGAGTGGGCATTCAGGTGTTTCTTCTTCATATTCTTATAATTGTTGTTGTTGTTGTAGTTGTTGTTGTATGATTGTGATTAAACTGTACATCCATAAGTGAAAACTGTGTCTTAGGTATTCAGGCTGAGCCGTCAAATGCCTTTGGATTTATGAAGTGCTTGGAAACATGCAAGATGTGATTTCTTTTGAGCTGCTCCTTTTGCACAGTAGCAATGTTTGCTCATTCTGGGAAACTGACAAAACACCAAGGTCTCCTAATACAGATTTTGAAACAGCAACAGACGTGTATTCCATAGTCTGACACAGCCAGTTTGTTCACCCCACCCCATTCTCCTCAAAGGAGGATCAAAACAAAGCAAGAATAATGTGTGTTCCCCTACTCTAACCCTCCCACACCCAGCCTGGTGCCTCATATAGAAATACACAAACCATTCTTCTCAGAAACAATGTTGTTTAGCATACAATTTCACATAGATGTTTATTTTATTTATTTATTTATTTATTTATTTATTTATTTATCATATTTATACCCCGCTCCTCAGCCAAAAAAGGCTCTCAGAGCGGCTTACACTTAGCAAAAAGACAGTTATGTTCTTACCAAGATGGTTATCAATATAGACATTATTATTATTATTATTTATTTATTTATTTATTTATATAGCACCATCATGTCTTTGTCTCTCCAAGCCACTCATTTTCAAACTTTCCTCCTTCAAGGAACCCTTTCAGATTGACCTTTATGCTGAAAAATGTTTGTGGGGTGCCTGCCATGAAACCAGTGTGCGCTGCAGCTATTCTGAGGCTTGGCCTAGGCCTCACAGTCAGCTTCACAGCCGGTACATGTGGAGAATTAGTCAGGTCTACTTGCCCTCAATGTTGCCCTGTAAAAACTGAGTACATGCTTGAACACACCCAAGTGCTTTGCTGTAGCTGCACGCCCAGCGCTACCATATGGTACACTTGGGCAACTCACAGGACCTACTGCGGCGCTGATCTGTGGTGGCCAGGTCTGAGAGGCACCATTTTACTTTCCCACGATGACATCCGAATCAGGGGAGGCTGTGCAAGTCCTGGACCAGTGCCTAGGCTCAGTAATGGGCTGGATGAGGGCCAGTAAAATCCTGGCAAGGTGGAATCCCTGTGTGTGAGTGCTTCCCAAGCCTGAGAGATAGGCTCATTGCCTCTTCTGGATGGGATTGCACTCCCTCTGAAAGATCAGTTTTGCAGCTTGGGGGTACTCCTAGATCCATCATTGTTGCTGGAGGCCCAAGTGGCCTTGGGGGCTCGGAGTACCTTTTACCAGCTTCGACTGGCTTGCCAAATATGGCCTCTTCTGGACAAGGATAGCTTGGCCACAGTGGTATGGGGGTTAGTAACCTCAAGACTGGATTACTGTTATGTGCTCTTCATGGGGCTGCCCTTAAGGCTTCTCCGGAAGCTGGAACTAGTGCAGAACACAGCAGCTCAACTGTTGTCAAGAGCTGCCCCTTTGCAGCACGTAACTCATTTGCTGAGAGAACTGCACTGGCTGCCTATTGGCTACCAGGCCAGGTTTAAAGTTCTAGTACTAGTGTATAAAGCCCTAAACAACTTGGGACCAGGATATCTGAGAGAGCGCCTTCTCCCTTACCTGTCTGCCCAGTCCCTGAGGTCATCCAAAGGCATGCTCCTGGTGGTTCCACATGGACCTACGGCCTGATTGGAGCGCACCAGAGGAAGAGCCTTTAGTGTGGTGGCCCCTTTCTCTTTAGAACTCCCTGCCCCTGGAGGTCAGACGAGCACCAACACTGTGCTACTTCCAGCATCTCCTGAAGTCAGCTCTTTTCCAGGAAGCATTCCTCAAATGACCAGCCGCCACTTTTATTGGTATTCTGTTTTCAATTTAACATTTTCAATTTGCTGTTTTATCTTTTTACTGTTTTATTCCTATGTTCACTGCTCCAGAATTTATTTTAGTTATGGAGCGGTATGTAAATATTGTAAATAATAAATAAATAAATGCCGCTAAATGTCCTTATCTAACTGCTGTGTGGTTAAGGAAACTGGGAACCGGACAGGGTTAACGGTGTCGTTTGTGAGCGTACGGCTTGTGGTTATTGCTAGCTACAGAGAAGCACGGTTAAGCTAACCACAAAGCCCTCAGTGTCGTCTGAATGGGCCTGATGGCTTATACTGTCAGACCAATGGCTTGCCTAGCTTAGTTGGGTCAGTTTGACTGGCAGTCAATCTCCAGGATCACTGGTCTTCAGCTACTTCAGATCTTTAACTGAAGAGGTCTTAACTGGGACTTTAGACATGCAAAGAATGAGCCATGTTTTCCCCATGTTACCAGACAGTGGGATAGGATAGTCAGTGTGGTCAAACTGCAATGAAACGAATGGGAAAACAGAAGAAAAATATATCCCCCCCACCTGTTCAGTTATACTTATTTTAGAAATCTGTAAACAGAAGGCAAATGTTCTGGTAGGCAGCATTAAGTTTAAGTGGTTTGCAAAGTGTTCCTTCTTTGTTATTAACTGGAATGTTCATAATATTTCTTTTCACATCTATCTGTTTGGACAGGAGTCAGAAAATTAAAGCTTAGTTGAATGGTGAAGTAGGAGCCACTGTCTCACTCTTTTTCACACACTATTTATTTTTAGTGTATTTTATTAAGGCTCCTTTTATTTTCTCCCCTCTAAAACAAATGGCTCCAAACCATTAAAAATCTGTTTTTATGCATACTTTCCACTTCTGATCATGCTTGCTGTGTATTTCCAGGCTACAGTTGTTTCACCCAGATGAACGAGCGTGTCAAATGCAGAAAAGGACAGCGTGTAACTTTTGAGAGCTTTTGCTGTGTGTGGAAGGCTCTAATTTTTACAAATGTCTTAACGCAAGGGCAAAGCCACTGAGTTTGCTCTGCTTCTCAGTGCTGTGCCTGGAATGTTGATGGAAGCCATGTGAGTCATAAGAGTTGAATGGATCTGGAAACTTTCTGATTATGCGGGTTCATTAAGCCGTACTCAGCTTCACGTTGCTTGTGTACACATATTAATTTTCCCAGCCTCAAATGCCCAATTATGTGTTAAGAACAGTCCCCTCATATATATATGTATATATTGCAGCAAATAATTATGTGTGTATCTCTTTTGGTGGGGGTGGAAGTTTTCCAGTTTTCACTAGTTCTGTAGCATTAGCATTTTAGTGCCTGTTTTCAGTATCTTTCACAGGGCAATTCTATGTATGTCTACTCAGAAAAAAGAACTGTGTCAAAGACACTTACTCCCTGGTGAGTGTGTATAGCAGGGGAGAGCAGCTTATGGCTTTCGGCTCTTGGCCTTATTTCTTGCAGCTCTCTGCAAGCAATCCATTCAGACCTCTGCTGAGAGCAACCTGTCCCTTCCCCAGAATGATGTGACCCACCTTGTGAGCATAGGCATGCACAAGGGGTGTGCTGGGTGTGCCCAGGCACACCCCAATGTCTCAAGCAATAAGCCCCGAATTGAGGGGGGGCATTGAGTAAGGATCCAGAGAGGGATCCAGATGTAGCAGGAATAGTTCTCCAGCTGCCCCAATGGCATCCCATTGCTCCCAGCAGCAAAAGTGAAAAGGAATTGCTCTGCCGGGAGCCACACTTCAAAGAGGCCAGGAGGAGGGGACTTGGAGGCTAATATCACCTTGTAAGCTCCTTTTCTGACCAGTGTCACCACAAAACCCCACCAATGTCCCACCTGCAACGGCCCTCCCCAGTCAGGCAAGCCGAACGCAGAGTAGGGCATCAGTATCTACAGTGTTTAATAACTAAATGAATAAAAACAATGTCCTTTATGATTGAGTGTTCAATAAATGTCCGCCTTTAAAAAAATAAAATTAAATGAAATTCCCTGGGTGCACACCCTACTGAAATGTACTGCGCACGCCTATGCTTGTGGGGCAAGGAGCAAGAAAGGGCATGGGGAAAGGGGTGGCAGCAAGAGAGAGAAAACGGTGCATGTATGCACTGTATGGGATTCTTGTATCAATAGTAGATGAGAGACAGCAGATGGGGATGTAATGCAATTAAAGAAATTTTAAACAAAATGGTTTAAATTTGCATAAATGTGCATATCAATCAAACTGTTTCTGAAGCAAGAAGCTTTTTTTTTAGATGATGCACTCATGTGACATAGCAGACATCATCTTGGAAGAGGCATTTCTGTTGTGTGTAAGAGAAGGGAGAATGCCTCTGTTAGGATGGATGCTTGCCACCTGCAATTTTTATAAATCCTTGTAATATCTTTGAAAAACAATTTTAAAGCTTTCAAAAAACCTTTGTTTGTGCAGTTGCATCTTCCCTAACTTACTCAAATTACCTTCCATAGCATAGCTAGGGTTGATGGGATTTGAGCCCCACACACATGGATAGCAGGTTGGTGAAGGCTGTTCTAGGGCAGGAATGGGAAGCCTTCAGGCTTGCAAGCTCTACTTTGTTTCTAACTACAACCCAGAGACCCACCAACTAGGGCCTGGTGTAAAAGACCTAGAATTAAAGAATTCCAAGACTGAGAATCTGTTTTCAGCACCAGAATTCTATGGAGCTCAGTTCATACGCCTTCCATATAAAAACCCACTCCTGATTATCCGACGTGTTCTTCATTTTGGCAGTGTGCAGTCGTTTTGTTGTAAGAAATCCTATATGATCTACTGCAAATCACCTGGAAATCTACCAGTAGATCCAGAACTGCCTTCTACCTACCCCTGTTCCAGGGCCCAGTTCTGAGAAAGAACCGATGAACTGATTAAATTGTTTCTTGATTGTACCAGTAAGGACTGCAATTGGGGCTTCTAAAGTTTGAATGCCCTCAGCTGTAGCCCTTACTATACACAGTCCTTACTGCGCGTGCGCACACACGCACACACATGCACAGACCTCCCTACACATAGAAAACTAGATGTCAAGGAGACTGATACGGCATGCCCATTTTCTGTATGCATTGACATTTGTTGTTGTTATTATCGTGTGAGCCCCGCACCTGTGCTCTGAAGTGGTACAATCCAGGAACCATATTTATCGGACCATCTGTTGTTTGTGAAAACTAAGGCCACACAGTCAGTCAGTGGCAGACATAAATCAAGATCCCCCAGATCCAGGCCTGACATGACTCAATCACTGGAACTGCCATACAGTTTGCCACCTCCATGAGAGAGTTGTGGTACATCTGGTTCCTTTAGTTCACTCAGAATACGTAGAAATATACTGCTATGGAAGTAGTAGGAGGAAGGCAGAAGATGAGGCACAGAGAACCTATTGCTGAAATCATCAGTACTGGATCCATGTGCAAAACATCCTTTCTGGTCTTTAAAAGGCTGGGAGACATATTCATCTCCTGTGCACAAATATGAAACATCCCTGTTCTCTTTGTTCTGCAAACAATAGACCTCAAATACAAAGTACAGGCCCACATTCACAGAAAGGTCACATGCTTTGTACACAAAGACACAGTGCTGTGTGTTAGACAGATTAGAATGGCTCTTCAAAGCAGCTGAGTTAATCGCTGTTTCATTTGATATGCCAGGAGGTGCCTAGAAACTAACAGATAGGGGGAGAAAGCCATTTCTCAACGGGCGGAGAGGGAGGCCTTCTGCCAGACGTACACTGGGGTGATAGTTCGTGTTTGCTCTTGAAGTCTGTGCCCCCCAAATGTGGCAGAGATGAAAAAGTTGGAACAGACAGCAAACAGTGACTCCTTGCCTTTGCAGTTTGTTTTAGGGCCAGTTTGGATAGAGGAGCGATATTTTATTGCAAGGGTGTTTTTCAAAGACAGTGCAAGAAATCAAGGTTTGAAATTCACAAGATTCTCTGATGATGTCATAATTACTGGCATTATTCAATGCACACTGTGGCATTTTCTGTGCGCCTGATTTTCAACTTTTCCCACTCTTTTAGGATGATCGCTGTGTGTACAGCGAACACAGATGGTGTTGGTGGTGTTGGGGGAATGGGATTGTGTTGGCAAACCCTGTTCTCGTATTCCCAAGATCATCTGGTTGGTCCCTATCCATATAAACCAGGGGTGTCGAACATCTTTCAGCCCAAGGGTCAAATTCAATTTTGGAGAAGCTCTCTGGAGCTGCATTCCAATGGTGGGCGGGACTTGAAGGAAAGCAAAAGGGGCAGGGCCAAAATACTGAACATACCAGCATATTTTAGTTTAAAGCTCTTACTGTCAGTAACAAAGCCTTAGGAGAGACATTTCAACCTTTTAGAAAGGCTATCAATGGCTACTACTCCTGATGGCTGTGTGATACCTCCACTAGCAGAGACCGTAAGCTTTTATACACAAGTTGCTGAGGAACATAGATGGTAGGGTGCTCTTGCACTTGTGTCCTGCTTGTGGGTTCCTGGACAACAGCTCGTTGGCCACTGTGTGAACAGAGTGCTGGACTAGATGGACCCTGGTCTAATCTAGTGTGCAGTAGCCAGGAAATCACCAAATGGCAGTTGAAGGAAAGGGAGTGGAGCCAGGCAAAAGGGGCATGGGCATCAAGGGGACCCAGGAGGGCTGGATTGGGACTGCAGATGTTCTGGATTTGGCCTGTGGGGCTGAGGTTCAACACCCCTGATATTTTTATCCACCCCTTCTTTTATGGAGCTCACAGTAGTATACATGGTTCTTTCAGAGACTGTTGTATCCTCACAACTACTCTGTAAGGTAGATTAGGCTGAGCGTGTGTATGTATGTGTGATTAGCCCAAGATCAACTAGCGAACTTTGTGGGTAAATGGAGATTTGAACCTGGGTTTATCCGGTTCTAGTCCAACACTAATCCAGAATAGGTGACCTGGTGCCCTCCAATGGTTTTGTTCTACAGCTCCCATGATCCCTGATCACTGGCCATGCTGGCTAGGGCTAATGGGAATTGTAGTCCAATACATCTGGAGGGCACGTGGGTTACATACCTCTGCTTGAACCACTACACCACACTAACTTGATCACTATACTGATTTGATCACTACAAAATGAAGGGAAGGGTGCACTAACAGGAAAACGAAACTTTGCATCCCAGCTTACAACTGATACAAGTGTCCAGTTTTACCTACAAAATAAAGTGCTGAATAGCCTTGCTATAAACAAAACACTTATAAAAATGCTACGAATGTTAACTGACTCAGGCTCAGTCATGGAATTATATAAATCTGTGCCTACGCCTTGTCTTAACAAACATGGCTGAGAACAAATATGTGTGAGGCACAGGCTGTTACACAGACATTTGTTTTGATTTTCTACCTGCCCCTCCAACCTGAAGACATGGTAGCCCGAAAAAAACAAGAAAGTATAACCGTATATTAAAATAGAAAATGGCATTGGGCAACACTGAATTAAAATGGCACCAAATGTACCATAAAAGCGAGCCCAGTTGAGATCTTACACTGTTTCCAGAATATGCTCAGGTTCTATTTTTAATGCTCCCCGGGAAGATGAAATATGACAGTTGCAGGGCAGCCAATGAAACCCCTTTAGCAGCCCTTGCAGGGAGATTCGGCGCATGGATGCTACAGTACAGATACAAGCGAATTCAGGGTTGTTGGATCTACTTTGTGTATGTCTGTGTGTACTAAGATCCTGAGAGCTGCCAATCAGAGTCAGGTATAGAATAGTGGCTGGGGAGGGGGGCACAGCCAATAACCTGTTGTGCCCCACTTTAGCATGTCCTATATCCAAGTACAAATCTACATCTGCATTAGCAGTCTCTGAGTTAACAGATCTGCTTCGAACAGCCTCGTTTAGCAGAGGGAAAAGCCTTTTTGTTACTGCTATTGTCAGGGCCGGCCCTACCGTTTGGCAAAATGAAGGGATTGCTTCAGGCAGCAAATGCTGGAAGGCATCCGCTGTATGCTGGAGAAAAGAGCTGGGTGTGCCATGCGGCCTGCTCTGTACCCTCTAAGCTAGCCTGCTGCCTTCAGATGCAGCGGGAGATGTTGTCTTATCCACCAGCATTGTAGAAAGATTCAACTGCTAGCCCAGTCAGTTTTTGTACATGGAACAGGAGTGGGCACCATCTTGGTCTTTTGCTTCAGGCTGGCTATCATTAAATAGTTGGGAACAGAAATCCTGTGCCAGTCTCCTGTAAATCATCCAGTGCTCTACCGAGAGAAGCCAAACACCTCTCTTTTGACCAGAAAGATCCTTCTACAACTAGGGTATCCATGTGTCCCTGTTGAACAGAGGACAGTCCTCTATTTGAAGGCATCCTCTGTTTCAAGGGCCATCCAGTCAGGGTCCAGTTTAAAGCTAAAGTACCTTTAGAAGGGTGAGTCAGTAGGACCCTTGTGAGCACCTAGTTACAGGCAAACAGGTCATCTGGTCATTGTGGTGATATCAACTGTGTTCCTTTTTAAACAATAGTAATCATTGGTAAAGCTGCGTCTATGCATTAAAAGTAGCATACTCAAATTGTATGCAAACTTAGATCATGTTTTCGGGATGATGCCTTTCCTCTTTTGGGGTGATGCACAGATGGCCACCAACTGACCATGTGATGGTTCTCATACAACTAAACAAGACTGAAGCTAAGGTTTGAACAGAGCTCTTGCTTGAGGCTGGAGAAAATTTAGAGTTGCCACTTCCAATTTGCAGAAGACGCCTTGCAGTCCCTTAATGTCTCTAACAGTAGGGGGGAAAATGGGGTATCTTTGGCTAGCCCTATGTTTACAACTGAAGTCTTCTGTGTGATATCACAAATGGAGGCTGGTGGCTCCGGTGTCAGTGGGGCAGTGAATCTGCTCCATGTTTCAGTCAGAATTAGTCAGAACTCTATAGGAGCTGTCCAAGATGTGTGTTGCCCTCTTAGATATTTTTCCCCTTAAAATATATATATATATATCTCCCGCAAGCTTTTTACTCCTGCACACCTAGGACTACACACACCTTAGAAAGCTCCTTTAGGGTTCTGACTGGTTCTGATTGAAACCCGGAGCAGATTCACCATCCCACTGACATCGGAGCCACCAGCCACCACTGGTCCCAAGCCCACTTGTGTTGGCAGCCGACCATTGCTGCGAAGGCAAGAAAGGTGGTTGGTTTTGTGGCAAGGATTTGCAACGTGAGCCAGCAGCACGAACCCGTTGTATCTGCTCCTCAAAGTCTCCGCTGGCACGTGTCTTATGGAAAATAGAACTTGACTTCCCTTGGGATGAATTCCCAGTGGGGCGTATGGGCATCAGCTGGTGCAGTTTATACAAATCTGTCCCACGGACTAATTAATTCTCCAAGCACCCTTGTGTGACAAAGAGCTATTATAAGAACCCTTTTTTTTTTTTTTTTTGAAGCTGGAAAACATACCCATAAAAGTTAAGGAAGTCTGTGAAGTCACGTACAAAATCCATGCAAACGAGGGCTTAGCTTTCTTAGCTAGCTTTCACAGACCAGACCAAAGTTTTGGAGAGATGGTTGTCTCAAGTTGAAACTAGGTTATTTGGGGCCAGAATCTCTTGGGTGTTTTTTTTTAACATAAACATGCGATAGAAAGTGTGTGTTCCAAATGCAATCTGTGTGCATGTGAATGTGGCTATATATATACTGAACCAGCGTCAAGGGTGGGCATAGTCAGGCGCTTGCTGAAAGCCCAGACCCCAGCAAGGATCCAACAACAACAGCTGCCTTGATTTGCTCCTCCTCTTTACCATTGTGACCTTCTTGTCATTTATTTATTTATTATTTCATTTTTATCCCGCCTTTTTTTCCTCCATGGAACCCAAGGCGGTGTACATAATCCTCCTTCTCTCCATTTTATCCTCACAACAACCACCCAGTGAGGTAAGTTGGGCTGAGAGTCTGTGACTGGCCCAAAGTCACCCAGTGGGTTTCCATGGCCGAGGGGGACTAGAACCTGGATCTCCTGGCTCCCAGTCTGACACTTTAGCCACTACACCACACTGGCATCACACTTGTCATAATGGTGAGGCAGAGGAAGAGGAGATGCCACTGCCTTCTTGCTCACCAGCACTCTTCCTGTCAAACAAGCAAAGAGTTGCAATTATGGGGAAGAGGATGAGGAGTAATAACAGCCAGGGACAACGGCAATGGGAAGGTGGACTCACTGAGGGAAGGGACTCATGGAAGGTGTCTTGCGCAAAGGTTGTCAAAAACCTGGACTCAATGCGGTGCCTGCATACAATAGAACTGCTTCCCATTTAATATGGAGGTGAGGCTCATTGAAGGAATATGAATCGCCACTCTGATTTGTGCAGCACTATTTTTATGAAATGCAAACATGTATCCCATGTAACATTTGCATAAGGAGAACCATAAGCTTGAAATTGCATAGATCACGCAAGTAATAGCCAGGGAGTGACAAATGTGATAAATTGTCCAAAATAAGTAACTACAGCAAATTTTATTGCAGTCAATAGACCATTCCGGCACACCAAAAGTGACATACAAAAGGACTGGGCATACATGGAGGATCTGATAGAAATGGGCAAGTTCAAAAATTTGGCCACTTGCTCGGTGATTGATTTGTCTGAGTTCTGAAGTAATGAGGTCAGTAGGAATTCAGTAGGGTGAGCAGGAAAAGATTGTAAAATGGGATTCAGAAGATCATTCCTAGCCCCTTGATAAAATCTGCAGAACTGTAACACATGTGATATGGTTTCCACCTCGGTATTATTACAAGGACAGCATCTGTTGAGCAGTGGGGTTTGATTATATCTGCCATCTAAAACTTTAGAGGGAAGAACGTTAAGTCTAGCTAACGAGAATGCTCTCCTGTATTTGGGAATTGTTAACCAGCGCAGGTAGGGCATCCCATCTTTGCAAAAGGAGACTGGTAAGCCTAAGGACTTTGGGGAGCATGGACCCCGAGTAGCACTCTGAAGGTCTTGCATATCTGTGTTGAGCAGCCTCTGTTTCACAATTGATTTGGCACTTGCTAGATCCCTAGATAGTAACATAGGGGATGAGAGCCCTGCCGAGTTGGTTTTACTTGTCACCGCCTTTGACCAGGGAGATTCAAAATGGTCTGACAAGGTCTTGGATACCAGGGAATTTGTTGGAAGTGCCAATTTGCAGCAAAGCTGGAAGTGGATAACATGGATCCAAGCCAGACAGTTTACATTTGAATTTATACAATTCCCCAAAAAGTTTATCCTTGCTTACCCAGGTAGAGAAATCATCAAGAAAAGAGGGCACTGGTTTTTGGTTTTTATGTTTTGTTTTTGCATCGGTTGTTGCCAAAAGAGAGCAGATTCAGATTGGAAGCTTATGCTCAATTTATCAGTGGTTCTGGAAATAGTGAAGCACTGTGGGAAAACTGTGAATTAAACATAGCCCTGATATTTAAACAAAGAGTGCATCAGACCCTTACACAGAAACAGAGAAAATAACTTTGGTTCGTAATTGAAATTTGAGTGCCCAAACCATTTATCTTTACGTTTGTGTTTTAGTTGAATATTGCATTGAATATTATTACAGAAAAAGAAAAGGTTCAGAAACAGGACTAATGTACTTCCTGCTCTCTGTACTCCTCCCAAAGGGAGACTCTTACATCCTTTCCATTCCAAGTGAGATACAAATGCTCCAAATGTGCCTCCACCTGACTGTATGGGAAGCAAGAAGTGCAGCATTTAGGACTTTACAGAGAGGTGCAGGACACGAATTGTGAGATAACTGCATTTCCTGTCCCCCCCCCTCCTTCTCTGTCTATCTGATCTTTGCATTGCATGCAAATAGTTCTCCTTTTCGTTCTTTTATTTAATCTGACTATTGATCTATTCTCTTCCTCAGCACCCCCATTTCTCCTTTCTGTCCTTCTCTCTCTCTCTCTCTCTCTCTCTCTCTCTCTCTCTCTCTGTGTGTGTGTGTGTGTGTGTTTGTGTGTGTGTGTGTCTTTGTAGTTTTCTTCTGATGCTTATTGTGCTTGTGGAAAGTACGTGAGCATTGAACACACTCTCAGAAAGCAAGTCATACAGAAGCTGTTGGGTGTTGCTTTTATAGAGCTAAAACCAGGGACGTCAGCCAGTTAGCTAGTTTGTAGCATATAGCAAGTGCAAGTACCTGGCACACATTTCACGGTCAATTTACAAGCTGTCCAACCCACTTGTCTCCAGCCTTGATTGTCTAGCAACCAGATATAAACCTTCCAGATAACGCCAGATCTCAATCCTTCCTGAACATTCTGTTGCCCATCATGGCCAGTATGCCAGGTCTATGTCACTGCTCCTGTATGATGTGTTTTCCATAGCTGAACTGGTTTGCACATAATGCTTACCCATGGTTTATTTTACCCATGGTTTGTTGACCTACCCATGGTTTTTCTCAGTCCCAGGGTTTGCTTTCCTCTTCTTTTGCCTGCTCCTTGCCTGTATAGCAAATGCTTTTAAGGTGTTGGAGCACTGCCATCTAGTGACTGGGTTTTTTTGGGTTTTTTTACCACTCTTGCTCCCCACCTCTGTAACCTGGCAAAACAAGCCATGAAATTCCCACAGTTCTGGGTTTGCATGTAAACCTACGGTTAAAACAACTTCACACCCCAACAACATAGGTCCTCTTTCTGGGTTGTTAACAAACCACAGTTTGTTAGCATAACTGGGTTCACACATGACTCCTGCACTTAGCTGATGTACTAGACAAGTTCACTGCTCCTCACCTTTCTGTAGGCTACTTTTAAGGTTGTTGGGTTTTTTTTAAAAAAAAACTTCTGTTCCCGTCCCTCTCACCCATGTAATCTCCAAGTGACTGAGCTAAGGCTCCTACATTTGCCATGTACCATCCAGTTCGCTCAACTCCTTAAAAAAAAGAAAAAAAAAGAAACCTGTTCCATCAACAACAAAAATAGCAGAAATTACTAACTATGCTGCAGATCTCTGCTAAAAGGATGGGCAAAGGGTGTCACTATTTTTTAATCTTGTTTATAAAAAGCACTTCTGGCAGTTTGTGACACGGGCACTAATCAAAGTAAAAATGGTCTTGAAACAGTCTGTAGTGATCAGGCCCTCCATGAATTACACTTAAATGTTCAGAGCCATGACAAGATCCTCAGGCAATCTCAGCAGGAATTGTTTTTCTAAAACATTCCCAATCTCTAACACTAAGGCGGGTGTACTATACAACTGGGAATATATGTAGAAGAGGACTGTGTTTCATTTGCAGATGTATTTATTAGGAAAAGGGGTGGGGGAACCAGAGTCTTCACACATTCCTCTCTGCCTCCTGACAGGTGTGCATAGATGGATGGATAGATAGATAGATAGATAGATTTCTCCCTGATGGGAGACTTGAAGACAATGATTTCAAGCATCTTTGGTGCATCGTTTAGATGTTGAATGACAAGCCATAGACTGTCCGCAATATTTTTCAAGCCGCTAGTGAGATCCTTGGGTTCGATGAGATACTGGGTGCTTCCAGATGGTAGGACTCCTAGTGCCAGGGCCAACATCAAGGGTAGGCATGGTTGGGCCCCTGCTGTTTGGGACCTGGAACCCCTGAGCAACTCCTTAAAGATCTCTTGCCTCCTTCAGAATCCTACCTTCCTTCCTTTCTCCCCCCCCCCTTCCCCTCAGTAACGTGGGGTTTAGGCTGTAGATGTAGAGTGGTTGGCACATCAGACACTTTAGGTTTAACACAACAGTTTACTAGTATATTAAAACAAGCAACTTACAATTCAAAGTATTTAGTCAATAGAGCTGAGTGATACAAAAGGCATTAAAAGAAAATAAAAGTTGCAAAAAGTTACCCTAGCTGCATTTAGGCTTTTTCAGCTGCTTCTTTCTCATACTCTCATCTTTTCCTGCTCTCCCTCTCTCTGGCTGTCTCACTCTTTTACACCCTCACCCCCCAAAACAGAAAGTAGTGTTTCAATCTTGAAGAAATGAGACTTAACTGGGGAAATGAAACTTAACCAGGGAAATTATTCTTAACAGGAGAAATGAAACCACTCCTCTCAGGAATACTCCCTCCTAACGGGAAAACCCCCCAGAACTTTAAGGCCTGCCCTTTTTACTTTGCCTCTGTAGGCCTCAAACCTTTACACCTGCCAAGGACCCCCCTGGACTTGCGCCTTCTCTTCACCATGGCAACCTGCTTGTTCACTTGCCTCTAGCGTTGGCTCAGACGACGGTGGTAGAGAGAAGAAGGAGCAGTAGATGCCACAGCCTACCAGCTCACTGGTTTTCTTCCTGTCAAGCAAGCAAATGGTAGCAATGATGAAAAAGAGGAGGAGGAGGAGGGAGAGGGCCTATTGAGAATGTCTTGCGCAAAGGCCCTTGAAATCCTGGAGCTGTTACTGCCTAGGACTACCTATTGAAAGACTTTGTGGAGTTATTATGTTCCTCTTTGACACATTTTTGTCGGAAAGAGAAAAAGAAGCAGGGAGACAAAAAGCTTGGTCTAGGAGCTCTCCATGTCCCAAAACATCATCCTAGGTATTTGCATTGTTGTGGCATTTTACTGGGAAGTTCAATAAAGTTCCCTCACAATGATCATGGGCCATATAGTTCAGTGGCAGAACACATGTTTTGCACACAGAAGGTCTCATATTCATCCCCTGGAATCTCCAGGCAGGGCTGTGAATGACCCCTGCCTGAAACCCTGGGGAACCACTGCTAGTCAGTGTCTGAACTACGTGGACCAGCAGTGGTTTCAGTAACAGGTCTCCCCATATTCTTATTTATTTCTTACATTATCTCACACCTTTCTACCAATGCATTGTGCAGCTTTTCCATCTTTTTTTCCTTAACAGATTATTTTCTAGTAAGAAAAGAAAGCTGGAAAAAGCACTTGGCCAACACAGGAGGGCTACAAATTGAAGATGATTTTTTTTTCTGACACTGCCCCCCCCTCTAAAATTCTGTCAAAGAGGCAGGCCATGAATGAGGCAAAGTCTTGTCTAGAAGCACCCACTGTGAAAGGTTTAATTGCCTGGTTAATGTAAAGCAAGGCCATGCTTTCCCGCAGTCTGTTTGCCCAATTTATAAATCACCAGTCAGTGGTACAAATGAAAAGGAAAGACTTCAGTAACTTTCAGGTTCCTGGTTTCTCCACCAGCTGCAATGCTTTTTTCTTTAAAATTTTTGTGAGGTGACAACTATAAAGCCCTCTCTTTGCTGTTCTGGATTTTATATGGATTACATCACTGCAGGTGTGCAACAAAAATTTGCTTGAACCAAAGTAATCTTGAAACTGGGTGAAGAGCTTAGAAAATTAATATTTAGTTGAGATTGGGATGGGAGAAATTCTCAGAAGAAGTTACCTTAAAAAATCCCTCAGAGCAGAGGGCAGACAACTCAGTGTGCCCATGTTTTCTCTGTCAGGCATGCAGAAATCCAGCTGCAGCAGATTTCCCCAACTTCAGAGTTTGCCTATCATGCTAACAGAATGAGGGCTTTGCTAGAAAAAGACAGAATTTTGGATGAATTGAACCCTTCCATTTATTGAGAAAATCAACATTATGTACATTTGCATACACCCACCCACCCCAAATTAATATTTACTGATATTCAGTTCTAACAAAATGTCAATTTTTTTTATAAAAGACCAGTGTGAAAAAGCGACGAGAAAATAAATGAGAAAGACACACAAGCTACAATTTGAGATTTCTGGGAGCTCGGTCCATGGTCCCCTTTGGTTTATGAGCTGTCAGCAGATATTGCCAGTACATTTTACTATTTTTCATGAGGACTGGGATCTTGGGTTTTGGAAAAACAAAGGTCTATGCAGCTTGTATATTTATTATTTAGAGAATTTATATCCTGCCTTTCAGATATAAGAACCCCAAAGCAGCTTACAATATAGATGAAAGGCATATATAATCAAATCACTGTAATATCACAATAAAATAATAAAAGAGTTGAGAGTTTACAGAGCAGCAATAAACTAGTTATAGCAGCAGGGCACAAAGTTAAAACAAGCCAAAAGCCTGGTGAAAAGGGAATGTCTTGACCATTTGCCTAAATAATAAAGCAAAGGAAGCCAACTAGATTCCCCAAACGGGCTTTCCACAGAGAATATCAATCATAAAGGTGGACAGATTCATATGGCTTTAGTGTAGTCACCAGCACTCTACAGTTTGCCTGGAAATGAATTGGAAGCTAGTGCAAGTCATATAATTCCAGAGTTATGTGCTCCCTGAAGCAGATCCATGCCAACAACCTGGCTGACGCATTTTGCACCAGCTGAAGTTTCTAAACACTTTTTAAGGGCAGCCCTAAGTAGAATACCTTTCAGTAGTCTAATCTGGATGTGACCAAGGTCTGCGCAGATCTGCTTTTTTCCTTGGAAAGTGTGCAGCTGCCAATTAGCCATAAGCTATGCAAAAATACTCCGGACTACTGCATCAAGCTGCACACCCAAGAGCAAAGTTAGGTCAAGGAGAGCCCCCAGACTAGAAACCTGATCCTTGAGGGCAGTGCAACCCTATTCTGAGTAGGTTGTACCCCTAGTCCCAAAATCATTTCCCCACTGACTAATAGCTCTTCTGTCCTGTCTGGATTAAAGCTCGGTTTATTTGCCAACATCCAGTCCACAGCTGTACTCAAACATTTGTTCAGGTTGTCCACAGCCTCCTTGGCATTAGATGAAATGGAGAGAGAGAACTGGGTGCAGTCTTCATATTGGTGACACCCAACCCTGCATCCCTGGACAAGCTCCCCCTGGGCCCTGCAGCTTCATGTAGATGTTGAACAGCATGGGGGACAAGACAGAATCCTGTGGGACCCCATAAGCCAAAAGCCAAGATGTCAAGTAACAGTCTCCAACAACACTTCCTAGGACAAACCCCCACCCTGATAGGCAGCACTGAAAAACAGAACTTCAAAGCCCCACCCTGTTCAGGCAATTCAGAAGTGTTCCATGGTTGACGGTGCCAAAATCAGAAGTCCAGCAAAACCAACAGGGATGCACCATCACCCACCCACCCCATCTAACTCCTGGCATAGGTCATCTACCAGAATGACCAAGGCTGCTTCAGCCCCAAACAGGGCTGAAATCCAGATTGGAAAGGATCAAGTAAACCAAGAAAACTTGAAGTTATGATGTTGTTACAGGGCCAGCCCAAGGGCTTTTGCTGCTGGTGCAAAGAACAAGATGGTACACCCTCCCAATGCAAAACCTGGTAGTTGAATATTTCTTCACTGGCGCTGATCTTGAATATTTCTCCAACACTCCACCACATCTGAAGGCAGCAAGGGCTTTTTTTCTGTCTGAACATGCATAAGATTGTGTGTTTATGTAGAAAAATACATATTAGTTTTATTTAGAAAAATCTTAGTTTTATGTAGAAAAGCGACTAATTTTAATCTATTAAACCAATCTGCTTCTACTGTCCGGAAACAATGTTTCAGTGTAATCACAGTTTAGTCTCACAAAATGCATAAAAACTGTTCCTCCTTGTATCAAAATTATTTTGCACCTGTTAATATTAATAGACATTATATGTTTGTTTGTTTTGTCAGAGACGTGGATACAAATATTCGCTCTATCCATATGAATACAATACGACAAGTACTTGGTAGAATGCAGAATTCTGTGTCGGCCATCGCTCTGGTCCCTTGGTTTTATGGCAATCGCAGTTCCCCATCAGAATTTGCTATCAGACCTGGAAGGGATGTTTAGAGAGGTCTTACATCATTCCCCATATTATTTCTGTGTCGGTAAAATAGAACCTAGCAGACTCAAGGCTTTTGCTATTGACCTTGTCATCTACACACATTTTTTTCAGTCTCTCTGGAAAATGTGATCTACTGTTCACTCCCCACCCCCCTTAGCTCCTTTGCGTCAGTCTCTCTCAAATGTTTTGAACTCAGAGATCCAATTCTATTTATTTTCTCCCTTACTTAGCGACATTCGTCAGTGTACAAACTTTAATCAAAATGGCTCCTTCTTTGCTAACTCTAGACCAGGGCTTAGCTATAACATGATCTGCTAAATCAAGTTGAAGGATAGTATAATCTTGTAAACTATTAAGGGAAAGGTCTGGTATAGCCAGCATAAAAGTTTCGGAGAAAAGAAGTGCTGGGAAACCAGATGGACTGCCCAGCCTCTTAATATCAAATGTAGGGCACGTACATTGTCGCCTGGGATGGGATGTTATGTTCTTCTGCTCAGGTGGATATAAAACTATCCTGCTTCTTTTCAATGAATGTCAAACTATTCCAGGATGCTGCATAGAGCTGGACCATACCTTTATAGTGAAAAGTGACTTGATCCATGCTAGAGCTGTTCGTGGAGCTAGGGAAGACAGGAAGGGCTGGCCCTACCATTAGGCAAAATGACATGGTGGGCTTTGGCAGCAAATACTGGGAAGTGGCAGCAAGGAGTTGGGAGGCCAGGTGGCCAACTTTGTGCTTCCTAAGCTAGCCTGTTGCCTTCAGGTGTGGTGGAGGATGCTGTCTTTTTACCAGTTGTTGAAGAAAGATCCAATTGTCAGTCCAGACAGTTTTTATACAAGGAATAAGAAAGGGGGTACCAACTTGTTCTTTACCTCAGGCAGCAAAATGTTGGAGCAAGAAGCAGCTTCCTCTTGGTCCAGCAACTGAAGCTCTAATCCCAGCAAAGATTCTGCTGGACTAAAAAGATACTGTAGAGATGGAAAAAGTTCAGAAAAGGGCAACTAAAATGTTCAAGGGGCTGGAGGTAGGCAAAGATTCTGTGCGTGAAGAACAGGAAACCAGGAGAGAAAGGGTGACTTGAGGTAGTGGATGAAACTGGAGAGTGAAACTATTTCCAGTATAGGAAATTCCTGTCTCTCCTGTTCTGCTTCACCCCCTGTCACTCACCCGCAGTGCTGAAGCTCACACAACTCAACATACACATGTCACCTCAGGAAGAAGGAGAGAATTTCCTGCATTGCCCAGCCCTTTTCCTTTCCTGTCTTCCCCTTATATCCCCCCCACCCTACAACATTCCTGGGTTGGTTTGTTGTTTAAATTATACCCCACGTTTCATTAAAAAATCTCAAGGTGGCATACCTGGGACACCACTGCCTTTTTTCTCTCTCAAAACAATCCTGTGAGGTAAGTTGGGCTGAAAGGTCATGAATGGCCCATGGTCACCCAATGGTTTTCATGGCTGAGGGGGAATTTCACCCTGGGTTTCCCTGGTCCCCAGATCTCGTCCAATATTCTAATCACCTCACACTCACTCACACACACACACACACACACACACACCAGACTTTCCATCTGTGTTGTATTCATCACAATGAATTAACTACAGTGCCCCTTAAGGGCAACACAACTGCCAACTTACTCCTTCCTTTAGCCTAACAGAAATTCTGCTTCAGGCCTGTGTTCAGAGCCCTGCCAAAACCAAAATTAAACCTGTTAAGTTACCAAACCCTGTCCAGAACCCAAATCACTAGTTGAGGTTCAACAGACAACACACCACCCTTCACTCTCCCCGCCTACCGCAACAGTATGGGGAGAAGGGCTGTCGAATTTGGATAATGACTAGCATTTTTGTGTGTGTTGAGGCTGACATCTGGGAAAGCCTGGAGCTGAAGTGGCTAAATTGCTCCTCCATTACACCCCTCAGCGTACTGACAGTTCCTTCTTTATTATTCACTATTGGGGGAATATTGAGGCCTGTGGTCGTGCGGGTGGATGTGAATGTACATCCAGCTCAGAAAGGTTAATGCCAGAAAAGGGAACAATGACTCTTCTTTCAGTGGGAAGGAAAGCCATCATCGTGGCCTTAGCCAGATATGATGTTTGTGTTCTGGATGACAAGTTGAGTAATACTGCTGCAGTTCTCTGAGCTCACATGTGCCTCATGCTTTAATCCGTCGCTGCAACATCATCACCCTGTGGAAAGTCAGGAGAAAAGCAGAAGGAGGGAGGAAAAGAGAGGGGGGAGAGACCTGGCATCTGAGTCACTGGAACTTTGGTGGGGTTTTCCTTTAAATATATAAACATGATAGGAAATCACATTAAAATGTAAGTTGGGTTTACATGCACTGCACTCTGTGCTGGAGTTTACAGAGAGTTTTGCACTGCAGGTAAGAAGGGTCCAGGGGCTTTTATTCCCCCCCTCCTTCTGCCTAAAAGGTTTCTTTAACATTGCGCTAGATGCAAAAGCTCATTTCTCTGATGGGTTTAAATTTGGAGATTCTGGGATAAATCGTCATGCTCAATGGCTTGGCAGTTTACACATCAATACCCTAGAATGCTTTTCCAGACCGCTTACTCCAGAGGGTTCTTTCCTTGGTTCCAGAAGTTATGAATTAACTGACAGGTGTGTATTCGCTTAACGGAGCCTTTATTTCTTTTAACAGCTTTGAAATAGGGAAGGACATAGGAACGGTCAAGGCTTGTTAGAAAGTGGCCCTGTATGTGGCACTTTCTTTATGGGGTGTTTGCATGGAGGAGAGCCATGAGTCAGGTATGCTTTAAGGTGGATTCCTGCATTGAGCAGGGGGTTGGAGTTGATGGCCTTATAGGCCCCTTCCAACTCTACTATTCTGTGATGCTTTGTGGTGTGTGGGTTGTGTGCGTGTACAAAGGCACACTCTCAACAGCATTCAGCCAGAAACTACACCCGCTCTTCTGTGAATACCTTGTTGGTTTTGCTGTTTTTGAATTGCGAAGCATTTATCTATGCTTGATTCCTGCTCCTCCACTCCTCGCTGTTTTTCTCTTGAAATATGGAAACAAATCAAGCTACATTTGCTCTTAAACTTTTAGAGAGGTTGCCCGCTCAGCACGTTGTCCTTTATTGTTGGGAGGGAAAATATGTTATTTATTTATAAACTTGTTTAAATTGCTGTGGAATATTTAATTGATCATAAACTAACATGCATGGTGACATTCTTACTTATCCTGGGCTGCATGTTTGTCCATTCCTCTATTGCCTTTACTATTCATTAGGCCAGATGTACAGAGAGTGTGCCCTAACATTCACCCAGCAGAACAACTGTGCGATGCAGTGGAAGGATGGATAAGCTGTCTTTCAGGGAAACTGGTCTTCCGTTGCTGATCTTTTCACTGAGAACCAGTTAGAACACACACCCTTTCTCACATTTCCCGCTTTCCTTCTGACCACCTATCATTTAGCCTTTGTATGTTTTCTTACCCATTCTAAAAGGCTGAAATGCCTCTCTAAGGCTCAGTTATTGGCAGTCAAGAGCTTTAAGCTAAAATATGCTGGTATATTGACTCCACCCCCTTTGCCTTCAGCCCTGCCCACCAATGGAAAGCAATTCCCGTGAGCTCTTTTGAAATTGAATTTGCCTCTTGGGCTGAAAGGTTTTCAACCCTTCTGCCTTAGAAGCAGGGTGTTTAGGGCGGCAGAGGTCTAGAACAGATGACCATGATTTGATCTTCAAGATATAAAGTGGTAGCAAAAGTCTTTGCGATTTCAGGTTTTGCACTAACGGAGCCAGATTTTGATATACTTAATGAGCAGCATGTTGTTCCATTCATTGCCCCTTTTCTCTCACTGAAAACAAGTACCAAAGAGGAAGCAGCCAAGGTAATGAGAGCCAGACCCAGAGACATTTGCGATGCAGCAGCAGCAGCACTAGGGAAGGGTGATAACGGAGTAGCCTCAGTCTCCATGTAAGCTCCCCACATGCAAAACGGACGAAGGGATTTCATTTCCAAGACGACATCACCAGCTATTTTTGTCTTGGGTTGGCTCTCTGACTTTGCTAATGCACCTTAATTTGAATTGGAGACACACACACAACCCCGCTAGCCTCCTTTAGAAACACTTACGAGGAGAAAATGAGAATTGTGTGCCACCTCCGAGGATTTGAAGTTGAGACATTGGAGGTAAAGTAGGAGCACAGTATCGTTGCTAATTCTCCACAGCCACAAGGCATTTCTGCACTGCTACAAATCTGCCTGACAGAGCTATGCTGGGTGCACTTTAATGTTCACTTGACTTGCGTAGTTTGCTTCAGACCTTGCCCCAAAGCGGTATCTTTGCCTGCTCTACAGACGGTTGCCGGCATGGCCTGCAATGTGGCAGAAGACGTATTCGGCATTTATAGAATTGCGAATGGCGTGGGATGGAGAAAGGGGGCATTTTTCTCCCTCTCTCATGCTGCTGATACATAGGGTCTGAAAGAACCTGATTGATAGTAAGTTTAGGACTGACAAAAAGTCACATAGTGTGTGATTAACTAAGGGCACAATCCTGTGCAGAAAGAAGTCCTACAAACCCCAGCATTCCTTAGCTAGCTGTACTGGTTGGGGAATGATGGGAGTGGTAGGACTTTTTTCTTTCTGAACTTGCATAGGATTGCACCTAATAATAATAATAATAATAATAACAATAATGGGGTGGTGGCTGTTGCTTAGATGAGTTTCATGAGGGGCTAGAGGGGAACAGCCCTTAGCATGGCCTTAAACAGGGGGGAAGAGTTGACAAGTACTATTCACCCTCCCTCAACCTTCCTTTTGGGTAGAACTACAGAGGATCTTTCCCCAGATTCTCCATTCCTGTGCCTTTTATCAACAGCCCCCAAGTAGGGATGGGTGCTTTGCACTTTCAAACCAAGGTGTGAATGGAAATGTCATTATCCTTTGAAATTCGCACTCCTTCAACTTTTGCAGAGTTCTATTAAAAAAGGGCATATGAAGTGTGCATATTAGAGAAACATTCACACAAAATGGGTGCATTAGTGAAAATTATATTTGAAATGCATTGCATTAGGAAAATGGCTTGCAAAAATGTGTATGTTAGGCAAAATCCCATGCAAAAATGCAGAGATTGGGAGAAATGAACATGAAAATACATACAAAGATTCACACAAACTTCTCTTAAGTTCAGGGCAAACTGAATTCTAAAGTTTGGGACAAACCAAACCTGAAACAGGAAAAACGAGAAATGGAGAGAAACTGAAATTGACAGATTTGTCCATCCTTACCCCAAGCCACGCCCAGTTCTTGGTTCCCTTTCCTTACACAAGTGTAGTCACCCTGTTTATCTTCCCTTGCATCTGTTTTCCTTTCCTTATATGAGTTGTGAACTTCCTTGGAAATCCTTTGTGATGAGGCTGTCCCTTGCTATCCCCTTATGCTTGTGCACACACAGTGGTATAGACACTTTGACTTCTGTGAGCCCATTGCAGGGGTGGCATCAAGGACAGGCTTGGTTGAGTACCTGCCAAGGGCCCACATCCCAGCAGGGGCCCCCTGACAAAATCCCCCTGGAGTTGCTCCTCCTTTTCACCCTTCCAATCTTCTTGTTTACTTACCTCTCACCGTGGTCCAGACAACAGTGGACCACGGTGTGAAGGAAGGAGGAACAGTGGACCATATTGCCTGTTAAGTGGATCTCCCTGCCTGTTAAGCAAGTGAGTGATAGTGATGATGGTGATCATAGATTAGTAGAGTTGGAAGGGACCTTCGAGTCCAACACCCCTACTCAGTGCAGGAATCCACCTTAATGTATACCTGGAAGATGGCTGTCCAGCTGCCTCTTGAATGCCTCTCGTGTGGGAGAGCCCACGACCTCCCTAGGTAATTGATTCCATTGTCGCACTGCTCTAACAGTCAGGAATTTTTCCTGATGTTCAGCCGGAATCTGGCTTCCTGTAACTTGAACCCATTAGTCCGTGTCCTGCACTCTGGGAGGATCAAGAAGAGAAACTGTCCCTCCTCTGTGTGAAAACCTTTCGAGTATTTGAAGAGTGCTATCATGTCTCCCCTCAGTCTTCTCTTCTCCAGGCTAAACATACCCAGCTCTTTCAGTCTCTCCTCATAGGGCTTTGTTTCCAGACCCCTGATCATCCTCCTCTGAACACGCTCCAGCTTGTCTGCATCCTTCTTGGAGGGTGGTGCCCAGAACTGGATGCAGTACTTAAGAGGAGGCCTAAGCAGTGCCGAATAGAGGGGAACCAGTACGTCGCACGATTTGGAAGCTATAGTTCTATTAATGAGGAGTAGGAGCAGTAGCAGCTGGTGGCAATGGTAGTGAGAAGGTTGATTCATTGATGGAAGGGTCCCATTGAGGGTGCCTTGCCCAAGAGTCCTCAAAAAACTGGAGCTGGTATTGACCCATTGCCTCCTGCCTCTTTCCACCTCATCCGCACAGTTAAATGTAATCTCCCTGTACAGAGGCAGTGTATCTCTGAATATGAGATAACTGGGGACAGACAGGAGGAGGAGGAGGAGGAGGACATAATCTCCATGCCCTACATGTTGGCTGTCTGGCTGCTGTTGCTAAGAGAATGTTAGACTAGATGCACCTTAGTCTGGCCCAGCAACGACTTGTATTTTTATGTTCCTACAAAGGCAGCTTCAGGTGCCTTTATACACATTGTTCCTATGGGGTATACATTCATAATATTATAGAACAGGCAGCATCCAGCTGTTAGGGAAGACAATCCATTGTGCCGTCCCTGTCCCCCCCGCAGATTAATTTGGTTGTAGATCATAATGTATGTTAAACATTGCACAAAAATGCTTCAGGAACAAATAGCTTGAGATGACTCTGGCAAGTAAGCCAAGCTACACATTGCAAGAGGAAATAACCCCAAGATCACAAAACAAATGTGACTGTGGGCAAAGGACATGATCTCTTCCTAACTCTACATACGGCAACTGCTGAAGCCATGAACAGGAATAAATCTCATATCCTATGGCCCCTAGACAGAGTCGTGAGGGGAGGCAATAGGAGAGTTCAGATTCCTGGATCTAAGTTTCCCACCCCCCTTCCCCTTGCAGCCAGCGCAGAGAAAACTGCCTCTCTGAGGTTGCAAAGGTGACCTAGGAGTGGAGGGAAAGGGGACATGCCAGTGGGAGGGGATGTCTGGGGAGGACAGTTTATGATGTAATCCCAGACCTCCCCAGCCTCCTTCCCTCCTACACAGGGCCTCTGCCAGACAGGCAAAAAAGCCGTCTAGCCAAAACGCAGAATGGCAGGAACACGGAGACGAAGATCATCTCTGCTGCTCCTCCCATTCTGCATTGGATGGCTGTGAGGCTTATGGCCATTCCGATAGGTTTTATTATTTTATTATTATTTATTGAATTTGTATACCGCCCCATAGCCAACGCTCTCTGGGCGGTTTACTTAAGATTAAGACACTTGAAAACAATTTACAACAATTAAAAACCACAAAAATATGCAAGATACACATACATTTAAAACTGCTATAACAACTTAAAAAAACTATGAGCCTAAAAAAATAGACCCAGGCTCATCACATATTGCTAAATGCCTGGGAGAAGAGAAAAGTCTTGACTTGATGCCAAAAAGATAACAATGTTGGCGCCAGGCGGGCCTTGTCAGGGAAATCGTTCCACTGTTGGGGGGCCACCACAGAGAAGGCCCTTTCTCTTGTTGCCATCCTACGTCATCACAAAATAGATTGTCTTCGTCGTAGTTCCTTAACTCTCAGTACCTGGTTATGTCTCTTCCTGATACCCTGATGGAAGCAGGGATGGAAGAGAAGGAGAGCACAGTCACATTTCTGACTCAGTTTTGAGTTATATGAAACAGAAAATATCAGTTGCGGCACACTCATTTCCTAAATGGATTTGAGACAGGGAGTGGCAGGGACTTTGATGGCAAGCAAAACTAAAGTTTAATTTTGTGCCCCCTCTCAGAACCTAACCTTTGAATAATTTGACTTGGTAAACTCGGGATCATTTAGCTTGCTTAGGCTGCAGGTGGGCAACCTATGACTTATAGTCTGCACATACAGCCCACTGGCATTTCTTAGACTTGTTTTCTTTTTTTGGAATAAAGGGTATGTTCTATTCTCCAGCAATTATTAATATCTAAAAGTTCAGATCTGCCTGGAACCCGTGTCCGTTGACTTTGGAGCCTTTTTTTTTATCCCCCCCCCCCCCAGTAAAACCAAAGGTGTAGGAGGCGGATTGTGGTTATTCAGTGGTAAGGATATACTGTGGAGCGACCCAAGCAATGGTAGCAGTGCATGAAATCTGCAACAAAGCCAAATTTGCCATTTTGACCTTGAAATTATTATTATTAATTGTTATTATTTAAAATTAGCAACATATGTTGAGAATCATGTCTAGCTCTGCTCAGGCAGTTGCTGGGTATAAATGAACATGTGCAGAAGTCTGATCAGACATACGTTCGCTGGCCTCAGCCCCAACATCCACACCCACAAATATGCATATATATCCTTCTGTACACATAATGTGGTACCCTGGAAAGAAGCTCTGGATTCAGGAACCTACGTCTGTTTGGGTAAATGTGTGCAAATGGTACATTTGCACGGTACACTGTAGAAATAGTACACTCGAACGTATGATTTGGGGCAGAGTAGGAGATGCAACCCTTATCTTTTCTCTCTGTATGCTCATTTGGATCCAAATGGTCACCAGAATTATTCCTTAATTGCTATTTCAATAAATTACCAACTTTAAATAATGTTCTGTAAATACTGTCAAATTATATATCTCCTCTTTTCTGAACTGTTCTGATTACCCCCCCCACCCCATTTCTTAAATTTGCCAGATTTTCAGTAAAAAACTAAAACCCTCTCTGCACTGGCACAGTGTTTAACTCCCAATGTCTGGTGTACATCGCCAATGGTACATTCATCCTTCCTTGAGATCTTGCATTTCATAAAATCTCTTTCAAACCTTTTCTAAACCTGAGAGCTCTAGCTTCATATATTATTTTCAATAGCCATATTCTAATATTTATAAAGGAAAGGCTCTAACGGCATCCAGCAGCTAGCGTTATTTATGGTGCGCTCACGGAAACCTACACTTGCAGTTTTTTAGCGCGACAGGATTCCGAGGGAACCCACGCGCTAGCTAGCGCTGTTGATGTTGCACAAGCATTGTTTTCTGCTAGTGCAATATAAATAGTGCTATGGGCCACAGAACATGGGATCCTTCCCAAAGTTTTAGGTCAGCTCCACCATAAAAGTAAAAGATCAGTGTCAATCACAGCAGGCATTCAACAGCACAAAGTATTTTAAAATTCAATTCCTGACGTGTCATATATCTATAGATAATCTTACATTGGACTTCCTTTCTCGTTGGCTGGTGGCCATTCGGTAAACCGACCCTCCATGTAGGATGTCGTGCCGTGTGAACCTGACGAGGGTGTGTTGTTGCTGTGGTTAACAAACGGCCCAGAACCCATGGCCTGTTCCAGGTTCTGGATTGGCTTGTTAACTACGGCAACAAGCCCCGCTGACCTGGGTTGCACAACTTGGCAAGCTGCACTGGTGAAGGAAATTGGGCTGGAGGGAGCTGTTGTACACATACCTTGTGGGTGGGTTTCCCGTGGGCAGCTGGTCGGCCAATGTGTGAACAGAATTCTGGACTAGATGGACCCTTGGTCTGATGCAGCAAGGCTCTTCTTAGGTTCTTATGCATATCCCCACCATGGCTTATTTCCCCCTCTGTGATTGTGCAAACAGGCCCACTGTATCCATCCACTCCCCCACTGCCATTTACTCTGATGGGTACGAGCACTACAGGGTCTCAGAAAAAGGCTTGTTTCACACAACATGCCAATCCACACTCAGTGGTTGAGTGTGAGTTTTTGTTGAACTGTGGGTTGTTCGCTGAACCATTATTGTCTGAACCCAGGACGTTTTCTGCAGCACGGCTTGTTAATCATGCAGTGTGGCTTATTTTTCTCGAACAAGCCACCTTGGGAACCCATTGTTTGTTGTTGGGTAATTCAGGGTGGTTAAGAAGCAACACTGCATTGTTAACAAGCTACCCTGCGGAAATGTCCTGGGTTTGGACAACACACTAACCCATGGTTCAACAAAAACACACACACTCAACCATTGAGTGTGAGTTAGCATGTTGCGCGAAACCAGCCATCACCTAATCCCTTTCAACGAAAGATGTTGGGGATTGAACCTGGATCCTTCTGCATGCAAAGCCTGTGCTCCACCCCTGACTTATGATCCTTTCCTTAAAGATTTGGGGGCTAAGCTCAATTCAGCTCTGTCTGAATTATGTTCTAGCCTCCACCTGGTAGTGGTCAAGAGGAACAACTGCTAAGGGATCTGTGGTGGGGAAGGAAGAAAATAAACAGACCCCAGAATTCACAGTATTTAATTTCCATGATTTTTCACACATCGGGAAACATCACTCTGAGACTTATCACTCATCACCGCCTAGCACAAATTTAGGCACTCCAGTAATTAATTATTATTTGCTGACCTACTTCTGGATGTGGAAACTACCTCCACTGAAAGGTATTTAGTTTGGGGGTGGCTTCATGTGATTGCAAAAGTTTGTATATGGTGTTTAACCTGGGATGGCTGATTCACACACACAAGCAATTACCTTATGCTGCAAACATTGGATGCTCTGTGTGTGTGTGTGTGTGTATGACCTCACCCCAAGAATATATTTGAAGACTTTTCAAAATTCATATTAAAGTTTGTTTGTTTTTTAAATTAAGGATGACAATCTCAGAATGAGAAGACTGTAGATTAAATGTTGCTTGGCATCTGTCAGATTAATAAAAATGATATGCAAATTATATTAGTTACATGCCAATGAACTATGCAAATTAGGAGGAAGTTTGTCTTATTGTGTATTATTTTCATTATAGCCCTTACTGCTGAACAACTTTTCTGCCTCTGGCTTAGGCCAGCCATCAGGGGCCATTTCAGATTTCATGAGGGAGGAGGGGTGTGATCCAGACTTTCATACACACAGAGATAAATTGTAGCAATGCAGTATATTTTAGCAGCATTCGCTCTATTTATCCATTCCTTTTATACCTCATCAGAGAGCTATCAACAAAGGTCAGTCACCTTGTTTTCTAAAAGCACAGAAAGATTGCCCTTGGCTTGCATAGCTGCTACATAGGCCTATTTAATTGTTGATAACAACAACCACTTATTGTGCAGATCAAGTAATATTGCCACAGATCTTGGCATTCTGGATAAATAATAATGAAGTACTAGTGAGATTACCCTTCACACTGCTCTCCGTAAAGAGTACTCCTGCAGCAAGCCACTTCAGTAAGCAGACTCACCAGTGGAACTTGGTTACGGAAGTATCTGTTAGCCCCGTCCATCATCTGACTTGGAAGATAATTTTCACTTAGCAGTTTGTGAGGAATTGCTCCAGTAGCGCCCAGCTTTGTAATGGGGAGGTCATCCTGATCCATCTTTTCAAATTGCTATCTATAGGTAACGATGACTCTGCTAGGACAGCTTTGAGGCAAGTTAATCAACCATAAGCTGCATTAGTAGTATGACTTGAATTCCCAAATAGTAGGGTAGGATGAGACCCAGCAGCATGACCCACTCCAGCAGTGCTCAGCCTCAGGCCCTGGGGTCAAATCCAGCCCTCTGGCATTCTCCCAGAGAGCCATGCCTCTTTCCCCACATCACCATGTGGCTCCCTCACCCCCATCCCTCCAAAATATTGTCTAGTTTGACTCTTAATCTTGAAATAAATGCTGTTGTTTATGATGCTTGCATGAGAGAGAGACAGGCTAACAGAAATCCTTAATTTCACAATTGTTCTCCTACCTTTAAACATAAATACATTCTGTAGCAGGCAAGCAGGTAGAGTGCCTTGATCAGAGATTTTGGATTTCTCTTCTGAGTTGTAGAAAGCTCTGTCACCCTTTGCTCAGCTGAAAGGCCAGAAGATATGCAGCGAGGCCTTTTCAGTAGTGGCACCTGCTCTCTGGAACATTCTTCCTAAAGAGCTTCAAGTGACTCTCACCATTTACTTTCCCTCCCTATAGTCAGATAAAAAGCTTACACATTTGTGGGCCTTTTCGAAACACTGGGACTAGTGAGATGTTATTGTCATTTTGGATTTAATTACTGTTTTGGTATTTTGTTTTGTTTTTTCTGTGGAACTGTATTTATTATAATTTTGGATGTTTTCAAAATATAAATTGGTTTGTTGGCTGTAATGGTGGCAAATAAATACTATAGTCACTTCCTGTTTTCAACACTTTTGTTTTCTCTTGTGTTGTGATGCAGGTATGGCCTCCCATGTGCAAGTTTTCTCCCCTCACACCCTTCAATCAAGTGCCTTCTGTAGCGTGAAGAAACTGAAAGTGGAACCAAGTTCTAACTGGGATATGACTGGGTACGGCACACATAGCAAAGTCTACAGTCAGAGCAAGAACGTGCAATCCTCTCAAGCAGCTGCCGCCATCAACGCCTCTCTCCAGATCCCGAACCCCAGCATCCCTTACGAGCAGACCATCATCTTCCCTGCCAGCACGGGGCACATTGTGGTGACATCCGCCAGCAGCACCTCCGGTGTGGTTGCAGTCTCTGGGCAAGCCTTGGGTGGACCGCACAACCTGATGCGTCGAAGCACTGTGAGCCTTTTGGACACCTACCAAAAATGTGGACTTAAGCGCAAGAGCGAGGAAATCGAGAACACAAGCAGCGTTCAGATTATCGAAGAGCATCCACCAATGATTCAGAACAATGCCAGTGGGGCCACGGTAGCCACCACCACCACGTCCACTGCCACATCCAAAAACAGTGGCTCCAACAGTGAAGGGGATTACCAACTAGTGCAACATGAAGTGCTGTGTTCCATGACCAACACGTACGAAGTATTAGAATTCCTTGGCCGGGGAACCTTTGGGCAAGTGGTCAAATGCTGGAAACGTGGCACCAATGAGATTGTGGCCATCAAGATCCTTAAAAACCATCCTTCTTATGCCCGGCAAGGTCAAATTGAAGTGAGCATCCTGGCCCGGTTAAGCACTGAAAGCGCAGATGATTACAACTTTGTCCGCGCCTACGAATGCTTCCAGCACAAGAACCACACTTGCCTGGTCTTTGAGATGTTGGAACAGAACCTCTATGATTTCCTAAAGCAAAACAAGTTCAGCCCATTGCCCCTTAAGTACATTCGGCCAATCCTGCAGCAGGTAGCCACAGCCCTAATGAAATTGAAAAGTCTGGGCTTGATTCATGCAGACCTCAAGCCAGAAAACATCATGTTGGTGGATCCGTCTCGACAGCCGTATAGGGTCAAGGTCATAGACTTTGGTTCTGCTAGCCATGTGTCGAAGGCTGTGTGCTCTACGTACCTTCAGTCCAGATACTACAGGTAAGAGATCTAGAATATTAGTGTGTGGCATTATTTCTTGAAGGCATCTGCTGTGGTACTATAAAAAGCATTTAACTCAGCCAGATGAACCAGGACTAGTGGAACCCTGTCAAAGATAAAAATCCACTTTGGTTGTAAGGCAACTCTATTTTATTGAGCTGTATGGAGAAAGTCCTACAGACAAAGAACTTGTCAGCTGGCAGTGTGAAAAGCAGGTATATTTATACAAAGTAGCAACCAATTAGCAGTTAGTAAAGTTCTAAAGCAAAACAAAGATCAAAGAAAACTTAATTGTACCTTATCAACAGACGGCCCGTTAAAACTCTTTTCACCTGGTGAAATGCCCTCTTCATCACAACAGTTCAAGCTGCAGGAGCCCTGCCCTCTTTTGTATCTGGTCAAGGGGGCAGGGCTCCTGCAGCTTGAACTGTTGTGATGAAGAGGGCATTTCACCAGGTGCTGCATGCATACAAATGACACCTGCTGAAATTCCCTGTTCTGTACAACTATTAAAGATACAGGAGCCTGGTCCTCCTTTCCACATAGTCACCCTAAATGTGTCCCTCCCATTGCTGGCAAATTCAGCATTGGAAGGAAATGGTTTTTCTTTCATCCACAGACAGACGAAAAATACAGGAAGCCCCGCCTCTCTCTTTTCTTCCACCCTCCTGGCAAGAGCCAACGAGGTGTAGGAGAGAATGGAGCGCTCCAATCACAGAGTGCTCCGTCGAGAGCATAGGATTGCTCTCTCACATGGTTATGCTTCTGGAAGTAATCAGTGATGTAATTCTTCAGGCTGATGGATTTGATCATAATACGCCCGGCGAGTTCTTACTGTGGCTTATATGTTAAATGCAACAGATGTTTCCTCTATGAAAATGCAGGTAACAGCAGTGCTTAATTTGTCAGCAGCATGGGTCTCTTAAAATGCAGATTTCAGACACTAGAGGGGGAACCTAATCAGGGCTGAATAAGAGTTAATTTCCAGAATGTGGAAGTTTGACAGTGTAGCATTGCAGCAGCCAATGCTTATCTTTGTGTCCTTTTGTTCTGAGAAGGAAGAAAAGAAAAAAAAACAGCGCTTCTCTCTTACCTTAGAACGGGTTCATTAAAGGAAATGTTCAGCCCCAAAACAGACCCATCCTAATTTAGATCAAGGGTGGGCCAAAGACAGGGGTCAGAATTGACTTAGAGATCTCAAGGCGCTTTGCAGTACATCTTCAAGAGTTTCCGACTCCTAGGGTGTCCGTATGAAAAGGAGGACAGGGCTCCTGTATCTTTAACAGTCACATAGAAAAGGGAATTTCAGCAGGTGTCATTTGTATGCATGCAGCACCTGGTGAAATTTCCCCTTCATCACAGCAGTTAAAGCTGCAGGAGCCCTGCCCTCTTGACTAGTTACAAAAGAGGACGGGGCTCCTGTAACTTTAACTGTTGGGATGAAGAGGGAATTTCACCAGGTCCTGCATGCATAGAAATGACACCTGCTGAAATTCCCTTTTCTATGCGACTGTTAAAGATACAGGAGCCCTGTCCTTTCCATATGGTCACCCTACTAACTTCCAATGGTTCAACAACAGCACCGACTATAAGCCCCTCCCCTTCCAAATTAGATTGCTCTAATGAAGAAAGCTTGAAGGGAAAATCGGATGTCGCTCTTTTGTGTGAAAGGGTTGGGAGCTCAGTTCTGCTACTGGAAACAAATGATTGGGCTGAGCATGTGCTCAGAGGCACCCTTGTCCTTCATTCTAAGTGTACTGAAGCCCCCTGGAGTCACCATTTTAAATCTGGCTCCAATTGGTGGACCTTGAGGTTCTAAAAAAGAAGCAAATTAGATCCATCAATCCTTAGAGCCAAAATGGACATTACTTTAAACCTGTGTCTGGTAGCTCTGTCTCCCCGCTCCCATTTTTGCTCCAGAGTAGGTGCAAGGCTCGCAATCTGGATTTCAGAAGCCGTCCTACCTACATCCTCACACTAGAGTTCTGATCTAAATTAGGGCTGCTGAAATTACTGTAGAGTACATTTTTTTTAAAAAAAAACACCATATAACTGCTAGATACAGATTTAAAGTCATGTCTGTTTTGGCCCTGGTCTGTCCACCCCTGGTTTAGAACAGGCATGTTGTTTTCTGTTAATGCATCAAAGCTTTTAAGCTGTCATTAGCTTATTGGATGGAGTGGGAGAAGGGGAAATTCTTGATAATCAGAGCAGTACCTGTGGTCGTACAGAGCCAACTCAGGTCCTCACATGGACCTGGAATAGGCATCCGTAGGAGATAGAAATGAAAGGGGAGAAATGTTTGATTTTCGGAGACAAAAGGAGTGTTTTTGTCATGGTGACTGGGAAATGTCTGATGAGATTTGTGACTCAGAATTTGAAAGTGGTGTTTGAAGGCTGCCACTTTTCAGGTCATCAAGCCCGGTTTAACTAATTCCTTTCCTGACTGGGAAGAAGAGAACAGCAGTTCACTGAAAATGGTGAGCTGGGATGAGTTACTACAGTAGGAGGTAGCTAACAAAGTCATAAGGAAAATTCATATTGTGCCCTGCCTCTGCATTTTCGGATGGCAGTATGTGGGGAGCATAAGGGGATGCTGGTGAAACAAAGGTCTATTCTCCACCAGAAAATAGACAACTTGGTGCTACAGGCAACAGGCAACAGGCAACTTTAGAAACCTTTGAAAAGAAAAGAATTTGTTTTTATACTGGTTTTGTTGCCAGGTCATTAGGAAGATGAATGGCGTGGCATTAAGAAAACATAAATTGCACATGAGTGTGATTAAAAAAACAAAAAACAAAACATCCTAACAATCAATTCTATTAGGTCAGATAATGGTCTTTTTTAAAAAAAAGGAAAAAAGCATGAGACGTTGCTTGAGATAATTAAAATCTCTGCTTGACAAATGAAGAAAATGTTATGGGTGGCTCCTGAAATGGCAGCAGGAGTCATCTTGTAAGGATGGATTCATCTCTGCTGCCTCTAAGTTAGGTGATCAACATTAATATTATATGTAGATTGCATGGTGGCGTGAAACAATCCCTTAGCGTTAACCATCACAAACAGAATCTTTCCCATTACCTGATATTTGTACCTGTCTACAGGAAGACCAGCTGACATCCAACAAACCTATGAATTTACTGTAGGTACAGTGGTGTAGTGGTGAATTTTGAAGGGCAGGCGCTCATCGTGACAATCCTTATAGGTACGCCCGCTCAAGGAGAATCCAGAAATCCAGGCAGTGGTGCTGATCTATGTCATCAAGCCAGGTCTAGCAGTTAGTGGGCAGTATCCAATGCTGACATTCTGCAAACTCACAGCGGAGCTCTGCTGAATCTTTCCATTGGACAAGTGGTTGCCCATTACGCTTGTGCAACCAGTTGCACGTGCGTAACGCACAATAGGTTGCACAATGGGTTACACAAGAGTTTTACAAAACAATGTAACTTTAGTTGGATTCTTCTCTCGTGCATAGTTCAGAACTTAGTGTTCCCTAGTGCAACATCATTTGTGCTAATGGAATGACACTGTTGGATATTGCGTTTTATCTCCAGGAGGAGCAGGTATTTTGTAAAGTTAATGGGTCTTAATTGCCCATTCAGGACCAAGCCTCCGCAAAATACTTTGCATTACGGCAGAGAACAATGTATTGTTGCTGGAAAAATCCATTTCAGACCCAGTCCCATGCCCCACTCCAGCTACCGTGGGGATTGCAGCTAATCTCAGAGGGAACAGGGTGTTCTGAAGGGGGTAGCAGATGACTTCAGTGTCCCTGCTAATCAAAAAGTGCCAGTGCTGTGTCCCTGTGAGCCACTACACCACTATGTAAGCACCTTAATTAAGATATTCTACTGTGGCATGATTGCTGGTGCCTCCTTGCTAGCACATTCTGGCCTTAAAGATGATGTAATTAGAGCAGTGGGGAGAAGAAGGACAATCATCTGGTAATGTAGAAACATGTGTCTTCTTCTCTTCCACCACTTGGCACTGCATGGAGAAAGGGTCATGACTCAGATGCGTCTGAGCTATGGGGTACAATATGAATGTGAATGTTTTGGCCTCTCAAGTTAATGCATTTGGATGTAGGGTTCGCCCTCATGGATCTGTACCAGGACTTCAGATAAGAAGCGTCTTCTTTAAAATTAGCTGTTCACATGGTTTTGTGTGATGACTGAGAATCTCTGGTAGGTGACCAGACAAGTTTTTGCAAATGGGGAGAGAAAAGGTTGTTTTTTGTTTCCTTTTAGGATGTCAACATGCCATACACGACTAACATAGGGACATTTGCTTGGACAGGCAAGCCCCAAGGTCTTTAGAAGTTCAGTGTTAGGACACACAGTGGGTGCTATTCGGCACATTCTAGACCCATGGCTTTCCAAGGCCCTGAGACTTGGACTCAACAAGTCCCAAGGTCATCAAAGCCACGGAGGGAGCAATCCTATGGCTCCTAGACAGCATCTGAGGGGCCATAGGATATTTTGGATTTCCAGATAGTACTCCAACCTTGGAGATGGGAATTGGAGCTCCCCTGTACCAGTTGCCTTTCCGAGGTCAGAAACGCAGCGTCGGAGAAGGTGAAGAGTCGTTGTTTTGGTGGGGGGGAGCGGGACTGGAGAGGCCAGAATATGAGCTATCCTGGGGCCTCTCAAGCCTCTCCCCCTCCGAAATGCCCCTGGTAGATGGGCAAAAAACCCCATCTAGTGAAAATGCAGGGTGGGGAAATCCAACACTCCTGCATAGGATGCTCATAAGCTTCCAAGTTTTGGGCCTTACGAGTATTGACAGCGCAAACCATAGGATTGCGCTCTTACACAATAGTGACTGGATTAGAAACACAGTGCTGGGAGGTGACTATAGCTTAGTGTTTAAATATATGTGAACCGCCCAGAGACCTTCGACTATTGGGCGGTATAAAAATGTAATAAATAAATAAATACATAATTTGCATGCAGAAGGTCCTAGGTTCAATCCATGGCATCTCCGAGTTTAAAATATGTCAGCTAGAAGGTGATGGAAAAGTATTCTATCCCCAAATCCTTGGTAGCGCCACTCGGAGTCGCGGCTACTGGGCCAGATGGTCAAGTAGTCTTATCTGCTATCAGGCAACTTCATGACCGTGTGCTACTTCGTTTGCTTAAACAATTTCTTTTAGAATAAGCCAGTCTGCTTCTCTGATCTTGTTGTTGAATTTATAAATATGAAGGCAAGGTCATGCAAAGTTCTTCCGTGAAAAGCATTTCCATAATCCCTTTTACCAGCCTCTTATTGCAACCAGATGGGTCCAGTGGTATTGCAGATGTCTTCTTGGTTACAGAATGCAAATGTGCCTCTTTTCTGACTTTTAAGGACGCGAAGGACCCTTGGCTTAGCCTTTTGCATGCTTCAGTCCAAACAGTTTGACAGCACTATATTGTTGTTTTCAGTCGAAGGGTCCTTGCGGGCCAGGAGAACAGCGACTCCCTAATAAGAGTATTCTGTTAATTTGTTGAAACACAAAAGATTGCATCATGGTGTCAAAGTTCTTTTAGGCAGAGATGAGGAAAAATATATCGTTGTCTCCAAAACTGTCCTAAAGCCTCATTGTTGCCGTTTTTATCGCAGCCGTTATCTGTACTATATATTTTTCTCTTCCTCTTCCTCGTGTTCTTTGCTCTCATTTGCATTTTAAAGGACTGCGTGTTTCTTAGAGTTCATGCTTTTCCAGCCGCTTATCTTCCCTACCTGAAGGCAAGATCATTCTACTAGAAGCATAGAATCAGCTGATCCGTTGGAATTTCTGATTCAAGAACTAGTTATGACTTCTGGTGAGGGAATGATCAGCAAGAGAAAATGAGCTCCTATACAGATGAATCTCCCACTCTTTAAAGAAAATGTGCCAGAATTCAAAGGATGAAAAGGGAACAAAGCAAATAGGATACGTGCAAATGTTTGTTTCCTAAACAACAATGTTTTTCCAAAGCTTCGTCAACTTTTTATGTTTGTCAGTGATTCTTTTTGGCACAAAGTCAGGATATAAAATAGACAAATAGATAAATAAGTATTCCCCCCTCTCCCCAATTGCTGAAATGCCTCCCTCTCTTTTGCCACCTGCAAATGGGATGGTGAATGTGGGCAGCAGGGGGCAAGTATTTCAACCCAACCGTACAAAGCTGACATCTAGAAGTATAATTTTTGGGAACCGCCCAGAGAGTTTCGGCTATTAGACAGTATGGTGTATTAGCCAGTGTGGTGTAGTGGCTAAAGTGTTGGACTGGGAATTGGGAGATCCAGGTTCTAGTCCCCGCTCGGCCAGTCGCAGACTCTCAGCCCAACCTACCTCACAGGGTTGTTGTTGCTGTGAGGATACAAGGGAGAGGAGGAGGATTATGTACACTGCCTTGGGCTCCTTGGAGGAAAAAAGGCAGGATATAAATGTAATAAATAAAATAAATAAAGAAATTAAATGAAATACATAAATAACAGAGAAAGAGGGGGGAACCCTTCTCCACATTATTTGCAGTTTTATAATCCTCCATCGTATCACCCCTTAGTCATCTTTTACATTTAAAAGCCACAGCACTGTTGACTTTTAAGGAAGGTGCAATAAGGATATGATCATTTTGACTGTCCTTTGCTGTGGCTTTTCCGTCTCTGTGATATCCTTCCCCAACCCCTCTAATAGAACTGCTGTGGGATGTTTTAAAGAAACAACCAGCTGGGACCAAGTTGGAATGGTTTATATTAAGGAGCTGTATGTAAATATGCATTCTTTGTGTCTGGAGGCAAAGATGTATGTAAAGAGCATTCTGCTCTGGTAGCAGAGATGTATTGCATTGAGCTATTGCATTGAACAGGTTGGCTCTTCATGGCTGTGCTACTCACCTGTTGAGCTGTGTTGTAAAATGATGAGTCTCAACAAGGTCAAGGAAATGACCTGAACAAAAGCTTGATTAATACTTTAAAGGGGGGGGGTCAGGTTTCCGGAACTGTTCCGACCATGACTTCAACACCTGTGAGTTTCTGCCACATTTCCTGCTCTCACAACACCTGCGAAGTTCTAAATTAGCTGCAGATGGTCTGGTTGAGGTTCATTGCCAGCCAGCTGGCAAGAGGAACATGTATAGTGTGCCCAAGGCCAGCCCAAGACATTTTGCAGCTTGAGGTGAAGGACAAGATGGCTCTCCTCAACATTCCACATATGGAAGCCAGCCATGCTGGCCTTTAAATTGTACTTCAATACTGGTTAAGGGGCAGCATCCTCCAATGCATCCGAGGGCAGCAGGCTGACATAGGCCCTTTCTACACCTAAGGATTATCCCAGGCAAATGGAGGAATTGTCCCTGCCTGCTCCCAGGATCCCTTGTGTGCCATTTGGATGCACAGGGATGATCCCGGGATAAAAGTATGGTGTAGACATGCCCTTAGAGGGTGCAGAGCAAGCAACATGGCACATGCAGCTCTGTCCGCCAACACCTAGCCATGATTCACTGCCCCCTCAGCATCTGCTGCCTGAGGCAAACGCTTCACTCTCCCTAATGGTAGGGCCGGCTCCAATACTGGCAGTGGGATAATGTCCTGCACAGCACAGTGCACCTGAGGGCAGCAGGATACTTTAGGGGATGCTGGACAGGCTGTGTGGCACACCCAGCTCTGCCCTCCAACTGAGGGGAAAGGCTGGGGGGCTCAGGAGAAATGGTCGGGGAAGTGCCACCTCAGTTGTCTGAGACAGTTACTTCACTCTGCTTAATGGTAGGGCCGGCCCTGAGAGTGCCACCTAGAAGAGCCTGCACAACCACTATTTCTTTTGAGATATGTACAGGCTCAAGATGATTCTACACATATCTCACTGAAATGGATGGCAAATACACAGTAGCAGTGTTTGGGGGCTCTCACCCTCAGTCTTTGGCCCAGCTGTGGGTACATGCTGTAGTTCTACAGCTGAATCTCAGTATGACTGGCCTTAAGCACCACTACATGGGAGACCACCCAGGAGCTCATGTGGTATAGTGGTTGGACGGTATGTTGGACTTTGACCAGGGAGACCTCCAAAAATTACTTTGTGTCCCTAGACTAGTCACGGTCTTCCAGTCCAGCCTATCTCATAGGATTGTTGTGAGGATAAAAGAGAAGGGGCATGTATACTAACCTAAGTTCTTTGGAGGAAAGACAGGATAAAAATATAAGCTGCAATGAGCTGTTCAGAAGAAGTGTTGGTTACAGATGAAATAAATAGATCACTTTGTGCAGGACTAACTGTGCCATCCTATACATGTCTACTCAGCAGTAAGCTCCAGGGAGTTAGGAACCCACCTTTGGTCCATCTTTGTATTGTTGACAGTGGCTGAGTTTCAGGCAGCAGTTTTCCTACCCTTAGCTGGAAATGCCGGGGATTGAACCTGGGATCTTCTCTGTGCAAAGCACGTGCTTTATCACTGAGCTATAGCCCCTTCCTGAACTCACTGTGCATATGTTATTATAATGTCCTATAAAATGTCATTGTCCAAGTCTGGCCAATAGTGTCCATAGTTGAGCAGAAATTTGAATCCGTTGTCAGACAGTGAAAAGCAGCATCCTTTGTGACATATATATGTTTTTATCAATGTTTGTATGTTTTCAGATATATCTGCAACCATGACATCTAGAAACATGTTTTTTAAAAGATGATATTCTTAGGATGCTGAATTCTGCACCCCATGTTGGCTTCCACATACATGTTATCATAGAAGATAAACAACCTTGCTCTGGAAGAGGATAAATAGGTTTGTTGGTTTGTTTATATAGGGAGCTTAGTGTGACAACACTTGATGACTTTTTGAAAAGTCTGTGAGTTTATAATTAGTTTTTAGCAAGGACCATCCTTTCCATTGCTTTGGTCCTAGATGCTTTGTGTAACACAGATGACGTGGCCCCTTGTGTCAGAACTGCAGTGGTAGTTAATGGTTGGAGGAATCCAGACTGTAGCCACTTCTGTAGATGCTCCCCACTTGTCCTGGAGGGGAAATTTTAGGTTTTGTCAGACTAGGGTGTCCATATGGAAAGGAGGACAGGGCTCCTGTACCTTTAACAGTTGTAGAGAAAAGGGAATTTCAGCAGGTGTCATTGTTATGCTGGTGAAACTCCCTCTTCATCACAACAGTTAAAGATGCAAGAGCCCTGTCCTCTTTTGTATCTGGTCAAGAGGGCAGGGCTCCTGCAGCTAACTTGTGATGCAGGAATTTCACTAGGTGCTGCATGCATACAAGTGAAACCTGCTGAAATTCCCTTTTCAATACAACTGTTAAAGATACAGGAGCCATGTCCTCCTTTCCATATGGTCACCCTATGTCAGACCCCCAGGAGCTCAAAGATCATTGTTGCTCAGGTGATATTAAGGTTCTGCAGGACCAGGCCTATAAGTCATACCAAACAAGACTACCCGTAAGCACAAATTGTACTGGACAGACAAGCAAATAGTTCAATTGATGGATGTATTGATTATTATGATATGTGTACCCCACCTTTCCATCTATGTGGACCCTCAGGGCAGCTAACAATTTTCCATTAAAAAAATCCCATTGAAACATATTAAATATATACATAATAATCATTAAAAATAAAACACCAAATAGCAATTAAAAAAGAATTAACAAAACTGGCAGTGGGATGCAGAACGAGACCCCCACTGAAGATCTAAATGTGGAAGTGGTTTTGTATGAAAGGAGCAAATCCTTAAAATTTTGAGCAGATTGAGAAATCTAGCACATCTAATCCAGGGAGACAGGTTGTGGTTAAATGGGGAATGGAGCTCAGGACTCAGCAGCCCAGATCAAGAAAATCATCACAAGAGGTTTTTCAGACTGGAGAATCAAGAAAATTCAGGAAGCTGTGTAAGGAAAGAGATGCTTCTCATCTGAACCTGTAATGAAGCTTCTGGGTGCGTTGAAGTATCTGCTGTTTTCTTTGCCAGCCAGCAGGGAATAGAAAACTGATGCCTGTCAGGGGATTTCAACTCACTGTCCCAACAGGTTGCTGTCTACTCTTTAGTTGCAAATCCATTGTATGATTCGAACTCAGGGTGTGGCAATGTTAGGACCTCAAAATTCAGTCAAAAAACAGCAAAGTCTGAACCTATAAGGTTCAAAAGCTCAATCTAATCTGTTTACAATTTTTTTCTGCACAACTTTTTTACAGTTCTGAATGTTTAAAGCGGTATTGCATACAGAAGAATTTCCTTTAACTCTTTTAGTAATTCCAGTTTAACTAGACATTTAGAAACACCTCCCCCACCCCCTTTGATTGTCTTCTGTTTAGTATGAACAGTTTGTAGAGGGGCAAGAAAACATAAATTATTGAAGGTAATACAATAGTCTTCAGGTGATTCCAGCTGGAGGGCCCCAGGCACTCCCAATCAAAAGGTATTGTGCAGCTTTTTAAAAAATCTTTCCCTCCTTAATGGATTTTTTTCTGGTAAGAAAAAAGACAGACGAAACAGTGGGCCAACACAGGAGGGTTACAAATCGAAGTCGTCAACATTTGGACCTCCTGAAAAATTCTATGAATAAGGCGGGACGATTGCACAGTAACAGTCTTGTCCTGAAACAGTCTTTTGTTTCTTTCTCTGCTTTAGTACATTTTTAGCTTACTCACTTGACCTGCCCTTTTACAAAACCAGATAACATATTGATATTGGAGAACTTTTTTCCGATGACTCTGCTTCCCTAGTATTGAAGCTATCACTAAAAGCCTTGACTTGACAAACTACAGTGTGAAGAGAAAAGAAACACATGATTGGATATGACCTGCTGCATGAAATGAAATATTACAGACGCTTTCTGAAAGTAGACTGTTGCCTCTGAATGTGCCTGTTTCTATGAACCAATTAGTTTCTAAGGTGCCCTGGTACGTTTAATCTCCCCCCCCCTTTTTTTTTTTTAGAAATGAGATCAGCTGCTAAACCTTTAGCAAGCAAAACCCTCAAAAGAATGTCTATATCATAGAGAGAGATGAAGGATATATCATCTCTGAAACTATATACTGGTCAAGATCATAAGAAAAGCTTGTGTGTAGCTATTGTAGGCCTACACTGAGGTGATGACATTAATTAGGGCTGCAACTGTCTACCCACTTAGCTCAATGGGACTTAGTTCTGAATAGAGTCCACTGTGAGGCACAAAAACCTTTCAGTGGTTTTTATTCTGACTAGGCCTCCATGAACGGAAGCTGTCCTGTTCAGCAAAGGAACCAACAAACAGAATGGGTAAGGTGATTTTTACCAGAAAGAAAACCCCAAACCTTTTCACTCCTCACCGCCACACAGTTCCAGATAGTCCCTCAATTCTCCAAAACAGATTTTGAGGAGATACAAGAGGGCTGCAGGGTGTGTGGAGGAATTGGTGAAAGCCGGCTCCCTGTTCCGCTGGTGGAAGTGTCCCATGTGTAGAACTCTGCTCAGGGGATGCTCCCACCAGGAAGAACAAACTCATGAACTCCATATGAGCTGAATTTGGGAGGAAGCTCATGAGAATATCTCCACAAGGTTCTATTTGTGCAATTTCCATATGGAGGTTGTGCAGGGCTGAAAGGTACCTGATCCAGGTCAGCTACAAGAGTTGTATCCTCCCATACAGCACCTAGCTTTCCTAGAGAAATGTACCTGTCAGGCTCCATTTCCCATTCATCTGGAGAGGTGAGGATACAGAAATAAATAGTACATAAATATTTTCAGATACATGATGGTCATGATCAACACTAAATCCAGCCCCCTTATACAAAGCACAAATCAGACACAGTTAAACCTTTTGGAGTCCCATTGATTTCATGTGCTTTTGCATCTTGTTTTTTGTTTTTTAAAACGACTCTTTAAACAAAAACTCTATCCAACATTCTTCATCATTGCCCCATTCTTTTGGCTGACTGCCACCAGGGGACTAAAATTATTGAGTCAAGAGGAAAATGTAGTATTTCACTGTGAAATTAACAGAGACAAATAAAATTGGAAAGGTAAATACATAGAGGCCTGCATTATTCAAAACTCAGAAGTGAGTGATGAAACACAACTTTATTTCAGCTGAGAAATACGTTGGCGGCAGTTAGCTTCTATATTTATTTATTTTTAATCCTAAGAGAAGCTTTCTCCTGGTTTGCTAAAATGCACAGTTTATTATTCCCAACAACACCCTCGATATGAATCTGTCATACTAAATATATACTATTCAGAAGGATGTTACCACCTAGTAGGCTATTCCTGAATATTTATTTAATAATCTCAGTTAGGAATAAAGAATGTGAAAGTGGTGTGGGCCAGACAATTTAACATGTGGAAAAATTCACTGGCACTAGTAGATTTTATTCCTGTGCAAATGAGATCAGAAGTTCTTTTTTCTCTCTCGTTAGTGACATTAATGTGATGATGACGACGACAACGACGATGATTGAAGGCTTTATATTAGCAATATTCTTGGCATTTTATAGAGTAACATAAGCAAAAGACTGAAGAGGAGCTGTTCTCACAACACACTAACCCATTATCTGTGGTTGAGTGTGGGTAGTTTTGAACCATGAGTTGCTTGTTGAACTGTGGGTTAGTGTGTTGTCTGAACACAGCCAGGATGGCTTGGTAACCACGCAGTGTGGCTTATTTTCTCAAACAAGCCTCCTTGAGAACTCATAGTTTGTTGTTGAGTTTCTCAGGGTGGTTAACAACCCACACTGCATGGTTAACAAGCCACCTTGTCTGCATGGCTAACAACTGCATGGTTAACACACTGCATGATTAACAATAATCCATCCTGCAGAAAATATGCTGCATTTAGGCAGTGCTAATCCATGGTTCAACAAATAACCTATGGTTCCAAACAATCCACACTCAATCATCACTAAGTGTGGGTTAGTGTGTTGTGTGAACAGCGGCAGACTTTACTCTGAGGTTACCATCTAAAATTCAAACATTTCTAATGCTGTGACAAAAAACTGTCCCGCTACATATACACACACTTTAACTATTGTGTTGACCTGTGCAAAGTTGATTTTATTTTTACAATCAGCTTCAAGTGAAAAGTGATGGGATATCTCCCAAATCTGGGCCATACGTTCTGCACTCATTCCTACCTGGTGTATGTTTTCCATTTTGTTGCCCTTTGACAAATGCCATATCAAATTGTCTTCCCTCTCCCACCCCCTCCTTAACTGTTGATCTTGATTTTGCATTAGATTATTTCAGTGTGGTTTGGTTAGTGGATTGGATTCAATTGTAATATTGAATATATGTTATCATAGTTGGTTTTCTTTTATTTGAATTAGTTGACATGCTGTACTTTAATATGTTATTGTATTTTGATATTTATTTAATGCATAAAGTCAGTCGCTTTGGGAACGATCCACTGTGGGAAAAGCAGAATATAAATACACTAAATTCAACCTGTCCTGCCTCCAAAGTCCCCAAATATCATTCTTTATGGGGCTAAAATGTTTGAATGAGGACTGTGCATGTACAATTGAATGTATACATGGCAGTTTCACATGGCTGCTTTCCCAGATAGTATATCCAGTAATTAACTGCATGCACACGTTGGATTTTATCTGCATTACTGCTCTGCGTGGACATCCAGGGACATCAGAAGCAGTTCAGGTGTAGTGGTTCGGCAGGGAGGGCAAAGTATTGTCCCTATCCAGCCTGCTGTGTTTGAGTGACAAATCTCCATCTGTGCTATTTGATCTATGGTGGCTATTTCACATGTGCAAAGTCATCAGTTGATGTTGCATGCATCACGGGCTAAACATGCCTGTGTGAACATGCTATGAACTGGTGCTTCTTAAGAGTACGGAAGTGGGTCTCCTTGCTTTCCTCTGAAGCAATGATGCAGAAGAATGCCCACATCAGCTTTGTGACATGTGTGTTGTGCTCAACATAGTCACTTGCATCATCATTCACACGTTATGCTTAATATGCCTTTCTCAACTGGGTGTGTATCTACATGGATGTTTTCATAGTGGATCTGTATCCATTGCAGAACCCACCCCTGGAATCCACACATATCTGCGACTTCACCTTATGGTGTCATCTTGACTTCCACATTGTGGGTGCCAACAGTTGTGGAGCTGGTGTGAGCCGTGCCACACGACTCTGCCTGAAGAAAAGTGTTTGCTTTTTCAGGGGTACTGTTCATGCGTTAGCAGCCTACTGCAAAACCAAGAACTCGAGTAGCTGTCCTTAGGACACATCTCAACATCACTTTTCCAAATCAGCTGTCCAAAGACAGTTACATATGATCTAAAAGGAATGTTATAGAAGAGTAATAAGGCTCTACATTTATAGCATTCTTCATGCAGCTGGCTCCACAAAAGCAGAAAGAAAGTCCCTCTTCTTCACCTGTGCAGTGACTGTGTTTAGTTTACAGAAATAAAGAACGGAAAAGCAGATGGCGCTGCTGCAGAGGTTGAGGCCTTGTCTTCCTTATTATTATGTGCATTTCACATTCTCTGTGCATGTGAGTGTGTGTGTATGTGTGCTTGCATCAAATTAGAGTAATCAGATAGTCAAATGCTTTGGGGGTATATTCAGTTCCGCATCTCTGAACTACATGCCGTGGCTAGGATTGTGAGATAAAGCATTATCAGAAATAAAAGTCACTGAGCCTAGAGTTGTAGTGACATCAGTGCTTGGATAATGGGGGAAAGGGTAGGGGGACCTTTAATATTGACAAACCCCAGCCCCCGACTCACACCAAATTTAGCCGAATCATCCCCTCTTCTCTGCTCCCCCTCTAACCCAACGAAATAATCATCATAATAATCATAGTTAAAAGAACTATGGCAACAGGAAAAGGTCACAATTATCCCATTAGTCACGTCAGTTACTGGCATCGCATCAAAAAACTATGCTGAAAACTTCAGAAACTGGGCCTACCAAAATACATCCACACCAACATCCAGAGAGCAGTCATACTTAAAACATTCTTGATTGTAAATCCCTGAATCAGTGAGAAAATAATAATTGTTCCAAGAAACAATAGACCATGTAACAGGAGGATGTAAAATTCTGGCAGGAATGGACTATACAGACAGGCACAATATAGCTGCAAAAAGAATTCACCAACTGGCCATCAAATTCAACCTCATCAAACAACCCACACTATACTATACATACTCACCTGAAACAATCATGGAAAATGGAGATCATAAAATATATTGGTACAAAACAATCCATATAGACGAGAGAAAAATACCCTATTTCTTCGATTCTAAGATGCACTTTCCCCCCCATATAAACATCTCTAAAAATGGGGTGCGTCTTAGAATCGCGGGTATGTCTTAGGGGTTTTTTTTCTGTTGGTGGTACTGAAATTTAGTGTGTGTCTTACAGTCGATGGCGTCTTACAATAGAAGAAATACGGTATACACCACTGGCCATAGAAGTTAAAGAACTATGGCAACAGGAAAAGGTCATATTTGTTCAGTAGTCAGTAAAAGACAGCATGACTTGTTCGTCTAGAAAAACCGCCACAAGCAAGAAAAGAGAGATAACAACAACAACAAACAAACAAACTGGAAAGCTTTCCACTAAAACGACCACTAAAGACAGAGACCACATCCAAGGTGCTGATGATATTTACATATAGGCTTGTAACAACATATCATCAGCGTCTCAGGACGTGGTCTCTCTTTTTGGTGGCCCCCTCTCATCCAAGCACTGGAGGAAACTGTGGGATATCTGTGTAATAAGTTCTGATTTCCATATAATAATAGATGACTCTTAATTTCCCCCTTTCTTTCTTTGTATAGTATTTATATCCTGCTCCTTCTACAAATACTTCCAGGGGGACAAAATTTAAATAAATAAATAAAGAACACCTGGCATTGGCTTAACAACATTACACTTAAATGTGGAAATTTAGGAAACAAAACCAAGCCACACTTTTTCAAGCAAATTAGCTACATCATTCACTTCTCCTTTCTTTGCAGCAGTCTGGAAAATATAGGATCCCATATTTTCTTCGCCACGTGTTCTCTTTCAAACATCCAGCATAACAGATGTACTTTTGAGAAATCGTTTTGACTTATTCTCTCTCAGTGCAGCAAAAATAGTTTTATCAGAAATTTATACAGCTATAAGAACAATACACACCCAGCAGGATTTGCTGTCTTGGGAGATAGAGAGGGGTTATAAATCATTCCAGTATGACTGTATTTTGTTGTTTGATTGCACTGTCTGACTAACAAACATTTTGCTATTTTTGTATAAGGTGTATAAGGCTTCACTTATTAGGTTATAAATATTTTCTGTACATAAGTTTGCAGGGGTGTGCAAAAGGATTCATCCTAGATGTGGTGGAAATTCTGTGCAACCACGAGAACACAGGATGGCCATTTACTCATCCTCCCACTCTGCTCCCTCCTGAAAAAAAGAGGGCAAAAGAGGACACAGACTTGCATACATTGTGCATCTGCTATTTTATATGTATAGATGCAAATTTAGAAAGAATTACTATAATTTAAATAGAAATACAATTCATCTCAGCATTGTGTCCAGGGGGGGATCTACACTATTGCTTTTGAAGCGCTTTAAAGCACTTTGAAAACGTTTTGAAAACTCTATATGCAGTGTGTCCTGGGCCCCAACAGTTGTCAAAACTGTTCTACAGCGCTTTAAAGCAGTAGTGTAGATCCCCCCCAGCTGACCTGCTCAAGTTGTGTGCCTGCTAGATCTGTTGTCTAGGTACTAATGGTTGATGGGCAACTTCCAAGGATGCCTTCAAATAGAGGACTGTCCTCTGTAAAATAGGACATATGGCAACTTTAGGGGAGCACCATGTTGCATGTCACAACAAACCAGATTTTTTTAAAAACCCTAGACTGTTGTGAGTCTGGTAGCCTGCTGGTGCCCGGTGCCTGGTAACTCCCACTGTAGGTGGAAGAAAAGTCAAACAACTGATCCCAAAGTTGTTTGCTGTGACGTGTGAACCTCTGACTTGTCTCTCCTCCAACAAGCCAGAGAAATAACCCAACATCAATCTGTGTCTGTAGCAAGCTTCAGGTGCGCCGATGCAGGGAGCCAATGCAGGCGCTACATATTCAAGGACTACTTGAATTCATGGAGGATACCAATGACTATTAGTAAAGATGCCTAAAAAGGAATCTGTGCTCAAAAACAGTATGCATCAAAATCTGGGGGCAATCAGAGAATGAAGGGTGATACAGAAATCTGACATATAAATAAATAACCAAACCACAACAGTCTTGGAATCCTGGGGCATGTCTTTTATTGGAGACCGACTGCTAGACTAGATTGACTTTTAATTGATCCAGATAGAAGTTGTTATGTTAAGGATCCACAATTCTAGTACTTTGATATTATGGCAGTTTTATCAATACTTGTGCTGTTCATTGTTTTGCATTGAATTGTATTTTGGTCTTTTAAATATTTGTATCATATTTTATATTTTGAACTGTTCTATGGCAGTTTAATTTTTAACTGTTTTTAATCTGCCAAGAAAACACTAGTTATTGGTTGGATTAGAAATGTAATAAATAAATACATAATAAAGAAAACAAAGAGCATGATGAGTTTACGTGAATTAGCCTTTAAGGGGCGCAATCCTATACATGTTTAGACAGAAAAAAATCCTACTATTCCCAGCATTCCCTAGCCAGCCATATCTAAACATGTGTTTGTTGATGTTTTTAATGCCATTGTATTCTGATATTATTTATGACTTAAAAAACAAATGAAGAAATTTCACAGAGATTTTCATACATCTATTTCCACCTTCATTTGGCAAAGTGTGTGTGTGTGTGTGTGTGTGTGTGTGTGTGTGTGTGTATGTGGCAGGGAGATGGGGAGTGGAAGATAATTTTTTAAAGAAAAGTAGCATTGCTGAAGCCATTCTCCCTCCCCAGTGGGGAAAGAAAGAATAAGGGTGCAAACCTATGCAGATTTATACAGAAAAAAGTCCTTCAACTCCCAGAATGACTGGCTGGGGGCTTCTTTCTCTGCCTAAACATGCATAGGGTTGCACCTTAAATATACCTGTCATTGTAGCCGAAATGTAGGTCCACCAGTGCAAAATGGACTATGAATTATAGATGTGCTTTAGAGTAGCCTTTTTCAGATGACATCCAGCATTCAGTGGACACATGAGGAGTGTGTTTAGGAGCAAATCGCACATGCTGATCCCTCCCCTGCTTTCTGTGGTTCAGTTGAAGGTCAGAGCAGGGCTTACCCGCAACCAGCTGCACGCACATAGGGGCTTCCCCCCCCCCCCATATGCTGAAAAAGCAGTGCTCCCAATTGTGTACAGAGCGCCCTACTCAGGTAAAACCGCTCTCTACTGTGCATGACAAAGGTTCTTTTCCAACCTTTAAAAGCCAGTCTGCAAAGAGCTGTAGTGGCACAAAGCAGCTAGAAAAGGATTTTGACTCTCCTAAAACGGAAGGTTGTATGCAAACAAGCAAGCTGGTGAACTTCTCTGCCTGTGCTGATCCTTTGTGGAGGAGGAAGCTTACTACTGCAGCAGAAATTATGCTGCCAGAATTACTCTACGGCGTGGAAAATTATTCTTTGACAGTGTTCTAGCAATAAGCTATGTGCATGTGTGGGTGTGGGGAGTAAACAGATTTTATGTGTAATGGAATGAATGCTTATGATACAGGCAGGTGAGTGGGTCTTATTGCTGGACAAGCTCTGCTCATGGAAAGTGCCTCTCCCTGATTCTCCACGCACGCCCATATTCCTGCCCCACAACTCACTCCATTCAGTGGGGTCCCCTAACCCCCTCTGATCATTTTTGGGAGGGGCTGTTGTGGGAAGTAAGGGGCAGGAAACTCTGCTTCCACCAGCCCAATTGCATGTGCCTAAATCTGGATCTAACCAAATGTTTTTATAAATAATAATAAAGCTGGGTTTATGGTCCACATTTTTTCTTGATTAATGGTGTGGGATATCAAAGTTTATATTCCCTCCATGCTTACTGGGGTGGAAACATTATTTTTAAAGTCAAGATTCACATATAATCATAACATTCCAGGAGCTGGAACTTCAAGAGGGGCGGAAAGAACTCTTAAATACCATGAGACTAAGCAGAGCCAGCGTAGAAGCACTGTGGCAGGCAGGCATCAGATGGCAAAATAATGTTTTGTTTGCCACTGACCAGTGATTAGAGGTGAATGGTTCTGTGTTCCATTAGCAGTCCCTAGAGCCCATTGCTTTTTAGTGCTCCCTTTTTTATTATCTAAACCTGACACAGGAGATGCCTGGGATACAAGTGTGATGGTTTCTCAGCTTGCCAATGCAGGCAAGAAAAATGGACAAGTTTGCAAAAAATGCTGTATACTATTATATGGCAACACAATGCCTGGTGTGTTTTTAAAGTATGTACTGGAAAGCCGACTTGTTAAATAGAAAGATTACAAGCTGTGTTTACTGAAAGAGAGGCAGAATACATAGCAAGGGCAGGATGTGGGAAATGCCAGCTCGTTATTTCTCTGACAACAACAGTAACAAAAAAGGATGAAGTAACCAGGGATTTCCCATGGTGCAAGGCAATGACGAGAAATGGCTGAAATCTGTTTACTTTGGGAGAGGCAAATAAAAATCTGACTGGGCTGCTAAGAGTAGGGTTGCAAACTGCTCATAATTTTTTTTATAGATTGTTCACTTTTCAGAAACTCCGTCAACAATAAGGAGTTGCCCATTTCCTGTGTGCAAGGGCAGAATATTACAAGCATTTCAATGCATCTTGCCTTCACCTTTAAAAATACAAATTTGAGGATAGCTCTGAAGTAGTTTACAGGAAATACTCTTTCAAAAAATAAAAATAAAAATAAAGAGTCAGCAAGTGTTTTGTAGGACTGTACTATGTAGTGTTATTTTCAAACATCCGTGTTCTCTCTCTCTCTCATATACATACATACATACATACACATGCATCACATATACACACAGTCCAGCTTGGACAGCATTAAAAGAAGATTAGACAAATCCACGAAAAATAAGGCTACCAATGGCTACTAATCATGATGGCTATATACTACCACCAGTATAAGAGAGGGTATGCCTATATACACTAGTCGCTGGGGAATACAAGCAGGACAGTGCCATGTTGCTCATGTCCTGCTTGTGAGTTTTCCATAGGAGCACCTAGTTGGCCGCTATGGGAGAAGAATGCTGGACTAGACAGGCCTTTGGTCTGATTCAACATGGCTCTTACATTCTTAGCCACCAAATGTTGTTTTGCAGAACTATAATCAATAGTGTTTAGTTATTATATTTATTCACACACACACACACACACACACACACACACACACACACACACACACTTTTGACAGAAAAATAAAATTGCCTGGTAAAATAGTAAGAGATTATAATAACCATTAGACATACTGACCTGTTCTTCAACTCCATATATAATCATTGCAATAACTTAAAAGCTGTAACAAGATATCCATGATTGGGCCATGACAGTAATAAGTGCCTTGAAGCCCTACTCATTTAGCCCCCTGATACAGTGCATGGCTGGATTGACCACAATTTGCTAGGTTAAAGGGTGACTGTCCCTTAAAAATTTGGCGCTATAATGAAATCTGAAAGGCAGCATTGTTATTACAATAAAGATTTGTGTATTGCCTTACTGTGAGCCTGTACAGACAACACATTAAGCCATGGTTAGTCTGCTAACCCTTCTGGAGCAAATGGTTAGTGAGTGTGTTTAAACCATGGTTATGTAGCCATCATGGTTAGGAATGGTTCACAAGACACGCTAAACTATAATGTTTATCTCAAAATACTTAACCACTGTGGCTTAGTGTGTTGTCTGAACAGGGTCAATATTTGAAAAGGGGGGCGGATTAAAAGGAAAGCAAATCAGCTGGGACTGCCTCAGAATTCTCCCTCCTTTTTCTGACATTAATGAGACTTTCTCCAAACCAAAGTGGGCCTAATAATTTCCTCCAAAGGGCTTCAGGAAGCCTGTGCTTATAGAATGAAACAAACTTAGCCTGACAGTGACTTACTGAACAAGGAAGGGAGGCCTCAGGACATGTGGCATTATTAGAATCCCCTTCAATAGGCTTTTATAAACGATGTCCCTTTGTAATCGGTACACAAGTGCACTGGTTGAATGTGTACGCAAGCCTATTGCCTTCAACTGTGTGAACATGACTGTTGTGATGCTGTAGTTTCTGGTATTGTGAGTGGATTTTTCAGTGCCTGCACTAATTCACTGTAAAATTACAATATTCTGGGAGTGAATGTTTCAAAAAGAATCAGCTAGACCTGAGACTAGATACTGGCAGCTGTGTGAGGAGACGTGCTACAGGAAGGTGAATTTCCTGAGCTGAGGTGGAAGTTGGGTTGTGGGAGGGAAGGGCAAACATGAACTAAACTTCCTTGACAAGAATTCCTACTAAGCAAAAAGAAATTTAGTGCTTTCCAGGAAACAGAGTTTCTCAGAAGCCTCTCAAGCAGAAGGCGCGCTTCAGGGGAAAAAGGAGGGTGGTGGAGAGAGGAGAAGCGGGATGGAGTGGTCTGTGCTTTGGAATGGCTTGCCAAACATACTAAGGCAGTAAGAAGGTTTTCTCAGTGCTTTCATGGGTCCCTTGAAACCATATTCTGTAACTTGGGCCACAATGTGATACATAATTCGTTGTGAGGCCGGCCCTAGCATTAGGCAGAGTGAGGCGACTTCCTCAGGTAGCTGATTGAGGGTGTCATGAAAGGGGAGTAACTTATGTATTTATGTATTTTATTAGTATTGTATTTATATTTCCAGGGAGTGATGCTTGTCAGATTTTCTGTCTCAGGTGTCAGAATCACCTGGCTTCTATGTCGTTTTGATTGGGTTGGGGCACCATTTACAGTTCTGCTTCAGGCAGCAAAAAGTCTTGGGCCAACCCTGTATACATATGGGGCTTCATCCAGTCCACTGCAGGTGCCCATGTGTGGAGGGATTCCCATAGCACATGAATATAGGCACTTGGTATTTCATGCCAATTATGTTGAATGAGCGGTCTATAGTCATCTCCCATATATCTGACTAGCCCCTTTCCCTGTCATATGTCAAGGAATATGAGCTTAGAGCTTAGATCACTCCATGATCAAGTGGAGAAGGAAGGCTGGACAGGAATAAAGAAGGAGCACACAGGCCTACCATGGCTTGGCATGGTGCTTTTGTATGCACCTGAGCAAATGCATCACAAGGGATGGGGAGAAACTGTGATGCCTTATGAAGATCCTTATGCCCACCAAAATGGCCTCCAGCAAGTCAGCAGATTATGCATAGGTGCTCTTATTTACTAGATGAGCTATTGGTAGGTATATATGTGGCTATGCATATCCTGTGTAAGGATGGGGACAAATTCATTGGTTTGCATTTTAATATGAACTGACTTAATTTGCATGTCTTGAACTAATATGCAAAATTATCCTTCAGTTTTTGCACAATTCTCAAATTTGCAATCCAGTTCTTCAATCAAACAAATGTATACAAAAATGTATATATTAGGGGAAATTGCATACAAAAATGCATTTCAATATCCATGCGCATGAACATTATGCAAATTTTCATGTGTTTAAAGAAATGTGCAAAAACTGATGCATAAATTGGACAGAAGAAACTTGTGGTTGAAATCATGTGACCATTATAATAAGCAAAGCAGACAGATACATGCATATCTAAGCCTGCACTCAAATTCTACATCAAGAAAAGTTGACTTCTGCAGCATATATACACAATGCACATTAAGCCAACTTGCATATATTTTGCATAATTTGTTCTTCTGCTGATATTTCTAGAAGAATGTGCAGATATACATCAGACATCCTGCTAGGGGAATGTAGTGAGTGTAGAGTGCGTAGTGGATCCCATATGCTTCTGAAGCACTTCTTCATAATTCTCACTCACGTGTTCCTTCAATTACTTCTATGGACTACTATGGGAGGAAATTAAGTTAAATTAAGTTTATTTATGACATTTATATCCCGCTTTTTTTCCTCCTTAAGGAACCCAAGGTAGAGTACATAATCCTCCTCCTCTCCATTTTATCCTCACAACCCTGTGAGATAGGTTGGGCTGAGAGACTGCGATTGGCCCAAAGTCACCCAGTGGACTTCCATAGCTGATTGGGGACTAGAACCTGGATTTCCTGACTCCCAGTTCAACACTTTAGCTACTATACCACACTGGCTAATACCATACTGCCTAATAGCTGAACCTCTCTGGCCAATTCACAAAAATTATACTTCTAGATGTCAGCTTTGTATGGTTGGGTTGAAATACTCGCCCCCTGCTGCCCACATTCACCATCCCATTTGCAGGTGGCAAAATTTGTTGATTTTATATCCCGTCTTTCTGCCAAAAATGGCACTCAAGGCGGCAAACAATGATAAAGTAGAGATTAAAACAAAATCTTAATTAAAACATAAATTCAAAGTACTATTAAAAGCAACACAATAAGAGAAATAAATAGCACTCAACCATTAAAAGGCCCTTCAGCAACCAACCAGTTCAAATGCCAAAGGCCTGCCTGAATGAAAATAATTTTGCCTGCTGTAAGAAGGATAACAGAGAAGGGGCCAAACTAGCCTCGCTTGGCAGGGAATTCCAGAGGCTGGAAGTGGCCACTGAGAAGGCTCTTTGTCATGTCCCCACCAAACATGCTTCCATGGCCAAGTGGTGACTGGGGTGGGGGGGAATCTACACTACTGAAAACGTTTTGAAAACTGTATATGGAGTGTGTCCTGGGCCCCAACAGTTGTCAAAACTGTTATAAAGCACTTTAAAGCAGTAGTGTAGATCCTGCCTAGAACCTTGATCTCCTGACTCCCAGTCCAACGCTCTAACCACTACACCACACTAGGTGTCAAGTTATTTCTGGGATGTCTGGATATGCCTAAAGTGCCTGCCCTACCATTAAGCAAAGTAAGGCAATTGCATCAAGTGTCAGATGCTGGGTGGAGGCAGCAAGGTGTTAGAAGAGAGAGAGCTGTATGCCAACAGCCTGCTCTGTGCCCCCTAATCTAGCCAGCTGTCTTCAGGTGTCATGAAGAATACTGTTCCATTGCCAGTATTGAAACAAAGATTCAACTGCCAGGCCATATGGCTTTTGTACATGGAATGGGAGAGGGCGCCATCTTGTTCTTTGCCTCAAGTGGCAAAATGTCTTGGGCCAGCCCTGGTGCCTAACAGGTATGATTCTTTCTAAGGCACTGTGACTGAGTGGCAAGAGGGGGTAGAAGGCCTGAGGAGAGGAATAAACTAGATCAGTCTTTTCTCTTCTTTCCTACTCCTACATGTCACTAGTCACTCATTCTTGCTCTCCAGCTTCCCATCCTCTATGGTTTGCCCTCCACATGTGGAGGGGATGAACTGTGAAAATTCATGGAAAAAACTGCTATATGTTACCATGTATAAATGGATGTGGAGGTTGGGTACTCAGGAAGCCCATTCTGTGAGATAGGTAAGAACATAAGAAGCACTCTAGTGGATAAAGCCAAAGGTCCATGAAGTCCTCCATTCTGTTTCCCACGGTGGCTGTGACATTTTTCAGGATCCTTCAGAGAATCCTGCCCCTTCTCCTTTAACCCAGGACCTAAGGAGGTCACTATTTATGCTGCTTAAATTATTGATTTTATAGGTTGGTGCTGAGGTCTGCCTGAAATTTGACCATAGAATGCATGTGGTCCATGGCCTGCCCATCTCCATCCTAGACTTACAGGAGTTTAACATGATGCCAATCCCTAATTCAGGATATTGGGCATGGTTGAAATATAGCCCCCACAGGGAGGAAGGCAGTGGAGTCTCTGTGTAATAGAAAATCAAATGTTTATGTGTGTTTTCTACAATTTAACGCCTAATGAAATGACCAGTCTTAAGAAACACATAAGCAAAACATGAAGGCAATCTCTCTCTCTCTCTCTCTCTCTCTCTCTCTCTCTCTCTCTCTCTCTCTCTCTCTCTCTCTCTCTGTCTCTCTCTCTTGTTTTTGCTCCTTAGCAACTGGTTCTCAGTGGCGTATTTCCTTTGAATCAGTAGATTCCATTTAGTAGCTATTGATAGCTATTGATAGCCTTATCCTTCGTGAAATTATCTAATCCCCCTTTAAAGCCATCAAAGCCAGTGGTCATCACTACACCCTGTAGCAGCAAGTTCCACAAATTACTTCTGTGTCATGTGAAGAAGTACTTTGCGTGCGTAGTCTTTAAAAAAAGTAAATGCCTAGGCATATAGTAACCGTTTCTATGATATCTTGCCAGGAATTTACTCTGCTTTCATGAGATCAAAACATTTCTCACGAGTTGGGATCAGATACCGATGCAGAGCTGGATAGACTAAAGTAATCCCAGGGCAGGGCTAATGTCAAGGGTAGGCATGGTTAGGCACCTACTGAGGGCCCACAACCCTGCATGAGCCTAATGATAAGAGCCCTTTGGAATTGTTCCTCCTCTTCACCATTGCAGCCTTCTTGTTCACCAGCCTCTCACTCTGCCCCAAACAATGGTGGTGGTGGTGGTGGGAAGGACGAGCAGTAGATTCCACTGCCTACTTGCTTACTGGCTCTCAAGCAAGTGATAGCAATGATGAGAAAGAGGATAAGGAGCAACAGCAGCAAATGACATTGGTTGTGAGAAGGTAGATTCATTGAGGGAGGGGGGCTCATTGAAGGTGTCTTGCCCAAGGCCCCTCAAAAATCTAGAGCCAGCATTGAATCAAGGCAGCATTCCTAAACATGTTGAAATCAATTGAATCCTACGTAAAAAGGATTAGGATTGGTCTGCAAATGAGAGGCCCCATTCAGAAGACACCTTAAACCACAGCTTTAACCACAGTGGTTAAGCTAGAAAACCAGGGCGTGTTCAGAAGACACTTTAAACCATGGTTTAACCACTGTGAATAAGACTTTTTGCTGGTTAAAGCCATGGTTTAAGGTGCCTTCTGAACACAGCCCGGCTTTCTGGCTTAACCACCATTGTTAAAGCGGTGGTTTAAGGTGTCTTCTGAACGGGGCCAGAGAGTGTACGGCTGATAATTTAGGACGTAAATTAGCATCTGATAGTTGCATCTCCAAACTGAGAGATTGTTCATGAATGCATTTTACCTCATGTGAATTTCCTTGGGTCTTAGAAGATATCCTATATGCAGTGTTTTTCAAGAGTCAGTTCACACATCTACTCATTCAAGTGTAGAGAAGTCAACTGCTGTATCTGCATGTGTGAACCTGCCTCACGTTTACTCCCAAGATACAGGCAGGTTCCCCAAACAATTTGGCTACCATACATCTCAACTAATGGATAACCAAAATTGATTACTTTTTCCCATGCCATCAGAACACCTGCTGGGAGGTTAGTATTCGGTTCCTGTTTTTGGTATATCTGCCGCTTAGCAGAGGCAATGAAATTATGATGCTGAAAATGGTCACAGGCATAGAGCTCAATTCCTTTGTTTCAGTGCAGAAGCAAGTAATCAGCAGTAATTAGCTCAATAAGGAAAAAAGCAAGTAATCAAATCAGTAACAGATTGCTTTCTGGGTGAGTTCCATAATAAGATCTTTGTAATTTATAATGGGTTATACATATATATTCTGGAACCAGTAAATACACCTACATTTCTGAGTTCTGGTTAATAAATCAGAAGGGGCTTCTTTTTCAAAGAAGGCTGTATTCAATACTAGTATGACAGACAAAATTATCATCATTAGGAGTTTTAAAAAATGTGCACAATTCTCGTAGTCCTTGAGGCATGTGTACATAATTAAAATGCATAAGATGAATATAGATCATATACATGATAAATATTAAAAGTAGGCTTGTAATTAATTTGACAGATTGACTCTATGAACACACACTTGGATTTCCTTACTCGTATAAACAGTGTGGGTTAAAAAGACAAACTGAAAGGCTGAATAAGGGTTTGCAAGTTCAGATCCTTACAAGATGGTGTCCCAGAGCTCTGGGATTCGTATGAATACATGAGCGATGGTCCACATTCAACTTTATGAAAGGAGTTGGTTGGAGTCAGCAGCAATAGATAAACTGCCCCTTCTGTGGAAGAGAATACAGAATACCTACGTGTCACTCCCACCCTTCCAAGGAAATCAGACGGTGGCATATGTATAGCTTTTGTCTGAGTACATCCCACCCAGCAGCTACTCTTGAGGACACACCATGACCACAATCCAGAGCATTGCAAACTGGATCCCCAATGCAGTTTGGGGTTTGTTTGGACTTTCCCCCACTATTCTCCCCTCTCCCAAATAAACAATCTTTGAAATTTTTCAAAAGTCAAAGGAGTTTTTTGAGATGGCATGCTGCAGGGAGTGTGGGACATAAAGGTTGTGCTATTCCAAGAAAAATGAAAATAAGTGAATCAGCAGGGCTAGCAGCAGACTGCAAGGAGCCCTCAGGTATAGGGCCAGCCTTAGGGGTGGGCGGACTGAGCAGTCATCCAGGGCGCTGTGCTGAAAGAGGGTGCTCAGCAGAGCTGGGGGTGCAAAGAACCAAGGGGGCACAAAACAGAGCTAAGGCTGGCGTCAACATCACACCTGCATCAGGCCCCCAAACCCTTAGGGTGGTCCAGCAAAGGTGAACATGGGGGAGGCACCAAAGGCACTCCTCACTTGGGGTGCTGTGCTGAAAGGGGGTGCCAAGCAGAGCTGGGGGTGCAAAAAATCAAGGGGGGGCACAAAGCAGAGCTGAGGCTGGCGTCAACATCACACCTGCCTCAGGCCCCCAAAACCCTCACGGTGGCCCAGCAAAGGTGAATGGGGGGGCAACAAAGGCACTCCTCACCTGGGGCGCTATTTATCCTAAGGTCGGCCTGGCCTGGCCAGGGTGCTGCCACTGCCCTCCCCCTGCCTTTCACCCCTTACCTGCTGGCCACCTCCTTCTCCCCTGCCACCACAGCTACTGCACCCACTTCCTCCTCCGGTTCTGCCACCTGCCATTGCCCTTTCTGCTGCCTTCTGCTGCTTGCCTCCTTCCCAAAAAGTTTCCCTGGGGCAGTGGCAATTTTAAATGGGAGCAGAGCCAGTGCTTGGCTCCATCCTGCACCTGTCACCCGCCATCTTAGATTACTCCAAAGGCAATGCTGGACATCAACGGGGAAATCGAAGATGGTAATTGGCAGGTAAGCAGTGGGGCTAAGCACTCCGTTCCCATTCAAAAGTGTTATTGCTCCCAGGGGAAACTTTTCCTGGTGGTGCGGGGGTGAGCGGCTGTTGCTGCAGCACTTTTGAGTAGGAGCCAAATTGCCACTTGGCTCCACTTCATGCCTGCTGCCTGCCATCTTAGGGCTTCACACAATTGGATATGGGCTCTTGTGAGCTGCCCCACCACACCGACTCCTGACACAAGCCCTTGAAATCAACATAATTGCGTTACTTTCACTCCTGAAATCTCTCTTCCAAATCCAGACCTATTCTCATTGATGTGAACATTTAAATGATGGACTCGATGCAATGACAAAGATGCTTTTAGAAGGATCCAATACAATGACTGTCCCAACACAATGTTGATAATTTGTAGTGTTATAGCAGAGATACAAGCTGATTTAAGAAATTACATTAGCTCCCTAGGGTGGTGGGTCTGTTCCACTGTGATTGTAGGAATCTCTGTTGGGTGAGTCATGCCATGCTTCCGTATCAGACGATCAGCTGAACAGGAGCCTAGGCACGGGCAAGATTTGGGATGATGCACCTAAAAGTCTGGCCACCTCAGAAACTGAAGTGATAAATACTTTGTAAAAATAACTTTTTACACCCTGTGAGTGCAAGCACACTTGTTCATAAGTAAGTTTCTCTGAAAGCAACAGGACTTAGATAGGGTGGCCTCTTACCAATCACCCTAAAAGAGGAAATGCATCATTAAAATAAGGACAAAAGAGGACACAGATTTGCTAGACATTTGCATATACTAATTTATATGTATAGATGTACATTTATAAATAGTTACTATAATTTAAATAGAAATACACCCTGCTATAGTGGAGAAGATTGTGACCAGGTGACTACTGTGCCTGTTCAGCTTGCTGTCCAGGGCAGGATCTTCACTACTGCTTTATAACGGTTTATAGCAGTATTGACAACTATTGGGACACATGACATATTCCATACGCCATTTTCAAACTACTTTCAGAGTGTTATATCCTGCTTGGTGTAGATCATGTGATGGGTAATGTCAAGGTGCCCAATTGTTGATGGGCAATTTCAAGGCTCATGGTCTCTCTTCTTGGAGTTCTTTTTCTTTAAGCTGGACTCAGACTGGACAGCCCTTCAGACAGAGGATTCTTTCAAAGACAGGAATGTCCTGTGACAGCCCTTCAAATACAAGATGGCCCTTTGTAAAATAGGACACCTGACAACCCAAGCACTTTCTTGCAACCAAATCTGACTGTGAGTAGGACCACACAACCAAACGGAAGTTGAGCACAAAGGACTTGTTTCACATAGTGAAATGGCATCATATAGGGATGGAATGTGGCAGAGTTTTTGCAGGGGTGTGTGTGCTATTTTCCAGCTGCTGCTGGAGCTATGGAAAAAATGTTCTTTCTTTCTTTCTTTCTTTCTTTCTTTCTTTCTTTCTTTCTTTCTTTCTTTCTTCTCTCTCTCTCTCTCTCTCTCTCTCACACACCCTTTCTAATGAATCATTGTAAGTACATTCCATCTTAAAAAAAACCACAAAGAATTTCCCAAAATGCATTCATTAAGGAAGATGCAGTTTTACCTCTAGCGACAACTCATTAGCAAAATAGGGCATGGGGGAAGTGGGAAATGTATAGGGTGCACAGCGCCTGAAAAATCAGTTTGCAAAACAGGCAACCTATTCAGTGAAGCTTTCTGCAGTCCAGTGTACTAAACTGCTGAGTGGCTTTCTAATCTAATCATTTCACTTGCAATTCAAATGACTTCCCAATTAAAAATGAGCTAATAAATTCTGAAATGTAAATCAGACTCCATTACCTTTTATAATTGCAATGCCAGTTTCAGTCTTCTCTTTGCTCAAATCAGTAGGTACAGGCTTCCTCAGATCTGTGTATATAAGGGATATATACTGCATTCATTTGCCTCTTTAATGAACTTCCCCATTATTCTGTATGTCAGTCAGCCTTACAAAATCGCACTTGCCATTTGCTGGCGGGTTACAAGGGATAGTACTGGTGTTCCATAGTCTGTGACTGCATGGGTGTAGCCCTATCCATGCCATAAGCAAATATATGCAACAAAGTCATGTTGCGATCCAAAATGTGTTGTTGGGGAAGTTTTATTCCAGTCAGGCTTGCAAACTGCAGATCAAAACCAACATTGGGTTATTCTAGGGTGACCATATGAAAAAGGAGGACAGGGCTCCTGATCTTTTAAAAATTGTATAGAAAGCGGAATTATAGCAGATGTCATTTGTATGCATGCAGCATCTGGTGAAATTCCTTCTTCATCACAACAGTTAAAGCTGTAGAAGCCCTAGAGTGACCAGATACAAATGAGGGCAGGGCTCCTGCAGCTTTAAGGGTTATGATGAAGAGGGAATTTCACCAGGTGCTGCATGCATACAAATGACACCTGCTGAAATTCCCTTTATCCCGTTAATGATACAAGAGTCCTGTCCTCCTTTTCATATAGTCACCCTAAATAATACCCAATCTTAGTCCCATTCATTCCAGTGGGTCTACTCTAAGTAGGACAAACATTGGCTACAATCCATTATTACTACGATTGCGCCATCAGTGTGCATAGCACTTTACAGAGTACAAGAGGGAAGGTCTTTGCCCCAAGGAGCTTACATTCTAACAATTAATGCAGGAGAAACAAAAGAGGAAGGAGAGGGAAGGGATGGTTGGGGTACAGAAGCAGGATCAATGATTAGAGAATCCAACTTGGCATAGAGCCTATATTAAGGCCTATGCTGTGGTGATGATGTTGGCAAAGGACTCACACTTTTCTTTCACCACTGTGTTTGCAAAGAGTCATGCACTGGAACTATTTTGAATAGTAAAAGGTCTGTTAGGTCAAGGGCTGGTTAGAAAAGAGCAGCCTTCTCCAAGATGGTGCCCTCCAAATATGTTCGGCTCCAGCTCCCATGATCCCTCAACACTGGCTGTGTTAACTGGGGCTGATGGGAGTTGTAGTCCAAACATTTGGAGAGCACCAGGTTGGAGAAGCCTGGAGTAGAGGAAGAGGTCTAGGTTGTCCACTGTGACAGTTTTGCTAGACTCATTGTAGATACCGACTTAGATGCCATGGATGTAGCAGATCCTAGTGATGTATGTTTGGCACCTGGGTGTCCTATTGTGATGGTTACATTTCAGTTAGTATGGCTTGAGGCTGTAGATGAGATTCTTGGGAGTATGAGATTTACCATTTGTTCACTTGATCACTGCCATTCCTCTGATTAAGGTAGCCAGAGGAGGTCTGGTCAAATGCATTAGGGGAGTGGCAAATGCCTCCTTGGAGAAAGGTATAGTAACATCCAGCCTTAAGACACTTATTGTAAGGCCTCCACTGAAGAAACCATCCCAGGATCCCACTGTACTAGATGATTTCCAACCAGCCTTAAATTTACTACTTTTGAGCAAGGTTCTTGCTCATGGGGTGGCATCTCAACTCCAAGCGTTCTGGGATGAATCGGATTATGTAGACCCATTTCAATCTGGCTAGAGGCTTGGTTCAAGACTGAGACAGCTTTGGATGCCTTGGGAGATTATTGTATATACTTGCAATTTTTTTCCAAAAAAAAATGCATTTTGAAATTACTATTTTGCTATTCCTATTTAGAGATAAAAGTAGTTTAGCTGTTACAACAGGATATCCTGATATTTTAATAACTGATGGCTGCCAAATGTTGTATTGGCTACAAATAGCAGGCAAGAAACACTACTTAGATTTTCATTCCTTAAATTGGTATAGTTAACTAAGGATCAGTTTACAATCACTATGTAGTTTAGCTATAGCTGTGTATTAGGGTAGCTTCCCCAACCTGGTACCTTCCAATGCCCACGCTGGCTGGGGAGGAGATTAGTCATAGTCCCACACATCTGAAGAGCACCAGGTTGAGAAAAGCATTATTAGTCAGTTAATCCCCGCCCAAAATAAAATCAATGAAGAACACATTGTTTAATTTACTGCAATTTAGTAAGGTGTCCTTTATGTTAGTAAATTAGTACGGAACATAATTTGCACAAACTCATACTCAAGACCAGAGAAAGTAAAAAAGTAAAAGTAAAAGAAATCTGTACAGAAATGACTTTTTATTACTCTTTATTTCATTTTTCTTTAAGCTACCTTTTATTGTTAATGAATCAAGAGACATTCAGGCCTCATAAATGGATAACGAGCAGACAATTTTATTCGAAAATTACATTCAGGTGCATGCCGTGGGAGAAGAACAGTGTTGTGTTATAATGAAACCATAGGTTATTTATGAACAATCAGAATGCATGGCTACCTTGTCAAACCTATATTTAAATAAAAATGGGAACATATCTTGCTAGCTTTCAGCATAGTTGCTGTGACTTTTCTGAATGGAAAGGAATGTTGCACATAAGGGCTAAGTAACACATTATTCACTGTCCATTATTATAGCTGAACATCCCTTTGCCAGGTAGGTGATCCAAACGGAGCAAAGTAAAAGCAAGATGTGTCTATGACATGCTTTGGTCTAATATATGGAGTGTTCAAATGCCAGCATCAACCAAATTACGTGTTTTAGATATATTTTTTATGGTTTTGTGGGTTGGTCGGGTGGGGGGAGAGTTAGTATATTGAATGCATGGGTTTAGCAGTTATGAAATAATTTGGAGATTTAAAGGTATTTATTAGCCCATAAAACATATCTAATTGGACTTGAGAGTATGTTAAGCTGACTGGAGCAACTTAGCAGAAAAGCAAAAATGAACGAGTTTCTGAGTTTCAAATTTCCAGCAGTGTTGCTCAACTTTTCAGATATGTTTCACATGAGTAACTGAGGCAAAGTGCAAAAGTAGAAAGTAGATGTCCAGTTGTTTTGGACTTCAACTTCCAGAATTCCTGACCATTGGCCATGCTGACAGGTGCTTCTGGGAGTGGAAGTCCAAAACATCTGGAGATCTACCCTCTGCCCACTCCTGTTCTAGAGGATTTTAGTGGCCTACTTCCAAGTGCTGTTGGATGAACATTTCAATCTAAAACTAAGCCAGGGTTTGGAACTGAAACAGTTTTGGTAACCCTGATGTCCACTGTCAAGAGAGAGATGGGGGAGTGTGACCCTATTGGTTCTTTTCAATCTCTCAGGTGGTGTGATGAGGAGCAGAGTCACATGCTTTCACATCCTTGGAAGCATGTGACTTTGCTCCTACATACAGGATAGGTTTCAGAAAGTTGTTTTGGCGTAGGGTCGTTCAAGATTCTATCTGATCACCTATTCTTTTTCATTTCTATATGAAGTTTCTAGGCAAGGTCTTCTGGTGTTTTTGAGTGACGTGTCATCAACAAGCTGATGATGTCCAACTCTTCTTTCCCTTTGTCATCTGAGTCCAGTGAGGTTGTGGAGGTGCTGAACTCTGGATTCAGTAATAGGCTGGATTAGGAACAATAAAATGAAGCTGAATCTTGACAAGATGGAGGCACTGTGGGTAGATGGTTCCAGGGCCTGGGAAATTCATTTATTATTTACTCTGGATGGGACTGAACTCCCTCTAAAGGAGCAGCTGTGCATCTTGGTTGTGCTTCTTGAGCCAATATTGTCACTAGAGGCCCAAGTGGCATTGGTGGCTTGGGTGACTTTTTACAAACTTTTCTTGGATAGAGGTGGCCTAGCTTTGATGATCCATGTTCTGGTAACCTCCAGGTTGGCTTACTGTAATGCCTTATATGTGGGGCTGCCCTTGAAATGGCTTGGAAGTTTCAATTACTGCAGAATTTGGCTGCTAGAATTCTGTCTGATCTATCTAAGTAGATACTTCTGTAGGAAACTACATTGGCTGCCCCTATTCACTACTTCATCGAATTCATTGGGCCGGTGCTAAGTTCTAAAGCCATTAATGGCTTGGGACCCAAATATCTGAAGGAGTGCCTCCTGTCCATGCATTAAGAAGTGGCCCTTTCCTGTTTTCTATCGATAGGACAGGTACATTATGCATCTACAAAAGAGAAGGCCTTCTTTGTGATGGCTCCCCAACTCTGGAATGCCTACACACACACACACACACGAGGTACACCTGGCACCAACATTGTATTCCTTTTGGTGCCTGGTTGAAACTTAAAACAAAAAAAATTCCCAGGCATTTGAAATTTAAATTTAGTTTAGTTTTTGCTAGTTGAATAGTTCTTACAGCTCTGAATTTTATTGCGTTGTTGTTTGAAGTTTTATATAATTTCATATTGTATTGTATGCTTGGATTGTTATGTATACAGTCTTGCAATCCAGTTTTGAATGAAGGTGTGTTGCATACTCTTTAACAAATAAATAATAGTGGGCTTATTTCTCAGTAGGTGAGATAGTTATTCATCATAGTGGGCTAACCCGAAAGCAGCATAAGCAAGCCACTTCAATGGGGACCAGTGGCAACCATCTCCACCCAATAAAAATTTCAACAACAAGATGTACACTTTCCAGTTTCCTTGAAAGCATGTGCTTTCTATATTTCAACACTACAGATCTGCATTTTTCAGTATCCTTACCCCCCACCCAATAATATAATGTTCAGGGCTTAATAAACACTAGTCACATTTTGATATATTAGCCATCCACAAATGCCGTACAAATGCCATACACAACAGGACCGGGTACATAAATACTTCATTAGAAAAAAGGTACTGTTCCTATTAAATAATTGGGAGAAGAGTCATGCTGGTTTAAATTATTCAGTGCCCCTCATTCCGTGGAACCAACAAGTAGCAAAACAGTGAAGTATCCTGTATATTGAAGTTACACCCACTCCCCCAACCTCCCATTCAGCTCCTAAGTAAAAGTCCTCCCATTTGATTTACTCCCAATTCACCGATTATATCTGGCTTTTTAGAGGAAAACTATGCCTGGCTCTGGAGCATTAACAGCTTCTGCTGCTGCTGCTGCTGCCACCCTTGCGTGCAGTGCTGCTGTGTTGCCATGTCAACTGTGCATGTCATTTGTTTACATTTGATTTGGCAGAACACTTCATGATAAGAACCAAGGTCTCAAGTGACTTTGAACTGGGGAGGGGAAGGCGGAAGGGAGAGAGAGAGGAGGAGGAGGAGGAGGATTCAGGAGGAGACAGGAGCAATGGGAAAGTGAGGAAAGGATATCCACCCTCTCCTAATCAGTACCATATCCGTTGTGCTTTGCCTAATTGCCCCCTTAGTTCTCTCAAGCCTGTTCCCTCAGAGATTGGAATGTGGGAAATTCATGCTAATCCATCACGGCTAAAGTTTGAGCAAGGAACTGTGAGGCAAACCAGTTAAGCCAAAGTGTGCGGATTTAAGTTGATTTACAGCCCCATTGACTTCAGTCATGCTGAACTTCCCTTGGATTGTGGTGGATTGGGTCTCACTGTTTCATTCTTTAATTGAGGCAGCCTTTCTCTCCGATGTTTATAATCCCCCTGAGAGGCCTGATTTCGAAGTTTTCTTTTTCCATGATGTCATCCACTTGCCCACCATGTTACTTACACTATTCTCTCCATATATTTCAATTTTAGCATTAGTGCAAATATAACTAGGATTCAAGGTGAGTTAAATACTCTTTTCATAGAAACGGTATATGTGGCAGCATAGAGAGCCAGTGTGGTGTAGTGGGTAAAGTATCAGACTGGGAGTTGGGAGATCCGGGTTCTAGTCCCCACTCGGCCATGGAAGCTCACTGGGTGACTTTGAGCCAGTCACAGACTCTCAGCCCAACCCACCTCACAGGGTTGCTGTTGTGAGGATAAAATAGAGAGGAGGATTATTTATCCCGCCTTGGGTTCCTTGGAGGAAAAAAGGCAGGATATAAATGCAATAAATAAATAAATAGCAATCCTAAGGTTTTGATGGTGGGGGATTCTGTGGCAGAGAAACCGCCACATCCTAAACACTAAATACTACAATTTAGTCTTTCCTTTTCTTTTGCTTCTGTTGTCACTAGTGGGAGGGAAAATAAGTTTACCAGCTCCAAGGCTGGCATACTTTTCTGGTCTTTCGGGGTGGTTGTGTCAGGGAATGAGGGGGTTTTGGATCCACTATGCCATTGATAACCCTGCTTTTGACCCCTGTGTTCAGGGAGTGCTGAGGGTGATACCGCAATGGACCTTCTGCCAGAGTATGGGGGAGGCCTCTAGTAGCAGATTGGGAGGTCCATGGCATCAAGCAGCCCTTCAGGTGCTCTCCCCACAAGTTTAGGGTTGCACCCTAAGTATACTTACTTAACAAGGGTAAAAGCCACAATGTAGTACATGTTCACTTATTATTACATTTCTATCCTACCATTCCTCCAAAGAGCTCAGATTAACATACATGGTTCTCATACAGACATTGTTTTATTCTTACAGCCTAAAGTAGTTTAGGATGAGAGATGCTACTACTGGGGACTATCTCAAAGTCAACTGGTAAGGTTCAAGGACAAGTGAGCATGTGAACCCAGGTCTTCCCGATCCTTGCCTGACACACTAAACCACACTGGATGTCTCAAAGGCTTATTTAATTAATTTTTTATTATTATTGCATACATTCAGTGTTTATTTAATGCATACCAGCTTCTGTAGATAGCGAGGAAACGGGAGTTGTACATATGGTCTTCATCCTGTATATTTTACCACTCTGGTTGCACAATGAAGCTGCCCTACATTCTTTTGAGTCAGACCACTGATCCATCAAGCTCAGCATTGGCTGCTCTAACTGGCAGCAGCTCTCCAAGGTCTTTGGCAAAGGTCTCCACAGATCTGCTATTTGATCTCCTTTGTGCTGCCCAGAATTTGACCCGGAGGCCTTCTGCATACAAGGTGTGTGCTCTGTTGCACGGTGACAGCCCATGCCCTGGCATTCTCTCCTAAAATTCGGAAGGGTTAGTATTTTGGAATTGAAATGCTGTTAAAACCTATCTTGACATTTGTGGTGTGCACACTGACATTTTATCTTCTGGTTATAGCAAATACTGTATTTTGAAATTATTATGGTGGTGCAGAACACAAGTAACCCCCTTATGTTCATGGCTGGAGGGGGGGCAGGATGGTGCATTGGTGACTCTCTGCTGGCCTGTGCCAACAGAAAGGAACACTGCTGGGGGTGGGGGGCATGCGCTTTGCATCCAGGTGAGCAGAAATCTGTCACCAGTGGTTCTCCTGCTTGCAGAAGCGGGGAGAAACGGCCAAAAGCAGGCATTCTGTGGGCAAGGAGGAGCTGGCTGTGGATTCACTCCGAATTGCTCTGCCCATCATCTGCTTTGCCCATTGACCATGCCCCTGAGAGTCCTGAGTCTGTTCTCTTTGCAAATCCATTTCCCCTATTTTTTTCTGTCAGGTGTTGAAAGGTATGCAATTGTTGCCCACTGAAAACCTGAGATGTGCTGTTCCTTAAAGAGATGCATTTTTATGTCAGCCCTTTCTATGACTGTGTTGAGTGAGGCACAGCAAAGACATCAGAAAAGGTTTCAAATAAGTGGAAACACCAGTAGCCGTCTTGCATGATTAATATCCTGCAGAGTGAGTGACTATGAGAAACAATTTATGAATAGAAGTGGGGAAAATAAGGTCAGTGTGATCACTTCATGTACCATTCTCTTTTAACCTTCCTATCTGGCACTTTGGTCAAAAAGACCTTTGCCTGCAGCAACGTATTGGTTCTTGCGAACTCTGTTCTGTATCACTTACCTACCGTCAAAAATCCTGAAAGTCAATGCATCTCGAGGCTATGAGAAAGCAGGGAAGAAAAAGCTCTTCAAGAACTCAGCAGACAGAAACTGCAGCACAACTCCCCTTCCATGCTCTACATTGTGAGAATCAGCAATAACTCTTGCACACTTCCGGTTTCAATGGGACAGTTATCCTTTGAAATTTAGAGTGGCTTCTAGCATACGTGTTGCACAGTTCTGAAAACAACCAACAGTTCCTGATGTCTCACTGCGTTTGCAAAAGCTAAGTAACCTAGCTGTGCGTGATACATTTCCAACAGTCCCATGCACATTTATGCTGTTCACTGTGATTACTCCCAGATAAATGTGCATTAAAATGGCACCCTAAAATAGAAAATTATTTCAGTCCGTTGAGTGCACTCTGTGAGTGTGCACGCGCAATGTGCTTGTAACACCTACATTGCCACAAACAAAAGATTGCTGGCATGCCTTTTCCAAACCATGTAGTGGTAGGGGAAAGTCACATAACCTGTGCTATTTGTCATAAAAATAATAAACATTGAGCGTCACCATGGAGGGGTGAAGATCTCGCAATATTTTTATCGCGAAATTTCCCCTTTTGTTCAAATGCGGCGAACAATGACCTCAGAGGGAGAGGTGTTGCGCCCACCATTTTGTTTTGTTTTTTTCTTAAAGAAGAAGATGTGCACGAGCACTCGTGTGCAAAAGGTAAGGTTTTTTTAAAAAAATAATTATTATTTTCCACGCTCCCCCCACCCTCGATGGGCGCAGTGCTCCTGAGAATCTCTGTGTCCGTTGTGCGTGTTCGGGCTCCTCATGAGGAACCGGGACAAACTGCGATGCGGTCCACATGTTCTGCAGTCTCGGGCTCAGCCCGAGACTGCGGAGAAAGCGGGCCTAAAGTGTAGGGCGAGATTCCGGGGCAAGGGAGGGATCATCCCTCCCTGATCCCAGGATCCCCTGTACATCATATGGACGCACAGGGACGACCCCAGGGATCGCCCAGGGATTTCGGCCTGTCTAGCGAGTATCTATGGATTTCGCCCTGTCTAGTGAGTATCTACGCCCATAGTAACATTGAAACTCTTGATATTGGAGCATAAGTAAAAATCCAGTTGTAAACATGTTTACTTGGAAGTAAATCTTACTGATTCAGTGTGATTTACTTCCTAGTAAATTTATTGTGGATTGCAGCCTTAATGCATCCCAGAATCCATTGTTTGGTTGAATGAAATTTAAATGTTGTATTTAGAGAATGAGAAAGTTAAGCTAAGAACCTATAATGGGGAGCTAATTCCAACTATTAGTGCATGTATGTTAGACACCAAGGGCATATAGTAAGTGTGTATCTTGTAATGGTTCTTTGAAAATAAGCGCTTATTATTGGATGAAGTTGTGCAAATATCTATCTATCTAAATAAGTGTATGAAAAGGTTAGATGCTGTTAATCAACAAGTTACCAGCATCATATAGGATCAGTTAGAACTTCTCTAAGTTCTCAGCCGAATATAAAACAGCTCCTTGAGTCAAACACTCCCACCATTCATGCTGTAAGGAAGATTCCTTTTGCCTTAAGAAAAAGGCTGAAAAAGTAACTAGACAGGGTGACTTGACCAGGGGGGAGGGGGAAGGGATAGAAGATCTAACTTCCTGGGTTAAACTAATTTTTATAGAATAAAAGGGAAGACTCATAAGGATGCATTGAGTTCCTAAATAATTAAATATATTAAAAGGAAACAGTCCCATTTTCTCATCAGGGATGGAATCTTTGGAGATCTGGCCAAAAAAAAAAGATACTTTCCTACTCCAAATTTCTCTCTGGGAGTTTTGAAATTCCCTTGGAAAAGGATAGTATAAAATTATGCATTTTCAGTACACTCTTTGGAACGTCCTGCTTTTGTAGGCTTCTATTTGGTTTATGTTGTTCTTCTGAAGTCTTTTCAGAGAAAGGTTCAACAAATAATTGAGAGGCCTATGGTGTATGTTTATGTCTCTAAGGAAAGGTAGTTGGAGCCCAACAGTGGCAGGCCTGTATATTTAAACCTGGGTCAGCCCTGATGATATATAAAGTGGGGAGGGGAGAAGCCAATTTTTAAAACAACCAGGGGTATAGATAAAGGAGTGGAATCTGGTTTGTTGCTGTGAGAATAAACTGGGATCAAACTGTAGTTTCTGATCCTGGTTTGTTCACTAACTAGACAAACCCACTGTTTTCCAAATTCAGATGTTATGTGGAATAGTGGTTAGATTAAAATCAAAAGTGAAAATTTCCAGTCTTCTCCACTGAGGATAGCTTTGGCATTATGCTCTAGCAATGAATGTGAATGTCTGAGGAATAAGCACAGCAACTTTTCATACCTCTGGTGTAACATGCAAAAGCTGAAGTTATGCATCTCTTCCACAATGAGCTGCTTTTAGAAATTAACCACTGCTTATTTTGAAACATAGCGATGCCATCACAGATGCATATAAATCAGACTTTAATCTTTGGAAGTTTGTTTATGCAATGAATTATGAAAATGCTGTCATATGACACTGTTTGTCAAGAAAGAAACTCAAAGAATAATTATGGATATTGGGCCTTCTGACTGTTGAAGTTCAGCCAACAAGAAATTGACTGAAGTTATGGAGAGAGGAAAAAACAAAGAGCAAAAGAATAATAATGCTAATGGGAAATACATGATAAACGATAGTTATTTTTCACATTGATATAAAAATGGAAGCAAAATGTCTTCATTTATATTTGTGGTATGTGTGTATATGTCTCCTGAAGCTCCTCTACATCATAAACCAGATTGTTACCAGTAGCCCAAATTATTAATGACTTATGGCTGTAAAATTTATATATTATTATATCAGGCTGGCCAGCCAGACATTTGGGTTTGAAACATACCAAGGCCTTAGCTAGACCTACCTGTATCCCGCGACGGAGGAGGAAAGATCTCGCGTTGTATTTAACATGAGATCCCTCCTCTGTTTACATGTAATGCGCAACGACCTCAGAAGGAGAGGCGTTGCGCCTGCCATTTTTTATTTTTAAAGGGGCAGCAGCGCACGAACGCTCGTGCGCAAAAGGTAAGTGTTTTTTAATTTTAAATTACTTTCACCGCTCCCCCCCCACCTTACCCCCAATGGGTGCAGCGCTCCTGACAAGTGCTGCGCCCTGTGCGTGGCTCCTTGCGAGGAATTGCACGGAGCTGGGTCAACCTGTGGCACCCGGCCACATGTTCCGCAGTCTCAGGCTCAGCCCGGGACTGCGGAAAAACCAGGGCCAAAGGCGAGGGCGAGATCCCGGGGCAAGGGAGGGATCATCCCTCCCTGATCCTGGGATCCCCTGTGCGTCATGTGGACACACAAGGACAATACTGGGGTTCGCCCTGGGATAAAGCCCCGTCTAGCTATGGCCCAAGTCTGTCTGTCTGTCTGTCTGTCTGTCTGTCTGTCTGTCTGTCTGTCTGTCTGTCTCTCTCTCTCTCTCTCTCTCTCTCTCTCTCTCTCTCTCTCTCTCTCTCTCTCTCTCTCTCACACACACACACACACACACACACACACACACACACACACACACACACACAGAGAGAGACAATGCATGCATGCACACACAAACGTCTACCAAAAAGCAGTGGTGGGGAGCCCACCTTGATTTATAATGAATTATTTTTTGCTGTTAGTTGACTGATAAGCAATGAAACTTTGTGCACATGCAACATCCATCAAAATTGACTATTTTTGCCTGGAAGAACACTTCTGTACCCAAATACCAATGAGAAACAGCCTCCCTTAGGTGAATGCCAGCTGAGAAGCACTCTAAATTCAGAACCCTCCTTATCTCCCTGTATTACCCCAGCCTGTACATCTGTTTTGTGTTACATGCAGAATTTGGTAGTGGCATATGCTAATCAAGCTAATGTTGTTTTCACATTGCTTTAGCCAGCTATCTGGGGGGACTTATCTAATACATTTCAGACACCAGGGCAGGTTGAGATTGGGAGGGATGATAGATTGATCCCTGGATAGTGTATTAACTGAACAGCATGAAGTAGGCAGGCAGAAAAGATGACCGTGGTGCGTGAGAGAGAGGAGAGGGCATGGAACCTTGCAGTGAGGGGCTCGCCATCTTGCATGTAGTTAGCCATTAGCGGCAGTAATCTGATTACAAGGCCCTAGGAGCTGGAATAGTAAATGGCTACTGCAGAGGGAGCTGATTATCATGACCTCTGGGAAAAAAGAAAAAGAAATATTGCCTTTGCCCTTAAAGATAAAGCTGCAGCTGCTCCTGAATTCAGCTCAAGAAGTATAATGTTGATCTCCATATATAATTGCAAAGTGCTATCAACTGTGGGCTATCTGGCAGACACGAGCGGTTTGCTATTATGGCCGCCCAGTATCCCAGTAAATGCAATGGAAGAACAACAGGTGATTTCATGAAATTCAGCATATGACTGACTGCATTTACTGAGTGTTTCAGCAACAGATATATAATAAATCACTTTATTAGGAGAAACGTATTCCGGTTTCCCTCAGAGCCAAAATGGCAAGATTCCAGGGGGTGCATAATCAGTCTCCTAATAGCTTTTTTAAAACACTGAAATAGGGAGGGACACTCTGAATCTTGGTGGGTTAGTCACTGAGAGAGGACATGCTTCCCCCTTTCCCAGTGGGCCATAATTTTCTCATTAAACTCACCCCCCCCAAGCTCCTGTCCTACCTGTGGGAGAAAGATTCAGGGTGCCCATATATTTCCCTCAGGAAAGCAGTTAAGCAGAGCCTCTTCCCATACCATTACTTCAGTGAGATACATACACATTTGCAACTGCATTTCAGTAATAAAATAAAATAATGCTGTCAGAAGACTGATTGTGCATCTCCTGGCATCTCATCTAGTTTGGCCCTCAGCTTTCATGTGTTCTCTTCTTCATTTTCATTTCTACCTAGCTAGCTCATTTCGTTTCATTTGTTACATTTTTATGCCGCCCGATAGCCACAGCTCTTGGGGCGGTTTACAAAGATTAAAAACCTTAAAAATACAATGTTATACATAGTATAAAAACCATTAACATGTAAACACACAAATGTACTCACGTAGCTACTAAATATATCGCTATACCCCAATTACTTGTAAATGAATGTAGCTAATGTTTCTGTACCTTTGCGTAGGTGAATTGAACATTTCTATATCTCTCAAATATAGAACCCACTTTTAAAGAAATTGTTGGGCAGTCTTGTCTGTGACTTTGGACTTCAGCGTTAGCAGTCCCTGCAACACACCTCCCTTGTGCTTTGATGGCACATGTACAAGTAAAGCTAAGAATGCTAATAGAATGAAACAAACAGCCTTTTAAAAAATTAATATAGAGTTCCTAGAAATATGGCTCTTTAATTCAAATGATCTGATGAAACATGTTCTCTGGAAGCAGGATATAGGCTCAGTTCAGATACCATGGAAAACTGGTAACAGAGGGTGAGGGAATTGGGAGCATGTAAATCCACAGCACATATCAAACCATGGCTTAGCCATGACATCTGGACCAGGGCATTATCTCTTGATGGCATGGCCCTCAGTGGAATTCTAATCTTAATCCCTGGCTGCTTTGGGCCAGACCATTGGTCCATCTTGGCCACTAGTCTGATTTATTTATACCACCCAATAGCCAAAAATGTCTGGGAGTTCACAACATTACTGGTAGTTCTCTGAGCTCTTTCTCAGCCTTGCTACCCGAGTGGCCTGCTTACCGTGATACAGCTCTGGGGATTTTGCCAGGGTCAATTCCAAAGGCAAGGTCAGTAGGCAGTCCAAATGCAGGGAGGCCCAGAGAAGTCAAGCACAGGCATTGTTCCAGCAGCTAGAACTGAAGGCTTAAGCCTGAGCCTTCAAAGCCCCACCTAGAGCACAGCTGCAGGCCTCAGTGCCACCTAAGGAATGGTGTACTCATGAGTAAAGCCTTGTTCATGATGATACCTTTATACATGAGGTGTCCTTATTCCTCAAGCAGGTACTTCTGCATCTGGTAGCTTGCCAAGACTGCATCTTAAGGTCTCTATGCGCCCTGAGGCTATATGACCATTCCACATCTGTAAGTCTAAGAGGAGGGTTCTTGTGTCTTGAAGGGAATGTACAATGGCCATTTTCCCCTGAAGGTCATTTGGCAGAGGCAGCTCCTCCATGATGTTTTGTTTGGGGGATTCTTGGTCATCCTCAGAAGAGAAGTGTTCTAAAGGGGACATGATACAGAGAGCCTTGGAACTGATGAAGCCAATGACTGAATTTGGAAACTCCGACAAGAAGAGTGTGTGCCCTACCACTGAGATACAGGCCTTCAACAAAGATAAAATAACATAGAAGGCAAAGGGAGGCAGCATAAGTAAAAGGTGTATAACTTCTATATAAAATGGCAGATGTCAGGTGTAATAAAATCAGCTCTATATTTTATCACTGGGATAAGCAACACCTTCATATAAATATAAAGCTTCTCTGTGTATACTGAAGAGACCTTGTCAACTATGTTTATAAGATGGCTGAATCTTCACTTTTTTATTTTCAAACCTGACAAAGTAAAATAAAACTTGGCTCGTACATCCTCAGAAGTATTCTCAAGCATTTAATAATGCTTTCTCTCATCTAGCTCCCTGGTTCAAGAAACAATAGGATAAGAGAACTTATGTGTGTGCATGTATTTAAATCAAATTCCCATATGTGCACAGTTCCTCCGAAAGGAGTACATTGAACCCATCCTATTCCATAGTCACAAGAGTCCATCAATAAGTGCAGGCAACTTTTATTTGTAAATCTTTGCACTGAGGCAAAGCAAGCATATAGACTTCTAACTTGGGGCAAGGAATTACTCCTCCCCCTCCTTCCCCCCCTCCGGCTTTAAATTACAAAAATGTCCAAGTCTCCCCTTTTGAAGTACTGCCTTTTCAGTTGGCAACTTTGCCCGGTTTTCCTTCACAGGAGGTTGTCTCTCTAGACCAAGCAGAAAGATCTGCCTGAGGTCTACCCACCAGGAATTTTTGTAAAACGCCCAGGGCTATGGGGTGGTATTATAAATGCAATAAATAAATAAATAAATAAATAAGTCCCTCAGCAAAGGAAACCTGGGGGTGGTGGTGGCTGCGGGTAAAGCACTCCTCCAGCATCCGCCTTGGCAAAAACAGTGGGTGGGTGGGCCCTCCTGCAAGCCACTCTCACCCGCCTGTCTTCCCTTCCTTGACTTTCGCCAGCTCTCTCTTCTACCAGCTCCTTCCCCGAGCTTAGCAGCAGCAGCAGCAGCAGCACCTCGATGAAACGCTGCTGAGGCTTCATTCTCCCACAGCTGAGCTGGGAGGCCCTTATCAGCTTTAGCCCTTCCCACACAGTGCTCCCGTTTAACTTTATGCACAGGCTCAGCTGCCTGCTGCCTCTCTGCCTGGGAGTCTTCAGCAAGGGAAGGAAAATGGCTTGGCCCGGTGAGTCCTGGTGGGCTGTTACACCATATTATACATTCAAATAGTATCCTGTAATCATATTTGCTTGACTCTTTATTTTTTTGTGTAAACAGTAAAAAATAATTTGAAATAGGATGGGGAAAATTTAGAAATGAAAAGAATCGGTGACAGCTTTAATTTTATTCATTCTCTAGGAAGCTCTGCGTTGCCTGCCAGTGAGCTTCCAGGCCTTATTCAAGATATTGGTGCTAGTATACAAAGCCCCAAACAGCTCCCAAATCCAAGTACTTGAAGGGTCAACTGCCCTAGTACCAACCAATCTGAGTTTTAATATTGCCAGAGGAGGCTCCGCTGGTGGTGCCCATGCAGAGCATGGCTTGTGGGGGATAACATGAGAAGCAGGGCCTTTTCGGTGGCAGTTCTCTTGTTATGGATATCCCTCTCTGTAGAGATAAAGCTGGCCCCCACACTGATGTGTTTAGACATCAGTTAGAATGTATTTATTTCTGCACATTTTTGGAATACAATGAAAGTTGATGGCAGTTATTTAGTTCTGTTGCTGATTGATGTTAATTATCTGCTTTTTAATTTGTTATTTTATCTATGTTTTTAGAATTGGTTTTAATGTTGGCTTTTGCATTGCGTCAGTGTGTTGTAGTGGCTAAGGTGTTGGACTGGGAGTTGGGAGATCTGGGTTCTAGTCCCCACTCGGCTATGGAAACCCACAGGGTGACTTTGGGCCAGTCACAGACTCTCAGCCCAACCTACCTCACAGGGTTGTTGTTATGAGGATAAAATGGAGGGGAGAAGGATTATGTACCACCTTGGATTCCTTGGAGGAAAAAAGGTGGGATATAAATGAAATAAATAAAAAATTACTGACCTGTGCTCTTTTGAGAGCAAGATGCAAGAATGGCAGGTAAATTAATAAGTATTTCTTGTTTGCAGCCGCCCCCAAATGACAGGGAAAATATCTGAACATATCTGACGGAGTGGTGTGGCATGTCTATTCTTCATGGCTGAGCAACTACAGTTTATCCTCCCTCCTACTCACTTATAATTAAGAATCCAGGCTTGCAGGGCATATGGCATGACCATTCATACAGCCTGAGCACTACACCTCTCTCTTTAGAAATGAAGCATTGCTATCCCACCTCTTTTGCCAGCATAACATGCAATCAAAAATGTGCAATGTTCGTCCATAAAAATCTATCCCTGGTTTTCTCCATCACCTTTATAGCACCATCTCCTAAAAGTGCTCTCTGGTCACTCTCCCCCACCTTGTCTCAATTTTTCCATGCTTTGCTTCCACTCAGGGCTACAGTGTATCAGGACTCAGCTGAGGAACCTGGTTTTATTAATAGGGCCAAACCCAGGGAGTTCCTCTTCTCCTTCTACAAACTAGGACTACAACTTCAGCATGTGATGATGGAAGTTACAGTACAACACGTCTGGAGGGCAAGAGTCTGGGGAAAGTGTGGATACAAAGGAGTTGGCGTTGACTCCATCCATGTCAGACAACGAGTTTGTCATAAAGGCGGCACAGAAATAATTTTAGATAGATTTAGATGGATGGTGGCAATTCAAGGTTAGCTCATTTGTTATGGCATGAGCTTTTGTAGTCAAGAAGCTCTACTTCATCAGATCCACCTCTACCAGTGGCTCATAAGCCCATGCTACTATGTCACTGCCACAGAAAGGACGGAGGGGTGTGTGTGCTGATATAGCAGTATCCATGCATAATAGGATGGATTCAGGACTATATATGGTTATAAGACAGAGGTCGTGTCAGCAGCGATAGTCAACAGTGGGTTATTAGTAATCTCACAATTAGTTATTTTGCAGGCATTCCCCATACAATCAGAGAAGTAACCAACCATGCATGTGTTGTAAACAATTGTGAATGGATTACTAATCCACAGTGTATTGACTAACTCATCCCCCACTTGCCCTTCTCCTTTCAGTCCTCCCACTTGTAGGCCATCATCCCTTGCAGCCAAAAATGCTGGCTCAAGTAGAGTGTCAGCTGCCACTTTGACTGCTCTTGCCTAGTGACTCTGTAACTGATGAAAATAACCAATGGTGCCCTCCACATGACACAATAACCAATGATGGCTTAAATAACCCACTCTGCACATTGTTGGTTATTTGTGTGGGTTATTTTGGCAAAATAACCCACCATGGGTTAAAGAATAGTTCTGCCACATGACACTGGCGCACTAATCAACGGTTGTTCCCATTCTGTTCCTATTACCCCCCAGTTGATTAGCATGTCATCTGAACTCAGTCACAATAACCCATGGTAGGTTAAATAACCCACTGTGGATTATTTGTAGTATATAAATAATTATTTGTATTGTAGATAACCTTTGTAGGTTATCGTGTCATCCAAACCCAGTCCCAGATGCTCTGCCTCACTGCCTGTCCCTGAACGCCCCCTGTATTTGCTCAGTGGGGAATGTTTTGGTCACATGAACACCACACATACGCACAAAAACTCACCCAGGCAGGACTGCGAATGAAGGACTGGAGGAGACTTTGCAAGTAAGCATGGACTCTGAATAGGCCTTAGCCACACAGAGAGTAATACTGCTGCTGTGCATCTATCTGAACAGCTTTGTCTTACTCTGTCTTATTCTTGCTTCTCAGATGTGGGAGGTAGGTATTAGCCCAGGTCAACAGGGACACTGTAGGATGAATGAGGGCAACAGAACAACTGATCTCCCTTTTATATCCCTGAGTGGGTCTTTCTCAAACTCTTTGCCCTTCCTTATGTGGTGTCCTCACCTGGACGCCCTTGACCACTGTGACGAGACAGTGTAGTGAGAGAGAGTGCTGTATAGTGGTTATTTATTTATTTTAGAATATTTATGAACCATTTTAAAAATCCTGAAGTGGTGTACTGCAAATGACGAAATAATACATCACTATGATAACAACATTTAGGTTAGTTAATGGTTGGGAAAAGCCAGGGTAAACAAGTAAGTTTTAAATAATCATTTAAAGAACAGAATCATCAGTGCTTGATGTATGAAGTGAGGTCATTCCAGAAGGAGAGTGCCACCACTGAGAAGGCCCAGTGCTGTGTGGCTGCCAGATGGGACTCTGCAGGATGTGGTATGGACAATAAGGCCTCCCCTGAGAATCATAGTGGTCTAACAGATCTATATAAGGGGGACGTATTCAGCAAATTATATGCATATGGCAAGGTATTCCATTCAACATTGCTGCAGGATTCTGCACTAGCTGCATCTTCCAAACCAGCCAAAAAGGCACCCCCCCCCCCGTAGAGAGCTTTGTTTAGAGTCTTGTACTAGTGCTGGCGAGACCAAGGTTCAAATACCCACTCAGCCATGAAGCTTACTGGTTGACCTTGGACCAGTTGCTGTGTAACTTAGCCTAATCTTCCTCACAGGGCTGTTGTGAAGACGGAAGGAAGAACTATGTATGTCACGCTGACCTCTTTGGATGGCGGTTGGGGTAAAAATCTAATAAATAGCAATCACCATTACTCTACCCCCTTTTCCTGGTGTCTATCCCATTCACCCAAAAATAATATAGTTGGTGCATGGCTAAGATGATGGTTCTGCAGCTGATAAAGCATTCACAGAACTAAAAACCAAACAAATAAAAAACACCACCTAGCCACCCATTTCCAAAGTCTTCTCCAAAACTATGAGGGCCAGAAATGTAATTTTCTCAGGGTAAGTATATGTGATCACCAGTATTCTATAGGGTTCCCCCCCACACACACACCAAATAGATTTCTTCATATGCTTTTAAAATGTATTTTAAGGAGCGCCTGCTTTTTCATTTTTAATTCTTGTTTTGAGCCTCATACGTTGTATGCTAAAAATAAAAACATGTACATCAGTTTCCGTTCTCTTCCTACCCTATTTTCCCTCTAGTCTAGCAAGAGCTACAATCAGCTGCTGTGTCATGATGGTTTGCTGCAAAGTGGCAGCAGCAAGTGTAAAAAAACACAACCCACCACAACCACTTAATTAATAATGTTGGTGGGGGTTAAATTTGGTGATGGTGAAGGGATGCAAGTTTGAGGTGTGTGTGCGTGGAGAGACAAGGAGGTCATTAGAGCACTAAAAAATGACATCTGAGCATATGTAACCTTTCTAGGATAGATGACTTGTGATCAATAGTCTGCATCATGTTCATTTTGACCTTATCATGAGCCTCCCTTTAGGACGATAAAGGAAATATAATTATTCCTTACCAGTGTGTTGTTCTCAGTAATGGGTTGAGGCAGAGAATTCTTATATTTTAGCTGTCTTTTTTAAAAAAATGTTTGGAATTAGGAAATTATACTGTGAGTATTCACATCTCAATGACATTTTAATGAAAAGGGGTGAAGTCTTTTGTTGGGGCGGGGCATAGGAAGCTGTCTTATACCAAGTCAGACAATCTTGCTCAGCGTTGTCTACACTGATCAACAGTGGCTTCCCAGGGTTTCTAGGCAGAGGTGTCTCTCAGTTCCACGTGGAGATGCCAGGGATTGGGTTCTTCTGCATGCAAAGCTTGTGTTCTACCATGGCATTTCATTTATTCACTACTGTAACCGTATGAAATGGGCATTATGGTTCCACTTTTATAGACTGAGGTGGAGAGGATCTGAGACCAAGAATGAGTGTTATGCCCGGGGCCATCCAAACATAAGGGACATGGAGACCAGAGAGATGTGAAAACTGTTATCTTATCTTTATTTATTTATTACATTTATATACCGCCCCATAGCCGAAGCTCTCTGTACAAGCGCCATCAGGGCCACTTTCGGTTGTCAGAAATAAAATCCTATCTCCTCCATACTTTTGGTTGTGGAGACAGTCTTCTTATTCATCCATACACGTGATAATGAATGGTGCTGTAGTGAGGAGAAAAAGGAGAAGGAGCCATAGCTCAGTGGTAGGTTACCTACTCTGCATGCAGAAGGTTCCAGGTTCAATCCAACCTCCAGGTAGGTTGGAAAAACTTCTGCCTGGAACCTGGAGAGCAACTGCCAGTGAGTGTCCACAATCTGGGCTTAGATGGGACCCATGGTGACTGGAGACAAGTGACAGCTTTTTGAGACAGCTGAAGATGACATCATTATCCCAATGGTGTATACCAGGAGCAGGCAACTTGGTGGCCTCCAAGTGTTTTTGGAGGACAAATTCCAATAATCCCTGACCATTGGCCATGCTGGCAGGCATTTATGGAATTTATAATCCAAAACATATGGAAGGCACACATTCATCCCACTATCATCATCTGTGTTCATGGGTTTTGCAGGTTCTTTTCAGTGCTTTTGAACCGCAGGAAAGCCTATTTGACCAGTCACAATAGTGCTGAATAATAAATGAATGTCCACATCTTGGCTCCTGTGCTGAAAAGAGGTAAACTTATTAACCTAGCACATGCACCGTTCTGGGTTACAACCTGAGAAGGGGACATGCTGAGATAAATTGGTCAGTGCATTAGGCATTGGAAATAAGAATTCTCAAAAAAGGATGGAATGTGTCAAAAATGTAGGTGTTCCATAGGGTGAGAAGCAAAAGCTATTAAGATAGTTGCTCAAAATGTATGACATGGCCCCAAAGACAGATGTCACGGAGAAGTGATTCTCTAGTTGAGTCACCTGCTGTTTGAACTTGACACAGCTTGACCTTTTGAATCCAGAGCATTGCATTCTCTGTTTGTTAACGTGTATGTTTTTCAACAGTTTTGAATGGCTTCTCCTGAGTAACTGATAAGGTTTAAGAAGATCTTAAACTTCATCTGACGCCTGCAGATGAGGTTTAAGAAGTTTGAACACTTTGGAAATTACATCCATCCTTAACCCCTGGCTGGGGATGGTGGGAGTTGTGATCCAAGACATGTGGAGGGCAGCAGGTTGAGGAAGGCTGCTGTATACAGAGGAAGGAAATGAGCTTGAGTCAGTATATTCCAGCAGATGAGATTTAATGAACAAAATAGGCACTGCCTATTTGAATGTGTTAGAAGAGTGTGTGAACACGTTTTAAACACTCAGTTGTCTTAGCAGCATATCTAAATAGAAGTGGGTATATAACTGGGCCTATGCTTAATGTAATGTATAGCTCTTTGTGTCTGTAGACTGTGACTTTGGACTGGGTCATTTATATCTCTCTGGAGTGACTATTGAATTCCCCTCAGCCAGAAGAATTCCCATTAAAAGGCTGTTTCTTGACCATTTGTGTGGAATGCATAGGCTATTTGTAAAGCAGTCGCATTAAGCAATGACATTTACTGCAGGGAAAACTGAAAACAAATTAGGAAAAAAATCAAACTGGATGTCTCTCTCCACACCCTCTAAATCCTACCCTTGGCTTGTTAACGAGGAAATTTCAAAATTATGAAAGGAAAGACTTGCTTTTCTGATGATTCTCTATTATCCCTGCCTAAGGGAACACACTCAAAATCACTTAACTTAGATTAGTTACTCCTCAACTTAACATACTTTTACGGTCTTTTCACACTCAGTAATTTCTTCTATATTTTAAGAACATGCTTTGGAGTTCACTAGGCCTCACCTCTTGACTGCTATGAGAAGGCCCCAGTAACCATAGAGACAGTTTTGATTGCTTTTAAAAAAATTCACTTTTTAATCCTCTGTCACAGGCCCATTTTCATCAGACCTACTGAATCAAATATGTTAGGGCTGGAGAAACCCTTTGGCGTAACTAGGTTGAAAATAAGCTTGCCACCTACACAGGCTCATTCGGTTTTGGCCAGTCTTGGGCCTGGAAATCATCGCAGCAGCTGTTTTTGTTTTCCCTCAGTGTATAGAAAAACAAACAGTCACACACTAAGGAAATTGCAGTTCTTCAAATAGACGTAGTGGAACTTGTCGGGAAAATGAGAAACAATTTCACCAGAAAAGCCGGCTTCCGTTAAAACATGTTAGACAGTTTTCCATCCTTGAATCACCAGCTGTATTTTGCATAGGACCCATAAGCCAAAGAGAGAGGTGTCAGGCAGAGCTGGGGGATGGATAAGAGCAAATGTGGAAAGTAGCAGGATCCAAAACTTGAATTAATGTTTTGCTCTTTTTGAGTTTCCTGTCCAATTTGTTTTTGAGTTTTCACTGTGGAATATATATCGTACCTTCCACTGAATGTTCAAAATAATAATGATAAGGAAAGACTGACAATCCCACATACGTATAGGGTGGCGAGGTGTCTTAATTTATAGAGGACAGTCCTCTATTTGAAAGCCTGTTCAGTCCAAGTCAGGTTTAAATTTAAAAAAAAAAAACATACACGAAGAAATGGAGAACAGGCCTTGAAACAGGCCATCAAGAGTTAGCACCTGGTCATCATACTGAGCAGATACAAAGTCTTCCTCATTATGGCAGGATGTATTGTATTTCTATTTTCATTATAGCAATTATTTCTAAATTAGCATTTAGACATATTTATTATTATTTTTATTTTTTTATTTTTATATCCCACCTTTCTTGTATTGTGAAACTCAAGGTGGTTACATGCGGTTCCCAGGTGGTCTCCCCTCCAAGCATTGACCAGACCCAGGCCTGCTTAGCTTCAGCAAGGCAACGGCCTCATGTGCTTTCGGACCATGCCTTGGGACCATATGAATTAGTATATGCAATTTTTGTGCGACTCTGTATGTTCTTTTTTTTTTTTTGGCAATGCATATCCTTTTGTTTTACAATGGCTCAGTTCGGACAACATGCTAGTCAACGGCGGGCTATTTAATCAAGCGTTGCTTAAATAGTCCACCATTTACTAACATGTCATCTGTCAGGCAAAAACCACACTATGGTTGGTTATTTCTAAAAAATAACCAACAGAGATAACCAACAATTTGCAGAGTTCTTTTTCTTTTATAAATAAATACATTTATAATTTATAAATTTAGAGTTCTTTTTATAAATAAATAAATAAATAAATAAAATAAATAATTCTTTTTCTGCACAATCGTTGATTATTGTGTCATGTCGTGGGCTTCAGTGACTGTTTCCTCTGCTCACAGAGTTGTGAGACGAGAGCTGCAGAAACCCCTGGTGCTCTAGCTCAGTGTGACTCCATTGGCAGGGGAAATAATCTCGTGCTGGCAAGTGCTTGGGGAGCCACCAATTGTGCCAACCCTCAGTGGAGCGGCGCAATCCTCAGCTTCTCATGTGCTTCCCAGCACAGGCATATGCTGTCCCTTCGTGGGGTGCTGCTGATCGTAGTGCCCCACGTGTTCCCAGGGATGTGCACATCCCTTGCCACCCCCCACCCCGCAATCCGTCTGGAGACAGGCTCGAGGGGATAGAAGGAGCCCCTTCCATCCCCTTGAGTCGATCCCCAAATGGATCGTGGGGCGGGAGGGTGAAGGATGTCTCCCATGGCTGGACATGAAATGTCCAACCACAGAAGGAATCCATCTGCCGTTATCAGAGGGGATGCAAGGATCCGAGCTGCTGCTGTGATGAGCAGGACAGATTCTTGCACATCCCCACCCCATTTCGCCAGAACAGAAGGGGAATCCTTTGCTGTGGCAGGTGGGATGCAGGGGAATTGGACTCAAAAGCATCCTTCCTGCTGCAGCAAAGGATTCCTCTTCTGTTCTGGTGAATGGGGAGGAGATGCGCAAGAATCTGTCATCACAGCAGCAGCTCCTCCATCACTGTAATTACCATAGCAATGGGGCAGTGGGCAGCATTGTTATAGCCACCCCAGTCCCTGTTGCTATGGAGATGAGGGTGAAGGATGCATTGGCGTGGAGAGAACTTCTCTGCTGAGAGGGCATCAGTTGTCTCGGTGGCACCTCTTCCGCCCACATCTAATTTTGAGGTGGAGAGCTAATGGTCACAGCTCTCCCCATTCCCTGCCTTGAAACTAGATGGGGACGGAAGAAGCGCTGCTGAGACAACTGATGCCCTCTCAGCGGAGAAATTCTCTCCGCGTCAATTTGTCCTTTGCCAGCAGAAACTACTCATTGCGTGACATTTGAGTAGACCGCTCTGCAGCTTCCTCCTTCGGCGGGTGAGTGTGGAGGAACACCCACACGCACCCACCACAGAAGGAGAAAGCTTCAGAGTGGTCTCCTTACGTGTCACACGACGAGAGATTTCTGCCAGTGAAGGATGCAATGGCGCCCCCTTTGCCTGTCCCTCTGTGCCGGGTGCAGTGAGAATCGGTGGGCGCATTACCTCCAATGTCAGGGGAGGTGGTGCAACCGTTGTCAGAGTGAGGTGGGGTTAATCTGCCACCATGGCAGTTGCTCTTGCAAAGGCTGCGGTGCATCTCTCCCCACCCTGCTCCTCTCCACGGAATGGCAGTGCCCCAATAAGGTAAGTGGTAACCAGCTCCGCCATTTGGTGAGGAGAGCTGACAGGGGGAGAGATGCCCCGCAAATAGCCATTCGTGGAGTGGACTATTCCCACTCCTTGGACTAAAGTGTCGTCTGAACACACCCAATGTGTAACCGGCCATCTGATGAATTTCTGAAATCCTAGAGTTCATGCTGATAATGTCTTCTAGGTGATTGCCCTCATTTACTGGTCTGTGTCGCTAGGTTTGCACATTCAGTACCTATATGAGGGATTGTCAGCATTCCCTGTTGACATTTTCGGCATTTACTGAAACATAAGCAAGGCAAAATTTGAGTCAAAGTTTGGCACTGGTGGGTATTTGGCTCTGAAGCTAGCAAGATCAGCTTGCATTTACATAAACTGCATAGTCTAGAGCAGAATTCGCTTTCATTGCATTGGCATGAATGGAACCCCATAATTGTCATTCTTCTCCTTGTGGTCAGATGCCTCTTCAGAGAAAATAGAAAATGCACCCAATCTATAGTGAGTCATCCTTTTCAGGATTTTGCATAGGAAGGGCTTTTGTTTGCACACTATTATTTCTCTCTCCCTCCCACCCCCATATTACGCATTTCAGGAGTGGGGAGAAAGGAATATTTGAATAGCCTCTTTTGTCCAGCACTTCACCCTCTATCAGCCTTGAGAACAGGAGGCCATATACTTAACAATCCCATTTGATTATACATATGTGGATTGAAAATAGGGCTGAGCAAAATGCACAGTAGTCAGGTAGCAGGCCCTCAGTGCCCCACAGAGTTCTTTGCCAGGACTGTACACTTGAAGACTGGCACCTAAACATGTGGCCTGCCTCCAGTAAAGAACTATTGTGTGCAAGAAACTTTATTTGGTGGCATTATATCGGCAAAGGCTCATGCAACCACACCAGCAAGATGCTGTAGTCAAGTAATAGACATGCACAAATGGACCAGGCCTAGTTTAATCAGCCGGATCACGTGCAGCACTGGAGACCAAATGATTAAGAATAAATACCTGTGCCTTCCTGATATGCATTTTAGGTTTAGTCCAACAGTGGAATTGCAGCTAATGCATTACCACAGGACAATTTACTGTGGTTTCTTTTCATTTAAAGGCTGTGGGTTAAGACCTATGAAGGCTTCAATAAATTGAAAGGAATGAAGTCAGACAATATTCAGAGATAGGTTCAGGTTACTTGGTCTGAGTATAATGTGCAGCAACTATATATTCACCAATGACATGGTAACTGCTAGTCCTCTAGTTCCATAACTGAAATGTTTTGTAATTGAAGATGTCATAGAGAGGTGAGGGGCAGATTTAATGCTGCAATTTTTCCAAGTATGTGCACTGTTATTTCTGTCTTCTTAAAACAGAGGGCAGGTTCCACAACAGTTACTTTTGGCCTTGATAAGTATAATTTACCAAGTGGTTTCTGGAGCCTGTAATTACTACAGAGTATTTAATAGCAAATAAGCTATTGAGGCTGTGATTGAAAATTCCGGCTTGGCCGTTCTGACACCTGCTATTAAGACTTTAGTAGTAGTAAGTAGCCAGAGTCAAAAAGATTTGCTTTCTTCTGCAAATATTAGCTGCAGGGTATTATCATGCTACTTCTCTCTAAAGGAAGGCTAGTAGGGTGGGTATAATATTGATCTGACCAAGACCTCTGCAGACATAATGAAGGGCCTGTTTCAAGTTCAGTGGCAGGCGGGTTGGAAACAGGGTTGGTCCTGCCATTAAGCAAAGTGAGGCAGCTGCCTTAAGCAGATGTAGCAGGGGCACATCATGCTCATCAAGCATCCTCAACCAAGCTGAGTATTGGTTCCTGTTAGATACGCAGGACCATAAAATGACTTCCTGTCCAGTTTAGCCTTGCTTGAGCAAGAAGGCTTGTCTGAGCTCTGGTATGTTTTTCTATCCTTTGATCTGCCTTACTTTTGTCTAGCTTGCTTCTTGATACTGCCTTTGTTCCTGACTTGCTCTTCCATCCTGATTTTGCTTCTCCATCTTGGCCGCTAATTCAGATTTACTGTTCAATTCTGACTATTGGTTTGTCCTTAGCTCCTGACTCACCACAGATTGCTGTCAAATACCCATCCGTGAAACTACATGTCCTCTTGACCAGGGCTGAACGTGGCATTAAGCCTTGATTTCATTGTTTGTCTAGGATCTTCATCAAAATTATAGCACCAAATCATTGTTCATGCTGACCACAATTATGCATTATGGCCTGAGAGAAGCGTCTTGAACAAGACCATATAGTGTCAGCCCTACATCAGCACACAATATCTTTGGGCACCCACCATGGCTCCAGCAGCCTGGTAGGGCCTATCAACACTGACACCTGCCCAGGGCCCTCCATGCCAGGCAGCCAGCTCTGGGAAGCAGTCATTTAAAAATCGGAACAATACTTTGGGTGCTCTGAGGCACTGTGGGAGATAGCGTGGCATCAGTATCTAATATGATGGAATAAATGCTGAAGCCCTTTGGTACTGACTCCGGGCATCATCATCGTCGTCGTCATCATCATAGTTTTCTTAGCTCAATGCTCCAAAGAGAAGTGCCAGGAGGGGTGACACCATCTTACTTCCCCCAAATGCCTATGGGTCCTGATGTAGCACCCAGAAGTATTTTGGGGAAATTAAGATGGCAGTGGTTCATTTCTCTTTGAAGTACCAGGCTACATCCTGCTGCCCATCTCTACTGCTGTTCACTGCTGTGCCACCGCCAAATCTGCCACCCTTGGTAAGCTTGTATGTGGGCCCACAAGGGTGGTGCTGCCCAAGGCTCCTTCAAATCTGGCATCACTGCTGGGTACAAATTTTAAATGGCAGCTTCGCAGACTCCTGGCACTGCCACCAGGCAAGTCCACTAATATAGGAGGTGCCCATCAGAGGGCACTTTGCCAAGGCTGGCCCTATGACAGATGAAAGGTGGGCATTTGAATCAGACTTTCTCTACAGCCAACCAAAACAGTCTAACTACTACACCATTTTTAGACATGTTTCCATGAACAGGCTGTAACCAGTCTGATTGCATCAGCATAGATATACAAATATATGCACCTTATAATATACGCAGAGTCTGGAAGGGAAACACCTGCTCATTTTAAGAGCAAGTAGAGGGAAACACACACACATGAAACACAAAAGACTGAAGCCTTGAGCTGGAGGATACAGCACAGCTGTTATGTTGAAAGAAGACAAAAGCTTTAGTTATGGTGGTTCCCCTTCCCCTCAGACACACCCTCTTTCCTCTTCACATTGTTTACTGAATGCAAAGACTGAAATTTCACAGACAAAGCTACTGATGGTTGCCTGTAAACCTCAGAGGATGAAATATAGAATGAAATCCTTTTTTGTATGTATCATTACTATGCTACATTATCAATCAATAAACCTATCAGTTAACTCTTTTTTGAAGTACACAGTATGCAACCATTTGCACCCTCCGTTCAGCAGCTGCTCTCCCTTCTTTCCAAACCTGATGGAGAAACTATTCAAACGGTCACAAATTTGGTAAAGTACTTAAATCTGTTTTCCGTTCCTGGGAGGAGCAAAGCCTAGTTCAAGAACTTTCCTGACCCAAGACCAGTAAGAGCGAGCCAGTGTCGTATAATGGCTAGAGCAGTGGTTCCCAAACTTTTTCAGGTAACCGCCCCCTTGGTTCCACAAACTCATGCCCAGCGCGCCCCCCCCCCTATAAAAATCATTATTCAGAATAGCGGTTTTCAACAAACCACCAAGGGAGATAATAACAATAAAATTCAAAACAGTAACAATTAATTGAATACTTTATTCAAAATCCAGTTGGTGTGCCCTGCCATGCTGACTGCAAACAGAGGCGTTCACTCTCTTTTCCCTGCCTCCCTTGGCAAGCCTGGGGCGAGTACTTCCCATATAGAGGGGATTCTAGGAGTTGAAGGACTTTTTTCTGTCTAAACATGCATAAAATTGTGCCTTTAACTTATCATGTCACACTAAGAGGAATCAAATAGGATTTCCTTCTTCAGTGGAACACACTTACTTAGGAGTAAGCACCATTTTGTTATAGGAAAGGATAATGTGTTTTAATTAAAATTTAAAAATAATTATCTGCCACCTGGTACAGAGTTTTCCTATGGAAAACCTGGCTGGGACTGAAGTAGAGGGGCACTAATTTTACTGTACTTATTGTCTTTAAATATGGTTAAATATCCCACAGTTACCTTGCTATTCTATTTCTATAATTCATTTTCTCCTGCCTTTTCTTCACCCTCTCTTCGTTTTCAGGCTTAATCCTATGCATATTTACTTCAGAGTAAGTTCTGTTGATCTCAGTCGGGCTTACTTCTGAGTAGATATACTTAGGATTGTGCTGCAGCTCTGTTTTTATGGTGACGCAAGATACACACATACCATGTTTACCAAAAGAACTTTCGAAAAAAGGAGGTTGGACACCCTGAAATAAGCAAGGGCAGATAGGAATGGTTTCAGCAAGCATTCTGGAAAAAGGTGCTGCTGAATCTTCTTTAGCCAGGAAGGACCTGGGGAACTGCAATTCTCTCTCCCTCCCCCTTTTCTTTTCTCTCCCAATCCTGTTGTAGTCCAGTTTTGTTGGGGGGGTGGGAGCACACACACAGACACACAGAGTCTCTGTCTCTCTCTCCAACCCCCCCCCCCCATCCACCCAACCAAGCCTCTCAGTAGCTGCCAGGCTGATTAGGACAGGAGGGCAGCAGCTCAGAGGGGAGATGGCCCCAATCTGCAACTCCTGATTGGGGGGGGGGAGCCTGGTGATACCTTGCAGCAGCACAAGCAGTCCTGCTCCCCACCCAGCCTGCTGGCTGACTGCTGTTCTGCCGTCCTCCACGTGCTCCTTCCTCTCCGCCACAGGGCTGCTGCTCCCACCTTGTGCAGCAACTATCGTGAGAGGTCTGCCGGGGCAGCTCTGGCCGAGGGAGGGAGCAAGGAGAAGAGTGGGCAGAGCAGCTGAATTCGCCGCTCTTTCCTGCTCTGCTACCTCCTGTGGGCGCTTCCCTCACCCCCTACTTCTGGTGGGGCCGCTGTGGGCTTGACATTAGAGGAGAGAGCGGCTGTGTGAGTGAGAAAGTCACTCACTTTCCCCACACCACTCAGGAGCGGTGTGGGGAGAGCAGCTGAATTTGCTGCTCTTTCCTGCTCGGTCCCTGGGTTTTAGGACCTTCTGGACCACCTTGACCGCCCCCCTGCCGCCCCTTTGCCTGTTAGTTCCCCCTGTTAGCGCCCCCTGCCATCCCTTTGCCTCTTAACGCCCCCCTATGCAATCCCACCGCCCCCACGGGGGCAGTACCGCCCACTTTGGAAACCACTAGGCTAGAGCATTGGATCAGGTTCAAATCCCCACTTAGTCATAAAGCCCACTGGATGATCTTGGGCCATCAGTCTTTCTCTCTTTCCTTCTAGTTAACCTTCTGCTGTGAGGTTAGAGAAGGGTGGTGGAAACAGGGTACATCATCTGAAGAAGGGTGGGATAAAAACAAGTAATGCATTTCAGAACTTACTGTGTACAGAAAGAACAGAGCAACAGATTGGCTTGAACAGTACACATGCTATTTATTTTATTTGTATCCTTACATGATCCTCCTCCTCTCCATTTTATCTTCACAACAACCCTGTTGGTCTGAAAGTCTTACCAGCCCAAAGTCTCCCAGTGAGCTTCCATGGCCGACTGGGGACTAGAACCCGGGTCTCGTGCATCCCAGTCCGACACTCAAACTGCTACACCACACTGGCTCTTATTAATTCGAACTAAATAGCAGTACTTTTAGATGCATGTCAGGTGCTGGTTCTCAACATCCTGTGGGTTTACAGATAAAGGTCTTAACTACTTGGCCAGCTTTCAAGGCCTAGCAAGTACTGAACCCGATTTACCTTCCTTCATCATTTTTCAAGGTTCCCAAGATCTGATTGGCACCCAGCCCAGTTTTCTGGTAATATAGGGAATGCAGTAGTTCTAAAAATCCTAACATGAACTCAAGTAAGCTGTTATATCATTCATTGCTCAGCGAAGTTAGGTTATGGGGGTAGCAATGAATAGATTTGTTAATTTCTAAACTGATACAGATGCCTATGAGTCAGACAATGAGCTAATATTCTTCCATTAATGAAGCATGGTGCTGAAGCAATGGGAACAGGAGCTCAGTGATAGCACATGCTTTGCACGTAGACAGCCCCAGATGCAGTCCACAGCATCTCTAGGTAGGGCTGAGAAAGACACTTGTCTGAATCCCTAACTATAAATACGTGTAGTTAATACCGAGCCTCTGTAAAAGGCCGCTTCCTATCCAATAAGCCCGTTTTGCATGTTCAGTGAATGCAAATACGTTTCAGTGAAGATCCCTTCCGCACATGAATCCAATTCATGGAGGGTGAGTCAGGACCACTCCAAGATGTGTGTACACTTCCCCCACCCTGTCCACAGTGTCTGCATGTAGAACAGCGTGCTACATATAGGGGAGCCTGCATACATACAATTGTATGCACATAGGATCACACATGATCAAAACCCCGCACTGTGTGAGAGCCTACGTGTGTACAGCTGTATGTACGTAGGGTCCTGTTTTCATACGTTGCTTCAAATACGTGGATGTTAGGGGCAAGTCTGGAGGTACAATGCTACTTCATCTGTTGGAACATTGGTAGAGGGGAATTCTCTTGCCACTGTGCATTGCAGGGCATGACTGCAGTAGTAGCAAACTAGTTGCAAAGATTGTGCATCGTTGCTGGTCTTCCCATTGTAGAACCCACTGATAAGTTTCTCAGGAATCTTAGGGTTCCCCAGAATCCAGCTTGAATCCAGTTTAAGAGATACTGATTTGTTATTTTTATAGGAACTCACTCAGCTTTACAGCTGAGCAGAGCCTTGAACCCTAAGATTGCTAATAGGGATGGGTGAATGAGTCTATTTGTGGTCCATATCAGTTTTGCATATATTCAATCATAAGTCTGCTGCATACAATGTCTGTAACTTTTGGAAAAATCTGTGAATTAAAAACAAAACATGAAATTTTGCGTTCATTTTTTTATATGATACAATACATTTGTTGTGTGTGCTATCTGTTTTATGTCCTTATGTCAATGGTTTTATACTTTATATAATGTATTTAAATGGTTTTTAATTTTTGTGAACTGCCCAGAGAGCTTCAGCTATGGGACGGTATAGAAATGTAATAAATGAATGAATGAAATGAATGAAATTTTCCTTAACTTATACATTATTGTATGCAACTTTCCCTAATATGCTCATTTTGGCACGCAATGTTCCTTAATAAAGACATTTTGGCACGCAGTCTCTGAGCCTACAACTGCATCACAAAAGTCATAGAACAATGCAATCTGAAAAAATAAGTGTATTCCAATCCACATATTAGTTTGGGAACCACAAATTTGAGTAGCATACTTAAAAATGTGAACCAAACACATTTTCCTCTCTGGCCCTAGTTGCCAGAGAGTTGGCTGGTGGGGGACAGCCTGTCCTGGTCCTGTGCCTTTGACAGGAGTAGGTGGGCACATGGGTCAGTGGTTGAACATACCTTGCATGCAGAAGGCCCCAGGTTGAATCCATGGCAGCTCCAGATAAGGCTGGAGAAAACTCCTGCCTGAAACCCAGGAGAGCAGCTGCCTGTCATTGTCGACAGTGCTGGACTGGATGAACCAATGGTCTGACCTCAGTATAAGGCACTTTACAATGTCCCTATGATATGCAGAAATCAGCAGGTAAAGCTGTGCACTGCATTGAGCAGGAGTGCCCATGTATTTTGGACTTGTGGCTGCATTAGGGAATTTGAGTTACTGCTATGGGCAGGGCCGGTGCCAGACTATTTTGCGCCGTAGGCAAGGCGAGCTACTTGCACCTCCTCCACAAAAATTTGCCAACTTCGATTCAGCTGTTCAAGAAGAGTTTCTGAACTATTATATTTTCCTTTGATTATGTTTTTTTTCTTAAAACAGCTAATTTGTATAAAACTGTGACCCTTAAAAGGTCAGTACTGTGCCCCTCTGAGGTCTGCGCCCTAGGCCTAATGGTAGCGCCGGCCCTGGCTATGGGCACCACCACAAAATGCCGAGGGTATTTTGTAGAAAGGCAGGGTATAAATTGAATAAATCATCATGATCATCAGGTCGCCGCTTTGGCCTATGCAGATCTTAGGCTACGTTTTATTCAGCAAAACTTTTGCTTCCTATTTATTGGACCCCACAACTTCTCTTTCATAAGGGATTGCCTAATACAGCTAATTGCTGGCAGCAGTGCAATACAGCTAATGCTTATTTTAAACTTACGTTTTGGCAATATCCAGTAGTTGCTTCTCTTTGTGGGGAGGTTATTGTACAGAAAAATTGTGTACTATAATATTTGCTGTCTTTAATATTTGCTAATGTTGATGCTCTTTTGAAGGATTTACCTGTTTCATGGCAATTAACAAATGATCAACATTAATGGTTTCTCTGCACGCTTTTGACAGCTAAAAGACTATTATTACAACATTGGAAGGAAAAACACTCACCTCTTCTAATACAATGAATGAATGACCATATTTGAAGTTGTGAGGTATAGACATTTTCAAAAGGATACTTACTTGGATATTTGATCTACTTTTGTGCAGCTGATGTATAATTACTAGAAAGGTGTATTGATTTCATACAAATCCGTGTGTGTGTGTTTTCTTCATGAGCACCACATTGGGGACCCATGGTGTAGAGTGTAATGCGACCACCTGCTCATTGCTGCAGATCAACCTGTTGTTAAAGGCACAGCTAAGGTTGAAAGGTTGACCACCCTACTTAACTTTTATTTCCCATCTCCAAACCCAAGGCTCTTCTAGTACAGTACACTGCTTCTCACAGCATTTTACCAGATTTGCCAAGATGTTAACAAAATGAATGCAATACCACACTGTTTCATGGACAGCATGAGAGCACAAAAACTGGAGAGGGAGAATATTTCTTCTTATTAAATATTTTGCTGTTCAGGCTTAGCAGCTGTGATTCAACTCTGTATGACCTACAAAATCCCAAGTTCCTGGAGAATGGGTTAAAAAGGAAGGTGTCAAGACAAATATGGTTTTCAAAGCAGAGATAAAACCAAGTTGCCTTGACATGCAGCCTGTGAATGGATTATAGGGCAGAGATAGGAAACTTGCATAGTGCATAAGGTCCCCTCAGGAACATATCTTGACCCAGAGTTCCATAGCTAATTTGCATATTTTTTGTTGCATGCAATTAACGTAATTGGCATATCACTTTCATAAAGATGGCAGATGTTAAGCTACAATTGGTGAGTGTGCTGCATTTACAGTACAATATTTGGAAACTATTTCCCTCAGACATGGAAACTGAACCAGCCCTTTTTGATGTGTGAAACTTGAGTCGTCTTGAGAGGTGAAAAACATAATCAATTTGAGTCTTGAATGTTTTATTTATTGTATTATATATTATTTATTTCTATAAGAGGTTGGTCCTTATAGTGTGGGCTTGTTCTGATAGTATTTTTTTTATAAAAAAGATGGGATATAGGACATAGGAAATTGTGTTATATTTTGAGGTTTCCCGGCCCCTCAGGCAAGCACGCATTCTGGCAAACTGACATGGGACGCCCAAATCAGTGAGGCTTCTTTATTGTAGGAAATTTCACGACAAAAGCTGAATGGTTACACACTTCAGAAATTATCTAGCTGATGGTCAGTAGCTATAGGATCTAAGAAAATGCAGAACAGTCAAAAGCAAATCACTATTACTGTGATGAGATCCCCATCAATGTGGTTTCCTCATTGTCATCTCCACAGTTCAGAACGCAAGGGAAGGTGAATCCTTACACAGGTTTCAAACCTGGACATGAGAGGGGAATGATTCCTGACATCCCTCAGGCAATCAAAGGGACAAATTCTTAAAAGGCCTAACAAACCACCCAAAGAGAGCTAGTCTAACCTCGGATCATACATTGGTAACTCCAGGCAATATGGTCAAGGCCTAAACAAGATCCAGGGCAAGAAGTTCAGTGCCAGGAGCCCAGTGACCTTTCACATTGGCACCTCCATGCCACACGAGTCCAGGCAGAGGAAAGTCTAACAGTCGTAGATCAAACCCGGTCGTAGATCAAACCTAGTCTGCCGGTACACTGAGCTGACAACAAACAAAGACACACCATCTACAGCAAACGAGAGTTCAAGACTGTGAAAAACCTTGCAGTAGTTTTCATGGCACGTTCTTAGCAATGCAAAGTTTCAATTAGGAGACTCCATGTGTAGAGTGCCTCCAGAGGCCCAGATACCCTATTTCTTCGATTTTAAGACACACTTTTTTCCCCATATAAACATCTCTAAAAATGGGGTGCGTCTTAGAATTGCAGGTGTGTCTTAGGGTTTTTTTTTTCTGTTGGTGGTACTGAAATTAGTGTGCATCTTACAATCGATGGCGTCTTACAATCGAAGAAATACGGTAATGATGGATCCAAACAGGGAGGGGTTGCATCAGGGAGGTGTGACACCTCCTCTGGACCCCTTGGCAGACAGGGCTTTGTCCTTTCAGCAAGGCCCCTGTCCAAACAGGGCGGCAGTGCTCAGCCCGCCCCCCCGGCTGACGCTTCAATCTGGGTGATCCTTCTGGAAACCCCCATCCTTGCTCTGTCAGATTCTCACAGAGAGCTGCTTCGTTCCAAGGCTGAAGCCAGCAAGTGGTTGCAGGGAGTAGGGTAACTCCCCCTGGATCTGCTCTGAGAACACCCACAGAGATAAGCTCACACAGATTCTGACATTTCACGGGCTGAAAAGGGCCAAACCTTTCCAGACTACTTCTAATTAAATCTTAGCTAAAAACTACAAGGCCCCAGTGCAGTGCTATTCCCAAAACTATTCCCTGGCATATATTGAATCAGACCAGTGGCATAGCAAGGGGTGGACCAAGTCAAGGAGACCAAGGAGGGCTTAAGTGGCCACCCCAAAAGCAGAAGGTATCTAAGGAAAGTAGAAGGACTTTGCAGAAGATGCTATGATTTAAGTGAGTTTAAAATGCAAACTCCAAATTGTTGTAGTTAGGAAATAGGATTGTGGTTATTATTGTTCTAACATACCAGGAGTGTAGAAGCATAGAATGGTGATTGGTGTGTGTATGTATGAATACTTGTGTTCACAACTGAATTGAGACACATGGCTGTCTCAAAGGGTTCCCCATAAGTCCAGGGTCTAAAATTACCTTGATGCACCACTGAGTCTGAACATTGGTCCATCTAGTACAGTATTGTTGGCACTGATGGCCAGCAACTCTCCAGAGGTTCAGGACAGGAGAGGTTGTTTTGCCCTACTTGGAGAGGCTGGGCATTGAACCTGGGACCTTTTGCATGCAAAGCCTGTGTACTTACCACTGAGCTATACCTGTCCTACTAGAACAGTGCAGAGCTGATAGAAATTTATTTCCTGTCACTAGGCCACTGCAGGTATCATATAATATTCTGAGGCAGATTTAACATTTAGGAGTCCAGCTCCCAAATAGCTCAAACTATGGAAGCTATCCGGCAGTTGCTTTTAATGTCCTCTGATGTGTGGGTGAGGGAGCTGGTGAGCTAGAGTAGTAATTAATTTCACTGACAGAAACACCAGACAATGAAATTACCCTGCCACAGAGCAGAGTCACTAAAGTAAATATTCTGCCTGAGGCAGGTGGAATATGGGCACAGAGTCACATGTCAAGAACCAACCAATAGTGAAGTAAGTTTTCTTGGTAAGGGGAACTGTGAGCCCTGTACGGAGAGTTTAGGCCTCCAGCCGGCTTGTTTTGTGGCTTCAGAGGTGGAGGATACCGTTGCCGAACCAAGATGAAACAGCTGTCGAAAAAACGCACGTCCTGCTGCTGTTCAGTTCCAAGGGGGAAGTAGGGATTAGAAGGAATGAGTGCCAAATCCCAGCAGCATCGCAGGCACTTTGATCCAAGCCTTCCCAATTGCTTGGTGCAGGAATTCAATTTGAATGCAGGATGTAAGTGCTGGAAATTGAGGAAGGGAGCACCTGATTTTAGCTGCCTTTGGTTTATAGCTTGCTCTCTGCATCTCACTCATGTCAAATTTTGTGACCCTTAAATAAAAACGCTGCACTTTTGTTAGTGAGATGGCAATTAACCGCCAGAAGGTGCCTTTAAAGATAGTTGTCTTAGCACTTGTGAAAACTAAAAATACAGTTTATCCATCCTACATTTTTTAGGCATTTGCCCCCATCAAACAGGCTGTGTAAATCACATTCTGGTACACAGTGCAGTGTTTAGAGCTTCTAGCTCAGGGGCGGGGGTGGGGTCTGTAGACATCCAGAAATTGTTGGACTACAACTCCCAAAATCCCTGCCCATTGGCCATGCTGGCTGAGGCTGATAGGAGCTGGAGGCCAACAACATCTGGAAAGCATAGGTTCCGCACCTTAGTTTTTCACCCGTTTGATTTCTCAAAACTATATTTTTCAGCAGTACCCAAAAGTCGGTGTCATTCTGTTCCTTAATAATACAATCAATGAAGGGCTGTTTTCTCATTCCTGATAGCTGCAAACTGCCAGTCTGACCTGCACCTGTAAAAACAGTTAAGACGACATTTCAGAGCAGATGAAGTTGCAAATGGATAATCATGACATTTTAAGAAATTGTCAGCATGGGTTTGGGGCATGCTTGTAATATCTTGAATGTTTTAAAACACATAAATGTGAGACACATATTGTTCAGGGCATTTTCACACATGAGACTCAAAAGTGCCTTTTAGCCTCTCTTTGTGCTATTTGTGTGCATGTACTTAATGTGGTATATAAAGCAGAAGAGAGACATTTTAAATTTATTTTGCATTCTAGCCAGCATAGTTTTTATATACACATTACAGACCTCGGAAATGCAAAAGGCAATTTTAGTGTCAACTGTGAAAACTTCCTGAGTGTTTTACATAATACTTGAACTGAAAAGCATGTGATGCAATTAACATACATCATGACGACGAGAGAAGGAAATATTTCTTCCCCATATATTTCTCCACTGCTGTTTGGAACTCTTTGCTATGGAATGTGGCAACTCAGGGGTGGGCAACTTGTGCCTTCCAGATAATTATGGCCTACAACTCCCATCAGTCCTAGCAAGCATAACTAATAGCGATGAATCATGGGAGTTATAGGCTAGAACATCTGGAGGGACAAAAGTTGCCCATCCCTGTGGTAAGTAATGAGGACCTGTTAGAACCGTGTTTGAGAAATACCAGTATTGCTTATCTAATAGCGTAATATTGAAAAGAATGGCAGCACAGCTTCTTGGATCCTTGTATCTGCATTTTGGGGCCATGTTTCCAGAGGCTGGTTTTGTTGCAATGGTGTAAACTAGCTTTGGCCACGCAAGTCTGTGTGGTCAAATAAGCTGTCAGATGAGCTGATAACTTTGAACTAGTGAAAAAAGAACCCTACTCCTTTACATTGAGAGACACATCAAGATGCAATCTTCACACACACAGAAAGGGGCTGGAACACTGTGCCCGATTCCTTTTGAAGCTAATCCTGTGTTGTGTTCTTGAAAGCTGCACTATTCCCTTCTGAGATCCAAACAGTGATCAAGTGGATAGTTGCAGGATGTTCATATTGATTATTTTACATCAGAAGGATATGTTTTCCAGACATTTCACAAAGAGTCTTGCTCCTTTCAATGGGCGTTGCATATATGAATCAGGACCACATTAAACTACTGCTGCTGTTCTTGTTGTTAGAATAATTTATTTCCTACTCTGCCACTGTATACACAGCACTCAGAGCACTTATTGTAAGCTGCCTTGAACACGTTTTAAGAAAGCAGCATTTTTTAAAGTGAATGAATACAAGCCAGTTCAGAAGTTATTTTTAGCTACTTTTTTCCATGATAAGAGCAGTCTACTCCTGGAAAGATCTCAAAGATCTCCGCTGCAGCAGCTAACAATCTATACATTTCAGGGAGAGATGGGAGAGCAGAACGTGCTTCCTTCCCACGGCAGCATCCATAATTAAGATTCATTAACTTGCAAAAGCCAACAAGTAGGTTCTAACAGACACACACACACACACACACAACCCTGCTATCACTATTTTGCTAAAGACATTAGAATTTGGGAATCTTCTATGGGGGTGAAGCAAGAGTGTGGAAGCTGTGGCCACCAGTTGCTGGACTCTAACTCCCATTAGCCCCAGTGAACATGACCAGTGGTCAGAAATGATGGCGTCCAACAACATCTGGAGATCCAGAAGTTCTCCACCCCTAGGGTAAAAGCTCATTTAAGAAGCCTCCACATCCATTTAAATCCTTGACAAAGAGCAACTATTTCTCTATTTATATCTTTGGATTATCTTCAGAGGCCCTGCTTGTGGGCCTGTCACCAAGAACTGTAAGGTTTGTGGGTTCTAGAGACAGGGACTTGTCAGTGGTGGTTCCTACCCTATCAAATTAAAACTTGAGAGAGATACAACTGACCCAATCTGTGGCTTCTTTTAAGAGTTTTAAAAACTCATCTGTTCTTACTGGCTTTTAATGATTTTTTCAGAATTCAATAGTGTGATAGATATTTTGATATTGCATTTTATTGAAACTTGTTTTATTTAAAATTCCTTATATTTAATAAGATTTTATTAATATATTTGTCTTGTTTTTATGCTGGAAGCCAGCTTGAGAAAAGATTTGTCTTAAAAGGCAGCTAAGAAATGGATAAATAATTAAACATTCCTTTGCAATGAATATTTAACCCATTTTTACGAAAAATGGAACCTCTTTCCAAATATAGGGATGTATGGAGTGTGTAAAATCCATACATTTGTGCCTGCGAAAATATGCAAATACACCCAAAATGTGCATTTTCATGCTTTAGCCTATAAGGGAAATGCATATTTCTTTTGCCTTTTTTTAAAAAAATGCATTTTTTTTTGCCTTTTAAATTTTTTTTGGGGGGGGGCATATTTTTCTGTGACTAAATTTGCACAAATTTTCGGAAAGTTAGAAAAATGGTCCACATGTCCGGGGAATCAGCCTGACTGGGGGAAAACCTGTCCACTGCAGAATCTGCAGATTCCTAAAACTCCAAACTCAGTTGATCAGGTTTTCAATTGGTTGGCACTGTCACATTCTTGTTTAGAGGATGCGCAGAATCTGCTGGACCACAAGGATAATTTTTTTTCATCAGAAATAGAATTTTTGAGGCAGGTTTCTATGAAAATGTACTTGCTAGCCAGCTGCAAGCCTTTTCCCTGTGGTTTAGCCATATTAGGAGAGAATGATACTTACCACAGTATTTTCAAGACCTGACTTATTATTACTACTAGGGTCTGTATCATTTTTTCAACAGTATAAATCTCAGCCTTTTCTCCCAGTTTGGTTCTTTTAATGAATTCTCTCCCTATGAGTTTGTAAGAATTCTGGCTGTCATAGAGAGATCTTGTTTTATTGTTGTGGTTGTAATGACCTTTGTGCAATAGACAAATAAAATGTATATCTGATCAGGTTTCTTGCAACACTCCTACCCAGAAATGACAGAGATCCCAATTCACACTCATGGTGGCTTAATGGTTGCTTGAAATGCAACTGCATGCATGCAAAGGATTTCAGGGATTCCTTCTGCATCTCTAATAGCTGTGCAGTAGAGAACATTTTTGACAAGTTCGCTTGTCATGCAGGAGTGAGGAAAGCCATGTGTATCAAAATCCTGATGATGGCACAGAAGCCCTTTATATCTGGTCACCTCTAGCAACTGTAGGTCTTTGCTCTGGTATGGGTTTTTACTTTAAGAATATAAGAACATAAGAAGAGCCCTGCTGGATCAGACCAAGGGTCCATCTAGACCAGCATTCTGTTCAAGCAGTGGCCAACCAACCGTTGGCCAGCAACTCACAAGCAGGACATGAGTGCAACAGCACTCTCCCACCCATGTTCCCCAACAACTGGTGTTCATAGGCTTACTGCCTCTCCTCCTGGAGGTTGCACATAGCTGTCAGAACTAGCCTTCTCCTCTAGGAATGTTATCTAACCCCCTTTTAAATAGGATGACCATATGGAAAGGAGGACAGGGCTTCTGTATCTTTAACAGTTGTATAGAACAGTGAATTTCCGCAGGTGTTATTTGTATGCATGCAGCACCTGGTGAACTTCACTCTTCATCACAACAGGATGTTGCCCTGCCCTCTTTTGTATCTGGTCATGCTACGCAGTGGTAACCCTAGTAATTTGCACAACAATAATTTAATCTTGTATATGCAGTTACTTGTGAGTAAGTCTCATTGAACTCAGCGGGGTTTACTTCTGAATACACATTCCTTGGATTGCATTATAAGTCTTATTTTACTAGTTTCTCTCATAATCAAATATCTGTGTTCTGTAATGACCAAAACTTTCTCTTGTGCTGTTCTTCTGCAGAGCCCCTGAAATCATCCTTGGTTTACCTTTCTGCGAAGCAATTGACATGTGGTCTCTGGGATGCGTCATTGCAGAACTTTTCTTGGGCTGGCCTTTATATCCGGGAGCTTCAGAGTATGATCAGGTTGGTACTTCCCTTCCATAGACCTGTTAAAAAGGCAAGAGTGACAGATAGCCTGAATTTTCAGTCAAACGGAAAGCCACCTTTGGCCATGATTCCCTACAGATGCAGAATAGTGTTGAATTGAGGATTTATTTCATCTCTCTTCTCCCACTGGCACATCAAATCAACAGCCATACCACCCCAAATCAACCTGTGGTACTGCTCTAGCCATCTCTAGTGTTAAACCTTTATAGTCTTTGCTTTAGAGGTTAGAATGGAAAACCAGTTCAGTTTTTGACCAGGGTGCTCGTAAAGACTAAGATAGTGTATGACTCTAGTTGTTTCCTGTCTCCATGTTCTTCCGCCCTCCCCTCCCCTCCCCTTCTGTTACTCTTGTTCGCATTGCTCTTCCTTACTAAACTGAAATGTCCTTCTCTATACCTTTAATCCCTGAGACAACTTTTTCATTATTCATCTGTAGTGTTTTTGTATTACTGTACCTTTAAGAGCTGACTGCCTAAATGAACTGTCAATCAAGAGTCTCACTTCCAGCTGACTAGGAAGCATTGTACATGTGTGTTTCTGCTGTAACAGCAAGTATCAGTGCAGGTTTATTTGTTATATAATGCAAGAACTGTGACGTTTTTCTTGCCTCCTGCAAGCTACCACAGAGGACACATCCTATGGAATGAGAAGCATGCGAATGCTCATAGACTTTAACCTCTTGTATCTTGACTTCAGGAGAATCAGCATTGAAGGCCCAATCCATGGACAAAGGGTTCCTGGATTAGATTAATTTCTAGTTCACATTTCTGGTTTTCACGCTGAAATAATACAGTGATGGCAAAAGTTTCACCTGCAGCCTTGTTTCTTATCAAGCAACAGTTAAGCATGTCAGGAAAAAAGTTGGCAAGAATATTACTAGTTATTGTTACCTCCTTTCCCCCTCTGTCCTTGCTCCTGTGCCTTCAGCAGAGATATGACCAAGGCACAGGAATCTATAAATTAATTTTAACTTTGCTGTTTTAAATTTGTATTTTAAATTAGTATTTTTGCATTGCTGCTGTTTTTATCTTAGTTGTGTTTTATAATGTATTTTATATTACGGTTTTATACTGTTGTTTTATACTTTGAATTGTCTTAATTTTGTAAACTGCCCAGAGAGCTTTGGCTATTCGGTGGTACAGAAATTCAATAAATAAATAACATCATAATAATAATAATAATAATAATAATAATAATAATAATAATATGACATAAAAAAATTAAAGGTGCAATCCTATGCATGTTTAGATCGAAAAAGGTTCTACAATTTTCAGCTTGCTGAGAGAGCTGTAGGACATTTTTTTGTCTATGCATGCATAGGATTGCACTTTAAGTAGATGAAGCTTTCTCTACTACTTTTGTTCATCCTGGGGAACATTTCACCTGTTTAAATATTGAGTAGGAGAATGGTGGCAGTCCTGGTCCTCGCTCAACTAAAGAAGTCCCATTGAATAACCAAAGATCATGCAGTGAATTCATGGCTATAAACTACACAAAGAACTGTCCATTTGATTACTAATTTCCCCCAAGAGGGGTTGGCCGTCTCTAGTTCCCAAGTTTCACCATCATGATCTTTGGACATTGCTCTAGTGTAGGATGGCCATATGGAAAGGAGGACAGGGCTCCTGTATCTTTAACAGTTGCAGAGAAAAGGGAAGTTCAGCAGGTGCCATTTGTATGGATGCAGCACCTGGTGAAATGCCCTCTTCATCTCAACAGTTAAAGCTGCAGGAGCCTTGCCCTCTTTTGTATCTGGTCACTCTAGTATAGCTCCTGCAGCTTTAACTGTTGTGATGAAGAGGGGATTTCACCTGGTGCTGCATGCATACAAATGACACCTGCTGAAATTCCGTTTTCTATACAACTGTTAAAGATACAGGAGCCCTGTCCTCCTTTTCATAGGGTCACCCTGGACAGGGCCATGGTGTAAGAAGACTGGCCACAGTTCATCTTCATTGCTTCCATTCAGGATCAATGTTTGTATGTAAATATGGTGCAGGATCATGGGAGTAGTAGGTTAATGGTACGGAACTATAGGAGTTGTAGGCCCCTAAAAATGTGGAGTCCCTCAAGTCGCTCACCCCTGCGGTAGAGACATCAGTGCTATGTTTATCTTGCCCGTCCTGTTTCACCAATTGTCTTCCATCTTCATATTCTGAACATCAGTACTATTTACCCTCCTTTAGCTTCTGGTTTAGTGCCACTGACCCTGTTTGTTGAGACGGGTCTCTCCAGGCGAGCTCATGCTTTCGGTGCAGCCTGATAAACTGCAGTCACAGCTGCTGCTGCAGGCAGCCCACCCTGAGTATCTATTTCCCAAGGAACAAGATGTAGAGGCTGTAAACCAATAGTTTTAGAATTTGCTTATAGGCTGCCTTCATTTTTCAGATGTGTTCTTTCGGCAACGAGAAGAGTTGAAAGGCTGTGCCTCACGTTAAACAGAGATGTTCCAATCTAGGATTTCTGTGTGTCTACTTTATAGAAACATAGGAAGGTGCCTTAAACCAGATGGGACTGTGTATCCAGACCAGTATTGTTTCCTTTTACTAGCAGAAGCTTTCTGAGGCCTGAGAGAAATCTTTCCCTATCATCGTCTACCTGTTCCTTTTTTAACTGGAGATGTCGGGGATTGAACCTGTGACCTTCTGCATGCAAAGAACATGCTCTATCACTGAGCACTGTATGGCCCCACTGAATGTGTAGACGCAGATGGTCATTTGGGTGCGCATCCCTCTGAATCCATATTGTGATGCTTATCTGGTTGGGTGCATCTTTTGACTCACTTGGGATACAATCCACCCCCGGGTCAAATCTAGGGCTACCATTGGTTACACACAACTAGTTGCCAGTGACTAGAGCTGGATGGGGGTGGTAGAATACGCAATCCTACATTTCTGACATTCGAAAACAACAAGAGAAAAGGATGCAACCCATCCCTCAAAATACCTTGCTCAAACAAGTCCTCTTGAAATTAATGTTTGAGGATCAAAGCCAAGGTTGTAAAAGGCTCTTTTGCCAATAAAGCACACCCTCAAGGCATACATGCGTTCTTCTTATACCTTTATACTCTTCCTTTATCTTTACAGTCTATGGATAAAGTGATGAATGTGCAGAGGCTTCAAAGGCTAAAGGAGGAGTGTGATAGAGTTTAACTATAAAAGGAAAGATAATTGTGTAACACCTAGTTATTTAGGCTCTTAATGCATCATAAACATTATCGATTGTTAATGTCTGCGGGCCTACGCCTTCCTTTTCAGCCCTTCGTTTGAGCAGAACTTTCTGAGCCCTCACATCATTTCCTCGTTCTTTGTTTCATTGTCATAAATACCTTGTCCACCATCACCCCCAAAGAAACCCTGCCACATATTCCAGCAAGATAAACCTGGAGTTCCCATCCTTCTCTTACAGATCCGATATATTTCACAGACGCAGGGTTTGCCAGCTGAGTATTTGTTAAGTGCAGGGACGAAAACAACAAGGTTTTTCAACAGGGATACAGATTCGCCATACCCACTGTGGAGGCTAAAGGTAAGAGGCTGTTTCCCCATCTCCTTTATCTCCATCAGGGCCTGGCATGGATGTTAAAATTTTACCAATACATTTATCAAAGGTGCGAGGAGAGGCTGATAAAAAGCTGCAGCAACAATATATGCAGCTTTTGGCTGGCTAGAAGGGTTGGCATTTGATGCTTTGCACTTTCAGACAGGATCTTCAAAATCTTTTGCCCAATTAAGGCTTAGAAACAAAATGCATTACAAGGGCTCCATGAAGTAAGCCAAAAACAGATCCTTCCTGACTACCTCGTTAGGACTGGCTTGGTAGTGTGCAACCTTATATTGAAGATGGCCTTTGCGCTGGGGGACTTCCTAGCTCAAAGCAAACTCTGTGAACCAGCTCATTACTTCTATGATAATATGAGAAAGACTGCTGTGAATAAAGCCATATGGAGCTCCAAGTCCAGCCTTTTCCAAGCTAGTTCCTTCGAGATGTTTGGGACTTCAACTCCCATCAACCTTGGCCATTGGTCATGATGGCTCTGGATGATTGGAAAGGCAGTCCCAAACATCTGGAGGGCCCCAAGTTGGGGAAAGTTTATCTATCCATTCCTTGTCTGCATTCTACTGCTATGCCCCTACTCCGACCCTGGATAATGCCAACAGTCTTCATAAACATTGAAAAGGAATGTTTTCCCTTAAGATTGGATTGGGGAATCTTTTTCATCCTGAGGGCTTCATTCATTTTTGTAGGGTCTCACGTCGTAGTTGGGCATGGCCAAATCCAACACTGGGTATGGTCAAAGCAACATTCCCTCTGCCCTCTTCTCTTTCTCCCATTTTCTCCCTCAACCTCTGCTAATGGGATTTCCCCCCCTAAGGCTAATTACTGGGGGCGAGGTGGGGTGGCAGTGGTGGAAGGAAGCAGTGGATTAGATCCAAGGCTTAGTGGCCAACATTCAGCCTTTAGGCCAGTCCCCATACATGCTCTAAGACCATGGGTTGCTGAAACTGCAGCTCTCTTACATTGGATGAAATTTAACAGTGGCTTGGAAAGATGCATGGGTTTACTTTCATCCCTATGCAATTTTAGAATACGAGATGGACAATATGTAAATAGTGGATAATGTTAGTTTGGAGCTGAGTCAAAAGGGATGGTGGGCTTTGTAGTGAAGCAGCTGTAAATGTTATACAGAGGTCCGGATGGTTGCCAATAAATCATTTTTTTGTTGATTTTGGACAGACACCAGATGATCATGAGGCAGAGACGGGGATCAAGTCAAAAGAAGCAAGAAAGTATATTTTCAACTGTTTGGATGATATGGCACAGGTAAGAATACTGCTGAAGCATCACATCTGTCAGTAATTTCCAGGGAGAGAATATAGCATATGATAAAAAAATATATGCTTTACCCTCATGCAAAAACATTAGGAACATTTTGGTCTTACAAGTTCAGATCATAGGGGGGCGCACATGCTCTCCCATGCATTCATGCAATATGTGAGGAGGTCACAGGACTGGGCCAGCTAGCCCCACCCTCTGCTTCCACCATGCTCACTGGCCACACCAACTGCCAACCATGTATTCTACAATGTGTGACTGGGACTTATGCACATTCACCTTCATATGTAGAGCTCTTCCACGTGAGAGGGGATGCTGATTGGTCCAGAATCCCCACTTGTGTGGAGGGTCTCCACGCATATAGTTTGTTATGCACGTAAGGCTCCTTCAAGAGCTGTCAGATGTGCAGCCAGTGGGAAGAATGGTCAGCGCACGTGGGCTAAGATGGGGCTAAGTAGCATGATCCCACAATCCCATCATGCATCCTTTCAACATGTGAGGGTATTCAAGTGAAAATCCCTCTCCCCCAAAGGCCTGGTTTGTACAGAAAAAAAATATTGCAATGACTTGGAACAGAATGGTTGAGTGGATCAATGGGCCATAGGATAAAGTTCCAAGGTAATAATCCCATATAAGCCATAATTTTTAAAAGGGGACGGCGCTAGTACTTTACCCAGTTTGTACATCAATTAACAATTGGGATAGTGCACAGAGTGTCAGGCTAGGACTGGGGAGGCCCAGGTTTAAAGCCCCAGTTGGCCAGGAAGTTGTCAGCCTACCCTTCCGAACAGGGATCTTGTAACAATAAAATGGGAGGAGGTCCATGTACACCACCATGACTTCTTGGAGGAAAGGCAGGACATAAATGCGACAAACAAACAATATTGTGGCACTCTACAAAATCTCCAGTGCTTCAAGCTGCCTGACAATCGGATCTAGGGCTTATATGGAATGTAAAGAACATATGAAGGTACCTTCTGCTGTGTCAGACCATTGGTCCATCTAGCCCAGTAATGTCATAACTGACTGGGAGTAGCTCCCCAGAGTTCCCCAAAGTTTGAAAGTTTGAACCTCATGGTCTTCTTAAGACTGATCTCACGTGATGGGGGGAGTAACACTGTGACCACTGGCCCCGCCCCCTACATGCCATTGGTGTAACCAGTGAGATCACCCAACCATGTTCAAGTGTGCAGTTGAGTCCTCTGCGTATTCAAGGGCCTTTGCTCTAGCACGTGCTCTTTCCCTGGCTCTGCCAAATGTGCAACAGGGCCAGGCTAGTAGGTGTGAGCAGGTGTGATTTTGGGGGGTGTCATGGCTTCTGGAAATGTGGATTCGTTACTGATTCAGCTTCCCTTCCAGGTGAATATGACAACAGACTTGGAAGGAAGTGATATGTTGGTGGAAAAGGCAGACCGGCGGGAGTTTATAGATCTGTTAAAGAAGATGTTGACGATAGACGCAGATAAGAGGATAACGCCGATCGAAACACTCAACCACCCGTTTGTCACCATGACGCACTTGCTTGATTTCCCCCATAGCACTCAGTAGGCTTCTTTCACTCTGCTTTGGGTTGGAGATCTTGGAGAGGGAGTAAACTGTGGGTTGGCAAACTGCCAGACGTACCATTGAGCTGCTAAGCGTTCCTGCCCAAAAATGTTATGATTTGAGTTGCAGCCTAGAAGAGTGGTGACCAGCAGAGCTTGGCTATTAGGAAAGCCATTTTTATGGCAAGAATGTTTTGATAAGTATAGATGGCAGCTCCTGTCCCAGAAATGGCCTGATCTGAGTAGCTTTCAGAGCTTGGGAGCACTGAGATATTATTTGGGCACGGTGTCCTCAGCTCTTTGTTCCAGTGGTTTCTTTCCCTGCTCCCTGGCTGCTGAGAGTTGTAGGATTTCATTTTTACCCGGTAACATGTGTGAGAGTCAGGCCAGATCTACACCAAGCAGGATATGACATTTTGAGTAGTGTAGATCCTGCCCCTGGTAGGTGGGTATTTAACAAAATAGGCAGGAGTCATTTTTCCCCCTGATGATTATTTCACTGCCAGAAATTGGGAGGCTTAGAGGGATGAGAGAAAGTTGCAGAGGAAAATCATAGCGTCCTCTTCTATGCAGGTTTTCTAAGGCTGGAAATGTACATTGCCAATAACACAGGGCTGCTGCTGCTGCTGCTGAAGAAAATGGTAGCCCTGAATTCTGTTTTCCCTCCTCTGTAATGTTTAGTATTAAACAACTTAACTTGTGCTGTGATATTGCATGTGAATTTTGCACATTTCCCTGCTCTTGCCCCATATCTTCGGCTGCCTCTGGTGGGGGCAAGGAAACACACTCCATTGTTACATCATGGCACAAGGAGGAAAGGAGGAGGATGAGACTCATGGCTGCCATTTTTAGCAGCAGCTGTGTGTTTTCAAGTAACATGTTCTACCCAAAGACATGAGTGGATAAACATCAGTGATGATTTGCTGAGCTCATTGGAATCCCATCTCAAAGTGAGGAGTTGGACATCTTTACCCTGGAAGCTTCTTCCAAGCTGATGATTATTTTTTCATGCAGTAGTACTGCTGGCCCCTTTATGTTTGCCTTTTAAATTAAAAACAAAACATGTTTTGAATATAAAGCTGCAAAACCTTGTACAAATAAGGAAATGTGCTCATGCATGGCATTCAAACTGTTGTAGAATTACAATAATTATAGAAGAGTTTGATTGCTACAAATGAAGGTGCAAAAAATTGCAAGGAGTTGCTGTTGAGTCTGCTTGTTACAGGAAGATGCAGCAGAGATCCATAGAGGGTTTTGGGTTGGGGAGATATAGCCTTCCTAAAATGTTTAAACTTGCTAAGGTTTGGTTTCAAGACTGGGTAATTTTGAGGTTTTAATAAGGTTCAATACAGGAAGGAACAATCTGAGATTGTACAAGGAACAAATGGGGATTCTAGTTGATCATGCATAATTGATGTTCAGATAATTGTTAATTTAATAATGATGATGATGATTTCATTTCTGCGCAGTTTACAACAATTTGTCCCTTTAAGCCTTTGGACACATTGACACTACCGATTTGTATCCATTTTATACCAGCTTAACTTTCATAGCTGCCCTCAAAGAATCCTGGGAACTGTAGTTTGGTGCCAATACTGGTGTTAGGAAACTTTAGCTGCCTCTCAACATCCCTGACCCAAACTACAGTTCTTAGTGTTCCCTGGGAAGAAGTAATACCTCCCAAATCGTTTTAAGTTTCTGGTGTAGCACTTAGGCCGGTGGCGAAACGGGCAGTATCCTTTTGCCACTGGGTGCTTGAATTTTCCCCATCAGATGACTTACTATTGCCTTCTTGCTTCTTGTGCCCTCTTTCTCTATAAACAGTGTCAAATCCTGTTTCCAAAACATGGAGATTTGCAAGCGACGGGTGAACATGTATGACACAGTGAATCAGAGCAAGACACCTTTCATCACCCACGTGGCCCCAAGCACATCCACCAACCTAACCATGACCTTCAACAACCAGCTCAATACGGTCCATAACCAGGTGAGGGGAACCATTATTATGTCATCTTTGAGAGGAGTGTGTGTTTGTGTCCGGGCTTGATCACCCATCCTTGAGAGTGCGCAGGCACGATTCCTTGAGGTCTGCTCCGTTTCCACGTTTCTGACAAGTTTCATGTGGCTAACTCTTTTATTATTGGAAATGTATCATCTGTCAGGGATGCTTTAGGGTGGATTCCTGCATTAAGCAGGGGGTTGGACTCGATGGCCTTGTAGGCCCCTTCCAACTCTGCTATTCTATGATTCTATGATATGAAAGGGCTATGCATATTTCTCATAGGATTTTGGTGCAGAATCCAGCAGGTTGAGCATCTCAATTTTCATTTATTTATTTATTTTGAGAAAAGCAAGTTACACTCGCAAACACGTATCATTATTCTGTTTATTTTTATTCCACCATTCCTCCAAGATGCTCCGGGTAAAAAGTACACAGGTTCTTTTTCTTCTTTTCTTCTTTTTTTTACCTCACAATGACTCTAGGAAGTATGTTAGGCCCAGAGATATTGAGTGGCCCAAGGTCACCCAAGAAGCTTTGTGGCTGGGCTGAGCAGGAATTTGAACCTGGCTTGTCCTGATTTAAATCCTTCTCTCCCAGGGCTGGGGAACCTTTCCCCGGCACGGATTCTATTCAACACATTCTACTGGAGGTAATGTGTTGATGGCTATGTGCCAACAGTGGGCACGGCTCCTGCACATACACATATACCTCCCCATCCATACATTTATACTCACACAAGCGTATCCCATATTCCCCAACTCCCAATACAAATTGCAGATGCTGGGGGCCTGACCTGGATTGACACCCTGGTGTGTGTGGGGGTGGGCGAGCTGAGGGGCTTTGCCCCTGTGCCCCCCCACCTGCCGTCATGATCCCCGCCCCCCGACACACCTGCCCCATACCTGCAATTCTCATCGGAGGGGGAAAACCCCTGCTATTCTCTCCAATGGGAGCTTTTCTTCAATGCAAACAGCAGACACTTGTGGCCTGATCAGGATCGGAAGTACAGCAAAGGATTACAGCCCCTCCTAACCCCTATCGCAGGAGCCTGCAATTTGCTACTTTTCTGCGCTTGCTGGGGAGGGAGAGAAGCCCTTCCCTTTGCAGCCAGCATGAGGGCTGAGGAAGAGAGCTGTCTGAAGTTTTAGATATTATCCCCTTCCCTGTGCCTTTTTCCTTGACATGCTAGCTTTCTGTAGGTGGTGAGTTCTCGAAAGCACTCGCTCGCATTCTGAAGTAGCACACTCCCAAGAGAGCTAATTCTGAATGCATTGCTGAGATTGACGTGTGAGATATTCACACTCCTCCACTGTCAACTTCCAAGCAGTGTCTAGATTTTGTTTCACTGCTGCTGGAACTGTGAGTGTCACGCGCCCTGTTTAGTTCTAGCGTTGGGCTAAGTGCAATAAAGAACACTGAAGTGGCACATTTCCTGCTTAAAAGGCTTAAAATTTAAGTCAGACAAGGAGAAGACAAGCCTTGATAAAAGAGAGGGAGGGGAGAGCAGATGACTCCCCTAGCTACATTTGTGTTCCATCTTTAAAGGATTTTACATAGCGTATTTGTGTAGGAAAACTTCTTAAAAGAATTGTGGTGGTGGTGTTGTTTTTGAGAAACTTTGCATATGTATAATCCCTGCAAAACAAAGTACACAGTTTAGGGGAGAGACTTTAGCTCAGTGGTAATGTAGGGGCTTTGCTTGCAAATGGTCCCAGGTTCAATGCCGGGCAACCCTGGCTGAAAGGGTAACATTGCTGGGAGTGATTCTTTTCTGCTCAATAGCTCAGAGAGTTCAGCACAGTCATAGTAAACAACCAACTTGTCTGATTCAGTATAAAGCAGTGTCATACTCCATAGTCCCATAAGAATACATTTCCATTTTTCCCCACCCCACCTTTTCAGGTGGACGAGAACTGAAGGAGGGAGCAACCCTATGGCCTCTAGACATTGTCTGAGGGGCCAAAGGATTCCAGGGATTCCTCAGAAGGGGGATTCAGAGATTTGACCCTCTCCTCCCGCAAACCCTTGCATCTGGTGCAGGAAGAACTGTGCTGGCTGCCCTCCATGGTCAGAAAACCAACCTTGGAGAAGGGAGAAGGGGGCATTCCAGTGGGCAGGGAGGAGAGGAGGCCAGAGAGGCCAGGATACGAGTTATCCTGAGCCTCTGCCAGCCTCCTTTCCTCCCCCTCCAAAGCACAGTTGGTAGATGGGCTAAAAAGCCCATGTAGCCAAAAAAAGCGCCCATCTAGCTAAAAAACCCAATTAGCAAATATGCAGGGTGGGAGGATAGAGAGGTAAAGATCACCTCCATTCCGATCATTAAGGGTGCAATCAATAGTATTGTGCTCTTCATTAATCCATTTTTTAAAGAAGAGGTCATGTTTGAGTATCTTCATCGTTCCTCTCACTAAACCTCACCAGATGTTCTTAGTTCTAAAAGATTCATAATCTAAAGCATTGTACAAAGCAAGGATTCTTGAAATAAAAAAAATTGTTTTATCAAACCAAAGACATCAGAACCACAGAAAAGATTACAACTGTGCCAGAGCCTACATGCTGAGCAAGTAACTCAACAAAGTGAGCCAAGCCATCAGCTACAGATTAAGTCATTCGCATCCCTTGTATCATCAAGACATTAGACATCTAGAAATATTTATACGTTTTTCAGATGGACAGTCTTGAGACTTCACCTCTATAGACAGACACACATATATGCACACACATACGCACTCATTGCTATTTCATTCAGAGATCACAGATATACATATACCCTCTTTCTCTTATGTAAGCCAACAAGAAACATCAATTCTTTTCTTTCTTTCTTTCTTTCTTTCTTTCTTTCTTTCTTTCTTTCTTTCTTCCTTCCTTCCTTCCTTCCTTCCTTCCTTCCTTCCTTCCTTCCTTCCTTCTCTTCCCATCCCATCCCATCCCATCCCATCCCATCCCACCCTTCCCTTCCCTTCCCTTCCCTTCCCTTCCCTTCCCTTCCCTTCCCTTCCCTTCCCATCCTTCCCATCCTTCCCTTCCCTTCCCTTCCCTTCCCTTTCTTCCCATCTTTTCCTTTCCTTTCCTTTCCTTTCCTTTCTTTCTTTTCTATCTCTGGGCTGCAGGGTGTGTGTGTGTGTGTGTGTGTGTGTGTGTGTGTGTCTGTTTTCTGGTCAGTTGTCAACAATATGCAGAACAGTGGGGCGTATGAAGTCCTCATCCGCACTCCTTAGCCTCCTCCTTTTTACTTACACCCTTCCCTTCTTCCTGCAATTCTTCCTTATCATCTCTGTTTTTCCTTTTTTGTGATTGTTTACTTGTTTTATTTAGATAATTTCTTTTTTAAAACAACGACAGCTTTCCAGCATTACCATTTCCTTCATATTTTGTTTTTATTTTACTTTAAATCCCACCATTCCTTCAGGCCACCACCCTGGCTCCCACCTCCACCACCAGTGCCACTATTTCCTTAGCCAACCCTGAGGTCTCCATACTAAACTACCAATCTGCACTCTACCAGCCCTCGGCAGCCTCCATGGCCGCGGTGGCCCAGAGGAGCGTCCCCCTGCAGACAGGAACGGCGCAGATATGTGCTCGTCCTGACCCCTTCCAGCAAGCCCTCATCGTGTGTCCTCCAGGATTTCAAGGTAAGCCCCACAACTTCTCCACGGTGGTCCGCTGCTGGTCCTTTGTGTTGATATTGTCTCATTTGAAAACCCCTTGCCACTAGGTCAGGGCCAGTGCATCTCTCTGGCATGTCCCCAACATTAAGATGGGCTCCATGGAGCAGTATTTGCTAGAAAGGTCTACAGATACATCAACAGGGGATGGATCACAGTTCAGAAGGAGAGCACCTGCTTTGCAGGCCAAGGGTCCCAGATCCAATCTCTAGCCAATGGTGCAGCTAGGTCATTTTGGACCATGGACTTAATGGTCTTATGGGGGCTTCCTGCTGCTCTCTGGACGGTCATTGGGAGCAGGGCTTGGATATGGGGTCCTGGACTTAGGCTCCGAGGTCCAGTCCCAGCTGCATCACTGTCTCTAGCTCCTCCAGTTAAAAATATCAAGTAACAGGTGATGGGAAACTTGTCTCCCTGTTACCTTGGAGAGCAAGTAGAATAGATAAGACTTTGGTTTAATTCAGCAGGCCATTTCTTATGTTTGTCTGGAATAATGCCAGACGCCAATTGGAGGTAAAAATCACCTCTGATGCAGTAGCATGTGAACCACCAAGAGAGCTTTGGCTATTGGGTGGTATGGAGATGATGATGAAGATGATGATCATACAATCACAGAATAGTAGAGTTGGAAGGGGCCCACAAGGGCATTGAGTTCAACCCCCTGCTCAATGCAGGAATCCACCTCAAAGCATGAGGTGGATGATGTGCTCCTAGTGATTCATCTCCCATCAGGAAGCAAGGCTTCCACACTCCCAGCATTCTGCCGCTTCTAAAAAATCTTCAGTGGAAGTCAAGTTGAGCACATGACAGTGGTCTAGTAGGCTGAGCATTACAGAGGCATGCATGATTGCAGTGCTATCTGGCCCAAGGGCATGTCCTCAAGGATATATGGCATCTGCGAGACATATCTCCAGGAATATTCATGAACAACCATCTTGCTTGCTAATGATGGGACTGAGAAATAGCCTCTTGCAAATCCCCTCAGCATAAATAATTTGGTAGTATTGTTTTAGGCTTGCGCATTGGCTATATGGTTGATGACTGGCATTGGTTCTGACAACCTATGGAGGACATATTCCTGTTGCTAAGTTATTCATTGCCCCCATTAGGGGAAAGTACATTTTATTTTGGCAGACCCACAAAGGCGCAGAATAATTAACCGGTCCCATGGCTAAGCCTCCAAGGTTGCAATCCTGAACACGCTTTCCTGGGAGTAAGTCCCATTGAACTCAATGGGGCTTATTTATTTTTATTTATTTATTTAAAACATTTATATCCCGACCTATATTATAAAGATCTCAGAGTGGCGTTCAGATAAAAACATACAGTACAGAACAGTAAATATGCACAGTTAAAAACAAATTAAACCATGATCCAAGTTAAAACGATATATAATTTAAAAGCAGTAAAAACAGTTAAAACAATGTGTCAGTGAGTTTAACCATCAAAGGCTTTGTTGAAAAGCCATGTTTTTACTTCTGAGTCAGTATATATAGGATTGCATTTAAAGTTGGCAAGGCATGTCTTGGCTAATTAGAGCATTGCTTAAGGTGGAAAATTCCTCCCAAATCATCGGAATAGCTGTCCCAATGCATTGCCAGGTGATGCAATCCAAAGCTATCACACATGCATTAAACAATGCATTGTAGCCATTGCCAATTTTCGGGGGTGGTGGGTTGTTTGGTAGTATTTGGAGTTGGAAGACCGAGGGAGGGGTGACCCCCTTTCCCAATTTCTTCTTGAGGTTCTTCTTACCCCAGAGCTGTGCTCGCCTACAAACATCTGGGCTCAGCTGCCACCTGGCTGCCTCTCTCTCATTTTTATCCAAAGATATTAAAGTCCTTTGCAGATATTGATGTCTCGGCGCGCCGCTGTGCAGCAGACGCTTTATCCTTTTTATGCGGGGTTAAAATAACATAAAAGAGCTCGAGGGTGAAATCCTGAAAAGTCCCCTGAGTCTTATTTACAAAAGCTACAAAAGGCATTTGACTATTTTGGGCAAATTTTTATCCTCAATGATTCCTTCAGCTCCAAAGGCACAAAGTGAGCCGGCCAGGCTACAAACGGCGACAGACTGCTGGTGTCTTAATTTCTACCCTGGCTTTTAGCAACAGGCAGCGTTTCCGTGGCGAGACGAGAAGTCTCTTTTTCAGCTGCTGTGTTGAGAAAATACGTTGGGAAAACGGCACCACAGACTTATTTACTCCGGATTGATTTCTACCCCACCCGTTCCCAGCGGCTCAGGGATCGTAACAACCGTTACACACAAAACACAGGCATATATAAAGACAGGCATATAGTTTCCTCTCTTCTCAAGGCCAAGCTACACGCGGTGCCAAATGTGTCATTAGGCACTAAGTGAGGCTTTCAAAAAAATAATAATTTAATAATAGGTGTGCATGAGGTGGGGTGGGGGTGATTTTCATCAGGTCTGCGCAGTACCCTTTATTTATTTATTTTATTTAAAACATTTCTTGGCCCTCCCAAGGTGGCTTACAACAATACATAAAAACAGTATAAACATTAAAAGCAATAAAAATGTACACAGTAAAATAGCAGTTAAAAACAATAAACACTAACAATAAAAATTAACAATAACAATAATGTACAAAAACAATAAAATCATCAAGAACAACAAGGGCAATAGCAGCAAAACAACACTCATTATGAGAAGGCCACAGTAAGATAAGTCTTTTTGAGGCCTTCTTAGAAGCCTGCAAGGATGGTGCATGGCAGACCTCCAATGGGAGTTTGTTCCACTGGTGTGGGGCCACTGCTGAGAAGGCCCTCTCCCCCGTGATCACCCACCTAATTTCTCTCACTGGTGGGCAGCTGAGAAGGGCCTCTCTTTCTGATCTTAAAAGTGCAGGCACATTTATTTTGACCCTTAGAAGGCAGTGTTCCTTCCGCAGTTCACTGTTCCTTCTGCAATTAGATTAAGCAAGTTATTTTTTCCGATGTTTTTGCTTATTCTGGCACCTTGCTTTGAATATCCTGATGTTGCTGCTTCAAGTTGAGACTGTTTGCTTGTTGGTTTTTAGATTTATTTTTAGACTTCCATTTTTAATCTGAATTGTTTTAATTTGTTTTTGTTAAGGCTGAGCTATAGTGCTTCCATCCAAATTTCATGGCCTTATTCAAATGTGGCAAAACTGGGGACTTCCTAGGGTGACCATATGAAAAGGAGGACAGGGCTCCTGTGTCTTTAACAGCTGCATAGAAAAGGGAATTTCAGCAGGTGTCATTTGTATATATGGGGAACCTGGTGAAATTCCCTCTTCGTCACAACAGTTAAAGCTGCAGGTGCCCTGTCCTCTTTTAAATCTGGTCATTCTAGTATAGCTCCTGCACCTTTAACTGTTGTGATGAAGAGGGAATTTCACCAGGTTCTCCATATATACAAATGACACCTGCTGAAACTCCCTTTTCTATGCAGCTGTTAAAGATACAGGAGCCCTGTCCTCCTTTTCATATGGTCACCCTAACTTCACTGGTTATGGAGGCATGAGGGGAAGCACTGGTTTGGGGAGGGTTATCTAGGGGCCACCGTTCCTGTCTGTTCCCCCACCCCCGGTCCCCTCGGAACAATGCTGCATGAAGATGTAGCATCATGGCAAGTGGGGATTCTCAGGCGGTGTGTGGGGAGGAGGATTGCTGATGATGATGATGATAAGAGTGCCACTACTAAACATACAGTGAGGCTGAAAAGGGATCACCTTAAGGGTAGTTTGCCGCCCTGCCCCCTGCCCCTTTGCACCCCTGAATCTCCAACATTTCAAGATGAAAATTTGCCATGGAGAACTTTTGCCTCAGCTGTAGTTTTTATTGCAAACTGGCACAGGAGCCATTATGGCTGAAAGGCAATCTATAAATACAAATATCAACAAACACCCAAACAAAAATTAACCCACACCTGCTTAATCCCAGCTGTTGAATGTCAGCCCAAGCTGGAAGGCTCTTTCCAGCTGGAAAGTACACAGGCTGAGCTTTGACTGACCTCTAACAGCCTTCTCCAAACTGGTGCCCTCGGGATGTGTTGGACTCTTAACTCCCATCATCCCCATTCAGCGTGGCTATTGGTCATTCCACTGAGGATATTAATTTCTCTACATGTCCTGGTTGTTTGAACTTGGAATTCACATCACATGTTGAAAACATTCCTTCTTTCGGATGTATTTTCATGTCCAGCTTCCACAGAGAGATCAGTATTTAATTAAGAAGTTCTATGCAGTTATTTGAGTGCAGGTCCCATTGAATTCAGTGGGAGTTACTTCAGAGTAGCATGCACTGGAGTGGGCTGCGTAGATAGCCTGGTAGCTCCTAAACATTTTTTTAGGTCCGCAGCTCTAGTTTAACTGGTTTGCCACACGTCCTTAGCTTATGTCCAATCTGTGGGAAGATCAGGAATGGTGCTAGGTACCTAAAAAATCTGGGGCTCAGGCCCAAAGGATAAACACACACACACACACACACACACACACACACACACACACATTTGCATATGCTAATTTAAATATGCAAATGTATTTTATTTACTTATTTATTTATTACATTTATATCCCGCCTTTTTTCCTCCAAGGAACCCAAGGCGGTATACATAATCCTCCTCCTCCGCTCAATTTTATCCTCACAACAACAACCCTGTGAGGTAGGTTGGGCTGAGAGTCTGTGACTGGCCCAAAATCACCCAGTGGGTTTCCATGGCCAAGTGGGGACTAGAACCCGGATCTCCTGACTCCTAGTCCAACACCTTAGCCACTATACCACACTGGCTCTATATGTGCATAATTAAAAGAATTACTATAATAAAAATTATAGAAGGCAAGCTAATTAACCTCTTGCTTGCTTTCAGAACAGAGCTGTGCACCGTCCCAAATTGTGCTTGCTTAACGCCTGCCTTCCATGCAACCCCACATTTCCTTGGTCTTTCAGGCCCAAAGCCAGATGGAGAGACTAGAGTGCCTGGGACCAGCAAAGCGCTGTATGGCCCCTTAAATGTTTACTGATTCATTGCAACGTGAGCATGGCACAATGGCAAGAGAGAGAAAGGGAATGGATTCATGCTTTTAGGCTGCAAACTTACACAGTTACTAGGGAGTAACCCCCATTAAACCGAGTGGGATTTACTTCTAAAAAAAATCCTCACTCACATCACACACACACACACACACACACACACCCTCAGTCATCAACAAGTACAACAGTACTGGATGGTGATCTCAGGACTGAAAGACGCTGCTTTGCTGCTCCTGGTCCTGGACCAGGTGAGGAGACAGAAAGAATTGCCCCTACAGTTCTTGGATTCTAACTTCATGAAATCCCCAAATCTACATAAAATGTTGCGATATTAAGTTTCTAGTAATCTCATCATCATTATACAGCTCTTAAAGTACCAAAATGCATAGTTAGATACCTTTATTCAGGCCAACCAAAATTCCTAATAGAGTTATTGCTCATTTTGAGTTTGGGGCTTTCATTTCTCATGGGCCAGCATGGTGACTTTTGCTTTAGGCTGGTTGTTTCTTAAATCACCGAAGTTATACACCCCCTGGTTTCTCTCTAGATCCAGATATTGGAACTATCTTCCGGGTGGAGAAGGCAGGTTGCAGCACTGAGCACATTTACTAAGGAGTAAAAACAATGCCAAGGCATTGAGAAGAACTCAGCAGAGAGCAATAAGAAGGAGGAATACAAAGCATTAAAGGGGCTCGTCACACTCCTTTATGATTAAGGAAGTGAGGAGTAGTGAGTCTCAACAGGCAAGGAAATGAGAGATGTGACATGTTTGTTTGTTTATTTATTTATTTATTTATTACATTTCTATACCGCCCAATAGCCGAAGCTCTCTGGGCGGTTCACAAAAATTAAAACCATCATAAAACAACCAACAAGTTAAAAACACAAATACAAAGTACAATATAAAAAGCACAACCAGGATAAAAACCACGCAGCAAAATTGATATAAGGTTAAAATACAGAGTTAAAACAGTATAATTTAAATTTAAGTTAAAATTAAGTGTTAAAATACTGAGTGAATAAAAAGGTCTTCAGCTGGCGACGAAAGCAGTACAGTGTAGGCGCCAGGCGGACCTCTCTGGGGAGCTCGTTCCACAGCCGGGGTGCCACAGCGGAGAAAGCCCTCCTCCTAGTAGCCACCTGCCTCACTTCCTTTGGCAGGGGCTCACGGAGAAGGGCCCCTGTAGATGATCTTAAGGTCCGGGCAGGTACATATGGGAGGAGGCGTTCCTTCAAATAACCTGGCCCCAAACCGTTTAGGGCTTTAAATGTCAATACCAGCACTTTGAATTGGGCCCGGACCTGGACTGGCAGCCAATGAAGTTGTAAAAGGACTGGCGTAATGTGATCTCACCAGCCAGTCCCTGTTAGTAAACGGGCTGCCCTGTTTTGTACCAGCTGAAGCTTCCGGACCGTTTTCAAAGGCAGCCCCACGTATGTTCAAATAGTAGGTTTGGATTTGACAGAATGGAGAGCTTGCCTGTCTTAAGATCTGTGGGCCAATGGGAAGAGTTGCCCGGGAAAATTGTAGAATCTCAACCACTGAAATTTGTAAGAAGCATTTTGGTAGACACGGTGCCGAGGTTTAAAGCAAACACTATCTCAGTTGTGCTTAGTGTTTTGGGTGCCTGTTCGTAGAGAGGCAACTGATGTCTAACTCTTTACCTTTTCTTTTCATTGCACAGGATTGCAGACCTCCCCTTCGAAGCACGCTGGGTATTCTGTCCGGATGGAGAATGCTGTCCCAATAGTCACTCAGGCCCCAGGGGCTCAGCCCCTTCAGATCCAACCAGGACTCTTAGCACAGGTAGATATGACTTCTCTGGGATCCATCTTGGCCAGCTGTCAGCTATAATATATATAAAAAACATGGCTGCAGAGCATGTTTTTTTTTTAATTTAACAAATAAGAGAGCGGGTGCTAACGTGGATTTTTATTTTTCATTTTTATTTCTCCACCTTTTAATTCCCTAGAGTAGAAGGTAGGTAACATGGTGTCCATGAACACCAGTGCTCCTCTCAGACTCCTTTCTTGATGCCTTCTGTGTTGCCTTGCCCCTCCTCCTTTTTATTTATTTTTTAGGATAACAATATTTCTTCCTGGCAGGTGGGATTGCTTCAAAGCAAAGTGAGGGCCTCTAGCTGCTCCCACCTTCTTTTCCCACGAATGCCTCTGGGCCACAGGTACAGCTCCAAGACATTCTTAGGAAATTAAGGTGGCAGGCGGCTGCAGGCACAGGCGTTCATCTGCAGTGCACCCCTTTTTTGGTGGTGCCCAGGACAATTTCTCAAATTGCCAGACGTGCCCATGGGCCCAAGAAGGTTGCTTCCTCCTGCCCTAGGGTCATGGGGTTCCACAAAGCTCTGTTACCTCCTTTTTTCTTTGACCCAACTGCCCCAAAGCCAAGGACAAAAGTAGGTGTTGCAGATAAATGGGCTGCTCCGTATCTTGTTTTTGTTATAGAATCACAGTATAGTAGAGTTGGAAGGGTCCTATAAGGCCATTGAGTCCACCCCCCTGCTCAATGCAGGAATCCACCTTAAAGCATACCTGACAGATGGTTGTCCAGCTGCCTCTTGAAGGCCTCTAGTGTGGGAGAGCCCACAACCTCCTTAGGTCACTTGTTCCATTGTTGTACTGCTCTAACAGTCAGGCAGTTTTTCCTGATGTCCAGCCGGAATCTGGCTTCCTGTAACTTGAGCCCATTATTCTGTGTCCTGCACTCTGGGATGATCGAGAAGAGATCCTGGACCTCCTCTGTGTGACAACCAAACTATAGCTCAAACTATAATGTTAATTAAGATGATTATGATGATGATGACGACGATGACAATAACGGTATACGTGCTGCTTTACTGAGTTAGCGAAAACAAAAATCAACCAGATGGATCAATGGTCTGACTCAGTTTAAGCCAGCTTCATAAGCTTAGATCTCTTAGGGCATTCAGCCATACCAAAATTATGTCATGTGCCTTGAAATACTTAGGAATTTGGGTCATCCCATTATATGATCCAGCTCGTATTCCAGACGAAATTAATTTGCGCTAATGTGTAAGAGCGAATGCAGCGTCTAGATGCCAGAGCATTCCAGTGTTCTCAAGCATCAGCAGTCCCCCAAATCCTGCCAAAGCGTTGCCTTGCCTGGATAGCATTCCAGTGTGTGTTAGTTCAGTCGTTTTCCTTTTGCCAGCTGCCAGGATGGCTTATCTGGGAAAGACAGTATGGAACAGAACTTGAAGCTTGCATGATTTCCTTTTCATTAACTAAGTGCTGCCTCCTGTTCCCATGAAGAGCCTTTGTCAAGGAACTGCCTCTTTGACATGAATGAAGTCCACCTCCACGAAAGCCCTGCCATCCCTTTCCAAGTGGTGCAGTCGGGGAAAACTATCCTTCTCAGTTAAAAATAAAACAAAACCAAAGCTTTCAAAAGCAGGACAAGAAAGGGGGGAGAGTTTTCAAAACAGAAACGAAGAAAGAAATTATTAATTTTTTTTGCAAATATAAATATGTAAAATATTTGGACAGAAGTACTCTGTGAATTGAGTTGAATAGCCTGGCTGCGAGCATGGGTAATCACGAACAGTTTCAAAACTCAGACCCAAAACATATTACAGGCTCCTCAGTTGGCCCTCGTACAATTGGCAGTCTCAGCAGACAGACTAAAAACACAGGGCTGATCCAAGCGCTTACAAGTTAAAGCAGTGGTGGAGACAGTTTGAATAGTAATTATATCACTTAAACAGTGGTAACAAAAACTGAAGTGTGAGCACGCCCTGGGAATTATTTTCTTACAGTCCTCAGGGGCAAGCATATAATGCATTTAAGACCCATTTGTAAAGAACCACTCCCCTGGTAAGCTATGACAGAGGTTATCTGTCACAGCAAAAACAACCGAAAGCCTTGTGGGACCTTAAAAAACTAACAGGTTTATATTGTAGTCATAGGTGTGCTCAAGGGGTATGCCAGGTGTGCCCAGGCACACCCTAATGACTCAAGCAGTAAGTGCTGAATTGAGGGGGGGGCATTGAGCAGAGATCCAGAGGGGGATCCAGATGCAGCAGGAACAGTCCTCCAGCTACCCTCTGGCTGCTTCACCACTGCACTAAAGAACTGCTGCCTTTGAGAGAGCACCATTGCTCCTGGCAGCAGGAGCGAAAAGGAATTGTTCTGATGGGAGCCTCTCTGCTGAGAGCTTCACTTCAAAGAGGCCAGGAGGAGGAGCCCCAAAGGTTACTACCGCCAGTGTCCAGGGCCGGTGCTACAATAGGCCACTCAGGCGGTCGCCTAGAGCGCCAAGGTAAGGGGGGCGCCGAACGCCGCTCCTGGATGCTGCTCTCCCACAGCGGCTCTGAGAGGGCGGCTTCTGGGCGCGCCGTTCTGAAGCTGCCTGCCCGCCCCAGCGTCCTGGCTTCGCTTCAGCTGGGCGCCCACTCAGCCAAAGTGAAGCCACGCCCACCCACCCCACCCCAGCGTCCTGGCTTCGCTTCAGCTGGGTGGGCTCCCAGCCGAAGCGAAGCCAGAATGCTGGGGTGGGGAGACAGGCGGGCGGCTTTGGAACGGCGCGCCCGGAAGTCGCTCTCCCAGAGTGGCTGCCGGGCTGCCGGGTGCGCCGTTCCGAAGCCGCCCCCCTACCCCAGCATCCTGGCTTCGCTTTGGCTGGGCTAGCGCCCAGGTATGCAGGGGTGGGTGGGTCGGTGGGTGAAAGCAGCTCAACTGCCTAGGGCGCAAAATAGTCTGGCACCGGCCCTGCCAGTGTCACCACAAGGATGGGGCTTGAGGAGGGTCTCCTCATCCCTCCCCCATCACCTGCAGTGGCCCTCCCACGGCCAGGCAAGCAGAACTTGGAGTAGGGCATCAGTGTCTACAGTGCTTAATCAATAAAGGACTAAAAATAATGTCCTTTTTGAATGTTCACCTTTTAAAAAAAATCCCTGGGTGCACACCCCAATGAAATGTGCTGCACACACCTATGATTATAGCATAATTCGGTAAAGCATACTTTGTGCTACAATATAAATCCGTTAAAGGCACAATCCTATGCATGTTTAGACAAAAAGAAAAGGCCTACAGATCCCATCACGCCCCAGCAATGATGAAAAAGTACAGTGCTTTTGAATATGGACAAAATAACACATTATTGTTGTATGAGGGTGATGCTGATGGTGATGATGTATGGCTACCAAACCGGGGTGGGGTGGGGAATTAGAGTAATTACAAGGTAAGATGAACAGATAACATAACATTTAGAAAATAATAAGAGCAGATTTGTAGTCGAAACAGCAAACTACATAAATACGTGGGGTTAAAACCAGGAAGATCATACGCTGGTGTACCTGGATAATTAAAAAGGTCTTCGTCTGGTGCCGGAAAGACATCCGATTCCCTTCCAGGCAAGCCTCCTTGGGCAGGCATTCCATAGGTAGGAAGCCACAACTGAGAAGGCCCTACCTCTGGTCACTGCAGGAAATCAATATATAGAAGGTCTCTGGTTAAAAGGATCTCAGGCTGTAGTCTAGAGAAGACCTCTGTGTAAGGTCTTGGAAAGCTGCTGCCAGTCTGAACAAACAGCCCTTGCTAGATGAACCAACATCTTGATTAGGGACATCACCAGGGAATCGAATTTGGGTGCTTGCAACAATAACCCCCGCTGTTCGACTCCTCACAAGTAGGATCAGCCTGAGCAGCTGGACCGGCCCTACCATTAGGAAGAGTAAAGAAATTGTCTCAGGCACCAGATGCTGTAGGAGGTGGTGGCAGTAGGGGCAGCCCCCTGAAATCCACAGTGTTTTCCCTCTGTTTGAAGACATAACTGTGTATGCCGCACAACCTGTCCTGGCTAGCCGTCTGCCCTTGGGTGTGATAGAGGACACTATTCCATTGCCAGCGCTGAAGGAAGATTCATCTGCCAGGCCAGCTGGTTTCTGAAGGTGGAAAGGGCAGGGGGGTGCCATTCTCAGGCAGCAAAATGTCTTGGGCCAAAGCCCAAATTTTCTCTGCTCAAAAACAACCAGCCTCCCTCCACCTGGGTAAGGTTTGTGGGGACTGGAGTAGGCAGGTGAAGGCAGCACCGATAGTTGGTGCTCACTTGTAGCACACATCTACTGTTTTCCTTACATGCACCCTTCTAGATCACTCAAAGTTTCAAGCCCCTTTCAGAGCAAACAGGAATGCTCACACATCCCTAATTCTGATTCAGTAAAGGTAGGGTGACCCTATGAAAAAGGAGGACAGGGCTCCTGTATCTTTAACAGTTGCATAGAAAAGGAAATTTCAGCAGGTGTCATTTATATGCATGCAGCACCTGGTGAAATTCCCTCTTCATCACAACAGTTAAAGCTGCAGGAGCCCTGCCCTCTTGACCAGATACAAAAGAGGGCAGGGCTCCTGCAGGTTTAACTGCTGTGATGAAGAGGGAATTTCACCATGCATACAAACGATACCTTATTATTATTACTATTATTATTTATTTATGTAGCACCATTAATGTACATGGTGCTGTACAGAGTAAAACAATAAATAGCAAGACCCTGCCGCATAGGCTTACATTCTAATAAAATCATAATACCTGCTGAAATTCCCTTTTCTATGCAGCTGTTAAAGACACAGGAGCCCTGTCCTCCTTTCCACATGGTCACCCTACTAAAGGCAGCCTTATGTGTTCATGTCTCTCTTTCACCACTGAGGAACAGCCATCAGGGTCCACATATTTGAGATTAAGGGAAATGGCTTCCAGGTCCCAGGATGTGCCTTCTAGAGATGTTTGAGCCTTAATATCTCACAGTTTCAAAATTGTACTCTTTGAAGATTACTGCTCTTTTGCCGCCTTCTTTCCTAACAGAAGCACTGTGGATTGAAGAGTGACATGAGAAACAAAAAAATCAGCAGGTTCCGATTTCCCCATCATGAAAATGATCTGAGATGGAAAGCTGTACCTGTTGAATTGTTTTTGTCCGTCATGTGGCTATTGAGATGAACTGCCTCTGGCAGGAAGGGGTAAAAAATAGCAACCCTGCTTTAGGATCTTGGCTCTGTGCAATAATTTACGTTCGCCAGAGGCTGATGGGCAGGAATTGGTATATCATCTTCGTAGATGTTGATTGCAGGAAATGTGATCTGAAAGTGAGATGTGTTGCCTGCAACTCCTAGAGCAGGTGGTGAAAAACCAGCCTTCCTGCCCAGCCATTCAGGGTGTGTTTCTACCCACATGGACAAATATATCAGTTTGCCTGTCTACACAGACAACCAGTGACAGGGAGCTCTGGTTCCACTTTTTGTAAACTTAGCTACAGCTTCTTAAAGAGGCAGGGCATGAGTTGATCTTTGGCTGGAAATAAAAATAATATAAAAATGATTTTGCACAAATGAACTTGAAATTCAGTTCTCTAAAAAATATGGAAAAGAAATATGAGTGTGTGTGTGTGTGTGTGTGTGTGTGTGTGTGTGTATGTATGTATGTATGTATGTATAGAGGCCGGCCCTACCACTAGGCAGAATGAAGCAGTCGCCTCAGGCAGCAGGGGCTGAGAGGCAGTATCATGCTCTGTGCTCCCAATGTTAGGCTGTTGCCTTCAAGTGCAGTGTCCCATCATCAGTGTTGAAGACAGGTGTTCATCTGCAAGTCTTCTGATGGAATGAGTAGGGTGACCATATGAAAAGGAGATCAAGGCTCCTGCATCTTCAACAGCTGTATTGAAAGGGGGATTTCAAGAGGTGTTGTTTGTATGCATGCAACACCTGCTGAAATTCTTTCATCACAATAGTTAAAGGTGCAAGAGCTCTGTCCTCTTTTGTATCTGGTCACTCTACTATAGATCCTGCAGCTTTACCTGTTGTGATAAAGAGGGAATTTCACCAGGTGCTGCATGCATACAAATGACATCTGCTGGAATTCCCTTTTCAATACAACTATTAAAGATACAGGAGCCCTGTCCTCTTTTTCCATAAGGTCACCCTAGGAATGGGAGGGGAACCCTCTTTGCCTCAGGCAGCCAAATGTCTTGGGCCAGCCCTGGTGTGTGTGTGTGTGTGTGTGTGTGTGTGTGTGTGTGTGTGTGTATAGATTGCCTCTAGATGTTGCCTCTAGATGTTTTGGACTAAAAGCATCACCCCTGACCAGTGTCCATGCTGAGTGTTGCTGATTGGAGTTGTACTCCAAAACATCTAGAGGGCATTATGCTGGCGAAGGCATGATGTAGATGCTCCCAAAGTTCAGGCTGTTCAAATAACTTGGAAAGTTTAGTGAGGCTGAGTCCTCAGATAAAGGGCAAGAAGAAAAAGAAGAACACGGAGATTGGAAATGTGGGCAGAAGAACCTATAGCATAGTAAGTTGGCATAGGCGGCTCTATAGCCTGCACACATTCATTCAGAAATACGCATGACTGAGGGCAAGGGGAGCTGAGTGAAGTAAATGTGGATCTTACTTCTGAGTAAGTACGCATAGGATCAGGCTATACATGGGATATCTGAAAGGAGGAGGGACCCCCCATGCCCTCTAGGAACACTATCAGTGTCTTTGTGGATTTCCAAAGGGAGAGGCTGTTGCTTGCATAGGGACCACCTGAACTACCAGGAGCTCTTGCCATGGGGATGGGAGATGTTCCTGTCGTAGATCAGTCATGTGCCCTGAAGCTGTCGTTTAGCCTTGTCCTCCTAAATCACAGCAAAAATTATTCCTGGTTCTTTGAACACATGAATCAGATTATACTCGGAGTAAGCATTCCTTCTCTTTGAGCACACACTATGAGGTCCCTTCGTGCAGAATTTAGGACTTTGGAGTCCAGAGTGCTCATTGCCCTGGGTGTTAAGCTGCCACCCTAGAATTCCAGGAACAGGCAAATCTTTTAGCACATGCATTTCTTCAATCTGTACTTGGAAGAGATTATGTTGCCCTGCCGTGCCATGCAGGGGGAATCCGAATGTGACCTACTTGTAAAATACTAGAGAACTCCAAAATCGAGCCATTTGAGTAAGATGACACTTACACATGGCTTAGGTGGCAGCGTGTGCAGAATGATGCTTCTGCAGCAGTGTGGCTGCTCAGTGCGCAGGCACAAAGCCATGGCGCTGCTCATAAACCATTTTGAAAATACCAGGAAAAGAAAGGGCCACCGATCTGCGCATTAATTTGAGGATGCCTAATATTTCACACTTCTAGATGGCCATGTATTTCGATCCTTCCTTGATAATGTAGCGTCTCTACTACTTCACGAGATCCCACTGCAAACCCCTGACGTCAAATGGCACGTAGGTAACGTCTCTCCTGAGATATAACATAAAGGGTGACCCTGTGCAGTAAGTCCCATGGAGTTCAGTGGAACTTGCAGCCTGATCCTGTGGACATTTACTTGGGAGTCAACTCACGGGACTTCCTCTGAATAAAGCTGCGTGGCTGCCCATGCAAAACTTACCATGGAGAATGGCTGCAATTCCTTGCACCAGCCCTCCCCAATCGTGTGCCCTCCAGATGTTTTGAACTTCAGTTCCCATCAGCCCTAGTCAGCATGGCCAGTGGTCAGAAATGCTGGGACTTGTAGTAAAAAAAAATCTAGAGGACACCAGATTGGGAAAATACACACTTAATGGAGACAGTGCTGGTTCCAGGATTCTGTGAGCATGTGGGCCGTGGCATGTAGTGCTCCTCCTACTCACCACCACTGTTGTCTGGGGCAGAGCAAGAGGTGAACGAGGAGGTTGCAGTGGTGAAGAGGAACAACCCCAGCAGGCTCTTATTAGTGCCCACTTCTGGGGGGGGGGGGTTGCCCTTGGCAGGTGTCCAACCATGCCTGTCCTTGACACCAGCCTCATTGAGGAGTAAGTTCCACTGACTACAGTGAAGCTTACATATAAGTAAGTGTGCATATGGAATTCGGTGCCATACACACTTACCTGGGAGTGAGCCCCATCGAACGTAGGAAATCTTACTCCCGAATAAACAAGCTTAAGATCAGAGCAGCAATCTGAAGTACTCTTTCAGCCTGATTCTATGCATAGTGACTCAGAGTTCGGGGGAACTTAACTCCCAAGTAAGTGCGCAGCTCCTACTAGGAAGTATAGCCTAGGATCATGGTCCGACAGATGAGACATGTGTGTGCATACTTAGGCATTTAATACTAGCAATTTTGCCTCTACAGCTGTCATTCCAAAGATGTTGGCTTAAAGTTAGCTTGGCTTTCAAGCTGGTTCATTTCCTCTCAGGTTTACAGCACTGTCCAGGTTTATTTTCTTGACCATAACTGACTGAGCCATAATGGTTGCCTTTGAATTAGTTATTTGGGCTTTTTCTGCTGACTTGTATTAAATCGCTTCCATGCTGCATAGTTTCTATAGTGCTTCCCAAAAGAAGCCAAGCCTGGTATGAGTTGGCACAGAATTTCGTGATCATTATACAGAGAACCGTTTTCTGTTCTGACCTGCAGCAAGCTTGGCCTAGCGGTACTCAGCAAATCCTGCTCCCTCCAGCGTGGCAGCAACTGACTGGCGTAGCCGCCCACACATCGGTTCAGCATGCAACAGTCATCCCGGAGACCATGGCTGGGACCCAGCCGCTGGCGGATTGGAGGTAAACAGGAAGGAAACCTTGTGTTTGTCTGTGAGTTACCTACTTTGTGTGTGAGCCTCAGTATCCAGGCAAGGTTGTTCCCCATTTGTAACATTCCTGCTGCATTTTCCCATTGCTTCTTCCATCTTTTTTTTCTTACCATATAAAAATCTGTTAAAAAAGAAAATGTGGAATAGGTACACAATGCTTTCTGAGTATTAGCACTGGAAACATCCTCAGCCTGGAAGCATCCTTTGCCCTAGAGAACTGGACTGAAGTTGCTTTCACACTAGACCTGTCCTTCATTCTTTATGCCTTCCTTTATACACTCACTTCTTACAGAACAGACAGATGCCATACTTGTTGGTTCATTACATTCTGGTGTTTCAGGTTTATTCTGTATTTTTTTCAGGCCTGATTTGTGTTGATGTTTTGTAATAAAATGCAGTTTTACCACCTGGGCAGGACCTGCAAAAAGAAAGCTTCTAAATTAAAGGCATGAGAGCTCTTAAATGCTTCAGTAGCACTTTGCCTTGCCTACATTAAATAGACCCACCTCTGTTCAACATAGTCTATATGCCAGATTTAGAGTCCGTGATGCCATATTTTGGTGACAGTGCTGAGATGTTGGAAAGAACTCAACAGAGAGTGTACTACAATGTTGAAAAATGGGGGGGGGAGAATTATAATCGAGAGGAAATCAGTAATAACCTTCCTTGTTGGAATAGAAACTGATACTGGAGCAATTTACAAATGAACAACAACAAGCTGTAAAATGGCCAGGAGATGCAAACAGGAAACTTTTAATAAATGTTGGTGGGAATCTTTGCTGAATAGAAGTTATTTGTGAGTAAATATTATAGGATGATCTTGGCCCTGGAGAAAGATATTGTTAGGTAATAATATAGTTCGACATGGTGCTTATGTGGAACCTCGATTTCAATTCTCCTTTCAGCGAATTGTAGAAGAACAATGCCTCAGCAGTGCTGAAGTGATCTAGTATGGAAGCAACCTAATACTCAACTAGTCCGTAACATGAACCTGTACACACTACAGTCTGAGCACACTGTGGCCATTTGTCAAGGTTGTGCATGGTGGCTTTCAACCTGTGGCTGAAAATCAAATCTTGCATGTAGTAAAATAGTTACATGTTATCAACTTGCTATGGGCTGGGACCATTGTACATAATCAGTGTTTGTTTTAAAACCACTTGCTTCTTTCATACAAGTCACCTATTGAGAGATACACCACTATATTTATCAAACCAACTATGTTAATCTTAGGAGTTCTTTACTAGCACTGCTCCCCTGCCAAACTTTGCAATAGGCTAAGAAGTCCTGAATAAAAACTGCAGTTTCTCCTGGATTGCTTACCGTACCTCTGTGCTTGCAGCAAAATCACTTTTCGAAAAGAACAGTAGATAGTTCTCTTACGATCCTTTATCATCTTCTTGCTTGCTTCCCCTATTAAATGCTTCTTAAATGCTGCGTAGGGACAACTCTTCGTCACATGTCCGTGCGTGCCAGGGAAGATTTTTGCCGCTTTGCTTTTGGTTCAGTAACTGCTTTCACAGAATCACTGGGGAAAGTGATACCTATTTATTGCCCTCTTTGAAGCCTTTGTGCCGTGGTGGATAATGGAACCTTGAGATTTGCTGTGGGGCAGATGGAATTCTGGCAGCGTTCTGTCTTCCTCCCTTGGAATCGCTCCCATGTTGCTCTCTTCATTCTCTTCCTCCTTCACTCTATACCCTGCCAAAAACAATTGCTACCCTTGTAATGTGAATGGGGAACAAAGAAACTGTGGCAGGCAAAGAAGCAGTGTGGCTCAAGGAATACTGGGCCGTGTATTCACATCCTCCCTGGGCCATAAGTAGTCGTGGTCAAGTCGCTATCGCTGAGCCTCTGTAGCAAGCAGGTAATAATGTCAAGCCAGATCGTGATTTTGAAGCACGTAGCCTCTGGGAAGGGCAATATAAATGATGACTCGTAGAAGTCGTGGGTTTCTAAGACCCTTGAGGCTGCTTCACACATTTATCCATCCAGTGATCTTCCGTGTCTGATGGATACACATCCTGCCACTTCACACATACGTGGCTTTGTATGACATGAGCAGTCTACACTTTGGGGCATGTGCCAAAGGGGTCCCCCAGGCCAGCCCCCCCACTACCCCAACATGATGGGTCCCCTGCGAGCTTACTAAGAGGATGGGGTGGAGTTCATGGCAGTGACACCACGGCAGAAATGGGTGGTGACAACCAGCAAGGCTCCGAAGTATTGCCATGCTGTTTAAACAAGGAGCATGTCATCACCAGCAGTGGAATCTGGCATTTGACCCATCCTGTTGCTGGGCCTGTGTAGGCCTATAGGTTTGGTTCTTGCCATTCTTCCCTCTCGAAGAAGGGTGGAGATAGTGCAAATGGTTGGAATAATCGCATGACTTAACTGTGTGGTAGCTCAAAGAGGGTGAGCGCATGAGTCAGCAGTGAGGAACGTTTGCGTAACTGGGCATGCCCCGACTTGTGGGATGAGCTCCTTCCTGCTTACTTTTCTTCTGACCACCATGACGGCAGCAGCTCATAAGAACTTAAGATGTGCCTTCCTGGATTAAACCAAAGGTCCATCTAGTCCAGCACTCTGTTCACACAGTGGCCAACCAGCTGTCGGCCAGGGACCAACAAATTAGGACATGGTGCAACAGCACCCTCCCACCCATGTTCCCCAGCAACTGGTGCATATAGTCTTACTGCCTCGGATACCAGAGGTAGCACATAGCCATCAGGGCAAGAAGCCATTGATAGCCTTCTCTTCTCCTTCTCCCTGTGAAGACCCCTCCTCAGCAATCTATTTTGACCGGTTAGGGAGTTCCCTTCCTTCCTTCCTTCTTTAATTTTATTACTGTAATGGGGAAATCATCCCTTGGGGGTTCTTTCTTCCACCGTCTCTCTTCCTCCAGACTCAGAGGTTCATTCTGGGAAAGAGCACTAGCCACTCCAGTGTGTGATCAGCTTATGGATTCCTAGGCTTTGAGTACCAACAGCTCCTTGCCAACAGCTTGGATTCCTCCCAGGCTCCTGTTTCCACCAGTAACCTCAGTACAAAACCATTTTACAGAGTTCAGTCCTTAAGCAAGCTGCTAAAGTAGCTTCTAGGCCACTGAAGGAATTCAAGGGAGAAAAAGGAAATAATTTCTAAACAGCCTGAAATAGCTTGTTCTACATGTAGTGGGATGTACTGATAATTGCCATTCATTTGTAAACATTATTTTCAAAAAGTGCAATTTGACTTTTTCTCTTGCTTGTCTCTTCTTGCAGAAATACTCACGCTCATGGCAGCCATTACAATCCCATCATGCAACAGCCTGCACTTTTAGCTAGTCACGTCACTCTTCCAGCAGCCCAGCCCTTAAATGTGGGTGTAGCTCATGTCATGAGACAACAACCAACCAGCACCACTTCCTCAAGGAAGAATAAACAGCACCAGTCCTCAACGAGGTATGAACTTGTGGGAGGTATGAGGGAGGGAGATGAGAAAGATACCTTCTATTGTCCATGCTGCTGTGTGGGTAAGGAGAAAGGCTGGGTCAAATATGGGGTTAGTGACCTCCATTGAATTCATCAGCTTCCTTTCCTCTTATCTGGCAAAGCACTGAAATAAACTAAAGTATTATCAGAGTGGTACCATGAGAGAGATTCCCAGTTCAGTCAAGGCATTGTTGGTAGGGATGGACAGACTCACCCGTGTCCAGGTCTGTTGGATGCTCACCAAGCCGCCATCTGCCCAATTTGTGTAATTGGCAGTCAGAAAGGCCACATTTCCACAATATTAAATTTAAACTTATGTAAATGAGGCCTCTATGGCTACCATTTACGCAACGTGGGAAATACGCAATTTCTGGAGCCTCCGTCGTGGCGCACAATGGAGGCTCTGGAAATTGCGTATTTACTATGTTGTGTAAATGCTGGCTATAAAGGCCCCATTTACTCCAAGTAGGAAATACGTAATTTCTGGAGCCTGGAATTTCTGGTGGTTAAGCCAGAAAGCCAGGCCGTGTTCAGAAGACAACATAAACCATGGCTTTAACCATGGTGAATAAGGCATTCTTGCTTAACCACCATGGTCAAAGCCATGGTTTAAGGTGTCTTCTGAACGGGGTCTATTTCCCTTTCTCTCTCCCCCCCCCTTCTCTTTTTCTCCCTCTCCCCATCTTCCTGTTCGTTTCCTCTCTTTGCCTCTCTTCTTGGGACTACGGAGGGGACTGAGTGATGCAAGAAGGGTTTGTATTCCCATATAGCCTCTTTCTCAGTGTTCAGTGTAGAAATGTAATGACATGGCAGTGCAGGGGGAGAGCAATCTCTCCCTGCATTCACCAGCTCACTCTGCCCTCCCCAGAGCCCCGTTTCTCCCACCTTCTCATCCGTTTCGGGCAGATCAGCTGAGCAGTGGCGGGTCAGGGAGAGATTGTGGGGAGGGGAGGTTGAAATTCAATCCCCCCCATATGACTATTCAGCTGATATGTGGGGGAAATAGAGATGTGGAGGGGGTAGGGCCGAGGAGAGGATCTTGGGGAAAGATGGCAGGCCGGATGAGGAGGCTGGCAGGCCACATCTGGATCACAGGCTGGAGAAACATAGAGTGGTGTAATGGCTAAAGTGTTGGACTGGGAGTCGGGAGATTCGGGTTCTAGGCCTCACTTGGCCATGGAAACCCACTGGGTGTCTTTGGGCCAGTCACAGACTCTCAGCCCAACCTACTTCACAGGGTTGTTGTTGTTGTGAGGATAAAATGGAGAGGAGGAGGATTATGTACGCCACCTTAGTTTCCTTGGAAGAAAAAAGGCAGGATGTAAATGCAATACTAAATAAATAAAATAAAATAAACATAACCTTATCCTGAGGTCAGAACATTCATCCATCTAGCTCAGTATTGTCAACACTGACTGGCAGTGGCTCTTTCAGGTAGGGGTCTTCCCTGCTCTACCTGGAGATGCCGGGGATTGAACCTGGGACCTTCTGCACGCTGAGCTATGGCTCCTTCCTTGTGCTAAACTATAGTTTAGTGTTATGTGCAAACACAGCCTGTGTCTTATTTCTACTGCTGCATTTATCGGATTAGATCAACTGTGTGTCTTTAGCATGCAGTGTTTATGATTTTGTTGGACTCTGCTTTGAGGAGGATGCTAAAAAAGATTATCAAACTTTAAAATTAAATTAACAAATTAAATTATGCTTGCATCAGGCAATCACTGGGCGCAAGGATAATACTTTGGATTGGAAGAGTGGGCGTTTTTATTTCCCACAATGCAAAATTTGTAAAAAGGAGAAATCATTAGACGGCTGGCTGCAACCTTTTCGTGGCATGCTGCATTGCAAAACACAAGCCATAATATGGAATACACACATGGATGAGTAAAGTGTCTGGCCATGTATGATACACTCCCCCACACGCAAGTCTGAATGAAACCCCTCCCAAGCACATTGTCAGGGCAGATGTTTGAAGCATTTGCATTACTACAACCTCTTTTGTGGGTGGATTGAACTGACACTTTCTGTCAAAACATCACTTTTAATTAACACTAAATTCCTCTTAATAGCTGGGGGAAGAGCGTTGAAATGGATCTGCAGTTTGTAAAATGGGAGAGGTGTGCGTTTCTGGTCTGTCCTGGCTGAGGCCAGAAGACCCGTAATGAATTTACAACCAGTCTCAGCCTAGTAGCAAATCTACTGCTTTAAGTCCTTCCCAGTCTTTATTTCATTTACTTTGGGTGCATTCCAGCTCTTTTTGCCCACGTGAAATGCCAACAAAACAGGGAACAGATCCTCCTTGCACATCTTGGCCTACCGAAACATCTCCCTTCCCACATGTGTACCGTGTTTATACGGGGAGGGGGGGACCCAGCCCTTGCACAATGTGCGATTCCCGTGGTCTGGTCTCTGCTTTGCATGATTATGTCCAAATGAGTGGTGTGCTTTTGAGAGGAGAATACTCAATATTTCTCATTGGTATTCAACCAGCGCCATGAATGCTACTGTGCAGTCGTTTGTTATGCAAAGGACTTTCAGTGCAGTGTGATATGTCCGTAATTCCCTCCCTTTGATACATTCCAGCTAGTCTTTTGTTCGCTCTCCGACCGAACTGAAAATTCAAACAAAGCTCAGCTGCAGAATGCTTTCCCCAGAACCAAAACTTTGCTCGCTTTTGACTCGTGTAATGTTCTGCTTTGCGAGGGCCAAAAAGAAAAAGAACCGGAGATTTCAAACTGTTTTCTGGAAGTTTGAGCAGCAACTCTGGGAGAGGTTGAATACCTTCCCAGATTGCATCCATCCTTCAAATTTGGATTGCGTGTGTATATATAGGTTGGTGCAGAAGCACTGTAAATATGGCACTCACTTGAACTCCATTTATTTTGTTTGAAAGCTTCGGCTGCATGATAATCCCAGGGTCGGCTCCAAGTTTGAGGGGACCCTCCACAAAGTGCCTGTTGGTGGGTTCCCTCGTACAGTGATGGACTGGAGAACAGATACTCTCAGCCTGATCTACGTTTGGGTATGGTTGATCAGAGCTACATCCTAGATCCTGATAACATGCAACATTGATGTTCTTATAAGAACATAAGAAGAGCCCTGCTGGATCAGACCAAGGGTCTGTCTAGTCCAGCACCCAGTTCACACAGTGGCCAAACAGCTGTTGGCCAGGGACCAACAAGCAGGACACAGGTGCAGCAGCATCCTCCCACCCATGTTCCCCAGCAACTGCAAGCAAGCAAAAACACATTGCAATTGTGGAACAACGATGCATGGTGTGTCTCTCTTACTCTTTTCAGAAATATGTCCAACTTTGAAGTGTCCTCCTCTCAGACGATCAGCTCTCCACAGCGGTCTAAGCGAGTAAAGGAGAACACCCCCCCTCGCTGCGCCATGGTGCATAACAGCCCTGCCTGCAGCACCTCTGTCACGTGTGGGTGGGGCGATGGGGCTTCCAGCACCACGCGGGAGCGGCAGCGACAGACGATAGTCATTCCTGACACGCCCAGCCCTGCCGTCAGTGTCATCACTATCAGCAGTGACACGGATGAGGAGGAGGAGCAGAAACACGCGCCCACCAGGTAAGCAGGTAGAGCGTGTGGATGGAGTGTGTGTGTCTTGTGTGTGAGTGCCCATATAGATGTGAATGCCTGTACATAGGAGCCTGTGTAAGCGAGGGTTTTAGGCTTCCGGTTCATCGATCAATGCATCACCAGCCACTCTCAGTTATCCCAGGCCTTCTAGAAGAAATATTTGAAGAGGGCAGTAATGATGGAACAAAGAGGGGGAAAGGTGGGGATTATTTAAAGTATTTTTATGCCGCCCCTCAGCCCCCTCCCAAAGGCTCCCAGAGGGGCTTCCAATTTGAAAAGCCACAGCACACAAGGAAAAAGGGTTAGGGAGGGAAAAGGAAAAAAATATATAGATTTTCTGCAGGGCTGGTGGAATGGCCCTGATTTGCCTCTCTTGGCAGGGGCAGTCCAACTAGAGCCTGCTCATGTCTCTCGCACTCCTTCTACCTCCCCATGGGGCAATTGATGCCAGTTAGCACTGGGGAAGCAGGGAAGAGTCCAAATGGAGTAAAGTCCTGATGCTCCCTCAACCTTCTCCTGCCTCCCTTGCGCCTTCTTCTTCCCCACAGGGCAGTTTATTTGGTCTCTCTTTGATTGTACTCGGTCTGTCTTTGTGTGATGGCCATGAAAATTGGTGTGTTTGTGTTTAAAATGTTAAGACTGGAGAATTTTATAGCTAGGTATGCTAATACTGGAGGCAGAGCTATTTTACTGATGTATACTAGCTGTGAAGGCACATTTCCCTGCTGTATACTGTACTTTGCAACCCACATTTCATAGGCTAGCTATACCCTTAGTGAAACAATTCATAAGCTAAAACTCTTATTTATGTCTCACAAACTCACATTTTCACATATGAACGAGAAAAATCAACAAACAGAATAAAATAGAAAGCCATGGTCAAAATTAAGCCAGTATTACACACACACACACACACACACACACACACACACACACACACACATTATTTGCTTGAGAAACAATCCAAAGTTACTGTATTAATTTCCTGGACATCATCTTTTGAATGTCTGGAAAATTAATCCAGTCTCAAGATTGGATCTAAATCAGACGCTAGGCCTTGGTTTGCAACAGTGACAAGTATGCCAAAAGATGAATGCTCCCCAGACTGAAAAATCATATTTCAGTTTTCATAATGATGATGTTGATAAGGTTTCATTTGTTCTATGTCAGCTCGTTTCATTATAAATAAAATGCAGACAAATGCCATGCAACATGGGAAGAATTTTTCCTATTGAAATAAAATGTAGATGTACAATATTTGATTCATTTATTTATTGATAAGCCACCTTTCTGGACCAAGACAATTAACAAGACATAAATCAAAATCAAATAATATACTATTATAATAAAAGTTTAAAATACAAAAATACAACAACATAGTACATTACATTCATTATATATGTTAAAATACAATTCAGCCAGTATAAAAAATATTTTCAGAGCCACAATAATATCTATTCCTGCATATGCATTTCCTAATATATAGTCATTTCTTCAGCAGCAGTCCTAAAGTGTGCTTATTAGGAAGTAAGTCCCATAAATTTTAGTGGGATATACTTTGATATACAGATTTTGGATCAAGCTGTAAAAGAAATTGAAAATCAATATATGAGATACATGGGTCATTTCAAAGAGTAGTATAGAAATGACTTTTATTTCATTAACAGTGCAATCCTATGCATGTTTATTCAGAAGATTGTTCAATGGATCTTACTCCCAGGTAAGTGTACACAGGATTCTATGCACAGTTATTTGGGTGTAAGCCCATTGAATTCAGTGGAACTTACTTCTGAGTAAACATGCATAGAATTGGGCTGAAAGAAGTTGACTGTATTTTAACCCACAATTTTTATGGATGCATTTTGTATAACGGTTTTAAAATCAATCAACACTTTAAAATATTGTGAATTCTAATGTTTTGAGAAGCAGTGGGAATTCTCAAGGCCAAGTAATAAGAAACCCAGGTGCCTTCAAGTGTAATGCAATGCAAGGGCACCACCTAATGGTGACAATTCTTAAGAGTTTAAAATGGAAGACTTTTTTTACTGCCAATCTTACGTTAGCTGAATTTCCATAGATCAGTAAAGTGCAGAGTTAAATTCTCACCCAAATAAATGGTCAAATTCATAGAATCATAGAATAGCAGAGTTGGAAGGGTCCTACAAGGCCATCTAGTCCAACCCCCTGCTCAATGCAGGAATCCACCCTAAAGCATCCCTGACAGATGGTTGTCCAGCTGCCTCTTGAATGCCTCTAGTGTGGGAGAGCCCACAACCTCCCTAGGTAACCTAGGTAACCTACCCTAGGTAACCTACCTCTGCTTTTTGTACACAACAATGCTTTGCTCTCACTAGATGCCTTGGATAGTTTTTCCCAGGGTGGATAAAAATCAATGATTTTTTTTTTAAAAAAAATTAAAAATCGGATAAATTTTTTTTGTTTAAATCGGATTTTTTTTATTTAAATTGGATTTTTTTTAATAAAATGCTTTTTGAGGAAAAATCTATTTAAAGATAGTTTTCTGTTTGAGATACATTATAGTCCAAAGATTATTCATCATGAAATAAGGATTAGTTTTTAATTATGTAGTATGAAGCTGTATATTCATGCAATGTTTAAATTTTGGGGTAAATGAATTCCATTAATCCATTCACAATGTCATGCTCTTCCAGAGGTTTCTGTAAGATTATTGGGCAATTTTTCTGTCTAGAAAATATTATCGCAGATGCTTGGTTTTACAGTTCTCAAAACTGTGAATTTGTGTCTGCAGAGATCACAATCCCATTTTTCCTTTGCAAATCTATGTACACAGAATCTACCCCTTACCTCTTAAGTGCTAAGTTTCAAAAAATTCAATGAATAGAGTGCATTGGGGGGGGGGAGTCACATGATTAAATCCAGTCTTTCTGAGTAGTGATTTAAATCGTGATTTAAATCAAATTGATTTAAATCAAATCCACCCTGGTTTCTCATCATTTCACTTGCCATTATCAGCTGTATGGGTCTCCAAACTGGGTTGGAGCAGCTCAGTGGATGGATGTCAATGCCAACACCACACTCTGCTGTTTTTCTGATCTGAATCACCACAGAGTTGTTTACCCAGTGGGGGGAAAAACTAGTGTCTGTTTTCACCAGCTTTCACTATAGGTCAGGAAAACTGTGGGGTGAAAAGGGTTAATTCAATGAAGCTGAATGTGGGGGGATTCAGGGCTGTCTGATCTAGTGATGGCCACCAATTTGGACAGCCTTCAAAGGGGATTTGATAGATCAGGCTATCCATAGGTAGTAGTCACGGTGGCTATATATTGCCTTCAGTATTGGAGGCAGCATGCCTTGAACACCAATTGCTGGGGAATACAACTAGGAGGGTGCTATTGTGTACATGTCGTGCTGGTGGGCTTCCCATAGGCAACTAGTTGGCTACTGTGGGAACAGAATGTTGGACTAGATAGTCCTTTGGTCTGATCCAGCAGGGTTCTTCTTTTATATTCTTAAGACCTCCAATCCCATTTGGGGCATGCCGGATCTTTTAACAGCAGGTGTTTTCATGTCATGTGTACCCTCAAGATTAGCCCTAAATAAATATAGTGAGCTCAGCATCTTTTCGAATGACTATCTAACCACATGGCAGCCATTAACCTGCACACTCCCAAGTCCTATCAAGTTGTGTGCATTTCCCACCCTCACAAGATCCAGCTTTTAGCCCGCCCCCATAAACGGCACCCTTTGATGAATTCTGGATATGGCAGCAAAGGCATGCAATTCCTTTGGCCTGGGCTGGGAATCAATAGGTGTGAGCTTCTTAAGAGCTGCTTTTAGAATAACACCATGTTCCTCTTAGTTCCTACAGAAAGGCCCGAGACTTTCAACAGTGTGCTGCCCGGTCACAAAACCTCTGTGTGTTCTTTCTTCAAAAGGAAAATGATTAGCCTTACTTGGTTAGTAAGGGAAGTATCGGTGTTATATGCAGGGTTACAGCATTCTTATAAATAGGACAACAAGGTGTTTAACCAAGGACATTTTCTCATAATCCCTTGGAATGGAAGACTAAGCAGACTTGAGGATATGTTCTTTCCTGCTCCTTCAGTGGATGTGTGGAATGGTGATTCTAGAATGTTGTTTATTTATGTATTGCATTTCTACCCTGCTTACTAGACCTAACAAGATTTCTCAAAGCAGCTAACATAATCACCCAAATCAGTGAGGCTTCTTTAGTGCAGGAAATCTCACGGCAAAAGCTTAATGGTTGCACACTTCAGAAATCATATAGCTGAGGGTCAGTAGATATAGGATCCAAGAAATTCCAGAACAGGCAAAAGCTAGTCACTACTACTGTGATGAGATCTCCATCAACGTGGTTTCCCTATTGCCATCCCTATTGCGAACAGAAGGGAAGGTCAATCCATGCACAGGTTCCAAACCTGGACAAAGTAGGGGAAAGATTCCTGACATGATCCCTCAGGCAACATGGTCAAAGCCTAAACAAGGTCCAGGAAGGTATAAACTCACAGACGCAAGGAGGCCAGTGCCAGCACTTTCTCATTGGCATCTCCAAGCCACATGAGTCCAGGCAGAGGAAAGTCCAAGAGTCGTCGATCCAACCCAGTCTGCCGGTACACTGAGCTGACAACAAACAAAGACACACCATTCACAGTGAATGGGAGTTCAAGGCTGTGAAAGGCCTCACAGTACTTTTCATGGCAAGTCTTTAGTAATCCAAAATTCCAATTAGGAGAGAGTCCATGTGCAGAGTGCCTCCAGAGTCTCAGACGATGATGGATCCAAACAAGGAGGGGGTTTTGAGCAATGCAGATGAGATGTTCCTAGCAAAGCTTCCTCACCTTTGCATCTGCTTAAAAAGGGAATGTGACACCTCCTCCGGACTCCTTGACAGCCAAGGGCGGTTGGCCTAACAGGGCGACACTGCTCAGCCCTCCTGGGTTACACTTCAGTGGGAATGTCTCCTCTGCAAACTCCTCCCAACTCTGATCAGGTTATCAGGGAGAATTCCCCTGCCAAGGCCAGGGCAAGCAAGTGGCTGCAGGGAGTAGCACCTCCCCTCCCCTGCTGTAAGAACGCCGACAGAGATAAACTCACGCAGATTCTGGCATTCCACAGGCTGAATAGGCCAAACCTTCTAATTAAATCTTTGCTAAAAATTACAAAGCCCCACTGCAGTGCCGGAACTATTCCCTGACAGCTGTCCTTTCCGTATCCAGAAAATACCTTTTTATTTTCCCATACCGTTTTGATACAATTTTAATCCCGCTGACTGTTCTGTGCTACTTTTTATTTTATTTTATGGCTTTTAGCTTATTCTGTGCTGTCTGTATTTACATCGGGCGGTTCCCTCTGCTGCCCGTGCACTAGTAGGATCCGCCTGAGACAAATGGAAACAAGTGGAAACGCAGGTCAGCGGAGCTCGCAGAAGGGAGTTCTGCTGACGTATCCCGTTCTGGAAACAAGCATTTCCACTCCTTTCCAAGATTGCTTTAGGAATCTCTAGGTGGTAGCAGTGAGCCTGCTGGCACAACAGAAATAGCTGGAGCTGCCCAATATTCTTATTGTTGTTGGAAACTACTCTGGGAATATAACTGATGTAGAGGAAAACCATTCATTTTCGTTCGTGGGCAGCTATTTCCATGGGTAACCAGTCCCAATAACATTTGCACTGGCTGTGCAAGAAGGCCTAAAATTTGTGGTTATATTTGGAGGTGCTTCCAGAGCCATTATATAGTTTTGCAAAAAAATTAAAAACCATATTTGGAATTATTTTCTTCAGAGGAAAATCAATGATTTCCTTACTTATATCTATTTGCGGTATCTAATGTTGTTGTTTATTCATTCAGTTGCTTCCGACTCTTCGTGATTTCATGGACCAGCCCACGTCAGAGCTTTCTGTCGGCCGTCGCCACCCCCAGCTCCCCCAAGGTCAAGTCTGTCACCTCCAGAATATCATCCATCCATCTTGCCCTTGGTCGGCCCCTCTTCCTTTTGCCTTCTACTTTCCCTAGCATCAGCCTCTTCTCCAGGGTATCCTGTCTTCTCATTATGTGGCCAAAGTACTTCAGTTTTGCCTTTAATGCCATTCCCTCAAGTGAGCAGTCTGGCTTTATTTCCTGGAGTATGGACTGGTTTGATCTTCTTGCAGTCCAAGGTACTCTCAGAATTTTCCTCCAACACCCCAGTTCAAAAGCATCTATCTTCCTTCGCTCAGCTTTCCTTATGGTCCAGCTCTCGCAGCCATAGGTTACTACGGGGAATACCATTGCTTTAACTATGCGGACCTTTGTTGTCAGTGTGGTGTCTCTGCTCTTAACTATTTTATCAAGATTTGTCATTGCTCTCCTCCCAAGAAGTAAACGTCTTCTGATTTCCTGGCTGCAGTCAGCGTCTGCAGTAATCTTTGCGCCCAGAAATACAAAGTCTGTCACTGCCTCTACGTTTTCTCCCTCTATTTGCCAGTTATCAATCAAGCTGGTTGGCCATAATCTTGGTTTTTTTGAGGTTTAACTGCAACCCGGCTTTTGTACTTTCTTCTTTCACCTTTGTCATAAGGCTCCTCAGCTCCTCCTCGTGCATAAAATTCTGCTAAGACAATAACAGTAGCAAGCAACACGATCATATAATTTATCATGATTTAGCATTGATCTTCAATTAGTGGGTTGGGATTCAAAAGTGGATTATGGGGCAACATGGTGTAGGCTGAACCCTTTTACTGATTTTTTTTAGAAGAGGAATGTAGGTAAAGCAAAAAATGGGGGAGGCATGGATAAAAATATTGGGCAGAATGCAGTTGTAACTTCCTACAAGTAACCGGTCCTGTCAATTCCTTTCCTCAAGCTGTGCGTACTCCTTGCGCAATGGAGATTCAGCGCTTCTGGAAGCAACCCAAAATGAGTGGAGATTCTAATTTCTGGAATGGAGCAGGCTGGTGGAGCTTGCATTAAAGAACTTTGCCGACCTGCCTTGTTCCAGAAACGAGTATTTTTTCTTGTTTCGGAGTTTGTCTCTGGAAGCACTAGATCTCTGTTGTGCAGTGGGTGTCACTTGCACCACAGAATCAACAGGGCTGGACGTTCATGGAATGGAAGCAGCGGTGGGCCCTGCTTGTGAATGGGCAGCATTGGATACTGCCCAGTGAGAAATTGAGACGAAACAGAGAAAGAGAGACATGTATAATAAATATTCAAAGTGAATCCTATGTAGCCAGTTGTGATTGGATCTGAAAAGCTTAAAGGCTATTATGCTACTATTCTGAATCAATATTACACTAATAAATAATGTATGCAGTAAGATCAAAGGTAATTTAATATAAATTAGTTTTCAGTACAACCCATTAATTAGGCAAAACACTTCAGTAGCTTACTCTATAGAAGAAGCTATATGAAACCGCTCAGAGAGCTTCGGCTATGGAGCGTTATATAAATGTAATAAAACAAATAAATAAATAAGAGGGGGCTTGAATGTGTAATAAATGTGTTAGTCTCTAACAGTCTTCCCCAACCTGGTGCCATCCAGATGTTATGGACCACAATTCCCAACATACCTGACCATTGGGCCTGCTAGGAGTTGGAGTCCAAAACCTCTGGAGGACATCAGGTGGGGGAATTCTCGTCTTTAAAGTGCCACAAGACTTTCGCTGCAACAGACTCACCTGGCTCCCCCTCTGGAAGTTGTTTGACTCAGAAATTCCGCACCAACAGGTTGCTGGATTTCTTAGGAATGTTTTTATTAATAATAATTTCTCCTCTGGTGGGCGACAGAGTGAACATTCACAGCAGTTTTTTTCTGGTAACCCCAGTGATGCTGTAGCTACAAAGACTTAAAGTAGTTTGACCGACTTTCTCTAAATCCAGGGAAATGTGGGAACTAGAAGTCGTGGGTGGGGTAATGATCTCAAAGAAAGAATTTCCCACAGATTGCAATTCCTACGAGTCCTTAGTGAAGCCACGGCTGTTAAACTGGTATAAAACCGATATACCTTTGCAGTATGGTAGGAATAAAGTTCAACATTAATGCCCTTTCTTGTGAACAAACATTTTTAAAACTCAAAAACCAAATCATGCCTGTGTTTAGAAGCTGCAAAAGGCATGGATTTTTTAAAAAAGAAGCAGTATCAATTGATTTAGGAAAGTCATGTTTGGGTTCTAAAAACTGCTAATCGCCCTGTGAGGTGGCTTCCACCAATATCTCTAATTGCAGAGATCTTTATCCATGATCCATTTCTTTTCATCGTTTTACAAAAATTAACGACATAATGCAATCGGTAAAACATCATTGCTGTTTTCTGTGGTCAAGGACTTGAGCTATTCTGCAAACTGCCCATCCTCTAAAGTAGGTTATGATGGGGAGGAGGACAAAAAACCTAAAGTGTTATTAGACCCAATAATACTGGGAATCCCAATGACGTCATTGCATTTTCTTAATGAACAGTTCCTTATAAGAACATAAGAGCCATGCTGGATCAGACCAAGGGTCCATCTAGTCCAGCACTCTCACACAGTGGCCAACCAGCTGTTGACCAGGAACCCATAAGCAGGACATGAGTGCAACAGCACCCTCCCACCCAAATCCAAATCTTTATTAAGCAACCAAAATAGGTTTTAGCCAACATCATCAACATCAACAATAGACACCACAAGGTACAATATAAAACAGAGTATTATAGTAGTTCTGTCACAATAATATATATTAATTAAAGTTCCATTAATTAATCAGGATATAAATTATAGCAGCCTGTATCGTAATTATAGTGGCTGGTCCGATGGTAGTGGGTTATTTCAATTTCAGTTGATTGTTCAAAGTTAGTTACACCCTCCCACCCATGTTCCCCAGCAACTAGTGCATATAGGCTTGTTGCCTCCGATACTGGAGGTTGCACATAGCCATCAGGACTAGTAGTCATTGATAGCCTTCTCCTCCAGGAATTTATCCAACTCCCTTTTAAAGACATCCCAATTGGTGACCATCACTACATCTTGTGGTAGTTTAACTATGTGCTTTGTGAAGAAGTCCTTTCTTTTATCTGTCCTAAATCTCATGGGATGACCCCGGGTTCTAGTATTTTGGGAGAGGGAGAAAAATGTCTCCTTATCCACATTCTCCACGCCATGCATAATTTTGTACACATAATTTTATAATTTCTTTAATTTATTAATTCATTATATTTCTGTACAGACTATTACACATCTCATAAGACTGCCAAGTTTGTTAAACGGGCTTTGCAGAAACGGAAGCTATCAATTGCTCTAGATTAGAAGATTAAGCTTGCTAATATAATATGTTAATATATAGTGCTTAGATTTTATTAAATAATGTTCCAATTCTAACTAGTTTTTGCTATTGTTTTCTTTCTTAACAATGTTTTCAGTGCTGTTCTTTTTGCTTAAGAGGAGTATTTTATTAAGTTTTTCTTTGTCTATGGCCTGATTAGTCAATAAGCAATAAATTGGATTGGATATTTATATACCGCCCCAAAGTCCAGAGTTGCTCTCTGGGCAGTTCACAGAAATACCATTATAGGCAGATTAGCTTGAATAACATCTCGGTGTTTCTGAATTCACAATGCGGATACCTTAGGATCCTGTTCAGTCTGCTTTTGGAAAAGAACTGATCTGATTCACACCTTCCGAATAAATGTGCAGATCGCATCACAGTTATTCTTTCTATCCTACACTTATCCAAATTTTGCAATGCAGTTTTTGACTTTAAAAACACACCAAAATGTGTATAAAATTTGCTTACCATAAAACACATATTAAAATGCACATTCAATGATATTTTACCATAAAATGCCTATAAAATGTGTTTTAATTTTTGTGCAGATTTAAAAAAAACCCCACAGATTAATGCATAAACAAGATGGAACAGTTTTAAGAATGAAGACGTATAAAATTGACCCAGACTGAATGGACTGATCTATCCAGCCTGAATTCATGTTAATTTATGAAGGGATATCAAATAAAATATAAAACTGAAGAATCTTCAATTTTATTTTATATCTCTTCAGAAGTTAACATGAACACGGGCTGGATAGATCAGTCCATTGTTCATCATAAAAATACACACTTTAAATGTTTTTGTTTGTTTGTTTTATTTTTAATCTGAGCCTTAGGTGGCATATCCTTTATAAACTGAGCTGCATTGCACAAATTGAATTAGCAAAGCATAATTTTATATTCCTTTGAAATTTGATGATTTTCCCCGAACCTGGGTATTTTGTCAGAGCATGGTAGAGAGGGGAAAAGAGGCTGTGAATTGGGCATTGGGAAGGGAGGATTATAAAAGATGCAGGTGGAAAATAAAAGTGTATGGGGATAAATGAAAGAATAGTATGGTTATTCCTTTGCAGCTTTCTAGCTTCTGAAACTTACATCTGAATATAATCAACCCTATCTCTATAATGGTGATGACTGGGAACCTATTTGTGTGTATATAGTGTGTGTGTGTGTGTGTGTGAGAGAGAGAGAGAGAGAGAGAGAGAGAGAGAGAGAGAACAGTATGCCCAGATTCGCACAACACACTAATCCACCATGGGTTATCGTATTGTCTGGAAGCAGTGTGTTTCCTCAAGGTAGTTAACATGTTGTCTGTGTTTTCCACAGGGTGGCTTGTTAACCATGCAATGTGGTTTATTCTTCTCAAACAAGCCAACTTGAGAACCCACGGCTTGTTGTTGGGTTGTTCAGAGCGGTTAACAAGCCACACTATATGGTTAACAAGCAACCCTGCAGAAAACTCACTGTGTTCAAACAATGCGATAGACCATCCTGTGGAAAACGCACTGCGTTTAGACAGCGCAATTCAACAACAACCCATACTGAGTGGGTTAGCTCGCTGTGTGAACCCAGCCATCGTTATAATGGACTAGGACAAAATTCCTATAGGAAGGAGGAGAAAAAGGCTGGAATAGAAGCTTCTACCCTTGAGATGTGCATAGCAGGGCTGTGTATACTCTGCAGTTGCATACACGGTACCGTTCATGTTCGAGGCACCCTGCTCACCTAGCACTGACCTATAGCAATCTACAATATAGGGTGGTTGTGAAAAGCTGCTCATATATTCCCAAAACTCAGCAGTTTGACACTGATGCAAAGTGGGTGGGTTGAATGTCCCAACTGCTTATCTCTCCCTCGCACCATATGTGTGCTTGCCTATTTTGCTTCAGCCATTGTCAGGGGAAGTAACCACACAGCACTTTGCCAGCCCCCCATTTAATCTGGGGCTGGCCCTGCAACTAGGACACTTATCTGATACAGAGAAAGTGGTTGGAAGAGAGGCCAGTTGTGTTGTCAACATTCTGGAGCTGGGAGGCCTCCTGAAAGTGCTTCAGGTATAAAAAGGCTAGAAGGACCATCCGTGAAATAAGAGCCTGAGGGTGCTTTTACACACTGGCGCATGTGGGATCCTCACATGGGAAGGGTTTGTTTTTGTGTTACAGCCCCCTGTCTAAGCAAAGGAAAAACGTCATCAGCTGCGTCACTGTGCATGATTCGCCCTACTCTGACTCCTCCGGCAACAACAGTCCCTATGCTGTGCAGCACCGCGGAAACAACAACAATGGAAACAGCTATGATACGAAGGGAGCACTGGAAACGCATTGCAATGGCAATCCCAGGACGATCATCGTACCTCCCCTGAAAACCCAGGCCAGCGAGGTGTTAGTAGAATGCGATAGCCTGGTACCAGGTACGTGTGCTACATCCCTTGGGAAAGAGGAAGCCTTAAACAAACACCTTAGAAGAATCCATTTGTTCCCCCCCAAAAGTTATTTATTTAATTATTCATTTATTTAAAACACTTCTTGGTCTCCTTTCAGGGCAAAGGCCCTCGCAAGGTGGCTTACAATAAAAAACATGAACAGTTAAAATATTAAAAGCAATAAAAGCATAAACACAATTAAATAGCAACAAAAACAACAATAGCAGCAACCACAGTAGTTGTATCACAAGAAGGCCACAGTAAAATAATATGTTTTCAAGGCCTTTTTAAAAGCCTGTAATGACAGAGCATGGCAGTGGTGTGGGGCCACTGCTGAGAAGGCCCTCTTGTGTGATCACCCACCTAATTGCTCTCAAGGGTGGGCAAATGAGAAGGTGTGACTTGCTCTCTGCTAAGTTCCAAATTGTCCCCAGCAAACTCAGCCACACGCATCCTACCACTCGCTAAGAGTGGGCTGGTAGGAAGGCAGTCAGGCATCACCTCCCCCTACCTTTAAAGGAAAAACTCCCAAAGGTGGATAAGGAAGATCTCCCTCAGAGTCCCATGTATCAGGAGGGAAAACTCTTGCCTCTAGACCACGTACTTATAATGGGTTAAATATGAATAAAGCACAAGTAACTTGAACCACTTCCTCCTAGAACGAGGGCAGTGAACCTCAATCCCATGGGCCAAATCCAGCCTGCCTGGGGCCCCAATATGGCCCTCCTGTGTTCCTCACTTTGCCACGCTGAGAGAGGTTCAAACCTCCCTGCCTTGATGTTTCTGATGCCTGTTGCACATCCATGAAATCTTAAATATCTGTTATTTCCCCTCCTAGTCACCACCAGTCACCACTCATCATCCTACAAGTCGAAGTCCTCCAGCATCGTGACCTCCACCAGCGGTCACTCTTCAGGGAGCTCGTCTGGAGCCATTGCCTACAGGCAGCAGCGGCCAGGACCACAGTTCCAGCAGCAGCAGCCTCTTAATCTCAGCCAGGTAAGTTAAGGAAGGCAGAGCCTGCAGACAGAAGGTGCTGTAACATCGTACAGTAATGGCCAGAGAAATGGCCTGGCCTGCAGTCTATGAAGAAGACCACTTCCTTTCCCATTCAGAACACTTACTCAAAGACTCAGTTCAGACAACTCATTAATCAATGCAGTGTGAAAACTCCACTCAACGGTTAAGTTTTTAGGAGATACTCCCCACACAACATGTTCTAACTCCACCGTTGTGTGACTGTGGGCTACCGTGGCATTGAGTAAAATCCATTGCAACATTTGATTTGACAGTTCCTCCGCCCTCTCTCCCCTGGTTCTTCTGACGGTATTCCATTTTGCAGCCATTGCTGCAAAAAAAAACCCATCTCAGTGGCTCTCCTAGAGTGGCACTCGCTCCTTTCGCCGCTCTTGCCACGGAACTCTGTAGACAGTGGGAAATGTCAACTCAAGGCAATGGAAAACTCCACGGAGCCCTCCACACAACACGCCACACAGCGGTTGTGCAGGAACTGTCCTCTGCACAGCATAGATATTCAGCATGCAGTGTTTTCTTTTTTAAAAAAACCTCCACTGTGAGGTGATTTTCCTACCAGACAACACATTTCTCAATAGTGGTGTAAAAACTCCATCTTGGAGCTCTAAAACCACCATTGAGAAACATGTTGTCTGAACTGAGTCAACATGAGTTGTGCTAATCTGGCTTCAGTGCAGGACACCAGGGATTGTCAAACAGGTAGAAGTAGGGGTGGGAAGGGAGATAGGAAAGGAATCCCTCTTTTATTGTGCTGTATTTTACTGTCTTAATCATTGTGAACATCCCACTCAGCTTTGAGTATTGGGTGGTATAGAAATGTAATAAATAGATAAATATTGATACATTTGAAAAAGGGTACCTATAAATATGAGTGCCTCATTCAAACACTTGCAGCCATTTGCAGTGAGAACAATTTCAAAGGCCCACCTCCTCCTCCCCCTTCCCCAGCCTCCCCCTCCCCTGCAAGGGCACCCAAACTTTATCCATTGTTGGCAAGGGGGAAGCAGTGGCAAAGGCGGCAGTGGGCGCACCAATTCCCCAGCGGACCATCCTGGAATGTCTACTGCTGCAAGTAAGTCACTGAGCCCATGGGGAGCAGGGGAAGAGAGTGGGGGTTTGTGGGGGCTTGAACCAGGTTCTCCCAAAAGGCTTCAGCTTCTGTGAGCATCTGACTTGGGCGTTCACAAAATGGCGGCATTTTTTGGATTGAACGTCAAGATGCTGAGAACATAAGAAGTGCCCTGCTGGATCAGACCAAGGGACCATGTAGTGCAGCACTCTGTTCACACAGTGGCCAACCAGCTGCAGCCAGGGAACAACAAAGCAGGACATGGTGCAACAACATCCACCCACCCATGTGCCCCAGCAACTGGTACACACAGGCTTAGTGCCTCAAATACTGGAGGTAGCACACAACCATCAGCTACTGCTTGGCCTCTTGTCTTTTTTTTTTTAAATGGAGATGCCAGGAATTATGCTTTACAAAATGCAAAGGGAGAAGTCCCTGCCTCAAGAATCTTACAATCTAAAATTCTGAATAGGGGAGGCAACAGGGAGGCAGAGTAAACAGGGCAGGACTGCTATGCATGTACTTTAGTTATATGTACTTAGCCTTCATTAGAGAAGGGTAGGCTAAAGCAGTGTGATAGTTTTAGATTCACCACACACACACATATACACACACACTTTGGAAGGGGACAGGAAAGATGTTGAGATTTAAGAATCAGAGTGTATCATTAGGGATGTCTGTCACTGGGAATTTCCATTACTTTTTGGACTTGACAGAGTTTCGCAGGATGTACCGCTTGATTTGTGTTTGCGAGCCAAACTGTGGGCTTTCCTCCAGAACTCCAGGAACATTTTAGTGCATTTCCCCCCCACAGGTTCTGCAATTTGCGCACATTTCTGAACAATTTGCACACATTTCTGAACAATTTGTGCAAATTGCTCAGAAATGTGTGCAAGTTGTAGAAACTGCTGCCACCCACGCCCCCGTTGTGCAAAATGCCCAGAAAATCCACCAACCAGCCCGATTATCTGAAGACCAAGTCAGGAACTGGAATGTAGTCTGCACAGCCGAACCTAGGTAAACCTATCGAAATCCACCCCACAAAAGGAATTTTTCAGACATCTCTAACTGTCATGAGGATTCATGTGATAACTCAAGGTGGGCAAAGGATGAAAACCAAATCTCACTGTTGTTTTATTGGTGTTCCTTTCGGACAGGCCCAGCAGCACATCACGACGGATCGCACAGGGAGTCATCGGCGACAGCAAGCCTACATCACTCCGACAATTGCTCAGGCGCCCTATTCCTTCCCACACAACAGCCCCAGCCATGGCACGGTCCATCCTCACCTGGCTGCGGCCGCCGCTGCTCACCTCCCCACTCAACCTCATCTCTACACGTACACTGCGCCTGCCGCTCTGGGTTCCACAGGCACCGTCGCCCATTTGGTGGCTTCCCAAGGTTCGGCTCGTCATGCTGTACAACACACTACATACCCAGCCAGCATCGTCCACCAAGTCCCGGTCAGCATGGGCCCTCGTGTCCTCCCATCACCCACCATCCACCCGAGTCAATATCAGGCTCAGTTTGCCCACCAGACCTATATCAGTGCGTCTCCAGCCTCAGTCTACACTGGATATCCCCTGAGCCCCGCTAAGGTCAACCAGTACCCTTACATCTAAACACTGGAATGAGAAAGAGACACGGCACACGTGGAGGGGAACGAGGCTGCTTTTATACTGAAGAACATTTCAGGCAAAGGAACAATGCAATGGGAGACTCAAACAAAACTTGAACAAAGGAGACTTTTGAGGAAGAAAGGAGAGAAAAGGCGATACCAGTCCTACACTTTTTATTTAAAAAAATATATAAGAAAAAAAAAGAATAAAAAGAATGAAAAACAAACATACAAAAAAACAACAACATTCTGCACCAAACCACATAGTGGTAGAAACAAAAGGACCATCGTTGTCTGGTCCTGTTTTTGGATAACTTCACCAATAGACTTTTACAGATTATTTTCATCTGATTACAGGAGACTACATTTAGGAATTTGCTGTTCAAACCTCCTAATACAAAGTTTCATACGTGTTTAGGTATATTTTTTTTAAAATCAAACCAAGATGCATACAAATTAGGGATTTATCCAGAATTTCAAAAGGGTTATCGCTTTGTCATTGCACTGGTCGCTGTAACCCAAAATAAAAAAAAGACAATAAAAAGTGTGATGTGTTTTCTGTTGGGAGGATCAACAGAGGAACCAGCCAAGGATGAGGGGAGTTTTGGATTTTTCCAGCTCTCTCAATCTCAGGCTTAGCAGTACCAGTAGGTGGAGGGGGGGGGGGCAGGGAACACACACACTAAGCAGAAAACACGATCTGGTGGAATTGGGCGGGGGGGAATGGGGATATTTGTTTTTACTCTGAGCACCCTGGATAAATCCCTGAGAAATGTTATTCTTAAAAGAAACGTCTTTAATAATGAACAATAGAATCTCATCTTCCTTACTTGGAAATACTTTTCTTTCTTTCTTTCTTTTTTTGGATAACCCTTCACATTTGGCAGCCCAATCCTAACATTCCCCTGCTCCAGCAGATAAATGCTTATGGTGGGCTGTGCGGATTGCCAATTCATCGCGGTGTCACAAAGCGTGACATCAAGCTAACATCGCCGTGACATCTCACCGGTGTCATGAGCAGGTACACAATCCTAAATGTTTAGGATTGGGCTGTTAGTGTAGGAGTAGAGGTTCTAGCTGGCCCTTGGTAGAATGTAGCACTATACCATACATACACCCTTTTTTCTACTTTGTGTTAAACTCCAGTGATACCAATAGAACTATTCCTCAATGTGATTGCACAAAAAAGTGATATAACATAGGCATGTAACAAATGTGATTGTCCAGGTATATATGTGTGTGTGAGTGTGTGTGTGTGTGTGCGCATGTGCGCGCTGATGCTGCCTTCTCTTGTGGTGTGGTCCTCAGCACAGCCATTACAAACTGTCACAGTCTTAGTTTTACATCATTCCCTTGTAGTGCCTTACCAAACTCCAGTTGCGGTTTTAAGGGTTTACTTCCACTGGTACTCCTAGAAACTGACTGAGGCTGGTTGGAATTTAATCTCAGCTCTTTTTCTTCTTTTTAGTGTTCTTTATTGTTGCTTTCCTTCTTCTATACCTTTTGTTTTGATATTGTCTTTCTTGGGTAAGTTGCAAGGGTCAAGGGTGGGGCTGTGGGAATTTGGCTGGAATGTAAAAATAAATTAAAAAATGGGCAGGCCTAGGAAGGTTTTATGGGAATTGAAGTGACTGGACTGGTTGTTCGGCCCTAAAGCAGCTTTCCAAGTGGTTCCATTTTGTTGATGGGGTTATTGATTGAATTTTCTATCCGGATGTTTAGCTTCCCCCATAATTCTTTGCAGTTTAGTATTCTTACTAAAGTATAAATAGAACGGGGTGGGGGCTCCTAGGCTGGCTTCGTAGTACCTCAAACGTAGGTACTACATACATAGTACCTCATGTTAAATTGTTATGTCTGAAGTGGGGGTGGGGAGTTGATTACATGGGAAGGACTCTATATATTTTCACTTGAATGCTTTCAGTGGGAAAAAAAATATGAGAATGAGAGGAATTCTTTCTAGAGCATCAGACTCAGGTTTGCTCCAGAAGTTATTTTTCTGGAGAAGAGATTGCACTGGCACCTGAGCAGGTTGGGCCGTTGAATAAGGCCCCGGCACTACCTCGGGCTGGGCTATGCTATCTTCACAGGAGGCCTAGGCCCAATTCCCAGAAGTAGGGGCTTAATCCCTTTTAGGTGGTATGTGCTGAAGCTCCATCATCTATGAAATCGCGGAGCTAGACCTGACTTGGAGACACCGTGGTGATAGCCATCATGGTTTAGAATCTAAACTTTAAATGGTGTTTTCTTCACTTCCTCCCACCTCATTCTTCCTGTGTTTTTTTTTTTTTAAAAATGTTCAGATTTGCTGGCTGGATTGTGTATCCTCAGCTCCAAACAGTCTGAACTACCTTGTTTAAAAATAATAATAAATAAAGGTTTCCAAAGAGAAGCTTTTCTACAGTGAAAAAAGTCAAAGGGTCGAGGGAAATTCTACCGCTATAATGCAAGTGGGTGTTTCTTCTATGTCAGTGCTTAGTATTTCCCCCCTGTGGAGCTTTACTTGTATTGGTGGTCTGAGACTTGTGGTAAAACAGGATGAATGCCTGCATAGCATCTTGGTACCACTACAGCTGTATTTGTGACTTCAGAAAAGGAGTGTTTAGGCAATATGGTAAGATGTTGGGATAAGGCAGGTCAGTTAGCTGAGAGAAGAGGGAGGGGTCCCAGGGATGGTTAAGGCGAAAAGGTTTCTCAAGAGGTAAGTTGGCAAGAAAGACAAGCACAGTTGTAAGATCCGGAAACGGGCGCGCATGCTTCGCCTGGAGGAAAGAAAGGCTCTCATCATGAATACTTTGTTGGACACAAGTTATTCTTCTGAGGCAAACTCTCAAACAAACCCTTTCTTTTTGCCATTTTCAAACTGAGTGCCATGTTACATTTTTATTTTTCTCCCTTTGTCCCCCTAAGCATAGTAATGCAAATACCAGCTTGATCTTTCATTGGTTCATGCACCTTACATCTTCTTGTTATGAAGAAAACCCTTTCCAGTTGCTATCCCGGTAAAAAAAATCCTCTGCTTTATCAGTGTACTGCATTCCTCTCCCGTCTCATCACATTTGGAATGGAAGCTTCATGCTGCTTGTGTCATTGACAGGAAGGATATTGTTTTGTTATTATTGTATTATTAATTTTAATATGTTATAATTATATTTTATTCTTTGTTTTAATTGCACATGCATTCCTGCATCTTTGTATTATTATTATTTTCTCTTAATACGGTATTGGTTGTTAATTAAGTAGTTTTTTTCTGTGTCAGTGATATCAGAAAGCTTGTCACATAGGTAGGTTTTGCAGGGAAAGGGAGACAGAGGGACACTCTGGTTAGGAGAGGAACCAAGGTGTAGGCCCACTTGAGATGTAATGGCAAATCATGGCTTCCTGCTATATGAATGAACTATAGTGAGCCTCAGGCTCGGATGCTGTACTCTAGTCTTTCACATGAGCAAGGAAAGGATCGGAAGCATTCACTTCCGGTTTTAAACGAGCCACAATTCTCCGTGATGTCCAAACTCAGGAAACTGTGGTTTGTTCACTACTGTTACTGAGATCGTCAGGATCTGAAACTATGGTTTGACCATAGTTTCAGATCCTGACTTGAAACTATAGCATTGAGCATTGAGCATTGAGCATAGCATTGAGCAGGGGGTTGGACTCGATGGCCTTGTAGGCCCCTTCCAACTCTGCTATTCTATGATTCTATGACCCTAGTTTGTTCTTTCCAATGATAGTTTAAACAAACCACAGTTCTCCAAGTTTAAATATTATGAGGCACTCTGGTTACTTTAAAACCAGAAACAGATGCTTCCCGTCTCCTCTGGTACGCGAAAGAGCTGCAGAGGGGAAGGAGAAGTATGTGAGCCCAAGACTTGCTGTGGCTTTTTAACATAGGAAATCATGGCTTCCTATTAGATCTGAACTGTGCCATATTACGGCGATTATACAATGACACAGTTTCTGGATACCTTTACATGGTATCTTCACATTGGCAGAAGTGTGCTCTTTTAGGCAAAACCCAAACAACTACTGGATTCAGAACTGGATTCAAGAAGGATACTAGGATCATGGAGACACTTTAATCTCACATTGTCTGATCAGTTGCTGTGATATCAAAATAAATTAATAGGCCAAACCCACAACCCTTTATTACAGAGTTGAAGGTGTCCTGTAATAAACTAGTTATGTTTCCCACTTTAAAAGCCCAGTGGCAGCTGGGAGGAAGGCTCTGTCGTCCTAGAGCCAGCTGAAGAGAAGCCATGGTCCAATGACTCAAGATGTTGACTAGGTAAAAACTGAAGAACTCCAGAATTCAAGATAAGACATGGTATGTTCTGCCCCTTAATGTTCAAAATTAAAGGCTTAATCATATGGCCAAAATAGTTTGCATTTCCTCCTTCTCAAAGTATTTTTTTCTTATAATTAATACTTGTGAATATTTTTGCTCATTGTACAAAATGATGATATTCTCTTTTTAAGTAAAAAGTCATTCTATTCTTATTTTTAACTACAAAACTTAAGAGTGTTGATTGTCTTCTACAGCATGTTATCTGGCAGAGCATGTTCTTAAGGTGCAGCATCTTGGCATATTTGATGAATTACTATTTATTGGTCTACCAGGAATGTATGTGATTGGCTGATTTGTGGCAAGAAAGGAACGAAGAGCTCGTTTTAATTACGCACTCTGAAATGTTTTATTTATATATTTTACCTCTCTGTCATTTTCATTATAGAATGATTTCAATAATATAGGAACAGGACACCTAAGGGCTTTTGATGTAGAGGCGAAAAAATTCATAGTGCAGGAAGAGTTTCTCCCACCACCACACACCTGGGTTGAAAAAGAATTGTACTCTTGACAGAATAGTTAGAGGGTGGATTAGTTATAGAGGTGAGAATGAGGTGAGGAGGTAGTTGGCCTCCACAGATGTTGATGGACTGCAATTCCCAACTGATCTAGCCAGCATAATCAGTGGTGAGGACTGATGGAATTTTCAGTCCTGCAACATCTGGAGGTCCACATGTTCCCCATCCCTGTGCTATACCAACAGGAGAATTATGGGTTTCTTCTAGACAAGGAGATGTTTTATTGAATATAGTAAACTACTGCAGTGATTTTTAGGAACAAAGCAGTGAAGACAATCCTTAATTGTACCTAGCTTAGCTTTCCCCCAACCTGGCACTCTCCATATACAGTATGTTTGACTACAACTCCCAGCCAGCATGTATCTAGTGGTCAAGGATAATGGGAGTTGTAGCGCAAAACATCTGGAGGGCACCCAATTGGGGAAGCCTACATTAGATTAATCACTTTCTGATGTACTGTGTTGTTAAGAGGCAGAGAGCCTTATCCAGGTCTGGCCCTACCATTAGGCAGAGTGAAGCGCTCGCCTTAGGCGTCAGATGCTGAGAGGTGGGGAATAGCAATGAGGTGTTGGGCGACAGAGCTGTGTATACTACTTGGCCTCCCCTGTGTCCCCTAAGCTAGCTTGAGGCCCTCAGGAGCGATGAAGGACACTATTGATTGCCAGTGCTGAAGTAAGATTTAACTGCGATTCCAGTCCATTTGGTTTCTGTACATGGAATGGGGGGCACCATTTTGTCATTTGTTTCAGGCAGCAAAATATTTTGGGGAAGGGTTGGCTGTATCCAATGTTTCACATGCACCAGCGGGACCTACCACTAGCTAGCGCTTCCTAAAGTAACCAGAAACAAGCCAAGTTTCCGAAACGGGTCAGCAGAGCTCTACTGACGTGTCCTGTTCCAGAAAGTAGCATTTTGACTTGTTTCTGGGGTTGTTCCAGGAAGTGCTAACTCCCTGTTGTACTGACAGTGGTTCCCGCTGGTGCATCATAATCAGCAAAGGCACACAGGCAGCATTGGATACTGCCCAGAAATTAGGCTGGGAATTAGGTAAAGAGTGATTTGTCCAATGAGAATGATTTCTCTAATGAGCCTTTCCCCAACGTGGTTCCCCCCAGATGTATTGGACAACAACTCCTATCATCCCTGAGCACTGGTCACACACTAGCTGGTGATGATGGGCTTTGTAGTCATATGGTGCTAGGTCAGGGAAAGCTGGCCTACAACCTGAATTGGAGGGAAATGATATTGCTATGTTTGTTTTGTTTTGACATAACCTTTGGAGTTCTTTGTGAGTCTGTGGGGAAAGCTGCTTAAAATCTGTGAAAGGATGTGACAATTTAGCTGTAGCATAGCTGCGCACCCACAAGGAAATTCAGGCTGCAATCCCATCCGCACTTACTTGGGAATCAGTCCCATTGAACATCATCTGCTTTTTTGTCTTGGTAGGCGTCAATACGACTGCACTGTGAAGCTGCTGTAGGATTTTTGAGAAAGAATATACACACAGTGGCCCCATTCTGAAGACATCTTAAACCATGACTTTAACCATGGCGGTTAAGCCAGAAAGCCAGGCTATGTTCAGAAGACACTTTAAACCATGGCTTTAACCATGGTGAATAAGGCAAAAAGCCTTATTCACCGTGGTTAAATCTGTGGTTTAAGGTGTCTTCTGAACATGGCCTGGCTTTCTGGCTTAACCACCATGGTTAAAGTCATGGTTCAAGGTATCTTCTGAATGGGGCCAGTAAAATGTTTAGCCCTTTCTCTGACCAGAGCAGTTTCCTTATGTAGGAAGGAGAAAGAGATGATTAGACACACCATTTTTATTTCCTTGTGGTTCCTGACAATTTGTACTACCAATATTGATTCCAAATTATATGCAGTGAAGGAGCCACTTAACAAATGGAAACCATGCAGAAGACCTGGATCTACTCCCTTCCCTGCCCCCCGACAGTGCTTATCAACAAAATGCCATTGTTTTGAAGGAGTAATTCCAGTTTCAGTGAACCTGACCCTGCAGCCAGCAAAATTTAATATTTTTCCTCCCAACCCCAACTTAGTAGCTCTGTCACAAAACAGCCCAACAAAATAATACTGTCTCCCCTTGTTTCCTTCCATGCGTTTTTAAGGGAGTATGCCTCAGAGTTTGGCTTGCAAAGAAATTTGAATTCACCAAATTTGAAGGGAAATTAAAACCCATGTCTTTCTTTAACCAAAGAATTTTTTTTTAAAGATGAATAAATATGTAAATTAGAGTGTGTCTCTGCTCACTAAGGAATTCAGTCATGTTAGGACTTTTGGGACAATGAATAATATGGAATGCCATTTTCCTTTCTGTTGCCCAGTAGGTGTCTGGTGAAGGGGAGATGGACGCTTGTGTTTATTTAATTGTTCTTAACAGAAATTGATTAAAAATGTATTTTATCATCCATGGCAATTACTATAGAGTACAAATTCACCAAGCTGCCTATTAGAGCTAAGCTTCTGTAAATTCCTTTCATTTCTGTGAGATGTGACCTTCATGCCACATAGTAACCAGTATCTACTGTCTGGGTCAGAGTCAGTGCAGCACTGAAGACTAAGTTGGAGGGTTACTTAACTGCACAAGATCAGTAGGTGAAATGCTTCACCAGCCCAAATGTGAGAATTTGAATGCCTAGGGATCAACTCCGGTTTCCTTGAGCAAGATCTGTCTTTTAGAGGATTCACGAAGAAGTCTTTTTCTACTCTGCCAATGTTGCCACTGCCCTCAAGTTAACACGTGATGCACCTTTCCCCCACCTTGATGATTTCCAGATATGTTGGATTACAACTCTCATAGTTCCCAGCCAGTCTGTTGGCTGGGAATGTTGGGGAATGTAGTCCAACACATCTGGACAATAACAGGTTGGGGAAGGCTGACTTCATGCTTGCTCTGCCCTTGCCTAGCCCTCATCCTATAGGTGATGCTTTAGGCCAGTAAATTGTATACTCATGGACTCCTGCTGCCTTTTTGAAAATCCCCCTGGTCATTTCTGTGGACAACCTGTATATTGCAGTGTTGTGGTACATCTTCTGGGCCTTTTTGTGTCTGGTTTTCTTTGGTTCCTGTGAGTTATAGGTCTTTGTGCCTGTAGCAGGAGTGACAGGACGAGGCACACTTAAACCTTAACACCCTTGCTCCCTCTTTCTTACCCAGTGCCTCGAGGAATCCTGATTGTATAGATGCCTAGTACATAAGCTAAGACTTACTTGGTCCCATGTTAATCAAATTGAGCAAAGTATCCTTCATCCTACAGGACATGTACAGTAATACGAGTTGCTGTGTCCCAGGTCATTGCTGCAATATTTTACATGAGGCACAGCTTTCTTGGTGCTGCTTTGGAATTGGGTCATGACTACACCACTTTCTGAATAGACTGCTGTGTTCTATCATCACTTTGGGTAGCTGGATTGCATTGTAATTTGTATTGAAGTCATGTCATTGTAAGGGTTGGGTTCATACCAGTTGGTTAAAAAACTGGGTTTGTTTCTATAGATAATTAATCCCATCCTTATTTGGTAGTGGTGGTGTGATGGTGGTGGTGCAGGGAAAAACAGCCCCATAAGAATGCTTATGTGTTTGCAGGATTTTCCAAGCTGGGTAAGCAAAAGGGTGATACCAGTGAATGTAAAAAATAAAAATAAAAAATCTTATAGCAGAAGAAAACACTTATGTAGCAAGTATGTAATTTTGAGTGGGCAATTAGTGAACGTCGTCAGGAGCCTCCAATACCTTGTTTTCTTTCTGAAAATAGCAAATAAGAGTGAAACTCTCGTTTCTCATGTACGGGTTAGTATTGTCCTTCCAGTTTTAGCAGTGCTGCTATACCAGACTTGACATGTGCATATTAAGATAAATAAAGTTGTATATTAATCTTTTGCTTAATGTAGTTAAACCAAGAAAGGCAATACTAAAGGCATATTTTTTCCAAATATGATATTTTTACTGCACTGATAAATATTGTAACATCTCTAATCCTAACTCTTCAGCTGATGGGGAAGCTGCATGCCAGTTCACCCAAATACTTGTGTGTGAATGGTACCTAGGGGCATCGCCTTCCTTCCTTCCTTCTTTCCTCATTTCCCTCCTTCCTCCTCCCTTTCTCCCAGAGGTGGGACAACACTGCTGAAAGCAAGAGAAATGTCTATCTCACTTTCGGTACAAAGCCAAGGACTTACTAAGGTGTTAGGATGAAGCAGATAATAACAGAGAGATATTTGTTTGTTTGTTTTAAGTCAATAAATTATGAGGCAATTTGAAATATTTTGGTCTGGAATTTCTATTAGAAAATATATGCATTTACCATCCATCTTATTTTTATTTTTTTATTTCCTCACTAGTTTTTTTTCATTTTTCCTTGTTTTCTATGGTTCTAGAGTAGTCTCTCTGTGTTCTAGATGTTTCTAACTTCCTAGAACTCACTGACTCCACTGGAAGCAAACCCACCTGATTAGGATTCTGGAATTCAAGTTGGATTAACTGGGATACTAGAATTCTGACAGAACACTTTGTTTTATATATAAAGAAGGATTAAAATACTTATCTTACAAAAACTGTGACCTAATGGCAATAATTACCTCAAACGTGGGCATTCATCTTGGTTTTAGCCTTTTTTCCTGAAAACATGTAGCCAGTTTGAATTTGGAGTTTAAAGATATATAAATTATACTTATCTGTATGGGCAGAATATTGATTAATGCCCACTCTGGTCATTGTTGCTTTGAGTGATTCTTTAAAAATAAAATGATGAAACCAAGGATTAAATTGCTTTTTATGTATTTTAATTAATTGTGATGTTGAAATGCACATGTAATTATGTATGTTCATAGCTACTGTAAAGTGCTTCGGCCTTCTCGAAGATATCTAATGAATCACATTTTAAACCAATATGAACTGATCAGACTGTGGCTACTAAAAGATTTCTGGCTACATTTTATAGTTATAGTGTTTTATAGTTTACATTTAAACTGGTACTTTCTAACTAAATGTTCTGTTTTTAATGGTATCTTCAAAATCTCAACACTACTATCCCTTTACATGTTTATTTTGCCCTTTTAAAAACAGAAGTAGAAGTGTGTCTTCAAATATGTACATTCTGTTCTGAGATATAACATAGTAGTAGAAAGTCAGATCAGATAAAATAATTCCAAAGTTAAGAATAAAAATCACTCCATGCATGTTGAAAGTATAGCAAGTATAGTCCAACAGATGACTTATTTATTTTTTAATTTAAAAGAAAAAAAATGAAACTCTTGGGGATGAATTAGGAAGCACAATAATTCCCAACTAGCTATTCCATTGGCAATCCTAAACAAACTTACCAGGGAGTAAACCCCAGTGAACACACTGGGACTTACTTCTGAGTAAAAATGTGTAGGATTGCATTGTTAAGATCCTAACTTGAGCAGAAATACCTGTATGATAAGAACGAAGGTATTCAGAGCTAGGGATGGATTGTATAGCTGAGTGACTCAGAGCTAGTTCACATAGATGTGTCATTACGTGTCTGCGGGCTCTATAATCACATGAAGCAGAATCATGATGATTTTAGATGTTGTAAAAATGGCAATCATGGATTACAGGTGCATTATGCATGACCTTTAGTTGAAAATCTTAGAAGCACTGTGCTCAGTACGTCTCATCCCACACCTCGGTGTTGATCAATTGGCACGCTAACCGTGGAAATATTTCAATGCAGGAATAGTCACTAGTACCTCACGTGCATGTCCACAGTAGGGAGGCTGATGATGAAGTCCTCAAATATTGAATGATTGGTTCCTAAGACAACAAATCCTTGAATTGTTTTGGAAAACAATGACAGTGCTGTAATTTTGTTATTGTGCATTTCTCTCTCCTATATATTACCTTATACTTGTCACTCTAGATCTACTTTGAACCCCTAAACTAATTATGATGAAGAACTTGACCAGCTCCTTGTAAATTTAATTTGCCTGTTAGCCAATGACAGTATTGGATGCTGTTTCCATATTATTGATTGTAGTGAATTATGTGTTTGGATGTAAACAGTCTTTTGGTTTCTTCTTTTCGCTTTTAGTTCCACGTATATCTGTTTATATGTGGGGGTTTTTTTCTTTCAGTCACGTAACCTAACCTATTAATATAAATGGAAACGTTCTGCTGGGCAAAGAGGTATTTTTAGACAGTAAACGTTCAGGAAATGGCACAAAAATAATGATATCTGAACAGCTGAGCTTCATTGTGGAGTTGACAATCTCAGCAAAGTTCCTTGCATTGTTCAGTGTGGCAGATTAATAGGTTACAAGAAAAGGGAAAAATATATTGCTTTTAGGCCCCTGTTAAAAATAAGTATTCTCACTGGATTCATTGGAAGACCCCCTGCCCCTTCAAGAAATCCATTTAAAGACACGGTATCCACATTATAGCTCACTTTACCAAAGTGATAACTTGGCATATGGCTGGGTCATCATTTTAAAAGCTGAATGGAAAGCCTGTTGTGATTGCAGACCTTAAGAGAACTGGAAGAGATTGGCTTCTGTAGCTCCTTTAGCACAGTTAACAGCAACTAACCCATTTATTACCCTTAGCAACCGCTTGTTCTTCCTTTTATATCAAAGCTAGCCTTGGAAATTTCAGCATATTCATTTCCAGGAGCTACAGTTTTTCTTTTTTAAAAACCCTGGGCTTGGAGTCTGTAAAGCATGAAAGGGTTTTTTTAACACGGCAGATCCATATTAGAATCTGCATGGTTATAGCACCTCTGTCCTCAGAAAGGGGAATATGCTCTTCCACACTTCCCCTTTGGGGTGGTTACATACAACACTTTCTATCTTTTTAGTCTACTAAATTGGGATTTTTCTTCTCAAAGTGATGTTTCCATGGGCATTCCAAGGCACAGCTTTTTGGGGTGCAGAAAGTATCTCATAACTTGTGCTTCACCATCTTAGTAAAAAAAATAAAACAGGCATTTTCTGTGCCAAAATCGTACACACCCAAAATTGGAATGTATAATCTGTGTAAATTCTATACAATTTTTTTTTCCAAACGAGAGGAAGACAATAGCTTTATTAGAAAGGGGAGAAAGAAAAGAAGTATCTCTACAGTTGAGAGTCTTATGTTGTGGTAGTTAAAAGAACACAAATGGGGAAGTATTTGTGAATATTTGGGTTCTTTTGACATAATTATTGCCCATAAACCCAATATGCTCCAAATGGTAAGGAAAACATATACTACACATGAACTGTTTAAAAAAAGAAGAGAGGGCAAAACCTTACAAAATACAAAGAAAAGTCACCTCCCTACCCTCTCAACTGATGGATACTTTGAAGGGTTCACTTTTCTATTTACAGTATCATCTCTGTTCAAAAACCCCATGAAAGCCCTGATTGGTTGTATTCTTTCACTGTATGGTTCTGTATTGAGTGTTAATCCATGTTAAAACTTCGTGAAAATTATTGTGTGCAACAGTATTTTCTTGTGTATTGTTTATTTTTTTTCCTTTTCTGTGAATTGTCCCCTTTTTTTCCTTTATTTTTTCCCCTTTTGTTATTTTTTTTCTTCCTTCTGGTAATGTCTTTGAAAAAAAAAAAAAACCAGAAAAGAAACTGATGTGTTGTAGAACTATATGTAACCTACTCCTTAGTCTCATATTATAGGTATGTTATAAGAATGGATATTTTACTTGGCTTTAGAATGTTTTACAAGAAAACTAATTCTTAACCAATCAAGTTCTTGCTACTAAAAAAAAAAAAAATGCTTGTGTTTCTCATCATGACGTTGTGTGCTTCTAATTAATAATCATTTTCGTTGTAGAAAAATGGAGTGAATTTATATTAGACTTGAAAACTAATAATAGCATTGTAAATTTATGAGATGATTTTAACAGAAAAAAACATTATAGAAGAATATAGTTATTTTAACTGTAATATTACTAACTGTAGGGTGAGAAAGGGGCTCCCGTTGTGGTGAACTATGTTATAGCTTGTTATTCACAGTTTCTTTTTGATCATTTTTTCGGTCTCTGAGGTGAAACGAGTTATTAATCAGAATTTGTAAACTCACATATGCATATTGTATATGTGTAGAAATGTAATCACACTTTGTCTTGGAATTACATTAAACTGTTTTAAATCACTGCTCTGTCTGCTTGTCTTTTAACTGGCATGAGTGTGTATAATTCCTTTTGGACTTGCTTTTAAATTCTTCTAAAGTCTTGGGAACAGTCTGAAGTAAAAGAATTTGGAAGCAGAGCCTACAAGGTCCCTCACTTCTAATTAGTATGCCATGCCTTGAGTTAATATTTTGTCTGAACGCAGTGCATTTTCTGCTGGCTGAGTTATGGTGTTGTGTGAACGTAGCACGTTCTCTGCAGGGTGGCTGGTTGGTTAACTATGCAGTGTGGTTTATTTTTCTCGAACAAGCCACCTTGATTACCCAGGGCTTGTTGGTGGGTTGTTCAGGTTAACTACCCACACAGCATGGTGAATGAGCACCCTGCGGAAAAAGCCCTGTGCTGTGTTCAGACAACACGTTAACCCACAGTTCAACAACAACAGACCACACTGAGTGGGTTAACGTGTTGTGTGTACCCAGCCATTGTCTCATTTCCCATAGTCAGTGAACTGTTGGATTAGGAATATCAACAGCTTTCTGAGAAGATATTTTTCTGTCTGTCTTTCCTCTACCCATTGAGGTTCTAAATTTTAATACTTTATTTATTATATCCTCCCCATCCACAACCACAACATTTCTGACAGGACTGGCTCCCAAAGCACAGAGTTAAAAATCCATAAAAAGCTACAATCTAATCCAGGATATGTTTGTGTGGTCAATTTCTTGTAACTCCTGGTGTTTGGATATTCAATTATTGATTTAAAACATTTTTAGCCCGTATTATTATTATTATTATTATTATTATTATTATTATTATTATTATTTCAGGCTCCTCCCTCCAGCAGCAGGGAGAAGAAGGAAATGAAGAAGGATTCTGGGGATGGCTGATGTTAAAAATGCCAACCCACATAAGCAGCCATTCCATGTTCTGCCCCCTGACAGCTAGGGATAGCCACTGTAGCCTGGAGAAGATGGTAGTTACCTACCATCTGAGCTTGATAACACTAATAACTCATGGGATTCTGATGGGTCTGTTGCACTTGGGGGTGCGGAGGTCTGATCTAGTTAACAATGCAATTCTGGTACTTACTCCCAAGCAAATTCTGTATAGGATTGCAGCCATAGAATTGTTATTTTTTTAAAAGCAGGAGCACTTTTTAAAGGAGATCTTTCTGCTCACTTCACCAGTATGATATAACAGAGAGCGTGCACACATGCACACACACACACCATTGACCTGTACATACACAAAAACCCAGCCCAATGAGGATTAAGCATATTGAGTAGTCATAGAATGCGGAGGGTTTGTTGTGTGGGATGGGAAATTGGGTGGGTAGGTGGGTCGGGGTGAATAGAATGGCATATTCTGAAAAAAGGCATAGCTGGAACATTGCATTCCACCTTGCTAAATTTTATTGCAAATGTTACTCGTGTTTGTCATCATAGTAACAGATCTACACCAAGCAGGATACGACACTTTGAAAATGGTTTGAAACTCTTTATGGAGTGTGTCCTGGGCCCCAACAGTTGTTGAAGAGCAATGGGCCCAAGACTGAGTCATGCGGTATCCTGCTTGTTACCTCCCTCCAGTTTGAGAAGGTACCATTGATTAGCACTCTTTGAATCCGATTCTGTAGCCAACTGTGGATCCACCTAATAGCTGTTCCATCTAGCCCACTTTTAGCTAGTTTGCTAATCAGAATGTCATGGAGTACTTTGTCAAAAGCTTTGCTGAAGTCAAGATATATTATGTCCACAGCATTCGCACAGTCCACAAGAGAAGTTACCCGATCAAAAAATGAGATCAAATTCATCTGGCAGGATTTGTTCTTGACAAATCCATGCTGGCTTCTAGTGATCACTGAATTGTTTCCAAGGTGCTTACAGACTGACTACTTTATAATCTGCTCCAAAATTTCCCCATGGATGGATGTCGGATTAACTGGTCTGTAGTTCCTAGGTGCCTCCTTTTTGCCCTTTTTGAAGATAGGTGCAACATTAGTACTCCTCCAGTCATTCGGCACTTCACCCATCTTCCATGATTTCGCAAAGATAATAGACAGTGGTTCTGAGAGTTCTTCTGCCAGGTCCTTTTTTTACTCTAGAATGCAGTTAATCGGGCCCTGGAGATTTGAACTCATTCAGAGAAATTAGATGTTCCTTGACCATTTGTTTATCAGTCTTAAGCTTCAATCCTGCTCTTTCAGCTTGTACTTCACTTTTTCCAGGGGCGGGGTCATAGACCTGCATTTGGGGAAATACGGAGCCAAAGTAGGAATTGAGCACTTCAGCTCCACTAAACATTTCTCCCTGATATAGAAGTTTGCTGGTTCTAATTTTTGAGCTGTGTTGATATTTTAATATTTTAGTTGTTTTGACTGTTATTTTATATAAAATGTTAGACTGTGAATTCTCTTGAGGGAATCAGTCAGACAAAAATATGGGGGTTAAATTGTATAAATAAATGGAGGTGGGGGAGCATTCAGAAACATGACTTCTTCAACTGCTGAAATAGGATAGTCCAGTATTTTATCCCCTCGGCCTACTTCTTCACTCTGTGTACCATGTAGATCGGCTCCTATAGCCTTGTTCATATCTCCTTTCCTTAGCTTGTCCAAACCTGGGTAAATGCTGGGTAAACATCTCACCTTTCAGGGAAATGGGGTAAAAGTACAATAGCTCAAGTATGATTTTCGTCCTGTGTTTAAAAGTTACCTCAGAAGTTACCTCAGATGTTGTGAAAGCTCAGTGTAAATACATTTCTGAATAAGATTCCCTCATCATTGTACATATGTGGTGTGTTCAGTATTTAAGGAAAACAAAAGTATTTTGATGTTTTAAATTACTAAAAAAAGTAAATTTGATTTGTTTAAAAATACATAGACTACAAAGTTTATAATCCTTTAAAAATGAGGCTTTGCATAAATTTGGGTTTTGCACATTAGTCATTGTATCTAGAATGCAAAATCATCATAACCTAAAGATGCAATCCTATGCATGCTTAATTAGCAGCAAGCCTGATTGAATTCACTGGGGTGCACTTCTGAGTAAACATGGATAGGATTGAACACTAAAATCCCTTGAAATTCTGTGACTTGTGCCAGTAGAGTGAAATTCAATTTAAGCTTGAAAATCTGTAGCTTCAAAATGAGATGCAGTTTTGATCATGCATAACCATAATGTGAGAGACCGAAGTTCACAATGTGCAGATTTTGTTGGTAGGGAAGTTCAGGAAGTTCTGCCTATTTTGCTCCATGTTGTATATTTGTTTAGGTGTATTTCTGTTTTGGTATTCTGCACTGTCAGCCTGTATCCAGCAGAGGATGCTAAGTACCTACTTCCTTAGACAATGAATGGACCATAGATAAGCCTAAATCTATTTTTAAACTCATGCACACTATCGTCATCTCTTCTACTGTAGTAATAATTGGATGCAAATTTTGCCCTCCTTCCATCTCATCACATGGAACATTGGTATAAATGTGCAATATAAACAAAATCTGCTTTTTCAAAGATTAATAAAATAGGGACACAAGTAAGAGAGCATTTTTAACCAAAAAAAAAAAAAATGTGAAGAGGTGGAAAACTTGACAATGAATAATCTTCTGGGTGGGGTAGGTTGTTCTAAATCAGGATTGCTAACTAGCCAGGATCTAAAGCCATAACTTATGCAATAAGGATGTAACACGAAACTCTACTTGGTTTTAAACCACTGAGTTTCTTGAGACTACGCTGGGGGAAGGGGAGGGTCATGTATGAACCTGATGCTCATTGCTATTTTGGCACAAGTGGGCCACTGATTTTATTTATTTAAATATGTGAATGGTGCTGTAGTGGGCCAGTACTGCATGGATCAATAGCCCTTTTCACATAAGGCTATGTGCAAGAGTAGCAATGAGCATCAGGCTCATGCACTGGCTAGGGTGACCATATGAAAAGGAGAAAAGGGCTCCTGTATCTTTAACAGTTGCATAGAAAATGGAATTTCAGCAGGTGTTATTTGTATATATGGACAACCTGGTGAAAATCCCTCTTCCTCACAACAGTTAAAGTGCAGGAGTTATACTAGAGTGACCAGATTTAAAAGAGGGCAGGGCACCTGCAGCTTCAACTGTTGTGATGAAGAGGAAATTTCACCAGATTCTCCATATATACAAATTACACCTGCTGAAATTTCCTTTTCAATACAACTGTTAAAGATACAGGAAACTGTCCTCCTTTTCATATGGTCACCCTAGCACTGGCACTTTTTCTTCTTTTTATTAATGGAGAAGTTGACAACATCTACCACACACCCCTCCTCCCTCAGAATTGCCTGTTTCCTCTGAGCTGAGTTGCAGTCCTCATAGTAGCTGGGGTATGTGTGTGAATTTTACCCACAACAATGTATTCCTAATTTCTTAACTGTTGTAACGCAAAGTAACGGCTTGATCTTCAATGGATAATTAAGACTCATTAGCTTCTCCTGGATGTAACAATAAAAAGGAACTACTGAGTTCAGTCTGAGTAGCTTGTGCTTCCTGAGAGGAGCCAGGAAGTAGTTAAGGGCTGCTTCTGGCTTGGGGAGAGAGAGGCCACAGCCTGAGAGAGCTCTGTAGAAAAGCCTCTTGGTAACATTTTGTTTATAAAGCAAAGGTTTCTGTTTCTAGAAGGTGTGCGCCATCAAGTTTGAAATGGTGGAGATCAAACTGCTAGGATGTTGCTTTGTTAAAATGCATCAATGTAGCTGCTTGAATTTTTGGACTCTCCTGAGAGTTTAGTTATGGGGACTGAACATGGTGAGAGCATGCACTTCAAAATGTACTACTGCACCCCTGTATGTGACTTCACCCCTGTGTCTACTCCCATATGAGCCTGCCCATTCCCTGAGATAACCAGTGGAAGCTCTGTTCTAAACACTCCAGCTTTTTAGAGGTTGGCAGGAGATGGTGGGAAAGAAGGCCTCCTCAATTGTAGCACCCCACTTCTAAAATTTCCTCTCCAGGAAAATTTGATTAACTATGCCTTCTCCCCAACATTTCTGTGAAGGTTGCTGTCTTGTTGCTTGCTTTGAGATTTAGTTCTGAATTTGTTACTCTGTTCCTCGTTTATGCTTTTTTTTTTTTATGATTTCATGTAAACCACCATGGCACTGAAAAATGGAAAGGCAGGGTATAAATTAATTGATTAGAGGATATAGATTATGCATGCTGCGATGCTTGCATGCAGATGCCACCAGGCATAGAATTGTGCTTTTTGCATGCCATGTCTAATCCACATTTGCAGCCCAATTTAGCCATGCTTATTCAGATGCCTCACTTTGTTCAATGGCGATTACTTCCAAATAACTGTGCAGAGGATTGCAGTCTCAGCCACTCAGTGGGGCTTACCTCTGAGTAAACATACGTAGGTTTGCACTGTAAAAGTCCAATCCTGAACATGACGGTGTCCGCACACAACCTGATCACCTGGGGTAAAGAGCCAATGCCCATAGCAGTATGAAGTGGAATCCCACTGACTCTAGCCCATGCACTTGGTTGGCATGAGATTCTGGTGTCCCTGAATCGTTGTGGCACAATTAAGCATTAATCAGACTATCAGTGGCTAATAGTCCTGATGGCTATACGCTGCCTCCAGTATCAGAGGCCGTGTGCCTTTGTATACCCTTTGTTTCAGAACAAAACCAGGAGAATGCTCTTGCACTTGTGTCCTACTTGTGGGTTGCTCATGGGTATCTGGTTGGCTGCTGTTTGAACAAAATGCTGGACTAGATGGACCTTTGGTCTGACCCAGCATGTGTCTTATGTTCTTCATGTTGCTCAAATGTGTCATTTGACAGTCCAGTAAGGGGTTAAAATGGGTGTGTTCCTCTGAGGTTTAGAACACACTGCCTGGCAGGCTGTGAGAAGGTATATATGTAAAATTCAAGAGCTCCTCCTTGACAATATGAATAAATATGGACTTTTTTTGCCTCAGAGTAGAGTGTAATGTTTGTTGATCCAGCCATTTATTTAAGCATTTTATCCCACCATTCAGCCAAAAACATGGCGGCTTACAAAAACCTTTCTTGACAGTCCCTGCCCACAGGCTTACAATCTAAAAAAAAAAATACACAAAAGGAAAGGGGATTGGGACATGCAAGTGTCATATTGGCTGATCCTAGCATACTGCAAAAATGTCTCACTTTGCAACCAACTGGAGATCATAGTCATGAATGTATTATTGATTTTATTCATCGTAAGTGTCTATATACCGCCTTTTAATGAACGTTTCCCAGCGCAGTCCACAATGAAGTAATACAATAGAATCTAACTCATCCAGACAAAAACAAGCAAAACTCCAACAAATGAAAAGCACCAGAACTTAAAACATCTGGGTGCACAAAAGAGTATTTCATGTGCTACCCAAAAGATAGCAAAGTGAATTTCAGATGGGCCTCTCTAGGGAAGGAATTCTACAGATGCAGTATACAAGTGACCTTAATGTTGGTAGAGTGCAGATGTTCAAACCACAATACACCAATTTTGCATCAACTGCACTGGCTGTCTATTTGTTTCCAGGCCCAATTCAAAGTACTTGTTTTAAACTTCAAAGCTCTAAATGGTTTGGGACCAATTTACTTAAAGGACCGCCTGCCCTTTGCCCATGGGAACCTGACATGGTATTAAGACCAGCTTCAAAAACTCTGCTTGAGTGCCTGCCAGGAATGGGTGGTTAGGTTGGCAAGCACAAGAGATAGGGCCTTTTTGGCAGTGGCCCCAACATTATGGAACTCTCTTACTTGGGAGTTATGTTTAACGGCCTCCTTATTTTCTTTTAGGTGGTCCCTGAAATCATTTATTGAAGACTGCTTATAATTAAGAAACTAAGTTAGGTTTTTATTATGTTGCTCTCATGACTGTTTTAGGCTAAATTGGCCAGCTAAATGGAAATGATTTTGTGCTCTTTTACTTTTTTGTTTATTATCGTTCTTGCTGTCTATTTTGTAATTTTAATGTTGATAAAGGTTTTAATTCATTTATTCATATTCCCCCTTTTCTTTACAATCAAATCGATTTCCCCACCACAATGCATTGAGAGAGGGGGAAATGTCGCATGTGAGGCAGATCACATATTTTTGTAGTTGCAGAGATGGATCTCTGGCGGCACAGGCCAGCCCACAGTTGCTCAAAATAAGCTGTGCACACATGGATAGCGGCCCTGCTGCTGTTGCCAGGCAACCACTCTCAGCAACCGAATGAATGAAGAAATAAATATATGGGTCAAGTGACAGGATCACTTTGCTGGTTTACCTACTCTTTTTACTTCTGCTCTCTTGGTTTCTCCATTCTTGACAGCAAGGAGTTCTACATATTTGTGTGGCATTTTCCTGTGCAGGAAACCCCATGCACACCTTCTAGTTGAAATTATCTTGCTGATTATGATGCCAGTGAAAGGCATACTCCTGAAGTATGGTGATGGGCAGGGGCCATAGCTTAGTGGTAGAGCATGTGTGTTGCATGCGGGAGGTTCCAGGTTAAATTTCCATGTAAGGATAGGAAAGAATCCTGCCAGATGCCATAGAGAACTGCTGCCAGTGCACTAGATGGACCAATAGCTTGACTCAATATATGGCAGCTTCCTTTGTACAAGATTTTCTGAGCCTTGTAATCTATTAAATCCCCATAACAGAAGGAGATGGTAGGAAAGGAGGAAAGAGCAGCTGGCCAATGAGCTGAAGCAGAGGAGTGGCTGTTAGGAAACACAATAGAGACCTTGCAGTACCCTCAGAAACAGCCAGCAGCAAAACACAAGAAGTGGACAAATAAAGACTTGCTCAGTTCTATGGAAAGCTCAGTAATAGATCATCCTGACTCCACAATTACTTACCTACATCTAGCATCCTTATGTTCTCTCTGATCCTACAGTTACTTACGTTTATCACTCTATGAACATTCACTCTATCCCTGCAGCTATTTACCTGTACGGTAGACCTTCAACCTGATCCTGCAGATACTTACCAGTATCACCCAACAAGCATCCATCTGGGTCCTGCAGCTACTTATTTCACTGTGTGACCTTTTATCCTGGGTTCTGCATTCACTTACCATTATTGTTCCAGACACTCTTCACCTCATCTTGTAGCTACTTACTACAATTCCGAAGAAGTGATCCTGATCCTGCAGCTACTAACTTGAATGATCCTCTGTTGTAACAAGGAATAAAATCTATAGTTGCTGCACTTATGTGGGTCACATTGTCCAGAAAATAATTGATATAACTCTGTGAAAATGAAGATAACTGCAAAATGCATTTATTAAGAATACTTAGATCTCATTTTATGGCTCTGAGAGGCTCTCAAACCAGTTTACAAAAGATTTGCCTTTCCTGGTGTCATATGAGACAGCATCTCCTAGCTAAATCCTCTAAGGCTCAAAGGAGTGGGGCTGAGAAGCTAGAATTCACTCAGCCCATGATGGAAGCGGCTGTCCCTTGCTGGCAGTTAAGAACACAAGAAATGTTGTGCTGAATCTGATTAAAGGTCTATCTATTCCAGCCTTCTGTACCCATGGTGGCTAACAAATGCCCACTGGGAAGCTACAAGCAGGATAGGAGTCAAATAGCACACTCCCACTTGTGTTGAGAGGCATAGTGGAGGTAAGGTATAGCCATCATGACTAGTGACCTTATCCTCCATTATTTTTTCTATTTCCCTTTTAAATCCATCCAAGTCATCACTACAGCTTGTGGTAGTGAGTTTCATAATTTAACTATAGGAGAGGGCCTTCTCACCAAACCCATGTAACAACCTCCCATCGGAGGTCCGTCATGCACCATCCTTGTAGGCTTTCAAGAAGGCCTGAAAAACATGTTATTTTACCATGGCCTTCCCATGATGAATACTGCTGTTGCTGCTATTATTTTTCCTGCTGGTTTTATTGTTTTGTTTTGATTACTATTTTATTGTGATTATGCTTTTATTGTTTTTAATATTTTAATATTTTATTGCTTTTAATATTTTATGTATCCTACTGTTGTAAGCCGCCTTGTGAGCCTCTGCCCTGAAAAGCGGCCAAGAAATGTTTTAAATAAATAAATAAATAAATCTGTCCTGAATTTCCCACCATTCAGCTTGTTTGGATGATGCTGGGATCTAGTATTATGAGGGAGGGAGACCTCTCCCTATCCTCTTTCTCCACACCATACATGAATACAACACTCACCTTTTCTCTGAGCAAAAATCCCCAAATGTTGTAACCTTTCTTCATAAGGGAGTTGCTCCAGCTCCCTGATCATTTTGGTTGCTACTTTCTGCATTTTTTCCAGTTCAACAATATCCCTTGTTTGAGACGCAGTGACTAGAAGTACATACAATATTCCAACTGCAGTTGCAACATACGTTTGTATAAAGGCTTTATGATATTGTCAGTTTTATTTCTTATTCCTTTCCTAATGATGGCATGGGAGGCTGCAATCCTGATGAAGCTAAGCAGGTCTAGACCTGGGGGGGATCTGCACGTCGCTCCCAGAGCGCTTCTATGCGACCCCAGTGCACCCCAAAAACGATAGTCTGACTTCCCTGTAAAAGAAACGACGAAGAGCCGTCCATGTTGCCGCCGCCGGGGAGAGCTCTCCGCCGGCGAGGAGAGCTCGGCAAAAGAAGGCGGGGTGAAGAGCGGAAGAAGCTCTCTACCCTGTCTTCTTTTGCCGAGCTCTCCTCGCCGGCGGAGAGCTCTCCTCATCGTCGTCGGCGGCGGCATGGACGGCTCTTCGTCGTTTCTTTTACAGGTAAGTCAGACTATTGTTTTCGGGGTGCACTGGGGTCGCATAGAAGCGCTCTGGGAGCGACGTGCGGATCCCCTCCTGGTCAGTTTCTGGAAGGGTGAATACTTGGGAACCCCATGTACATTGATTCCTGCATTGAGCAGGGGGTTGGACTCGATGGCCTTGTAGGCCCCTTCCAACTCTATGATTCTATGATCTTCAGCATGGAATTTGCCTTCTTTTCTTTTCTTTTTTTTACAATAGCTGCATACTGCTATTGTTTTCATTGAGCTATTCACTACAATATCCTTTTCCTGGTCAGTCACCATCAGCTCAGATTGCATCAGCGTATATGTGAAGTTAGGATGTTTTGCCCCAATTGCTTACATTGAACAACGGCTTCAATGCCCATTGTCAGTAAACCTGGCCACCTCACTGCTCACCCATAACTCCAAATAATTTAGGAACAAGTTAAAAAACACACTACACTTTTGTATTGGGTAAACCTGCAGGTGGCTTTGTGCTCCCCAAAACAAGATGCTTCACATTCCTATAAACACATAAGAAACCAGAGATTCAATGTAACAAAATTCCCAGACGGCAACATGAGAACCGAATGCTGCAGCCCTGCCATGACAGCTGGCCCATGTATTCCTGTCTGACCTTGGTGTTTAATAATTGCTGAGGCCAGGACCACAGTCAGTCACATTCTCGAATAATTTCAGAGCAGCTAACAATGCAAGTAAACACCACCGAAAGTCTAAAAGGGAGGTAAAGGCAAGTTCTTGATTGATTGATTACATTTTTAAACCGCTCAATAGCCTAAGTCCTTTGGGCGTGTACAAATTAAGAACACAGCATCCCAAATGAAACAAGTCAGATAAAAACAAAATAGAGAAAGTCGGATAAATACCGAAATAAAAAAAACCCAGGCCCCAATACGTAATGAAATCAGAAGTAAAAGAACTACAGGGATAAATACAAACATTGCTCCAAGGGCTCCAAGGAAATGCCATTCCAATTGGTGCAAAAACTCTTGAGGACCCTTCGTACATGGCATCCTGGGAGTCTGAAACAGCTGGGGACAGTGGAATCTAAAGAAGCTGTCCTTTTGAACTGTTTCACCCTTCTATGAGTAAGTTTCCTATTAGCTGAAATAGCACCTGTCCAAAATACACGTGTGTGCATGTGCCTATGTATACTAATATAGAGCCAGCAAGGGGAAGGATTTAGGTTGTAGATTCTTTGCCACTATTTATGCAACTGGATTCTCAGATTTGGCTTCTGAAGAGGCAAAAATAGGATTCCCTAAAATTGAGTTTGCAGGCTAATTTGAGAAATAACTCCCTTCTGCATCATTCTATATTCATAATTTACAGATACCTCAAAGTGCTTTCAAAGTCCCCAACCATGTTTTCTTATTGCTCAAAGACTGTGCCCATGGCAAAAAGGACTTTTGCTAATAGGGTCCATTAAAATCTGCTCAGTTTCACCTAGCAATAAATACCAGCATGCAACATTTGGGTCTCTCCCCCACCCCTTCTGATCATTGCCTTCATATTTTGCTGTGACTCTTTTCTAAGTTACTTGAGATCACTTCAAAATTAGTAGGACTTTCTTGCATAACTGAATGCAGGGTTACATTCAGATAGCCTGATGCCAACACTTGTTGCACGAGCAAACAAATGCTTAAGGTAAGGAATGCCTCTACTTTCACTAGCACATACAATGCATTATTATGCAAAGATGTTTCAGTATTGCAGGTGAATATAGTGGTGCTGGTGTTTAGGAACAAGGAGACAAATTAAGGGACTGACTTGTATTACATGGCACTGGACACTCCATATTTGCGCAGTGAATTTGGCAAAAGTAGCAGTGTTATGTAGTGGTTTGGGCAGTCTTCACCAACCTGATGCCTGCTTGTTGGGTAATAGGAATAACTCCACAGGCTTCCAAATACTAGTGGGTGATAAAGAATGCCCAGCAGTTTGATCAGTTCCTATTTCCTGCTCCCTCCCTTTCCTCTTCCTTCTTATTCTTGTATTTGCATCAAGCACTATACAGTCTCTCCAGAGAGGAAGAAAGTTACCATATCTCATGCCTTTGTTCACTTACAATCACGCATCCATAAGAACATAAGAAGAGCCCTGCTGGATCAGACCAAGGGTCCATCGAGTCCAGCACTCTGTTCACACAGTGGCCAACCAGCTGTCGACCAGGAACCCACAAGCAGGACATGAGTGCAACAGTACCCTCCCACCCATGTTCCCCAGCAACTGGTGCATATAGGTTTACTGCTTTAAGGGGTGCTTGTAGTTAAACAGTGCTAGATAGCCTTCTCTGACAATGTGTATAAAAGCAGTAATAGAGTAAGTTGATTTGAAGTTCTTTTAAACTGGGTCTAGTCTCTGTTTATTGCCTCCAATACTAAATGCTGTGGTGCCATGCTTTCTCTATATAAAGCAACTTTGCTGTAAGTCACACCAGACTTTTCAGCATTACTGATGTGTCGGACTTCAACGCCAATCATTCCCATTCCAAAGCCTCCCCTGAACCACCCCAGCTACAGTGGTGGAATGCTCCACCATTGTCCAGGGAGGATCTCTGCAGGCTGACCTTTCTCTCTGTGGGTAGGGCTCCCTCTTTACCTGCAGAGAGAGCAGTCTGCAGTTCTTCCAGGGCCTCTGGGTTCCCTCTGAGGGAGCATAGGATCGCACTGTAAAGGTATATGAGTTAAAGAAAGAAAAACATACCTAGTAATATTTACCTGTTTGTTTTTTTTAAAAAAATCACAATTTTAAATAAATACAGTGCACAGTCCTATTGCGATGATTGTAAAACTCTGAACCCAAAGGCTTTTGGATATCCTATGCACACAACTCTATTAGGAGTAGTTACTCAGAGTGAAATATATCTTATAGGACTATTATGCTCAATTATAAAATTCCTCAATATTTGTGGGGCACATTGTACAGCTATGATAATATATTACATTTGCTTAGAGTGCCTCTGACTAAAGGCAAGAAATACTGATAGCATGGTGAAAGAGCATTGGCAAATCAGAGAAGAGTGCTCTAGGTTTTACAAAGTAATTTGTAAATAAATTAGAGTGAATTAGGCTTACAAAGAGTCAGTTTAATAATGTTTGACACTAGTATAACTACCTAAAATTGCACTATTATGATAATTATTAAAAATAGTAACAAAAGAGATTAGTTAGCTCTTCCCAATGAATAAAATCAAGGCAGTGGCTGTGATCTGGCACACAGATTGCTTATATCTCTTTAATTTCAATGGGATTTAGGCACCCAAAGTAAGTGAAGGATTGAAGCAAGGGTTGGATTTAGGTTTGTTTGTGTGGGGAGTTAGATGGTGTGAGGGTCAGGGTTGAGTGAAGGGAGTTAGAGGGTTAATCAGAGTAGGAAAGAATTAGTTATGAATGAGATAACGTCTGTCGGGTAATTTGTTTCAATAATAATTCACAAGCTTTTTGATAGCTGCAACCTGTTTCTATGCCTGTGCTAGGACATCAACGTCCACTGTGTATTTAGAAACAGGCTTCCCAAATTTGGAGGCCATGTGTCCTACTTTATGAAGGACAGCCTTCCATTTTGGAGAGCTGGTGGAGCACAGTCCTCTATCTGACAGTGCTCTGTGTTTAAAGGGCTGTTGAGTCCCAAGTCTGGTTGAAAGAGAAAGACCCACAAGGGGAGAGCCAAGGGGGCTTGAAGTTGCTGTCAGCAACACCTGGACAGGTGAACACCTGAGCAGGACACAGGTCACCTAGTCAGTCTTCTCCACTATGGTGAGATCTATTGTATTTCTTTTTAAATTATCATAATTATTTCTAACTTTGCACCTATACACACAGATTTGCATATGTTAGGTCACATTAGAAATTGAGGCCTTTATTCCAACCCCAAACTTGTACTGTATTTATCTATCATTTTAATATGATTAAACATACAGTAAAAGGCTTTGCTAGTACATACTTTAAACAAAACTAAGTTTGGGATATAGTATGATTTCAGTTAGGCCTGGTTCACTTCCTTAGTATTCTTGGATTTTTTTGATACCACTATGATGTCGGGTTGAAAATCACTATCAAGAGCTGTATTATCAAGAGCTGGGAGTTGAGAGATCTGGGTTCTAGTCCCCACTCAGCCATGGAAACCCACGGGGTGACTTTGGGCCAATCACAGACTCTCAGTCCAACCTACCTCACAGGGTTGTTGTTGTGAGGATAAGATGGAGAGGAGGAGGATTATGTATGCTGCCTTGGGTTCCTTGGAGGAAAAAGGCAAGATATAAATGCAATAAATATTTATTTATTTATTTATTTATTTAATGGCTTGCCTTTGCTGCACTTGATATTCTGAAGTACGTAAGAATTTGAAATCCAAGACACATGCCTGGTGGGCTATTGGTAAATTTGGCCCCAGTTTTCGAGTCTTGTGTTTGAAAAGAGGAGGAGAGGAAGAGGAAGAGGAAGAAGAAGAGATCTCTGTGTTGAGACTTTTGGTGGAGCTGCCTTTAAAAGAAATATTTCTCTCTTATTCAGATCATTCACAAAGCTTACATGCAAATTGGAATTTTAGTGCAAAGGGGACTTTTTTTTAATGAGTTTGGCTTTGAATTTTCATATAGAGTGTTCACTAGAGAGGAATGCTCCTGCACTCGTCCTTTACGTGACCTTAATTTTGTATTGCATTAAATGCTACTGGAAGAGAAGGGCATTTTTGTTTAGAGATTACAGCTGCTCCTTTCAGCAATTCTTCCAGTGGCTTTTTTCAAAAAATAGCCTGTGGAACCTGCACCTGGTATCTTCTTAAGTATTAATGTGCGGGTCTGTATATATGGAATTGTTTTAGTGAGTCTCTGTAACTAATTTGAGAAGTGGGGAGGAAATCGAGGCCTTGTGAGTTTTATTTATTTATTTTCTAATCTGTCCAGTACCCAAAGCTCTCTGGGTTGCTCACAAAATAAATTAAGCACTTCTTAAGATCGAATTCATTTTGAGACATCACATCTTTGAAGTACTATTCCGATATAATCTCCACACTAGCTCCCTAAATTGTCATGCTGCCAATATTTAAAAGGGTTCCTGCCATTATCTTTATTAATGAATTTATCCTTTTTATTTGTATGTTGCTTTCAAACTAGGGAGGATTCTGTTTACCCTTCTAAACTGACTGATATACTGACACTGGTTTTTTTTTGGAAGGGGGTTGGGTCTTTGTTTTTTAATTCAAATGAATAACAAAATGTCCATTAAAGGTTGGGAATGTATTGTTACTCACCTCTGCATGCCCACATTTATTCTTGAGCCATTGATCCAAAGCTCTTAAATCTGGCAGTAAGATGGAATTGGTTGCTACATATGCTAATAGGACTCAAAGGAGGACAGGGATTGGTTACAAGGGCAGCTGATCTCAGATGCACTGGTGTTTTCATAGGCACTGGTGGTATTCAGAAGCAAGATGGACCCTTGATCTGATCCAGCATGGCTCTTCTTATGTTGCTTAGTCTGAATTTAGAATTTAAATTTGATGTTTAATTCCTGCCCCCAATCTCAAGAGATGCTCTGCGCGCCCACCCGTCCCCCAACGTCTTCATTTGGTGGCTGTTGTTGTTCAGGCGGCTCTCTCTTCTCCTTTGCCTCTTCTGTGGTGGTAGCATGGAGTATTAGTGTTTTCCTTCCCTTCTTGGTACCAGGGGTGGAATTTCTAATTCAAGAAAGAAGTAGGCTCCACAGATGATATGTTCTTCTCTTCCTGTTGAACAGCTTGCTCGCCTACTCTTCATCAAAGTGAACGGACCACCCAGACATTTAATTGAACATAGTATGTCACATTGTGGCTTCTCATAGGCCATCATTCAACATGAGCATCCAAGCCAAGAGGTGAGCCAAACAAATATACAGCATCAGAAAGGGCAGTTTTCTAAAACCAGTTGGAGAACACTTGAGCCTCTCAGAATACTCCTGGTGTCTGTGACATGCAAATGGTGAGGGCTTACAGGAGGGAGCAAGTATACTTCCATTTTCAATTGTTCCTATGTTGTTTGGTGACAGCCAGAACCAGAATGCTGAGTTGTTTAGGGGTTGCCTATGGTTTGTTTTTGGGTTAATTCTGGGTAGTTTAATCCATAAAAAACCCACAGTTTCTGGGTTTGGATGTCACGAAACAAGGAGCATTCCTGGGATATTATTTGAAAATGGAAGTAATGAGCAATGCATATGATCACTGCTGTGTCGTCCGTCCCCCCACCAAATTCTTGGATTAAACAACGCAGGAACTGGCCATGATGTGCGTACCAGGTCTCTGTCACTGACCTTAAAATGGCCATTCCGGAGCAAAGAAATTCAAAGAGAGATTAGAAGCTATTTAGTTGGAATTCATCAACAGTTTTAATTCTGTCACCAGAGGCTTGAATCAGGATAAAGGATATTTATCTCACTATGTGTGTTAAAGGGCTTTCCTAGTGCCATATTTGTGTTACCAGCAGCAACTGCACTGTGAATGACCACTGTAAATAATGCGATTGTCACATTCTGCATTTCATTTCCATCTGGCCTCACTGTTTACAATTCTTTCCCTTCTCCATATGTACTACATATAAACCTGAAAGTCTCCATAATACTCCATGCATCTGATAAAATGGGCTATAGTCCACAAACACTTATGCCAGAATAAATCTGTCAGTCTTTAAAGTGCTCGTCAAAATGAAGGAGGGGAAAAAACACTATGCGAATCCAATGGAAAAGAAGAGATAGTCTCTAGTGTTGGAAAATAGAAAAAGGTTTTTATTTTTTGCTACATATATCTTCAATCTTTAAAAATTGTATTGTTGTAAAAGGACTTAATGTATAAAAAGCTCGACGTTTCGGATCTCCTGATTCTTCTTCAGGAGCTTCTGAAACAAATCCGTGAACCACAAGTCCAAATACAGTAAGCTAAAACAGCTAAATGCAGCAGTTTTTTCGTTCTTTCTCTGCTGTAGATGTTCTTATGAATAATATATTCTTATGAATATGAAGGTGAATATTATGGGTCAAAGTCTGTATTCCTAGCCAAGGAATTACAAACTTCAGTAACATCACTACAGGTATTGTTTTTGACAGCATTTCCTGGATAATAGTTGCCTCTGTAAAAGCATACTTCCAGATATAACAAACTTGTTTTAATAAGCCATTGTTTATGGAACAAAAAAAAAAAAGGGGGGGGGAAGGTGTCGTACCCATGTGTCCCTTCCCCGGCTCCACATGCACCAGGTTTGGTGCTTTGATCATGGTTTATTGAAACCACTGTATCCTATATTGGCTTATTCACCAGGATCTAATTCTGAGGCTAAAACACAGTTTCCTGGTTCAGGTGTGACAGGAAACTATGGCTTAAACAAACCACAACCAAAAAAGAACCAAAACTGGGTGTGCAGCAGGAGTGTGTGGGCACAAGTTGTCTTAATAAACTATCATTTATTAAGCCATAATAGTTACATCTGAGCAAGCCCTATGTCATCGTTTCAGAAAAAAGAATTGTCTCATTTACTCTGTGTTCTCACTTTAGGTAATAGTTCAAATTACACAAAGTATATCAATTTCATGAGGTATATCAATTTATTAATTTCAGCAGAAATTCTAGAACTAGAAGATTTCTCAAACACACATATAATATGAAAAAGGGCACAGGATGTAACCACAACAAAAGGACAGTTACAAAACAGGAAAACCATAACATTATAAAAATATATTAAAAAAATTATATTAAGTAAATCTACTTAATGTGGAACAATGGTTAATGTTGGACTGGGAGAGGAGGTGAGCCATGTATCTCATTCGGTGTTCTTGGGCAGAAAAATGTCTCCCTATCCACTGGGTGTGTGCGCTCCACACCAAAAATCTGGGGGTACAACGGACCTCTGAAATCACGGTGCAATTAGGGGGCAGTTTTAAAACTGTTGGAGACCTGTGTTGCAGTTAGATCATTTGGAGCCCCGAACGGATCTGTAAGTATCCTAAGTTTTTTTAGGCAACGTGAGGGCTCATTTCATGTTGATGGAGAACTAACTGAACGCTTCCATATTAGGAAGACACTGTAGCTGAGGGAGGGGTAGTTCTGAGATTGACATCTGTGGCTAACCAATAGCCAGTCTCCTCCCTGTCCCCCCTCCAATCAGTGTTTAGGGGAAGGGATTGCAAATGATGTAACCCATTGTGAACCACCCAGGGTTGTGAACCACCCAGGGAGCTTTGGCTGTTGGGCGGTATAAAAATGCAATAAATAATAATAATAATAATAATAATAATAATAATAATAATAATAATAATAATTTCACTCCATTACTGTGAACCGTCAGTAAACACAGATCTCTATTTTTATAAACTGAAGACTGTGCATCAGCAAAGTAAAGGATAAAAGGTCCTGCACAGTTTTGGATATACGTGTTTGTGTGGGGGGGATATGGTTTGAGGTTTGTTTGTTTTTAAAAAAACACCTTAAAAATCAAGGGATGAAAGTATGTGCTTTAAACTTGGCATGGCTAAAGCCCTACTTAAGAGCTACCAGGGTGCCATTTTTCATCTCTTTATCTTTAAAAATGACAGATGTATGAATTTTTGTTAATTCCCATTGCTGATAATAGCGCAGTACTTTAAAAACGAAGTGGTTTTCTGACAAGTAATCTGGCAGTGCAGAGAGATGGATGCCCCCCCCTGAAAATCAGAGTGGAATTTCGGGGAGGAGCAGACCTGCTCTGAATACCCCTATCCACTATCTCTACACTGTGCATAATTTTGTACACCTCTATTATGTCTCACCTTACTCATCTTTTCTCCAAGCTAAACAATCACAGCTGTCAAAACCTTCCATTACAGGGGAGTTGTTCCAGCCCCTTGATCATTTTAGTTGCTCTCACACAATTTTAGTTGCAGGGTGGAAAGAGTGGCAGAGACAAACTTTGCCTCCCTGTCCTCCTGCCATCCATTTTTTTGCTAGACTGGCTTTTTTGCCCATCTAGCTGGGGCGCTTTGGAGGGGGAAGGAAAGAGGCTGGAGAGGCCTCAGGATAGCTTGTATCCTGGCCTCTCCAGTCTCCTCCCCTCCCCACTCAGCGAAACGCCCCCTTTTCACCATCTGTGAGGTCACTTTCCAACCTCAAAGAACAGCTATTGTGGTTCTTTCCATGATGGCTGTGAGGGGACAGGCACTGAATCCTCTTCTAAGGTTGAAGCACTGTCTCGGACTTTGTGGGAGGGGACTCCGAACAATCTTATGGCCCCTCAGACACAGTCTAGGGGCCATAGGATTGCTCCCATAAATTATAGCATCACCATGATTGTAGAAATAAAATGGGAGTTTACTTCTGCTGCCCTCATCACCTGCTACTTTCTGGGTGGACATTTTTTTGGGGTGGTCTGCAGGCCTGGAATTGGGCCTGAAGGCCCATCTCTACCTGCACCACCGATTCACCTGTGTACACTTATTTCTTGACTTCATATCAAAGAGTACACAGCAGCTATGCAGAGTATGGTCATATACTGAGCAGGAGATATGCAGAAAATGCCTACAAAGCAAGGACTTCAGATGCTGTTTCAGTATTACGTTGTTTGCTGCAACCGCATGGGTTAGAAACGTGCAGTTTTATCAAGGATGAATCCCTCTGTACCTCCTCAGTTCGATACAACGCAGAAGGCATCCCTGCTTGTTTCCTCATCACAAGTATATATGCTGAGTACCGTGACTTGAAGGAAAGAAATCTAAAAATCATTAGCCCTGAGGAAACATAACTTCAGTGCGAAGATGCCCATCCGCAGCCACTGCCGCCCTAGGAGCATGCACGCGTGACGCTCCTCTCTCCCTTTTGTCCCTGCGCAAGGCGGGAGATGGGGGTGAAGAGATTTGTGGATCCCACAGGGGAAAAGGGGAGCGTTCCAGTCCAGCTTCAAGGGAAAGGCGGTGTTTTAATAAAGAAGACCCACCCACCCCGTGTTCACTACGCCGAAGACCGCCCACGCGCGCCCCCGGCTCTACGCTGCTGCTGAGACGGCTGGCTATTCTGGCTGGCTGGCGCAGCGCACGGAACCGCAGCGGGAAGAGGAGGGAAAGAGGAGCGGGGGCGGAGGCTGTGAGATCACGACGCCCCATGCTGACCTCGTCTCTTTTTGTTTTGTTAATGAAAAGCGCTCCCCCCCCACCCCGCCTTCTTGCGCGCGCGCTCGGCTTGAATTGCCCGGCCAAGGATTTTGCCGGGCGCGCGCTCAGCCTGCCTGCGCCTTGGAGCCGGGCCTCCTTCCCCACTCTCTCTCTCTAGGCGCGCGCGCGCAGGTGCTGCTCTCTCCAGTCCTCCTCCGTCTTTCTCTCCCCCGCCCGCCCGCCGGCTCCGCTTCCTTCTCCGCTCTCCGCCCTCCCACCCCAAACTGAGCGTCGCCGGGAAGCAGAAGGGTGGGCTCGTGGTAGAGGAGGAGGAGGAGGAGGAGGGAGCCCAGAGAAGGAGAAATTGAGGGAGGCTCCCCGTTAACCAGCAGCCTCTATTACGCCCTCCACACACACAGAGCAGCCCCCTTCCCACGTGAAGAGCCGGGAAAAGCCAAGAAGCAACAGCAGCCGGCCGGCCAGCCTCTCTCTCTCCCTTCTCTCGCTGCTCCTCCTGGAAAACGAGAGCCGCGGCCCGGCCGGAGCAGACACGCGAACTGGCTCTCCTCCTCCTCCTCCTCCCGCCCCCTCCTCTGCCTGCTCCCCTCCTAGCATTGCAGCCTCTTTTGCTGTGCCGAGGGAGGGGCCTCTCCCTGGCAACCCTTTCGGCGCCCTAGTCGCTTCTTCCCTTACGCACAGCTCTTTCTCTCTCGCTTTCTCCCCCACCCCCCGCTCCGCCCTTATGTGATCTCTTACTGGATTCCCCCCTTTCGGTTTGCGTCCACCAACCTTTCCTCCCATCCCAGTGCTGCGAGATCTCCCTTTCTCTCCCCGTTCCCCTGTCCTAGCTCTGTATCCCCCCCCACCGCCCCCGCAAACCTCGGTGCAGGGTTCCCTCTTCCCTTTCTCCAGCTATTGCAATCGCTCTGCCTCCATCCTCCCACGCATTCTCGGCTCCATCTCTCTCCCCCTCCCTTGCCTCCCTCCCGCCAGCATCTCCCTGGAACGGGATCCTCTAATCCACTTTTTCTCCCATAAGAGGATCTCCTTTCCTTTCACTTTATTCCCCTCCTCCCGTATCCCCTTTTCTCAGCTCCATAGTATAGGGTCTCACTTTAATTCTCTTGCCTTCTCACTTGTTCTTTAGATCCTCCATCTCTCTCTTTCCAGGGCACCGCTAGCCCCCCTGCCCTCTTCCACCTGCTCCCCGCCACTGCTCCTACGCCTGTATTTCACAACATTGGGGTTTCAGAGCCGGGGAGGGGGGGACTTGCTCATACCCCCTCCCCATGCCTTTGATTTCTGCCCGCCTGCCTGCTGGTGTTGGATGCTCAGAGGAGGAAGCGGAAAGCCCGCCCAGCTCTTTCTTCTGGGGGATGCTGGTGGTGGCCGAGATGTTGACTTGATGCTTGGCTTTGCCATGGATGGGATGACATGCTTCATGGTTGCCTTGGTCACGCTGGTGCTCTGTTGCCCCGGTCCACCTTGGTGCATTGCCCGCCGGCTGGTGCTTTGGACGGGTCTCCCTGTGCTGCTGCCTCTGTTGTTATCTGTGCCAGCCTTTCTGGCTTCCCCAGTAGCAGGTAAGGGAATACAGAAATCCTGTGCCAATAATACTTGGCTCCAGGTATTGCTCTCAAGCTTCTTTTGTTGGGAGGCCAAAATATGCTTCGTTTTTATATCTTTAGAAAACTGTTTAAATTCCTAGGATATGTTGTAGCTGATTTCTTTTTAGAATCAACCTCTCTTATAGCATAGTTGTAATTGATTTTTCCTCACAGTAAAAGCGGTTTCGGGAATAATCAGTGCAGTGTTGAAGATTTTAAAAAATGAAGTCCAAAAACCTTTATTTCTTTGCCCGTCTCCTTGTTTTTACCAAGAAAAGACAAGTGTGTCGTTTTGGTCATGTCCTATCCATAGAGAGATTTTGTTGGGCTTGAGGGAATGAAGGTAAGCAGTGGAATTTTTAATTTGTTTTGTTTGTTTTTGGTTTGTTTGTTTGTGTTAAAGGAAAGGTATTCTCAATTAAAAGCTTGTTTTTTCTGGAAGTTAAATAATTGAATGCCCAAAGTGAAAAGGGTAGGAGGCTGAGCCTGTTGGAATGGAATTAAAAGATAAGGAGTGGTCTCCTGCCTTGTTAGTTGGAATGGGCTTGGAAATTAGGTATCTATCTGAAAGCTGATGTACAGTTGAAATCCATTTGGAATGTGCATATTTCTGGGGAACAGTGGAGTATTTTTCAGAATAAGTCCTTGGACACTTGGAGAGGTTTAGTTTGTAGTAGCTTGCAGTAGCATTTCTAGGATTCTACATAAATTCATTTGAAGCTCAGTGTGGAACCGCAAAGTGTTGAAAGGAGGAAATGAACCCAATATACAACTCTTTAAGACTAAACACTGCTTTCTTCCAAAAGAACAAGCAGCACGTAATGGGTCTCAGTTTTGCCTTGAAACAATAACTCATACTTCATTAGTATTTTCTCAGTACTTTAAATAGCAAGACTATTTTCTTCTACTTGTTATTGATAATAGAAGAACATGCGAAATTGAAATATAGTTGATAAATTGTAGCCGACAGAGTCTTTGTGAAGACTTCCACTTGTAGAAATGAATCCTTTACTCTCTCTTCCCACAATGTCCCCCCCACTTATTTTTAAAGAAGGAGAAAATGCCATCTTAACTTCACAGATGTCATTTGAGAGAGGAGTTACCATCTGCTGATGTATGTTTTGTTGTTGTTGAAAGAAATCTTTTTTTAAAAGATGGCGATAAATTAATACATATAAATCTTGTTTCACCATCCATCTAGTGAAATAGCTGAAGTCTCATATCTGGAGTTGTAATAATTGTGTTAGCCATTGACAAAAGCTTCATTTTTGTGTATAGCCAAGCAGCATTCACTTATTTTCATTTTCCTCATCTGTCATAATGTCTTACCTTCTTGGCATTTGCAAACCTGTATTATCCAAGGGGAACTAACAAAATGATGGAAGACAGAGGGACCATTCCATTAATCTTACTGGCCATTGAACAGGGTCAAGCGTAAGGTGAAATTCAGAAGTAATTTTGAGAGATTCAGCATGTAGATTGAATACCAGATGCAAGGGTGGATATATCAAAGTTATGGTTTTCAAGATCACAGGTGGGATCTTCAGCTTTTGAAGTGTTATTGGAAATGAATCATACATTAGAAGGACATAGCTATTTTCAAATTTTATTAATATCAGTCGGGAAGTATGTCCGTTGTGGCACGGGTCTTACTGCAAATGTTGTTCAGCCAGATAGCATGATGCAAAGCCCTGATAAATTTTCAGAAATCATGAAAGTAGGCCTGCCCCCGAATTATGTTACTTAATGAGATTTCCAAACATAATTTTGGGTACTTGGTCTTTTAAAGTATATGTCATCATGTGTTGAAAACCTTCTTGACTTTAAACAATTGTTAAGAGTTTCCAGGCCAAGGAACAATAACCTTTGAACTGTAGCTCATCCATATTCTTGAAAGGAGCTGAGTTCATTTGTTAGGTCAGCCACCAAATCCCTTGACTTGCTGTTCTATTTGTTTCTGAGCCCAATTCAAAGTGCAAGTTTTGACTTTTAGAGCCCTAAATGGCTCAAGGCCCACTGAAGGCCCACTTACTCCCATATTGTACTGCTTGCCAGTTGAAAACTTAAGAGGGGATGTGCTCCGCTTGCTTCCGCTAATAGAAGTTAGGTTGGCAATATGTGAAATTGTGTCTTTTCTGCAGTTGACTGTGCCTAGGGTTTGGAATTTCCTTCCAGAGAGGCACATTTGGCCACTTCATTTGGCTCTTTTGGGTGAATGTTGAGAAACATCTTCTTCCTGGCTTTTTAGAGATAATTGAATGGTCCCAACTCCTGACGTTTGCCTATCTCTTGTTATTTTGAGCTGTCTGTGTCTTATCATTGTTCTGATGTAATTGCGTTTTTTATTTTGTTTTTTGCTTGTGTATTTTCATTCTTGTACGCTGCTTTGGAGGTTTTGTGTCTGAAAAATGCTATAAACTTTTATTTGCCCTAGGATTGTCATGTGTTCCATCCACCTTCTTTCCCCAGTGGCTACATCTTTTTTCTTTTTACTCTAGAGTAGGCCCAGTTCTTAAAAGCACCCCTCCCTTCCCCACATGTAGGGTCACAACCTGCATTGTGACCCTGTGTCTACTCTAGAGTAAAAAGAATAATAAAAAATGTAGCTGCTAGATACAAATTTACATGATCTCTGTTTTCACTCTTAGTGACCATATATAAAAGAGCAATAGGTCGTATAAGCTTCCTACTCTAGTGGATTAACAGATTTAGGGTGAGATCTTATGCATGTGTAGACAGAAAAAAGTCCTACAACTCCAAGCATTCCTGAGGCAGCCATGCTGGATGAAGAAAGCTGGGAATTGTAGGACATTTTATTTTTTTAACTATGCACTGGAGTGAACCTGAAGTCTTCTGAAATATAATTTCCTAAATTTGCAGGCTAAAGAAACACTTGTACAACTGTTCTTCTAGGTAGAAAAAGAATATATTGGTAACTTCTTCCCACATATATTTGATATTTGGGACGGGGGTAGGATTAGTCTTATAAGTCTGTTCCCAATATTTTATCACAGTTCACAAAGCCAAGAAACAGAGTTCAGGACAGGGCTATGGAGATAGGGGTTGACTTGTTTCTCAGCAGCTCACATTGATTTCTATGGGACCTCAAAGAAAATAGATTAGAATCTGAGAAGAATGAAAACTTGGTTCCCGCTCTAGATTTTGAGATGGGTAGGTAGAAGAGGGCTATGATAAGAGTGAGGGCTATGTTTGTGACTATTGGGGAAGAAGAAGAGTTGGCACAAGAGATTAGGGTTATCTCCATATTATATACATTTTGGACTTAAACTTCATAGGAACTTTTGCTGTGCCATTTCTAGAGTGAATGGAAAAGCGCCTTTGAAAGGAATTTCCAAGGGACTCTGTGTAATTTGGAGAGCATGTCCATCTTAAAGGACATCCTTGTTTGGTTTTCATGCACTTCGACTATTGCTTACATCTTACTATTTTACAAGTTGGAGATGGTTCTTATTTCTCATATAGAAAAGATGGGAAGCATTCTTTAGGTGCGTTAGGTAATTTTCAATTTTAACCTGCAGCATTTGCCATCTCCTATGCAACTTCACCCAGAACTTTCTGCTGTCTTTGTCAGCTCAGTCCAATCTTCCTCATTCTCCTTAGGCTCTGAACTTTACCAGGACACTTGTCCTGTGTCTCGCCCCTCCCCTCCTTCTTATGTCTGTATTGACTTGTGCTCAGTGGTGCAGGTAGGCAGGTTTAGACCTTGGACTTAATGGTCTTACTGGGGTGGGAGGCGGGCTTTAGACAGCCTTGCATATTACTTCAGTTGTGAAGCATGCAATTAATGATTCTCTTCTTATTCCCTGCCTCCCCACAATTGCCACCCCATGCTTTACAATTGTTTCTACATTCCTGATATGTTGGCGCAAAACAACAACAGCCAGACTTGATTGCTAACCCTGATTGTAAAAAAATAAAATACTCTGAGCATGTGTGATTTCACATTATCAACTCACTTAAATCATAGCGCCATCATGACTCCAGGAATGAAATGGAATTTACCAGGTTTGATGCTGACTTGTTTTGCCACTGCTCTGTCATCTGCTCCTTTCTGGGTGGTCTTGCATGTGTGTGTGCGTGTGTGTGTGAGAAAGAGAGAGAGAGAGAGAGAACAGAGCCTAGCCTTAACTACATCACTGCTTGTTCACAGACATTCTTCCTGCCTCTGAATAAACAGTCTGCTGCTCTTGTCCGCTGTCTCCGGTCTGCATTGAAGACGGGTTGAGCAGTGGAAGCTGAGCATGTGATTTGTGGAAAGTAAGGTTGGATGCATGTGAGAAATTAATCTGGCAATCACCTTTACAAAAACTGTGTGTGTGCAGAATTGGCTCTACTTTAACTTGGTCTCTTCCTTGCTTGCTTTCCTAGGTAGACTGGAATCTCCTTGAAGTTAAGGATGGCTTCTCATCCTTGTAATCCCGTACTCTTGCATCATAGTCCCATTACCCAAACTTCTGATTATCTGTATGTTTAGGATGTTTGCTGGCTTGTTCAGAAAACAAGTAGACAAAAACATGCTTTTCAAAATACATTAGCAAGCAATGGCTAACATAGCAAGCAATGGCTACATCATTCTTCCACGACCTAGTGCCTTCTGGATCTGTTGGACTGCAACTCCTAGCATTCCCAGCCGTGCTGGCTGGAGGAAACTGGAAGTTGTAGTTCAACACATCTGAAGAACACAAGGTCGGGGAAAGGTGGTCTATATTCTGAATTCTCGTCCACAGGAAAATAAACCTGAGGTCATACCCAGTGATGTTTTTCTGGTAATAGAAGTAGTTCTGTCAGCAGAACTGGTGTGTGTGTGATTCCCCTCCCCTTTGCAGCTCCCTGTGTGCCCTCCAGATCTGCTCCAGAAGACTCGGAAGCTCTCTGGAAAAGATGTTCAGGCAGCATGGATGGCTGCAGAGGGGAGAAGAGTGGGAGAAAGCCCTGTGAGGCTGGTGGACGTCCGCTGCTGTGACTTACATTGGATTTAATCCATAGCTTTCCTGTTTTTTCCCCTTTGGTTTGGTCTTTTTTTGTGCATGCAAGTGGAATTTGTTTCTTCTGCTTTGTAACTATAAACTTGGTGGTGAAGTAAAGTTTGTTTATTTATTTATTTATTTATTGCATTTCTGTACAGCTCAATAGCCAAAACTGTCTGGGTGGTTCACAAAAATTGAACCATGAAAACAATTCAAAGTATAAAACAAACAACGGTATACTAACACAGAATAAAAGCACAACCAGGATAAAACTGATCAGCGATGCAGAGATTAATACAAATTTAAAATACAGATTTAAAACAGCAAAGTTAAAAACTAAGATGATAAACTGTTAAAATACTGGGAAAATAAAGAAGTCTTCACCTGGCGTCGAAAAGAGTATAACGTAGATGCCAGGCAAACCTCTCTAGGGAGCTCATTCCACAGCCGGGGTGCCACAGCAGAGAAGGCCCTCCTCCTGCTTCACTTCCTTTGGCAGAGGTTCATGAAGAAGCCCCCCTGAAGATGATCTTAGGGTCTGGGCAGGTACAAATGGGAGGAGGCATTCCTTCAGATAACCTGGCCCCAAGCTGTTTAGGGCTTTGAATGTTAATACCAGCACTTCTGGCAGCCAGTGAAGCTGGAAAAGGACTGGCATGATGTGGTCTCGTTGGCCAGTCTCTGTTGGTTGTTTTATTGGCCGATTCAGAACAGTGCCATTTAAGAAGCTAGCCAGTTCTTATAATAATTCTTGTCTTGTTTCCGAAAGGTGTTTGCTTAAGCTGCTTTGCTGCATGCCATGTTGATGAAGCTGCCAATTTCTGTACAAGCTACTTGCTTACTTCATTGCCTAATTTGTACAACAGCAAAGTTGTACTCTACCTTAATATATTGGGTTATGGTCAGCATGAGTTTCAGGTTCTATATTAGATAAAATTGCCCTCTCAGCTATCCCAGGAGATACCCAAAGACATAAATTATAGAATAATTATAATGCCGTATAGAATAAAATGAATAGTCTTTACTTGTAGGGTTTAAGTATTTTCATATATCAATTACTGATGAAGCATCTATATTTGTAAACATTCCCCCCCCCCCCCGATCTGGCATGCATACTGATTATTTGCTACAAATAAAACATATCTTGTAAAATCTTTATATCTAGGAATCCAAAACTCAGAGTTGTACTTGTATTGCAGAATGTATATCTGTTCAGACAGGGGTGTTCAACACATGCTCTCCCCGCCTCCTCGGTGTGGACTCTGCCAGCCCCTGCTGTCCCTGTGCTCCCCTCGCCTCCATTAGGAAAAAAAGGTATCTGTAGATCTAACGGAGTGCCAAAAAGTCAAAATTAGGCCCTGTAGCTGCTACAGGGGAATGCTAGGAGTTATAGGACTTTTCTCTCTCTAAACCTGCATAGGATTGCACCTTAAGCAAGATCACTTACTTGAAGACTAAAGTGCCTACCATCAAGGTTAGTACAGTATTTATGTATTTCTTCTGAAAGGTTATAAACTGCTTTTCAATTCACAACAGTTCTCAAAGTGGTGAACAATAATAATATTTATTTATTCATTGATTCATACATACATACAATTTATACCCCACTTTTCCACCAAGAAAATGGCACTCAAGGTGACTCAAGGCATCATTTTTCACCAACCCCCCACTTAAAATACAATTTAAATTACCAATTGTATAATGGGATTATCTATCTTTACAATTAACCCAAGGTAAGGTTATTAATTTTGGGGAACCACATGATACCCTGAAACTGCAGAGTTGAAGGAACACACTGATGCCTACTACTGAACAGGATACCAAGGGCCACTGAGAGACTGCATTTCCTGTCTCTCAGGAATAACTTCAGGACAAGGGGGAGACCATCCCTACCAAGAAAGCAGATGTTCTTAATGCTTGCTTTCCTCATCCCTCCCCTTTCCTTTTTCCTTTTTTATCTTGTGTCTGTTAGTTTGTGAATCTGTGGACAGAGACTGGCTTATCTGTTACTCTCTGTACTGGGCTAAGAAAAAATTAGGCACTTTATAAGTGTTAAATGACTATAATAATAATAAAATAAGTGATTACAAAGTTCTCATTTGGAAATTTTGTCTAATGTGTGGCTAAAATTTTCCTGATGCATCTGATGAGGTGGAAATTGTAACTTCATGCCAGAATACATGTTTTAGTCTTAAAGGTTCCACAAGACTCTTTGTTGTTTTGTTGCAACATGCTAATACAGCCATCTGTCTGTAAATTTACTCTATTAATCGCTTGTTAAGAGTTTGTTTATGTGAAACAGCTTGCAATGCTATGCACATTTACCTGAGAGTAAGCCTTGCTGATCTCAGTGGGACTTACTTCCAAGTAAACATGTGTAGGATTATGCTGTCAATGACTATAATTTTTGGAAATTATTTCAAAGGCATATTTTCTCTCCCCCCCCCCTAACTTTGCCCTCCTGTTTATGTACTGCACCATGTAGCTCTACATTTGTACAGGTGGAAAAAGCAGCAATGATAGTTTAAAGTTCTAGGAAATTTTCACTGCATGTGTTTATACATGTAATTAGTACTGCTTTCAATGGCATTTTTTAAAAAAGGTTTGGTCTGTGCTATGAAGCGATACCCAAATTTGTCGTGTTGTGAAAACTATATTCTAGGAGGAGGAAACCCATCTATCATTTGGAAACCCAATTTTGAGAATATTGGTTGATTTTAAAGCAAATCCGTTTTATAGCCTGATTATCCAATTTTGCAACATGTACCTAGTTAAGATTTTATTTCTTACCTACTCTTTGCCCAAGTAAGCGCTTTGCTTTGTTGAATATTAAATAGCTGAAATGTTTCTTTCAAAAGATGCTTTGAAAATCTTTTATTAAGTAGAAGTAGCAGTGCTCTCTCTCTCTCTCTCTCTCTCTCTCTCTCTCTCTCTCTCTCAATTCAACTCATCCTCATTATTTTTTAGCGCTCAATGTGGCTAAAATTCTCATCTATTTCAAGTGGGAGAACAGTGTGAAAACAGTTGCTAGTTGTTTGGGTAAATATCTTGAAATATTGCAGTTAGGCTCACATTCTTTTGCCATATACACCAGTATTAGATTTTTTAAAAAAAAAATACCCAGAGAGACATTAAATTCTTACAGAAGTGCTAATTACTATGGTATGAATGTGAGCTATAGGCAGAACCTTCCTTGGCATATGAAGCAAAGGCAAAATCATGAAAGTTTAGAATACTTTGTGTGTCATCTTAGATGTATGACCTACCCCATGAGTATTTCAGACTATCTGCTCCTCTGATAATGTTGGTGGGTTTGTTGACTGCCAGACTGACTAGACTTGTTGACCTTAACGAGACATCCCATTTATTGGTCACTTCCATTAGCAGAAAGAGAAGAGTAACCAGAACCAGCAGTTATCATTTGCCTTCCAACTTTGGCATTGTCTCCACAGAGAATGCACATAATTTTCTCTTGACACGGATGCACACAAAAAGCATCCCTGTCGCAGTCTACAAAACAAGATTTATAAGTGCCAGTAGGTTGTTGGCTGATAAGGTGGCTCATGGGAGGTTTATATTTTAGCCTGGGCTTTCAATTTATGATTGCCCACGTTGCATTCAATTCATAGTTATCCACATTGGATCGATAATGCAGAGCAAGCGAAAAACCCTGCAACCTTTTCTCTGACAGCAGGACTTCTCTCATCAAAAATCTGTCTCTTGATCACATGGCACTTTCCTGCTTCTATATTTATTTATTCTTGCATTTATATCTCACCTTTTTTTCCTCCAAGGAACCCAAGGCAGTGTGTACATAATCCTCCTCCTCCTCCTCTCCATTTTATCCTCACAACAACAACCCTGTGAGGTAGGTTGGGTTGAGAGTCTGTGACTGGCCCAAAGTCACCCAGTGGGTTTCCATGGCCAAGTGGGGACTAGAACCTGGATCTCCCGATTCCCAGTCCAACACTTTAGCCACTACACCACACTGGCTCTTTCTCTATATAAAAAGTGGAGTTGGGAAAAGTGCAGAAAAGGGGATCTAAGAGCACAATGTTATGCATGTTTAGACAGAAAAAAGCCATACAACTTCCAACATTCCCCAGCCAGCCACGTTTTCCATCTAAACATGCATAGGATTGTGACCTAAGATGATCAAGAGGAGCAATTGCCCTATGAGGAAAGGTTATAACATCTAGGACAGTTTAGCTTAGAAAAAAGGCAAGTAATGGGAGACAGTAGAGGTGTATAAATTTTTTGCATGGTGTGGAGAAAGTGGATAGGGAGACATTTCTCTCTTCTCTCAATACTAGAGCATAGAAACAGATCTATTGAAAACACAAAAATAAAAGAAATAGACAACACCCAACCAGTTGAAACCCCTTTTCAGCAGCACACTAACTTAGATGCCAAAGGTCTGCCTATATAAAAAATATTTTATACCTTTGTGCCTAGTCCAGAAACTTCATCTAGTTCAAAATATGGCAGCCAGGTTGGTCGCTGGAACATCTGGTGTGATCACATCACACCAGTCCTAAAATCTCTTCACTGGCTGCCAATTAGTTTCCAGGCGAAGTATAAAAATGTAATAATAAATAAATAAATAAAGTGTTGGTTATCACCTTTAAGTAGAGCCTTGTGTGGCACAGAGCAGTAAAGCAGCAGTTTCTGCAGCTGAAATTCTCCCCACGGCCTGAGTTTGATCCCAGCGGAAGCTGGTTTTAGGCAGCCAGCTCAGGTTGACTCAGCCTTCCATCCTCCCGAGGTCGGTAAAATGAGTACCCAGTTAGCTGGGGGAAAGGTAATCACAGCCGGGGAAGGCAACGGCAAACCACCCCGCTATAAGGCCTGCCAAGAAAACTTCAGCGAAAGCTGGCGTCCCTCCAAGAGTCAGTAATGACTCAGTGCTTGCATGAGAGGTTCCTTTCCTTTCCTATCACTTTTAAAGCCCTACAAGGTTTGGGTCCAAGCTATTTGCAGGATCGCCTTCTCCCATACAATCCGCCCCACACACTCAGGTCCTCTGGGAAGAGTCTACTTCAGTTAGCAAGAACTAGATTAACAACTGTTACCAAGAGGACCTTCTCTTCTGCTGCTCCCAGCTTGTGGAGTAGCCTGCTGGAGGAGACTCGTCAGCTTGACAGTCTTTTAGCATTCAAGAAAGCTATTAAGACTGATCTCTTCTGGCAGGCCTATCCAGTAGAATTTTAGGATATTTTTAGTATGTTTTTAGGATGCTTCTGGGATGTTTTTAGACAGTATATACTATGTTTTTAATCAGAAGTTTACGTATTTTATGCTTGTTGTTCCCCGCCTCAATCCAATTGGAGAGGCGGGTAAGAAATTATTATTAGTATTAGCCTATTAGCAGATGGACAACAGTGAGGGGCCCAATCCGTCCTTCCTTGGCAGGGATCCTGGAGCCTAAGAGCAGCCACTGAGAAGGCCCCCTTTTGCCTCTCCACCAAACAATGCATAGGATCGTGCTGTGAGTTACATAACTGAGCAGACGTTTACAAATCTGGGGCAATGTTTTGTGGTACCATCTCTTCCAATGCATGATCATTGGAAAAGCCCTGTTCTGAAATCACCAGCTCTTCTAAATAAGAAGGGCATCATTCACAGACACAGCTGACTATGTGGGGAATGCTTTTTGCCTCAAAGCATGTATGCTGTATGGGGCCAACTGTGAAATATTTTTGAGTAAAAGCAAACTATCCATCAAGGATTTCTGCAAGTCTTCTGTTGCAGTGGACTGTGTCTAAAATAAACTGTATACAACTACATTCTGGTATCATATGCACACACAGCCCCTCAGCTGTCAAGATGACTGTTTGTATCTGTTACATTATGTATATAGTGTATCCCTAGAGTGAGATTTCTTAATTTAGTGGCTGCATTGCGCCACAGCAAAGGATCAAAGGACACAAGATATACACCATATTCTGGAGTTCAGCATTTGTCCAAATTCCAGACTCTCTTCATATGAATTCACAGTGGCAGGCTGCCTTTAACTCTGAAAATCCAATTCCTAAAATGTGCTATGTTATAATTAATTATTCTGCTTCTCATGCTGAGTAGGTTGCTGATATTTTAATTTTTTGCCTGTTTTGGAGTATGGCCACTGTTGGGAGGGGGCACCAGTTATGTAATAATGCAACAGCTGCCAAGTTCTGAGCCATAGGGAAATCTTAGAAATTCAGGACAGAGAGACTTTATTGGAAATGTGCTGCAGCAAGTGCCGCAGCTTTGGAAAAGGATACACATACAGAGCTATTTCCTCCGTCTAAGTGAATCACAGCACTCATGCATACCGTGGCTTCATCTCTTCATCCATGGTTTGGGTCATGGAAGTAGACACCGAGTTCTGGTAAGAACGATGCTCATGGACCACTATCACAATAGCTGACAGTTGTGTGTGCCATGGTTTCAGCATTGCAACATAAGGCAAATCTAGATCTGGGCTGAAAATATCACTCTCAAAAATGGGGTGAGAATAATAAGAGCTGTGCCAGGAAGGGGGGGAGGGTGTTTTTAAATTTCTCCTGTGACAGTTTCCAGCCTTTGGAGTACTACTACCCAACTGTGCCCTAGTGCTAATGACATGGTACTAGGATAAACCATTGCATGCGCTTGCTAGGGCAGTGGAAAAAAGAAGTGATTTCCCACCGGCATTCTTAGGCCCTAGATACCTGATGGAGCACCTACTCCATTATGTAACTGCGTGGGCGTTGAGATCTAGTTAGAATGCCCTTTTGACGGTGCCAGATTTGCCTGGAGTTCAATATATATGACAACTTGAGAGAGGGCTTTCTTGGTTCAGGCACCCCAACTGTGGGACTTTGTCCCCTTTATTTATGGTCCATGCTGAATTTTACAAGCTTTCAGCTCCAATTAAAGACCAAAGGCTTTTGATAAAGCCCTTCAATGAAGACTCCTGAGCAAACTTAGCAGTAATGGAATAAGGGGCGAGGTCCTCTTAAGGATCAGTAACTGGTTAAAGAACAGAAAACAGAGAGTAGGAATAAATGGTAAATTCTCCCAATGGAGGGAAGTACTACATTATTTAAGGTGATAAAATCAAAAAGGGATTGTGAGGAGCTCCAAAGGGCTCTCTCCAAGCTTGGAAAAAAGGAGGCTAAGGGGAGACATGAGAGAGGTTTCCAAAATATGTATGGTGTAGAGAATGTGGATAGGGAGACATTTTTCTTCCTTTCCAATAATACTAGAGCCTAGGGTCATCCCATGAAGCTGATTGGTGGGATATTCAGCACAGATAAAAGGAAGGGCTTCTTCACACAGTGCATAGTTAAGCTATGGAATTCACTACCACAAGATGTATTGATGGCCACCAATTTGGATGGTTTTGAAAGGGGGCTCACAAATTCCTGGAGGAGAAGGCTCTCAATGACTACTAGTCCTGATGGCTAACTGCAACCTCCAGTATAAGTGGCAGTAAGCCTGTATACCCATTGTGTATACATAGAATCATAGAATAGTAGAGTTGGAAGGTGACTACAAGGCCATTGAGTCCAACCCCCTGCAATGAGATCACACTATTCTTTGATTCTATGTTGGGGAGTATGGTTGGGAGGGTGCTGTTTTGCCATGTCCTGCTTGTGGGTTCTTGGTCAACAGTTGGTTGGCCACTCTGTGAACAGAATGCTGGACTATATGGACCTCGGTCTGATCCAGCAGGGCTCTTCTTATGTTCTTATGTTCAATTTGTTCACCAGGATTTTGATTGAATTTGTTTTGTTGCATTGTGACAGTGGCATTAGGCAACTTTCAAGGCTGGGGCAACATTTGGCAATTTATGAGTCACTGTTCTGGGCACCACCGCTAAAAGACAAGTAACCTGACCAAAACCGAGTTAAAGGAAGAGGAGTTTAAGCCCCACCCCACTAAATAACTCCTTTTAACTCATAGTTTTCAGCATCAACAGAAAACTATTGTACACAAAAAGAGAGAGATGTAGGGCACCTTGTGGGTGCCAAGAAAGTTTCCTACTCCTGATGTACGTTGTTATTTAACTGTGTTTCTTCCCACCCCCCACCCACCCCGGTTTATTTGTTTCAGTCAATATTATATGATTTGAATGTCTTTTTATTGGTTGTACCCCAGTTTGGGATGATTTTATAAAGAAAAGTGGGCAAAACATTTCATAAATATATAAATATATGTTTGCATTGATATGGGCATAATGCTACACCATGGATAGCTCCAAACAAGGGGCATTCCAGACAGAGTAGGAAGGAGGAAGGGTGCGCATGAACTTTTGGCATGTTTAGGGGATTGGGAACGTTGCACCTGGATTGGAGCAACATCAAATATTCTGGTAAAGGACTGGATGAAGGCGAACAATCTGAAGGTTAACCCAGGCAAGACAGAGGTGTTTCTGGTTAGTCAGAAGACGGATCAGGGAATAGAGCCCCAACCTGTGCTGGATGCACACATACCCCTAAAGAGTCAGGATTGCAGTTTGGGTATATGTGGCATTACCCCACAATTGATTATATTGTATATGTCTGTGTTAGTATGTCTGGTAAGTATGGAATGTTAGAACTGAGTGGGTGTGGTTTATGTTGTAATAGGTGGGAGGGGGGAAAGGAGTATATAAGAAGGGTGTTGGGTGTTTGTGAGGGGAGTTTTGAGTGCGTGTGGGAGAGTTGTTTATTTGTAGAGTAAGAAGAGTTTGGATTCTAGCTACTTAGGATTGGTGTAAAGAGAGTGAGGTGGTTGGTGTGTGGAGAGTTTAGATTGGGCAGGATTGAAAGTATTACATTTTTATTTAAGGCTTTTAAATAACAATAAACATTATTTTGTTAGCTACCAAATACCACGTGTCAGCTTGGCATTATTTACCTGCCTTACAGTTATTAAACACCCACACCAGATTACACCCACAGTATATTTAGAGCAGATCCTGAATTAAACCGGTTTCCCTCATAGCTGAGGGAAAGGTTTTAATTAATCCTCCCTCAGGTTTTCAAGTGGTGGTGGCTTGGTCTGAGAAGGGTATATGTGACGAGCCTAGTGTAAGGGTCTGTTACGTCACAGTATACTCCTGGATTTGGCCCTGAATTTGGATGCCTAGTTTTCAGCGGTGGCCAGGAGTGCATTTGCACAGCTGAGGGTAGAATGCCAAGTGCTCCCATTCCTAGAAATAGCTGATCTGGCCATGGTCATGCATGCTTTAATTACGTCCTGTCTGGACCACTATAACATGGGGTTGCCTTTCAAAACTGTCCAGAAAGTACACCTGGTCCAGAGTGCTGTAGCCAGATTGTTAACAGTGGCCAATTACAGGGAACATGTGACTCCCTTGTCCCAACACCTTTGCTGGCTACGGCTCTGTTTACAAGCACAATTCAAAATGCTGGTTACAGCCTTTAAAGCCCTGTATGGGTTGGCCGCTCCCAGGCTTTAGAAATCCCTTCTAAGGGAGTCAAGGCTAGCTTCCTTTTTGTTCTTCTGCTGGCATGCAAAGATGTTTTTATTCAAGGAGGCCTTTGGCCTGGGAGCCGGTCAGTTGGATTGGCTGCCGTGTTTATTCCTCTATTGTTGTGTGTTTTTTAATTGTGTTTTTATTTTTAAAATGTTTTTATTTTAAACGTTAGCTTTTATTATTGTTAGCCTCCTTGAGTGCCATTTCCTGGTAGAAAATAAATAAATACGTTAAATTGCAGTTTCACCTTTCTCCCCCTTCATATATAATGTGTTTGAATTTAACAGTAGCTGGAGCTAGATATATAAAATAGATTCCGGAGAAGTGCACATACGTAGGTATAAACAATAAAAAAAAGAAAGGAGATTAAAAAAGCAAATTAAAATTATTCACCTTAAAACAAAGGACCAGTAAAAATAGTGGCTAGTCAGTTGAGGAAGGCTTCTCAGAATAGTGTTGTTTTCAGGAGGCGCCGGAAGCAGCCTAGTGTTGGGGGCTGCCTTACCTCCAGGGGTAGGGAGTTCCAAAGAGAAGAGGCCACCACACTAAAGGCTCTTCTAATCTGGTCATAAATCTATGTGGAACTGCCAGGAGCATGCCCTCCAAAGACCTCAGTGATTGGGCAGGTTGGTAAGTGATTGGTCAGGTTGGTAAGGGTGCTCTCTCAATGTTAGCAATAGCAAACTGAGTCAGTATCCTCTGCCCCCTTTTCAGAGAGCGGTGCTCTCCTTCCATCTTCACAACCGCAGTTCATTTAAAATGCAAGGACTGACAAAAAAAGTTAACATTTACCAGGGGATAGTTTGATTGGTTTGTACAGCTTGTCATCCCTCTTGCTTATCTCTTGCAGTGCAATCTCACAGTACTCTCCTGTACTGGAAATGCTGTTGCCATGTGAAGGCACGGTGCCCTGAGCTATTTTCCAGCTATAGTTCTTACTGGTGACGTGGTGTTTGTGTCTGGCACAGGACACAGTGTCATTGCAAAAATAAAAAGGAATATAAAAATGCTGCATTGATCTGGGTTTTGGTGGTGGCTGGAGATCTACCATTAAGTAATTGCAGGCAATTAATGTCAAAATTAATAAATGCAGAGAGGACTGAACAGACTGCAGACCACAGTATACCCTGCAGTTTTTAGAAATGTCAACAGACAGCACAATCCTATAAGTGTCTACTTAGAATTTGGTCCTATTGAGTTCAATGCGAATTACATCCAGCTATGTGTGTCGAAGTGCTGTTGTAATGGCATATGCTTGATCTCCAGGATTTGTAACATAGGTTTTGATTGAGGGGACAGCAGTGTGAGCAAATAGGAATTTCTGTGGTGGCTGGTGGCTCATATGTGCAAACTTTAGTGGTTTTGACCCAGACCAAAGGTGCTGGGTCAAGAATCAGATGGAGGATTCCTTCTGCTACCGATGAAGAGATATTGTGCAGCTATTCCATTTTTTCCTCCTTAGCAGACTTTTTTTTCTGATAAGAAAAAAGACAGAAGAAGTAAGAAATGGGAGAAATACAAATGGAAGATGACAACTTCTAGACTACCTGTAAAATTCCATGCATGAAGCAGAACAATATAAATCTAATGTGGTCATACCCTTAGTTAGAGCAGCCCCTCTGAAATCATATTGATTTAAATAGGTCTACTCTAAGGATGACTAACTCCGAAGCCAATGTGTACATTTGCTCACCACTTATGATAATTGTTTTTGCACATCTTTGTGTTATTCACTGTAAATGTAACTTCTGAATATTTTTTCTGAATTTCAAAATTTAGTACACACTAGCAAAATTACTCGTATACCACATCTTGTGCTTTACTCTTGGCTCTGATTTAACCTCCCAATGTACCTGCATGTAGTGTTTAAAGTACATTAATTGCTCTCCCAAGAATTTGTATATGAAATGAGGAATTTGGTATTATAACTTTTAAATAGGTGCAGTTTAATGCTGTGCTTCTCTAGAACCTATGGAACATTTCACAGTTTTCCTTTCAGTAGTGCAAATACTTCCCCCCAGCCCTGGTTGAATATATGAAATGTGTGCTAAAATAAGTTATTGGATTACAGAAATCTTGGATGGCAGGCATTGACCTTTCAATAAAAACTGCTTGCCGGCCTCTTTGTAGCCAGGGCAGCCAGGAAAATTCCTCCTGGCTCAGACTAAATTAATTCAAATAGGGCCATACTGGCCTCCCATTTTTCCTTGGCTGATGAAAATGTCCCGACACCCTCTATGGAAATTACTTAGTAAAAAGAACTTATTGAAGGAGGTTCCCATTCATCATTTTGACACCCCATTGCATGGGAATTACTAGCCAAGTTAACTGGCCCCATGGATATTCATAAGCTTTTGTTGATCTTAAAGCTAAATGAGTTGTCTAGCTTTGCAAACCTACATTAAGCAGGTTTATTATTGCTGAGACAGACACTTTTTCCACTTGGCAAAAGAGTGGAGTTTTTATTAGTTACACATAGTTCGGATAATATTTTCTTTACTGTCAAATTAAGTCTTCTGAGTTGCAGTGACAGCACTGAGTATCAGAACTTCCTGTGAAATCTTTTTTGGCACCATTGTGTTGCACAGTGGGCAGTCTAAAGCAATGCACCCCCTCACCCTGACCCCCCCCCCCAACTGATTCTATTCATTGCCCATTTCTCGGTGCATTTTTCTATCTTGAAGGGAGAGGTCTTGTGACTGAAGTACTGCAAAGAAGTACCTGTGGCAAAGCTTTGGCATCTCGTGAGAATAAGGGACATGACGTGATTAACATTTATTTATTTGTGACAATTCTCTACCGCCCAATAGCCCAAGCTCTCTTGGTGGTTCACAGCAAGTAAAACTGCAGTATGCAGCATAAAATGCAATATAAAATGTAAAAGTTTAAAACTCCAGCATAAAATTAGAACCAAAATAAAACCTAGCAGCAATGCAGAGATTTAAAATACAACAGATTTTAAACAATACAATTAAAAGACTAAAATGCCTGAGACAATAAAAAAGTCTTTACCTGGCACTGGAAAGAGCACCGTGTAGGCACCAGGTGAAACTCTCAGAAGCTCATTCCATAACCGGGGTGCCACAGCAGAAAAGGCCCAAGTTGGATGAACTTGTTTACAATGTAATATGACTTTTTATATATTTTACTTGAATGTCTTACAGCTCCTGACGAAGGATCTCTGGATCCGAAAAGTTTGATTGAAAGTTGTTTTGAACATTTTAAAAATTTTATATTTCGGATAAAAACAGAAATTTCTTTTGACATTTCTTATCACCAGAGCTAGTAGCCTCTTTTTCTCATAGCCTTTTCGTGGTGCTTTCCCCCTCTTTTTTCTCAACCCTCTTCTTGGTAGCCATTCACCTCACTTCCTTTTGCAGTGGCTCCCAGAGAGGGACTGCTGAAGATGCTTTATTTATTTATTTATTTATTTATTTATTGCATTTGTATACTGCCCCATAGCCAAAGCTCTCTGGGCGGTTCACATAAGATAAAAAAAATATATACAAAAATTAAAAACCACAAAAACATGCAATATGCACATACATTTAAAACCACTATAACAACTTTAAAGTGATGAAGATCCTTTTAAAAGATGATCATCTAAGATGATCTGAGCAGGTACGTATGGGAGGAGACAATCCTTCAGGTAACTTGGCCCTAATTTTAGAGGACTAATGTAAAATTGCAACAAAACATCTAAAATAATAAATTCCTCTTTCTTTACAATAGCATGAAAAGGGGAAGTGGTGGAAGATATTTGGGGCTGCACTGTAATATTTACAGGGGTGTTGAAAAGCCTGATGTGAAGTGGCCACCGGCATCTAAAAATTGATCCTGATGAGCTGCACCTGGGTTGTTGGAGAGGGCCAGAACTTCACTCTTCTCCATTGTGTTGCTGTCGTCTTGGTTACTTCCTCCTCCTTACTTCTTTACACCCTAATTGTAACCAGTGGCCATTTTCAAGAGGAATTGCTCAGAACATTGAGCCTATGATTTCCATGTAGATTTGAATACTGCTAGGCGGGGGGGGGGGGAATAGTGGAGGGAGGCAGACCCTGAACACCAACAAGAAAAGAACTCCTCAGCACTTCCGTGTTTATTCCTTCCAAATGAATCTTAGAATATGTATCTGCATGTTAAGTTTTGGCAAGCATCCTTTGCTCCACTGCATGTGTGTGTGTGTGTGTATCTGCTTGCAAACAGCAAACATTCATTGTATGCTGTAAGGTTGGATCAGACCACATAACATTTCCAGATCTGGTTTAATGGATAAAGGTGACCTACTCACCTAGCCTGCCCCCCTATATGTTTGTGGCATTTGCGCTTGCATCCATGCAGTACAATGCTTGAGACAAAAATTACAACATGGATTGCCTCATTTAAGTCGAGAAAGCGACCATATGATTTTCACCTGCGTGCACTGAACTGTTGGCGGCATTCTCAGTTTCCATCCCCGTGTGTACATGCAGGTATGGTGGAGTACCAGGTGGCTCAAGAGGAGCTGTGCACACGCTCTCATTTCCACTTGTTGGCAGAGATGCGTTCTCTCATCTGGCAAAGATGCGTTCTCTCATCTGGCAAAGAATATACCAGTCTGCTTTGTCTTTATTTCATAATATTAATATGATGGCTTTCGATAGTGTTTGGCAGCTTTATTGGGTGGTTTCTCAGTGAGCAAAGAGAAGGCCTGCAAGGGTTTAGATGGGCAGGAGAAAGAGGCAGGCTAAATTGGGCCTAGAGGCTGGAGATTCTGAGGCCATGGCTAGATGAAGGGGTAGGAGGATGACGATCTCGCAATTTTATGATCGTCGCCCTGGTCTATACGCGGTACGCGACATTGCGGCTGCTATTTTGTGTTTTTTGTTTTTAAAGGAAAATGAGTACAGGAGCATTCGAACACAAGGTAAGTTTGTTTAAAGAAAACACACCCTCCCCCTTCCCCCATCCCACCCCTGTGCCTGGGTCCCGGCTCCTTGCGGTTACTCGCAAGGAGCCAGGACAACCCGCTACGCCCAGCCACACGTTCCGCGGTCTTGGAATTATCCCACGACTGCAGAAAAAGTGGGCTAAAAGGATAGGGTGGAATCCTGGGCCAAGGGAGGGATCATCCCTCCCTGCTCCCGGGTTCCCCCGTGCATCATGTGGACGCACAGGGATGATCCCGGGACGATCCCAGGATATAGGCCTGGTCTCGCCATGGCCTGAGTTCCAAGGATAGAAGTCTTCAGTAAATTTCTTTAAACAAAAACAGCAGAACCGCCCCCCCCCCTCCAAATTTCCTTTTCCAGTAATGCAGAGTCAGTGGCTTTCCCTCTTTGACTCGTGTGCCTCAGACCTATTGGCTTCTGAAGTGAAATGGCTCTCGGCATCTCTGCTTGTCTTTTAGAAGTTCCCCAGTGACTCTCATCCCTTGCTTCATATTCAAGTACAGCCGCCCTGAGAATCCCTTGTACCTAAGAATGCGGATCTCCTCAGGGCATCTGCGATAGCAACCTGTCACTGGTGTCACATTGATCAGTGTTGTTTGCTTTTCTTTTTAACATTCATCTATTATATTTTAAAATGCAAGCCTCTGGACTGCTGGCAGTCTTGAGCTTAGGGATAGATGCTTGCATGTAAGGTTGATTTCTTTTTCTTGCTCTGGCTTGGGGTAATTTCTTCGCTATTTCTGAATAGAATAAACCCCATTTGATCTTGCAGCATTAACATGGGGCATTTGTGAAGCTGGTAAGCATGTAAAGATCAAGCATGGCTTTTTTCAATTGAATTTTCTTGATAAAATTGTTGGTTGCAGGCAAAGTTCTTTTAGACTCAAGTTATTGGCAGTGTGTGAAATACTTAGATTTCATTGCACTAATTGCAGTTTATTGCTGTTGTCTGGGCTCAGTTCAAAGGACTGATGATGACCCTATAAGTGATTCAAATGGCTTAGATCCTGGCATACCTAAGACACTGAGCTGGTTCAAATGTAATGTGAAACCATGGTTTGACAATATGTGAATGGGCTCTGCAATCGCGTGCTCCCTTCTCACAGTTCTTCCTCCCATTATGCACTCTTATTTGCCTTTAGCAAACCAGTGGTTGTTGTTTTTATCTCAGCCAGGCCAATTAAGAACACACTATGGTTTCTTGCTAAATTGGAAGTTAAGGTGGGAATTGAAGGGAGAGGAAGTAGGGAGCGCATGCGCACGACATCAAGCCATGAGTGATTTGGCTTTATGTCTGAACCAACCCACTGCTTCCGTCCATATTTCCCATTGCTGTTTCTAAAAGGGCCGTGCAGCCTGGAGGAGAGAACCCTCCAAGTGCCTAAACACAAAAGCACTGCAAGTTGGGAGATTTTGATGGTGTTAAACATCATTGCAATCTTCCAACTTACAGGGCTTTTGTGTTTAGGCGTTTGGAGGGCTCCCTCCTCCAGTCTGCACGATGTTTTGGTGCCTTCCCTCTTCGTGTGTGTGGTATTACCCTATTTCTTTGATTTTAAGACACACTTTTTCCCATATAAACATCTCTAAAAATGGGGTGCATCTTAGAATCACGGGTGTGTCTTAGGTTTTTTTTTCCTGTTGGTGGTAGTGAAATTAGTGTGTGTCTTACAATCGATAGTGTCTTACAATCGAAGAAATACGGTATTTCTAAAAGGGACCAGGGGAGTCCTCTTGAGTTTATCGCACATGAACCAAGTTAGACTGCAAGGCAGATAGAGAAATATTCTTGGTTGCTTCCATCTCAGCTATGGATTATTATTATTATTATTATTATTAGTAGTAGTAGTAGTAGCAGTATTGAAAATTCACACCAAAGCAGAGTTATTTTACAACATCATAAACCATGGTTTATGAAGTCAGACTTCAGCACTCGGGTGAAGTTAAAAAATACTAATATTAAGCCTGGTTCGGATATAATGGGGTACTCAGGCTTAATACAAGCCACAAAGGAAGTGCCAAAGCTGGTGTGTGGGAAGGGAGCACACAGTCTTGATGTATACTCTTTGCTCTGTAAAGCATTGGTTATGGAACTGGGAAAGTTTGTCTAAACCAAACATTTATATACAAACTATCTGGTTCTCTCCCCAATTTTGTTTTCTTGAGTTTGCTTCAGGGGTGTTGAACCTCTTTCAGCCAGAGGCCAGCTTCCATTTTGTGAAGCTCTCACGGGGTGCATTCTAGAGGTGGGCGGAACCAAAGGCAAAAGGGGCGGGGCCAAACATACCAGCATATTTGAGCTTAAAGCTCTTACTGCCAGTAACGAAGCTGTAGGAGAGGCATTTCAATGTTTTAGAATGGGGAATAAAACTGCACAGAAGCCAAAAAAACACCGAATGATCTGAGGTTGAGGGAAAGTAGGAGGGTTCATGGGAAAGGGGCAGGGCCATCTGCAGAATTCCATCTGCAGTCAAAACATTTTATGATATTAATTAGGTATGTTTTTGTCTTCCCTACTAAACCAGATCTATGTTCTACTTAAGCACTGGTTAGGCCAGTGTCCTGGGCCTAACCAAAATCTCTGAGGTTGCACATAGTTGTAATTGTTTTCATTGCTTTTAAGTTCTATACTGGTTTTAGCTTGATTAATGGTTTAATTTGTTTTTAGCTGTGTATATTTATTGTTTTATACTCTTCATATGATTTTATCTGTATGCTGCCCTGAGATCCCAGTGATATAGGGTGGGATACAAATGTTTTAATAAAGAAATAAAACATGTTTTTGTTGTTCCTGATTTTAAACCACTTTTCAGGTTAAATTAACCTCCCAAATGTGGAATATGTTGAAACCAAAAAGCACCATAGTGGCAATCTTTGCTGTGCTATTCATTCTTCAGTTTCAGCAGCTAGAGCATGAGTGGACAACCCTGCAGCCCGTATATGGCCCTCTGCCCACTACCCATGTGGCCCACCAATCCCATCTCCAGCTAACGCAGAGTATGGTGACATATATGCCATGATAGTGCAGGGAAGCAGAAAATAACCCTTGTTCTTCTAATATCTCTACTGACTCCCTGTTGTGTTCTGTGTACGATTCAAGACACTCTTTTGATAAAGCCCCAAAAGGCTTCAGTCCTGTATATCTGAGCACAGATCTCCTTTCCTGTTTTCATTTGTGATCTCTACAATTAACTTAGCACACCATCTTTAACAATAGCTAACTATGGTTCATGATTGTGTAGAAAGTTCATACAGGGAGACACAACCTGTCTTTTAGAAGCAGTGTTATATTTTGGATAGTTTTGAGGCTAAGCTGGCAGAAGGCTAGTGCTTTTAATGCCTGTTTGATTAAATTTTACCTTGTTTTGAGAAAATGTTTATAATTGGATTTATGTTGTTTAGTCTAGTTTCTGCTATAAGCTGTTGCAATGGGCAGCCTAACTTCCTAAAAAAAACCACACACCAATTTCAAATTGTGTAATTTTCTCCCTACTCTGAACAGTTCCATTGGAGGATAACAATCATGGTTTGTTATTAACTTAACTGTATGTTGGAAATCAGTAGCTGACCTACACTTGGGAATCTAATTTCTATTTCCTTCGTCTGAAAATAAACTCAGATTTCTAGTCCTTAGAAGAAAATTGAATTTAAGCATGTAGAGAAGAATTCAAAATGATGTGAGCTGTTACCAGGACTTTGTGTCTTTGTTTACACATGCAGGGTGAACTTATATCTGAGCACATGTGGGTAGACAAAACTATTAGGATCTTTTGAAGGGGCACATGCATGGAAATCTTTTGCACACTTGTGTTCGGGCATGGGTCACCATGGCTAGATCCAGCATTTCCACAAATAGGCACAGTTGGCATGCTAGCCTCAGCTGTGCAAACATACTCCTGGCCATCATCGAAACCTTGGCCCTTTCTACACCTAAGCACTATCCCAGGAAAATGGAGGGATCGTCCCTGCCTGCTCCTGGGATACCCTGGCCGTAGCTAGACCTAAGGTTTATCCCAGGATCATCCCGGGTTCGTCCCTGCCTGAGCGCTGGATGCGCTGTGTGGCACTTAGATGAACAGGTTTGACCCCAGGACAATCCTGGGAAAAACCTTAGGTCTAGCTACGGCCCCTGTGTGTCATTTGTATGCACAGCGATGATCCCAGGAAGATCCTGGGGGAAAAGGCCCTGGACTTCCAGGTTCAGGGCTGAATCCTGGAGCATAACGAAACTGTCAACCTGAGTCTTCAAGAAGAGTGGAACCCCACACAGCACAGGTTGAATCCCTGCTCCCTAACCTGCCTTTTGACTGAGCAGGAACACGTCTGTTTTGTCTAGATTAAGCTTCAGTTTGTTCACCCTCATCCAGTCCGTTACTGACATCAGACACTGAAGAAAATAGATTGATAGTAATTGACTCCCAGCATCCTAATCTGAAATACGGTATTCAATTTACTTATTTAATTTTTATTCTCCCCTTCCTCCAAGGAGCTCATATGGTTCTCTGCACATTCATTTTATTCTCAAAACAACCCTGTGAGTTAGGCTAGGCTGGGAGAGAGCGAGATAATTTTGTAGCTGAGTGGGTATTTGAACCTAGATCTCCATTTCACAAAATTCTGTTAGATGTTATGAAAATATTAGTGTTTTATTCATATAAATATATTCAAGAGCTACTGTGGTGTAGTGGTTAGACTACATAGTGTTTTTAACTAGGTAGAGAATAATTTTCCAGTACCTCTGGTGACATTTGGTTTTGTTAAGCTGCTTTTCCAGTAGCCTTGGCCTGATTTTGGTAGGTCAACAATGAAAAGTCAACTAAGTATATAACATTTAATGCTTTCCCTCCCAACTTCCATTTTCCAGGTCTTTATAAGGTGCCAGTCATTGTAGTGACTTGCATAAGTACATAAACCCAGAGCTTCCTGTTTTGGTCTTATTTAATATAAAGCAAAACTCGGACTCTGGCACCAAATTGCATTGTTCCTACTTCCTTCCTGTTCATCCATTTGAGGGAAGGAGAATGAGATGAAGCACTCTATGTGCAACAGTCCACAAACTACTTAAAGATGGCACATTTGCATTTTAAAATGATTTGGTCTTATTGAAGTCAGATTATATTCTCTGTTTTCCTACTTGTTTAATGTTGAAATGGAGAATATCTTTCATTACAGGTTGAGATTTCCAGAGATACTGTTTTGATTTAATGAGTGCAGCTTAAACTTAAAGCATATACTTTTTAGGAAGTTAGTGGTTTGTCCCTCATAACAGATTCACTTGCATTGGCTGCCTGTATGTTTCTGAGCCTGATTCAAGGTGTTGGTTTTAACCTATAAACCCTTGGGCTGAGCCCAAGATCATGGAACATGTGGCCCGTTGCTGCGGTTTGACTCGGCTCCACGCAATTACTCGCATGGATCCGGGAGCCGTCATGGGGCACTGCGCTCCTCAGGAGCACTGCGCCCATCAGGGGTAGGGTGGGGGGAGCGGGGAAATGAAATGATTTTTTTTTAAAAAGCACCTACCTTTAGCACACGAGCGTTTGTGCGCTCCTTTTCCTTTAAAAATAAAAAAGTGGGCGCGACACCTCTCTTCCTGACGTCGTTGCGCCTTGCGTGTAAACGGAGGAGGGATTTCGCGTTAATCGCAACGCGAGATCTTCCCTCCTCCATCGCAGACTATCAGGTAGGTCTAGCTAAGGTCATTCTCTCTCTCTCTCTCTCTTACACACACACACACACACACACCAAAGTCAGAACATTGTATTGTATGTAACTGATAGCCATTACAAACAACATAACTTAGTGCAATAACAAAACATAAAACATAAGTCAATTAACAGATGTCCTGCTCAGTCAGTTGCAATAGCATTCAGAGTGATTATACAAATATGTTTTGCAGCCTTAGCTAACAAAGCTGTTTAAATGTGACAAAGGAATTGTGGTCTGATATTGACTGGCAAATCTTCACATAGATAGTTTTACCCTGTAAAGATGCCAAAATGTGCCCCCATGATCTCTTCCTGAGGTTTTGATATAAAACGGGAAGTTCAGCAAATAAGTTCAACAAATGGGAGATATCCTCTACCTCTCCCAGACCACAGATAAAGAACCGTAGGTTTCTTAGCACCTGCCTCTTTCATGATCCATTTTAAACAGACAGTGCCATTGAGAGAAATTTGAAAGTTCAATTTGGTCTAAGTCTTGGTTATGATCCATCCCATATATCCACTCTCTCAAATTGTTTTTGGGTTGTGGGATAGTGAAAATACCTGGTGGGAGATTTTGGGAGAATAGCAACTCTTGACATAATTTAGCTCATCTACCCTTCATCTGCATACATTAATATCACAGTTTTATGGTTGCCTATTGCAGCGGGGAAGTGCTTTGGGCAAATTATTCTGTTTTTATTTTATTTTATCTTGTACACTGCTCCGAAATTTTCAATGGAGAGCGGCATATAAATATTGCAAATAAATAAAATAAATAAATAAAACTGAAATGATTCTGCACCCATTATTCTGCACCCATTATTACGTTCTGCATTTCCCCCCTGATTCCCGCATAATACAGCTCTAGCTATATGTTTTGAATGTGTGTGCAGTGCTCGGGAAAAGGTTTTTCTTTTCTTTTGCCATAACTCAGCCTTGCAGATAAATTTGTTGGTACTTATCAGCTTGCAGAAAACTTTTCCCTGCCTGCCCACTCAAGTGTTTATAGGACGACTTCAGCAGCAGGACTGGACAGCTACTTATCCAGAAGTAATTGTTGTTTGCTCCAGACAAGTGGCTGACTGCCAGGCTGTAATAATGGAACACAAAATTCTTACGTAGCTCATTTGTGCCATCTGGAATACTCATGATGCTTGCCTGCCTCATTTCCATTTGAGAGATACTACTGCACAAGCTCGTTGGGAAACAAGTGCATAAATATCACTGGACAAAAGGGATTGTACGTTTGGGCAACTTTATCCAATCTTTTTGATGCACAGGATATTGCCTTCTTGTTTTAGCAGGTCAGCGTCAAGTTTATGAATAGTTCACAAACCTTCAGATTGCAAAAAACAAATATTTGATTCCGTACAGTAACAGGAAAAGAAACTCAAACATTCATGAAGCTCACTTAAGAATACATTTTCAATTATTGAAAATTAGACTAGATTATGATAGAATTCAAACAGCCAGTAACCCTTAACAATTCTGCAGAAGTTGCTTCTTAATCTTTATAAAACAATCTTTATTCACCAAGAGCAGGAACCAATGGTGTCCTTGCGTGGGCATCCAGATCCACCAGTTCTGGTGCACTGCGCAGCTGTCTCCACCGTGTGCACAGCCCCTACTCCTGGCGGCTGCGATATAATGCGTCCAGGGGCAAGCCCTGAAATGAGCGAAAACTTTTGCTTCTGGAAGGGGACAGATTGTGTCCCTTCCAGAAATGAGATTTTGGGAAGTGCACCAGGACTGGCGAACCTGGCTGTCAAGGGCACCGTTGGATCCTGCCCCAAATGTTGTTGTTACTTCAGTATCAGGCTTACTTAAAAATTATATAATTTGTATTCTATTTTGGCAGTAGCCAAAGTTTCTAGTAGCTGTGTCCTGGTCAAATACAGTTTGTGCTAATGATTGTGTAGCTTAGGATCCAGTTGCCTTTATGATGGATTAAACCTAGGAAACTTTCTTGCAGCAAGTGAGATCATTGGCTCATCAAGCTCCAGATTGTCTACTCCAGAAGTAAGCAATCTGGTGCCCTCCAGATGTTTTGGACTAAAACTCCCATCAGCACTGGTCAGCACAGATAATGGTCAGGGATTTTGGAAGATGTGGTCCAAAACATCTGGAGGGCTTCAGGTTGCCTACCCTGTATATACTACTTTCCAAGTTTTTCGACAGGGTCCCCACCCACCCACCCCAGCCTACCTGAAGTTGCTAGGGACTCAACCTGGGATTTTCTGTAAGCAAAGCATGTACTTTGCCACTGAGCTATGGTTATTCCGCTGTTGATAAATCAACATTTTTAGATTTTTGGAGTTCTTGCAGGATCAGACTGCTAGTTAGGTGGTCGTCCGTCCCTCCCATCAGTTTCTGGACATGTACAATTGCGAATAATTATCTGCTATTTTGGGATCAAGGGCTATTTTTCATTCACAATAGTTTCCTGTTGGAAATTCGGCTGCTGCCCTTTAGGGCAACGTTTGGCTCCATGCGGAGTCATTTTGACAGCCTCTACCTCATCCCGCCCCCAACTCCAGTGATCCGTCTCCACCAATGTGAGCTTGTAGGTGCTTACCTAATAATTCATAAAAGTAAAGTCATTGTAAAGGGTCATATTCCAGCTTCTTCTTGTAATACGGAACAATTCTACAAATTTCTTTGTGACCTGAAGTGCATCCCAAACATTTGAAACTGGAGCACAGTGCTGTTTAGATACTCCTAGCAATACTTTAATACTAAAAAAAGGAAGGTTTTTATTGGCCTCCTGGCTGGCCAGCTAAACCATTCCATTACTTCATTTTGCATTTTTGTGGCTATTCTAGTTTATTTTTGAATCAAGCTGCCAGAAATTCCATCAACACACAAGTTGCATTTTTTTAAAATGATAATCGTTTTTAACTACACTAACAGAAAATTGAGTCTGGGTATTTTGTAACAGGTTTTCTTTTAACATCAGGCAACACGTGTTTTTCTTTCTTTTATAACTACTGCATTATGTATGATTCTATCATAATTTTAAATAACAGGAAATTAAAATAAAACTGCTTGAATGAGTGAGGTTTGTATCCCGCTTTGAATCATCTTGTAAAAACCACAGAGAATTGCACAATCATCTTTTAAGATGATTATATGGTTCAAATTAGTATTGTATAAATTAATTTCCTTTGTACTTCTAAAAGAAAATTTAAAAATGATGTTATGCATTTACTGGGTTTACTTTCTATTGTCTATTATTGGGGGTTCTTTAGACATTCCATTGCCTTTAGACATCAACTCTTGTTTGTATTCCTCCCAGTTATGTGACTTTGGTAACTTTAGCTACTTTCCTGGCAGACTACATCAAACGTCTACGCCACAGAACCAACATTTGTCTTTCCTAAGCTTGGACTGTGATGCATGATTTTGCCCTCAGACTACAGAATCGAAGGAAAACAAACTCTGGCCTCTTCTTTCAGCCAGAGGAGTAAGGGCCACTGGGAGTTGCATCCTCTGCCTCCCATGAAGAACATTATGGCAAGGAGAAAACCAGCCTCAAATCTCATCCGCCATTCAGAGAAGGAGCAGCTAACACAGAGCTTGCTTCCCCTATAAAGCTTCAAAATAAATAAATGCAGCTTCAGGGCATGAAACCATCAACAATATTCTTAAGCCCTTTGTAAACTTGAGTGTATGATTTCACCATAGTTATATGATTTGAAAAGGGAAAGGGATGGTCTTTCTGGTGTGTGTGTGTGTGGGGTGTGTGTGTGTGTTTAAACCTAGATCTGAAATGAGTGCTTGGCCCAGAAGAACTGAAAGACTAGAGAGTGAAGTTGCACTATGAATGTTCAGGTTCAGTTGTGGGGAGATTAAGACATATTGGCAGTTGTCTTAATGTGTACAACTGGTACTAAGAGCCATTAAATCAGCTTTCCCCAATCTGGTGTCCTATAGGTGTTTTGGACTGCAACTCCCATCAGCCCCAGCCAGCAGGTGGCATGAGGAGAGTTGTAGTCCAGCACATCTGGAGGGTGCTAGGCTGGGAGAGGCTGCATTAAATTAATCACTTTTTACTGTAGTGTGATGTTAAGAAGGCAAAGATTAGATTGGGAATTAGGTAAATACAGCTAGAAATATTTCTCTGTTTCTGTGCAGCATCCCTGGTAAACTCACCAAAGGCTAAAAGCTAAACGAAGGGTCAAAACAGTTGATATGGGAGATTTGTGAATGGAATTCCTGCCTTTTTTAAAAAAATAAACTTAAAAGTAGCTATGGGGGGGCTCCGATTTTGACCAGAGCAGCTGTGCTGGGGAAGTGTGTTTTCTTGATTTGAATCACACTGTCCTGAGCCTGCTATTGGTGCTGCTGGGGGGTGGGGAAATACAGGCACCTGTTGTAAATTCGGTCCTGTTTAACATCCAAACATGGCCTTTGACCCAGCAAAGAGCCCCCCACCTCCCCAGCTGCATCTAAACATTGGGAGTTCCAATCACTGATCTCCCAAGTCACATCTGGTGCAGCCCCCAAACCCTAATCCTATATACATTTACTCAGCGACAGATCCCATTGTGCTCCACAGGGCTTATTGCCAGGTAAGAGGTCATAGGAGAATGACCTCACTCTTTTCCGGTGTACTTCTAAAATGCTCCTGTTTCTCAGAATTGCATCCTCCAGTGGTTTCAGGCAGGCAGCAGCCACCTGTTCACATTGCCTTTCTACTTCTCTCATGGGGTACTTGCTGTATCTGTTTTGGCAGAACTAGGACACTCACCGTTTTCCAAGCTAGGGGCAGTGCTAAGCAATGCACTATTAACCATTTACCAAGGGAAAACAAAACTGTGCTTCAATAATAACACAACAGCAGAAGGAATTCAGCAAGGGCCAACTATTCTCTTAGAACCATGCAAGAACAACTTTTCTCGTTTTCCCTGCTATGGGAGGGAAAGGAGATGAGAGTAGGGTCAACTTGATTGGTGCTCCCTGCCCCCTGGACATCTCTTTCACACTGAAAAGGCAGACTCTTTCTCCTCTCCCAGTGGCTACTGAAATGTGATTGTCCAGAATTTGGGAGGAATATTGGATTGTTAGGGACTGGTACCTAAATACCTTCATAGAGGTTCATTTAATTTGCTTTAACATGAACTGTGGTGAAGAAATGCTGTGTATTAACTCATAGGTTGCCTCACGTATGAAACTTTTCATACATGGAGATCATATCTGTGTCGGAGAAGGTGTGCATGCTTCATGTAAACCATCACCTGTGGTGAATGCCCACCATGGAAAGCTATGATTGACTGCACCTTCTTGATATATTAACAGGTAGCGAAAATGAGATGGTTCAGATGTTTCCCCAGAAGTTGGATGAACTTATGAGGTGGGAACGAGACCACACCAGTTATCCCCACCACCTCCTGATGTCCATATGCATAGGGTGAATCTTTGCAGAGAGGTGGTCTTTGTGTGTACAACGGTATGTGCATTGACATCTAAACAATCTGGTTTTGTTTAGATGTCAATGTTCCCCCCTGCAAAGATTCACACTGTGTGCAGACACACTGGCTAGTCGTGTGTGACATTTGGGGTTGAATTAGCATGGCGCCAATCCCTCCTCACTCTTTCACCCAGTGTGTGAAGGAAACTTCCAAATAGGGCTAATATAGTCGTCATTCATCATAGTGTGCATGCAGTGTACTTGCTTTTTTCTACATGGCAGTGACACTCACCTAGGGCAAATGTGAAACAGCCCTAAACATTGAGATCTGTTGCACAAATAGAAAATATATTTAGGCAAGACAGTCTGGGATGTAGGAAGCAAAGGGCAAGTAAGAAGAATCAAAGTTTGTCATAATGGTAAGGATGCTTGACTGGAACGGTGGCTTTAATGGGATAAGGGAGTCACTCAAGCAACCTGGGGAATTGCTGGATTTGGTTCAGTAATTAAAGGTGCCGAAATCAGAGTTGTTCTCTACCCATTGTGATTCTCCAATATTGTATTTGGTAGATGAAGATTTAAATTTGGTAGCACTAATTTGCACTATGCCTCCTCATTGCCCTCTGGTTCTTTCCAGTGTTACAGAAGATCTTCATACTACTGAACTGGCTTAGGCCTTGATGGGGCCAACACAGCTCCAAGCCTTCTCTCCTCCATTTTCTGAGATGTATTTTTGGTCAGCTTCTCTTACAGTCTTCAACTCAGCTAGTCACTGTGAGTTGCTGTGGCGAAAAAAGCAACCTAGCAATGAATGCCATTTAATATTTATGAGCACCAAAATGGAGTTTTTGAGGGATAATAAGATCTTTGATCTTAGGGCTTAAGTGCAGGATAGGCAATGTGGTGCCTGTGGGCCCCAACGTGTTACAGCCACCATTCTTGGTCCCCAGCAAAGTGCCTTATCCCTCTCACTGCATCTGGGATTGCTGTGAAATAGTTTTTTGTTGGTGCTGAAAACTGGGTTTAAAGGAGTTGTTTAGTGTGTTAGGGCTCATCCCCCACCTCTGCCTTCTATGTTATTTGTCCTTTGCCATGCTCCCGTGGCAGTCATTTTGTGATGGTGCCCAAGACAATTTATCAAATTGCCAAAAGTGTTCATGGCCCAGAAAAGATGCCTTAACCTAATTTAAGTGATGCTTTTCTCTCTGTGCTATGAAAAGGACATTTTATTTGGCGGGGTGAAGTCAAAGCTACTTTAAAACTATTGAGATCTCTTGACTGAAAAGGATAACTAATGAGATGAGCAAATACAGGCTTGTAATGCCAATAGAATTACTCAAGTATATTTGACTGTTCTAACGCTGCTACCTCCATCGTAGAGAATATCTCTTGTCCTTGCTGTTTAAACTACCTACGTCGTAGTCTAATTTAACTTTTGTTTTCATCCTGCTTAGGTTTGCCAGCGCTGCAAAATGTATCTGTCTTGTTATGGTTTTTTCTCCTCCCATGACGTTTCCTGCACATTGTTGCCTGTGTCAGATGTTGTGCACATCTTTAAGGCCATTGTTACTCATCCAAGTGGTCCTCCAAAGCTTATGTCTCTCTTAGATGAAAGAAATGAAGTAGTTGCCATATCTGTTTACTTGACATTTTGTGCAATTTGGGTAAAGTGACTAGATCTTGAAAACTCAAGATGAGATTATCAGACTTCTATATCTTTGAAAAAGATTACCATATTCTCTGACTATATGGTACCTGGACCAGTTTCATGATATTTAATATATGGGAGTGGGTAGGAAACAGGTATGTTATATACTGTAAATAATAAATAATAATAAAGAGATCTTACAAGGTCTGTAATGCGAATGTAAAACCTATGTTGACTAGAATTAATATTATCACACCTAAAATTGTTAGAGGAGTGCAAAAAATAAAAATAAAAGTGTGTTTCACTCAGCTTTTCCCTACTATACCATGGTAAAGCCGATAATGGAATTTTCAATCTATTTTTCTCCCAAATAGCCCATGGCTATTCTGTGGATTTGTCCGTTGAGTCATTATTTTTAATTGATTAACATTATAATGTAAAATTAGATCTGAGACCATTAAAACTCTTGTTAAAGCAGAACAGCAAAAACATAATGTTGTCTATCACATTTTTATCACACGTTTCTTCCAAGGAGCTCATATTTCCTTTCACCCACTCATTTTATTCTTCTTGTGACCTTTTGAGATGGGTTAGGTTGAAAGGTAGTAACTGGTCCCAGGTCATCTAGTCACTTCCCCAGCATCTGCACCTAGTCGCTTCCCCACCACCTCCACGAGACAGAAATTGCTTTGCATGTAAGTGTATGCATGCCCCCTGTTTCCATATGCACCACTCCTTTCTTCTTCCCTGATTCATGTCAAAAATAGTTGTAGTAGCATTAGTAGTACCCATGAGCTGAATGGTCAATCTTAGCAATGCCCCGTGCTGCTGTTGCAGAGACAAGTGAAAGAGAAGAGACCCACAAAAGGTTGGGAGAAAACCTCAGTAACAAGCCAGGAATCTCCCAGATAGGCTAGCCAAGTACTCTCTCTCTCTCTCATTCCCTCTCCCTCTCTCATGGCCTATCTATGACCCGGTTTGCATAATACAGTGGGTAATTGTGGATTAATTAGCAATGGCATGTGCAGGGTGTGTGCAATTGCCATTTTTAATATGAAATTCTGAGTGGTGTGATCGAGTTTGGAGTGTGTTGTGAAAACTCTGGGCAGTGTGGGTAATGGTGGGTTAAACAATCCACACATAACCTTGGATTAGTACTATTGTGTGAACCTGCCCAGTATGTTGTTCCTTCTTCCCAGGCTGACACATGGATCCTAACCCATTTATGAGTCCTTACCCTTCACTGGCACATGTGCAATGTAATATAAGACTAGCTGCTCTGTTAAATGTTTTGTGTCTCAAAATGTGTGTTTAGTAGTTTTAATTAATAACTTTTCCGAGTGATATTCAAATTCATTTTTTTTAATCTGACTGTCATGTGTAGATAACCTTGGCTGACGAAAATGATAGTTCAGCTTTTTGTTCTTAATAATGAAAATTTGATAGCTTGTTTAACTGTGCACATTCACCTTTAATCCATGTATGTGCTTTGTTTCCAAAAGTATTGTTGCATTATCACATCGTGGTTTGTTATGTTTTAATTTTGAGACAGGTAGCCGTTAGTCTGTTGCATCTGATGAAGTGGACTGTGTCCATGAACACTTATGCCAAAATAAATTTGTTATTCTTTACGGTGCCACAGGACTCTTCATTGTTATGTTTTAGGTTCCTTAAAAAAAATTGATATCATTTTTGTGAGAAAATAATTTGATGCATAATTCAGGGGGTTCAAAAAGGACCATAAAAATGTTGTTTCTGCAGTCAGAGACTACAAATTTGAACAACATTTTTATCTGCTGCTACTTCAAAGATATGAAGCCTTAGGAGTTGATTCTCTTCTGGCAGTATTTTAGCTTTGAAAAAAAGAGGGTAAGGGGAAAAAAATATGCATGGTATGGAGAATGTGGACAGGGAGACATTTTTCTACCTCTCCCTTAATGCTAGAACATGAGGCCATCCTATGAGGCTGATTGGTGGGAGATTCAGGACAGATAAAAGGAAGTACTTCTTCACATAGTTAAACTATGGAATTCATTACCACAAGTTCTGGTGATGGCCATCAATTTGGATAGCTTTAAAAGGGGTTGGATAAATTCCTGGAAGAGAAGATTATCTTGATGGCTACATGCTACCTCCAGTATCAGAAGCAGTAAGCCTTTATATGCCAGTTGCCATGGAACATGGGTGGGAGGGTGCTGATGCTCCATGTCCTGCTTGTGGTTCCCTGGTTGACAGCTGATTGGCCACTGTGTGAACAGAGTGCTGGACTAGAAGGACCCTTGATGTGATCCAGCATGGCTCTTCTTATGTTCTTAGCTCAGGATACAAAATAACAAAGTTTGGGGTATGCAGTGTGTTAAGTTGACTACTAAGTGGCCTTTTTTATTTGGCAATCTAGTCCATTCACAGACTGCCATGATTTCAGGTCCACTTTAATTGATGCTGTGCTGGTAATATGGGATGTTCTTTCCTGTGATTTGCATCATACTATGTTCTTACTTTCATGACCAATGTTCCCGGTCAGTGGATTTCCCCTATATGTAACAGGCAGAATTAATATCCTATGTTGTCATTTTCAGCTTTTCTTCATGGGTTCTGTGAATTCCCACATACGGAATGCACTTGCAAATACTATTCAGGCCCATTGACTGGGGAATGAGCCTTGCCTCATTAGTCATTTGCCTGTACTCTAGCCATTGAGTAAGTCTTTTAGGACTTTGCTTTTCATTCTTACAGTGGCCCTAAAAGAGAAGCCCTAATCACATCTCAGTGCCTGTCTTAGTGGCTTACCTGAGTTACATGTCACTACCATGACAAATGCAAGGAAGGTCTTGCCTTATCTTAACATCCACTGCTAAGTCTGTGATTATGTTTACTGCCTTTGCCAGGGATTTTTCTGTTATCATAATATGTAGAGCAGCCACACAGTCTATGCCTTCCACTTTGGTTAAGGATCATGCCTTAAGACGTACAGTTCTGATGTGAAATGAGCACTGGAAGAGCGATCTTGCCTGATATTTTCATGTGATCATCTATTTTGTCTTCTAGCATAGTGAGCTCGCTAATGTAATCTCCCCTCTAGAGGACTGCACAGAACCTACAAATAAGAAAACAACTTTTGCTTGCTGAGTGGGTACTCTGTGCAGTCTTGCTTACTGCCCTCTATTCCCTCATTAGGAGACACCCTGGAGAGTTATGACCTCGGTTTTTAGGGTATTTCGATTATGCTCTCTGTGACAGACACTGGATGGAACTGAGCAAGTAGAAACTTGCTCTTCTCTTGCACCTGATGTAAGGAACACTTCTGTGCGGGGCTAACGGAGGACAGTATTTGTGTTGTTTCCAAGTAGGTCTCATCTGTGGTCTTCTCATGCGTCTTCCCATCTGTGAGACTGCAGAGAATAGCCACTCAAAGAACAACAGTTACAGGTAAAAGAACCCGTTTTGTTTTTGCCTGAATGAAAGGGGCAACCACTGAGTTAGGCTAAACTCCTTGGCATTCAGTTTGATCTTAAATCAGTTTTGCAGGCATTCATATTGTCCTCAAATGAATATGTGCATTGTTTATGCCTCCTGGGGGAGTTAGCTCTGCTAAGTTTTCTGCCAAGTAAATAATCATCTTCTGCTCTGAGAAATCCTAGCTCTGCTCTGAAAAGTTTTTCAATTATAGTGTACTGAAAACTCTCAGAAACGGGATGCTGCGGAGCATATCAGAATATATACGACCTTCTATGATAGTACCTTTTATACCCCTTGCATAATCCTTGTACATTGCGTGCAACTCTAATGCCCCACGCTTGACATGTAAACAAGTTACACTGGCATTGTAATTAGATATGTGTGTACCATTACCGACTGGGCATTTAGGCTGCTAGGGTTTGAGGATCCATCTTTCACATGCCTAATGACCAATCATCTTACTGCTATAGGCAGCAGTAGTATAAAAACTGGTTCTTCTGATTTACAGATTTGTTTTTAAGTAATAATTTCAGCTCTGTGGGATTCCTAGCTTTAGCAATTTGGATTCCATGATATTTACCTCAAAAATGTCATTATCAAAACTTTCCAAACTACCTCATAGTGCAGCTCCCTGAATAGAGGAATAAAAGTGTCAGAACCTCCTGAGTAAGACAGCTTCAGATGTCAAAGAGGCTTGGGGAAATAGGAAGTATGAGTGTCTCCTCTCTCTGCCACTCCTGTATTAGCCTCAGGCATGATAAAAGGAAAACAGCCTGCATTATGATCTATAGGCAGGAGGAAATAGTGACTGTGAGGAGTCCATGCATCTCTGTTTCCATCACTGAGGGCTTTTACTCTAATTCTGGCTTGAGGGAGTAACTGTTCACCTTCCAGACTGTCCAGAGAGATGTTATGTGGAATTCTCTGGCAATTTCCTGAACACCGGCATCTGCTACCTTATGCTTGAGTCAGACCATGGGTCCATCTAGCCCATAGTTGACACTGACTGGCAGCAGCTCCCCAGGGATACATGCTGAGTTTTTCCTGTCCTATCTGGAGATGTTGGGGATGGAACCTGGGACCTTCTGCATGCAAAGAATGCACTCTACTACTAAACAACGGACCTTCCCTTCTCAGCAGAAGTTTGCCACCTTCAGCTGAGGCAGAAGGTATTGAGTTAAGCTATGGGAAACATTTCTCATGAAGGATGACAAGTTCACATGGAACTTAATACTGTCCTCTGTTTTGGTTTCATAGAATCATAGAATAGCAGAGTTGGAAGGGACCTACAAGGCCATCGAGTCCAACGCCCTGCTCAATGTTTTGCAAAAGATTTTTGTTCTGCTTTGTTTAAACGACAATGCGATGGATTCAGACTAAGTGAGTTGCACTTCAGCCCCATTGAAATAAATGGGCCTTAAGTTAACTTGACTTGATTCCCATTGCAATTAATGGGACTTGCAGTCCATAGTTTTTTGGGTTTTTTTTTAAAAAAGGCTGAAGATAACAGGATAGCATTTTGCCTTTCCATATGAAAGAGTTGCCATTGCATTGAATGCACAAGAACGCTCAAAATGCACCAAAACAGAAATAACACACACATCTCCATAAGCTCTCCAGGCACCACTAGTAAGGGGGAAGCAGTTGTCTTCATTATTCTTCAGCAGTCTTGTTGACATACACCATTTAATAGTTCAGGTTCATTGACATGGAAGAGTACACGAGGTAGCTGTGCTGAAAATTATTACTAGCAATCTCATTAATTTCAAGGGCTTTGATTTATGTAACTGGCCTCTTAGGGAATGCTGAAGCCCAGAATCCTGGCAACTGAGGACTCCATTCTTTCAAAGTCTCTGGTTTGTTTGTTTTTTAGCTGGCAAGGTTGGCAATATTCATTGGGAGCTGTTAATCTTTTTTTTTTTTTAATTTCCCTTTTTTAAACCAATGGAGTTTTAACCAAACTCTGTCCTGAGAAATAACAATGTATAATATTTGATACTAAGATTTCAAAGGTGGATGCATCACTTCCGACAGGCCTACCCAGATGAATTTTAAACCTAAGAATTTTAAGATGTCCTGATAGTTATTTTAATATTGCACTGGTCTTATATGCTCTTTTAATTAATTTTATGTATTTGGTTTGTATTGTATTGTTGTATGTACTAATGTTGTCCCCTGGCTCAATCCAAAGGGAGAGGCGGGTAAGAGATGATGATGATGTATATATAGATGGCTTTGATAGTATTTATATCATAAATAGTTAACATGAAATGTCCAATAAAGATATGTCCTCTAGACAACATTTGGGGAGGGCACAGGAAATTTCAGATTCCTGGATCTGAGGCTGGAGATAGTACTCCAACTTCGGACCCAGGAGTCCGAACTCCCCTCCCCCTTGCAGTTGGCGTGGAGAGAACCATGCTGGCTGCCTCTCCAAGCTTGCAAGGGCAGTTCTGCGGGCAGAGAGAGAAGGAGACTGGGGGCTCATCTACATCTATGAGCCTTCCGGGATGGCGGGGGGGGGGGGAGGATCCTGGGCTTTCCCACTTCTAGGATCATCCCCTAGTGTGCATATGCCTGTGCATCATCCCGGAAGTGAGGAAGGACATTCTGGGATGCCATTCTTTTTTTTCTCTTCAAATTGGAGACAAGCAACACGGGCACGATCATGCCTCAGAGTAAGTGTTTTTTAAAAACAACAACAACTGGTAGAGCCATCGATGCAATGGCACAACAACTCCCCACGCCACCCTGAATGGGCACAGAGCCCCCTTGCAGAGCTCCATGCCCGGTGGCAGAGCCCCACTACTCGCAGAGCCCCACTACTCTTGAATGAAACGGATTATCTAGATCCATTTCAATCGGGTTTCAGGCCTGGTTTTGGAACGGAAACTGCCTTGGTCGCCCTGTGGGATGACCTCTGTCGGGAGAGAGACAGGGGGAGTGCGACCCTGTTGGTTCTCCTGGACCTCTCAGCGGCCTTCGATACCATCGACCATGGTATCCTTCTGGATAGGTTGTCTGAGCTGGGAGTTGGAGGTACTGCGTTGCAGTGGTTCCGCTCCTACTTGGATGGCCGATTCCAGAAGGTGGTGCTGGGGGATTATTGCTCTGTGCCGTGGCTCCTAAGCCATGGGATTCCACAGGGCTCTATCTTATCCCCTATGCTGTTTAACATATACATGAAGCCGCTGGGGGAGGTTATCTGGAGATGTGGACTGAGGTGTCATCAATATGCGAATGATACCCAGCTCTACCTTTCCTTTTCATCAAACCCAGGTGAGGCAGTGACTGTTCTGAACCAGTGCCTGGGCACGGTAATGGACTGGATGAGGGCTAACAAACTGAGACTCAATCCAGACAAGACGGAGGTACTGTTAGCGGGTGGTTCATCTATCCGGCGAGGTGATGTTTGTCCTGTCCTGGACGGGGTTGCACTTTCCCTAAAGGATCGGGTCCGTAGTTTGGGGGTGCTCTTCGATCCAGAACTGTCACTTGAGGCACAGGTGAACTCAGTGGCAAAGAGCACCTTTTATCAGCTTAGGTTGATATACCAACTACGCCCTTATCTGGACAGTGATAGCCTAGCTACAGTTATCCATGCTCTGATAACCTCTCGCTTGGATGACTGCAATGCGTTATACGTGGGGCTGCCTTTGAAAACAGTCTGGAAGCTTCAGCTGGTACAAAACAGGGCAGCCCGTTTACTAACAGGGACTGGCCGGCAAGATCACATTATGCCAGTCCTTTTCCAGCCTCATTGGCTGCCAGTCCAGGTCCGGGCCCGATTCAAAGTGCTGGTATTGACATTTAAAGCCCTAAACGGTTTGGGGCCAGGTTATTTGAAGGAACGCCTCCTCCCATATGTACCTGCCCGGACCTTAAGATCATCTACAGGAGCCCTTCTCCATGAGCCCCTGCCAAAGGAAGTGAGGCAGGTGGCTACTAGGAGGAGGGCTTTCTCTGCTGTGGCACCCCGGTTGTGGAATGAGCTCCCCAGAGAGGTCCACCTGGCACCTACACTGTACTGCTTTTGTTGCCAGCTGAAGACCTTTTTATTCTCTCAGTATTTTAACACTAAATTTTAACTTAAATTTAAATTTTACTGTTCTAACTCTGTATTTTAATCTTATATCAATTTTGTTGCGTGGTTTTATCCTGGTTGTGCTTTTTATACTGTATTTTGTAATTGTGCTTTTAACATGTTGGTTGTTTTATTATGGTTTTAATTTTTGTGAACCGCCCAGAGAGCTTCGGCTATTGGGCGGTATAGAAATGTAATAAATAAATAAATAAATAAATAAATAAATGGCTGGTGTAGACATGGCCTGGGATGGTCAGCTTACGAAGAATCTTCTGGTCGCTCCAGCCTCCTTCACCCCTGCTCTGCAGACCCCCAGCTAGATAGGCATTTGGCTCTAGGCTGCTCCTGCCCTGCATAGGATGGCTGCACGCTTCCAAACATGGATGCTTACAGCCATCCCAATAGGATTGTGCCCTAAGAGAGTTTCTCATGTTAATAACAATAAGACTTAGCATTACTAGAGTGCTTTCAAGGGCTCAAAGTGTTTTGCATATATTATCTTTCTAATCCAGCTTTGAGGGGGATCTTGGCAAATTGTTCACTGCTGGATCCCTGAAACAATGCAATGCCGAGGGCATTGATAGAAAATGAGTGCCCTTCCCATGAAATTTTAAGTCTCCCCTCCCCCACACTCTAGGTAGTTCTTGGCTTGGACAAAGGCACACACAGTAAGAAAATAAAATAATCAGTGACGGTCTAGTGGGTTTGTAATCATTAATATACTTTCAGTTCAAACCTGTTTAGTTTTTTATTTTTATTTTGAAGAACACATAACTGCAGAGCAGAAACGAATACCCATCTCAGTGTATTTTAATGGTGAATATTTTCCAGCAAATATTTGTTGAAAAATGTATATAACTTTGATAGTACTTAGTATTTAATGCTATCTGTTGAGGAGGCTTGTACAGTTTTAAAGTTTGCAGTTGAAGGTTTTGAATACTAGTTGGTTCAATTAAAGGAATTGCCTTACTTATGCTGTTTCTTCTTGGGGATTACCACAGCTACCAATATTCTGTTAGGTTATTAATTATTTTGGCAGGCTGCCACACAGGTTTGGAAACTGAGCCAATCCTGACACAGTATCTTCAAAATGTTTCCACACTAGATAAGACAGTTATGTTAGTCATCATCACATACAATGGCAGTTCTTATTTAAAGGTGACCAAAAGGCTGAAGAATTTAATCAATATATTACCTCCTTGGTGGTGACTCATTTACAACACAGAGGTCCAAACAAGAGAAAACTGCAAGTTATGTGGCTCTCTGTACATTAGCAGCTGCAGCAGCTGCTTCTGCTGCTTCTTCATCATCATCATCATCCCAGCTTTCAATACACAGCAGATACAAGGTGGCTTACAACAATGTATAAAGATGAAAGGCAGCAATAAAATTATTTAAAATCCAAAGCAAAGCAGCATAATACAATAAAAACAGCAGAGACAAGTACCAGTATCATGGTCTTTAAACATCAAAGCCCCACCATTAACTAAAGAATGCCTGCTAGAATCAAACAGGTTCTTAAAGCTGACAATAAGGGGATCAGATGCACCAACCTTGGGAGGTAATTCCACAGTTTGTGTGACATTATGAAAAAGGCCTCTTTTCTCATCCCCATCAGCCAAACACCTGTCAGTGGTGAGATGGCAAGAAAGGCCTCAAATAACGAGTGGAGTTTATTTCTAAAAACATTTGTGCTATTTTTATCTGTCTAGAGTTGACAAGAGTTCATTTCCCACCTCCCCACATCATGCTAAACTATGGTTTAACAGTTTCTCCCAACCTGATGGCCTCCATATGTGTCCGACTACAACTCCCATAATCCACATCCAGACTTAGAATCATAGATCATAGAATCATAGAGTTGGAAGGGCCCTATAAGGCCATCAAGTCCAACCCCCTGCTCAATGCAGGAATCCACCCTAAAGCATACTTGACAGATGGTTCTGGTTTGCTTCCTGGTATATTTGCTATGACACTATATGAGACTGACTTTCCATGTTATTTCAAAGTAATGCAGATGCACCTTCAACACTTAATCCTGATGGACAAACAGGCTATTTATGTGGTGATGGTGGCGGTGGCGGTGGCGGCAGCGGCTCTATGAGGATTTGGCGATTTTCTTCATGCCACAATGGCTGTACTTGCACTTCACATAAAAACATGCTTTAGTACACTGTGAACAGACAGGAATGAGTCTCAGACTCATACATTCCCTCCTTCCCTCTCTTTAGAAGCATTCATTTTCACTTTTAGTTAGCCATAATTTGCCATGTTCTCAAGACTAAACTTGTGGTTAACACTGGTTTGTTTTAACAAGCCAACTTCACAAACCACAATTTGAAGATGGCTTGTTTTAAACTGACCATAGTTAACGTTGGGCACAATTTGTCACACCAAATGACATGATAAACTACAGTTAAGCAAAATTGAACCTAAATGCTCCCAAAGTCCTCCTGGCCATCATGTGAACCTGAGTCTGGCAGTGGCATGTTTCTGCGCATTCATATTTTGCTAAACCAGGTTTCCCCCAAACTGGTGTTCTCCAGTTGTGTTGGATTACAACCCCCATAATTCTCAGATGGATGTGGATTATGGGAATTGTAGTCTGACACATGTGGAGGGCATCAAGTTGGGGAAGCTATGCTAAACCATGGCTTAGCATGATGTGCAAAAGCAGCCAATGTGGTGAAATTTTAAGAGGTCGCCATGATAAATTATTTTTGAGTGTACCTGGTCTCAATCACCATTGATTCCAAGGGTTACAGTGATTAATTCTTTTACATACTTAATGAGCTGAATGGACATCCAGTCTTTCCCCGCTGTTTAATTCTAAGAAAAGAAAAGAATTCAGGCTAAGCTTGCACAGGAGTTAAATAATAATGACTTAACAGCCCAATTTAAATAAAGTAATTGAAAGCAAACCTCTCTGAACTACCGTTGATGGGTGTTCCTTGTTGTTACTTGGACCGGTCAAAAGGATGTTAATCGTATTTTACTGCCTAGTTTTACAAAGCCCCTTCCTTTCTTTTTGTTCATATGTAATTCTTTAATGAGATAAACTGATTTTAGAGGGGGGTGGGAATTGAAAGGGCTCTAAATACAAGCCTTGGTTGTGTCTGGTTGTTTTTTCCTTGCAAAGCAGCTTAATCATAGCTTCTAAGTTTAAAGTAAAATAACTTTCCTGAATAATCTGTTGGTCAGCTGTCGACCTTCTTGTAGTCTGTTCTGTTTTACTGGGATCAGATTATTGTTTCACATGTTTGGGAAGCGTCAGCCGCTTTTCGTAGTTCTGCTGTGTACAAGATTTCTGTTAGTATACAGGTGCCAAGTCTGCTGTATTTTCTCCAGGCTTCCTACAGATAAATGCTCCTACATTTAGTAACTGAGGGCCTAACTACACATTCCCCCCTCCCCACATAAATAGCCATGGGGAAAACTGACTGATTTCGGATCCATGGAAGGCAAGGAGGGATACTGTAACTCTCTCTGCCACTGTGCTAGCAAAAACCACCTCTCTAAAGCTACTATACTGTTTGCATTTGAAATGGAGTTTTCTTGGATACTAGCAAGTAGCAGCTTCAGAGGCCTGATCTACACCAAGCAGGATATTGCAGTATGAAAGCCCTGGTTAGGCCTCATCTAGAGTATTGCGTCCAGTTCTGGCCTCCACAATTCAAGAATGACGCAGACAAGCTGGAGCGTGTTCAGAGGAGGGCAACCAGGATGATCAGGGGTCTGGAAACAAAGCCCTATGAAGAGAGACTGAAAGAACTGGGCATGTTTAGCCTGGAGAAGAGAAGATTGAGGGGAGACATGATAGCACTCTTCAAATACTTAAAAGGTTGTCACACAGAGGAGGGCCAGGATCTCTTCTCGATCCTCCCAGAGTGCAGGACACGGAATAACGGGCTCAAGTTAAAGGAAGTCAGATTCCAGCTGGACATCAGGAAAAACTTCCTGTTAGAGCAGTGCGACAATGGAATCAGTTACCTAGGGAGGTTGTGGGCTCTCCCACACTAGAGGCCTTCAAGAGGCAGCTGGACAAGCATCTGTCGGGGATGCTTTAGGGTGGATTCCTGCATTGAGCAGGGGGTTGGACTCGATGGCCTTGTAGGCCCCTTCCAACTCTGCTATTCTATGATTCTATGAAAGTGGTATGAAAGTGGTATATGGTATGTGTCATGGGCCCCAACAGTTGTTAGTGCACTTCAATACTACTTTAAAGCAGTAGAGTGGCTCCTGCCTTTTTTATACCGCTTTCATAGTGCTATATCCTGCTTAGTGTAGATTAGGCCAGAGAGTCTGTTTCTGATAGGACAATGGCTGGGAAAGAGGGAGTTGTTAAACTTACCTTTCCACCTTCCGTGGTCCTGAGCCTGTCCAGGCTTCCCTGCAGCTGCTTATTTATATAACAAAAACTGTGTTTGTTAATTGCATTTAAATAATAATAATAATAATAATAATAATAATAATAATAATAATAATAATAATTTCTTACCTGCCTCTCCCTTTGGATCAAGGCAGGGACAACATATCAACACATCTTAAAAATTCTTGATTTCACATTCATCTGGGTAGGCCTGCCGGAAAAGGCTAGTCTTTAAAGCTGTCTTAAATCCAGAGAGAGAGAGAGAGAGAGAGTTAATTTTACGAATCTCCTCCAGCAGGCCATTCCACAATCTGGGGGGTGACAGAAGAAAGGTCTTCTGGGTAACAGTTGTCAGCCTAGTTTTGGCTGACTGAAGTAAGTTCTCCCCAGAGGACCAGAGTGTGTGGGGTGGACTGCAGGGGAGAAGGTGATCCCTCAGGTAACCTGGACCCAAAGCATGTAGGGCTTTAAAGGTAATGATCAACCCTTTGTACTTTGCCCGAAAAGTACAATGAACGTCATGCCTAACTATGACTCCAATTGCCATAGTTAGATCATTATTTTTATATCGCACCAGTGTACATGGCACTTTATGGACTGACATGGCATCATAGGCATGTCACTCTTCTCAAAAAGTTTCTGGTCTAAAATAGTGGGGAATCAAGAGCGAGAACAGACACATGAGGGTAGGGTGGGAAGAATATGGCCAAATGCCGTCATGTGGACTTGAAGCTTGGTCACAGTTGGAGAAAGAGGATTGGTAAGATAAGCAAGCAAAAGGCCAGGAGAAAGAGGTGGGTTTTGAGAAAGAAATGGAGGATCAGCTGTGGCCCCTTGGGTGATTTGCAATGGACCATGCCATGCCTGATTGAACCCTTGCAAAGAATTGCAAGAATTGGGGGAGGGACTATAGGTCAAGGTAGAGCACATGCTTTGCAGGGAGAAATTACAAAGTCTTCTCCCAATCCCAGCCATCCCCAGGTGTTTGTGTGTTTTATAAGGATCAGGTTGGATTGTATAGAAGGTGAGGGGGAACATCTCTTCGAGGCCACAAAGAGCTGCCACCAGTCAGAATAATAGACAATACCCAGGCTACATGGACAAATAGCTTAACACAAGTTACCTGTTCATAATTCCTGTGACCTTGGTCTGGTGCTGCCAGGCATTTCATGTGCTCTTAAATGAAGATCACTGAACTCCGAGATTAGTTTATACCTTAACTGTTAAAGGATCATGAATTTAAAATGCACAGGTGGAAAATGGAGATAGTAGTATTCTCCCTAGCCAAAGCAGATCATGCAGTCATGGCTATGCCATGATGAAATGAACTGTTTTTGTTATGTTTTGAAGCATTATGCATTGAAGCTGTGGAGTGAAGAAACCTGTCTCAATATTCTTGTAAAAACTAGACACCTTATTTTCTGGAAGTAAGAGCAGAGTGAACAGATCCTTGTATGTTTCTGGAGTGTTTCCTAGTGCTGCTTGTGGGCAGGGCAGGAAAAGGAAGATGTTGTTTCAGTCAAGACAGACAGACAGCAGGTTTTTAGTTCAAGCTGGAAGCAGTGTCAAGCATGTCTCCCTCTTGACAACTCTGGGGAAGCCCTAATTATACATTTATCTTGCAGACGTCTAGATTGCAGCCAGTGTCTTGAGAAATGATGTGCAGAGTTAAAGCACTGAGTGGCCACAAAACAAAATATGCATAAAAGCTGTGGTTTCTTTCAGACATCTCTATCATTACAGCAAATGCCAGTAACATGTTGATCAGAACAATTCCTTCCTCTGGATGTAGTTAGTTAAATGAGGACTTAAAAGAGACCTCAAGCCATGGAAGTTTTAAAAATAGTTTTGGGTCAGAAAATGCCCACTAAGAGGAGAACTATTCTGAAAAACTAGGGTTTTGCTAGCACTGTGTTATTGGCATTTGCTTCGAACTCAACTGAACACGCTCAGATGTAGTGAAGCTTGGAGAAAAGTGGCATTGTTAACTAGTTCTGGGTACCAGAACACTGATGGGGAAGGCAGTTAAGGTTGGGAACAGGCAACTGTTTTAAAAGAGTTGAAAGCTGTTTGAGAGAGGCAACGTTTCCCTTGGCGTACACACAGATTTGTGCTGACCCAGGACCACCTTTGTCAGATGGGCTTTGAATGCCTTTGAAACAGCACAAAGCCTGTTTCACCAGAGATAACAGTAGAATGAATGTACACATCCAGAAGCTGTGCTCTATTTGGCCTTGGACTGGAGAGCAGACGGGCAGCATGCTCTTGCCCCTGCTGCAGGGCAAGGGGGCAAAGGCAACTGAGAAGGTGGCACCTGCCGCATCCCAGGAAGAACATAATGACAAGGAAGGCAACCCAGCCCTTCCATAGCCACCGAAAGAGCAGCTTCAGGGAGTTTGCTTCCCCTCCTTGCCAGAAAGAATACTTGGCTGCAGTGGCCAGATTCCCTGAGACTGCAGAACTGTAAGGGAAGCATACTTTGACCCATGAGCCAGAGAACTAAGGACTGCAGAGGTGTGTGTGTGTGTGTGTGAGTTGTTGCTTTTCGTATTATTGCCTCTTGCTTGTAAGTCGCCTTGAGAATTATTTGTATGAAAGATGGGTTATAAAAACTTCAAAATAAATAATAATAATAAAAAGAGTTAGGGTTAGGGTCCACAGTCCTCTGAAGAAACATTGTTTATTTCTAGGGAAGGGATAATTCCTCTGAGGCTCTCTAGAGTTTGGCCCAATTCATCTCAATGTTTTTACCCTCCAAATTTGGGAACATTGGTGCCAGTGAAAGTTTTTTCTAAGTTTAATGGTTCTGAGTGTGCGTGTGCCAGAGACAGCTGTCAAAGTAGCTGTGGTTACTGTGATTGGGAGAAAAAAAGGGATGCTATGTATATGTCCCTGAAAAAACAGTTGATGGACAGTGGGGCAAGTGGGTATTTGAAGCAGGGCACCCCCTAAGAGTCAGAACAATACTTAAAACCCTGGAGATAACCTTGCTAAGGGTGATCTAGACCCCTTTCCCCATCTGTCAATTATCAAAGGGTGTCAAATCAGTCTACTCTTGTCTGTTATCTTGTGTGTCTGACAGCTGAAAGATACAAGGCTGCAGACAAGATAAGCCTACATTTTTTACTGTCAGAGTTGCGGAAGTATGCAACTCTTAAAAACAACAACAACAACAACAACAGGCATTTGCGTACATTCCTGTGGTCAGAAAAAATATTGTCAGGACAATTAAAAAAACACCCATTGGAATCCTGTGATAGCGTCTCCAAAGTGCCTTTTGGGCACAATTGGAGGGGCTGTCATCAGCAAGGGGTGCTTGAAGCAGCTTGGCTGTGACTGCAAAGAGCCATCGTCACCATGCTCAGGAAGAGCAGCTGGATTTTCTGCTGCTCTTGCTGAGTGGCTCGCTGCCCAGTGCCCTCAACCCACAATGGGTTGGCAGTGCTGTGTTTGGATGACATGCCAAGCCATGATGGGTTAAGCAACCCCCAAAATAAACCATGGGTTATCAGGGTGCACAAGTCACCATGCAGGAATCAGTCCAGGTTTGCATGTTACAACAACCCACCGTGGCTTGTTACCCATGATGGATTGGCATGTCATGTGAACCCAACCAGAGACCCAGTTCGGACAATTAAACAACCCACCACTTGTTAACCATGGGTTGTTTGCAAGTAGTTGGGAGCGAGAGAGTGCTGGCTCCTGCCCTTCTGCCTGCACTTCTCCACTTTATTAAATAATCCAGGATGCCCCATTCCTGGGTAATTTACCATGAGGTCTAAACCTGGAACTCTGGGTTATTGAGGGAAATTTTGGAGCAGAATCCTAGTAGGAATTAGGAAATTAATTGGGGGTGACCTCCTGATACACTCTTGGCTTGCATTTGGTGCTCTGTCACATTTTTGAAATCCCATTTTGGACCAAATTTTCCATTTTTAGGAGTATGTGTGAATAACTTCATGAAAAAAATCCTCTCTTTTTGTGTGCAATTGTTTCCATACCTGTTCATAGCCTTTGCAAATTAATTGTAACTGAAGTGAAACTACTGATTTAGGATGATCTGGAGGTGAGATGCGAATTCATTGAAAAATGTTTTCTTTGGGGAGATTTGGATGGGAAATTGGCTGGCTTTGCCATCTGAGAAAATTAAATAAACCCCAGTAATTATTTCTAAATTTGCATATGTATATATAATTCAGCACATGCACATTTTGTGCAGATTTTTGTTCTATGGGTTTGTGCCCCCCAAATTTTAAAGTGTCTTGCAGCACGTCTGTTCCTCAGTATTTCATTTTTATTTATTTTTTTAAAAAAGGAAATTGCCAACACTGAAAATGATTCTCTCCTTTCAAATTTCTTTTCCTGCCCACGCTTTATAAATGTTCTGTGTGTATTGGAGCGCACAATGCGCAAGGCATTTCAGGCTGGGTCCACATGATGAACAAAGCCATAAATTGAACCATCTGTGAAGTGAAAGCATCACAGACTTTACTAATATCGAAGCATTATTGTGGAATCATGGAACTAGTTGTGTGGGTAGAGAAACAGGCAGGCCGTTTTTCTTCCTTCTGGCTTTCAATTGCCAGGAAATGATGTCATACTCTAAGCGATACTGCAAAGGGTCTCCCAGGAGTCAAAGCCACAAACTGTACTTGTTCTATAGTTGATTTATTCGTAATTGGATACTAGTAAATAAAGCCTGTCGCATCGTCTGTTTAAGAATATAAAATCCATACTGCCTTCTATGGGAAAATGGATGGGATTTTTCCTCATCCCTCCCTCCTATATTATTTGTGACTTCCAAAAGAGAGAGCCTTTTAACATATAATTCAATCCTGATTTTATAACTATAGGTTCTTGATGGCAATATTTAAGGCTGGCCTGTAGTTCTAGAGAGGAACAACTCCCGTACCCATGTAGTGATTTTATATGCTTCCCCCACCCCCCCAAATTTCTGTTTGGAAACACATTTACAGATTAAATCATTCAAAGTGTATTATAACGCCACAGGTCCAAATACAGGTCAGTTTTCTCTTCTGCTGTCATTGATGTAATTTTTTTCTGCGCTAGAAAATGAATGCTATAAGCCCATAGTAATTGCCAAACAAAAGGAAATGATGATAGGTTTCTCTGCTATTTTGTAATCTCTAATCTGTAGGATATAATAGAAACTTGTTTATCTAAATATCCTAGGACAGGGCTAGGCAATCTTTTGGGGCCATGGGCATGTTTGACAATTTAAGAAACTCTTTGGGCACCACCACAAAATGGCTGCCATGGGAAGCATGGCAAAGGACAAGTAGCCTGCTCAAAAGACTGAGTACAAGGCAGAGGTGGGGGCGGGCGGTCTGAGCCCCAACACATTAAACAACTCCTTTGGACCCACTGTTTTCACCATCAGCACAATAACCTATTTCATAGCAGTCCCAGCTGCTTGTAAGAAAATGTGTTAGTTACAAAAAAAAGGGGGGGAGCCATAGGGTACCTTGACAGGCACCAAGAAAGGTGTCCGGGGATGCAGTGGTGCCTACCTCACATTGCCTACTCCTGTCTTAGGGGTAGAGAATCCAGTGGAATTTTAGGATGTTTTTAGGATGTTTTAATAATGTATACTATGTTTTAAATTCAGTTTTACGTATTTTATACTTATTGTTTTATGTTTTATGTATTTTATACTTATTGTTGCTCCCCACCTCAATCCAAACGGAGAGGCGGGTAATATTATTATTATTATTATTATTGGCAGCATAGAAGGATCAGCATGGTTGGGCACCTGCTGAGTCCCTCAGCTTAGCAGATCTCTCTCCCCCCCCCCCCCCCCCCGCTGACCCAAGATGTACCAGTTTTCTATTTCTTAATGGGAGAAGTAGCTGTGAAATAAACAGAATGCAAAGGAGTTGTGCTCTGCTGCACCCTCTGGGCACAGGAATCTGGGGGGCAGGGGAGAGTGATTGTCTATCTTTTGCTGGAAGAAGCGCTGGAAGGAGCAGAGAACTACTTTCTTTGTCATGCCTTTTATTCTCGCAGTTGCTTGAAACGTGGGAGAGTTGTGGGCAATAGCCTCAGAGATCCCTGCAACATCACAACATCCATTTCCCAGTGTTAGAAATAAGCCAGAGAAACTTGCTGCTTCACTCTTTCTAGGGGTCTTTCCCAATAAATAACGGGGGCTTGCTTTAGAGGTTTCTGTGATGCTGAAGAAGTTTCTGAAACAAGCTCCCATTTTCTGTTGGGTGGTTCTTTGGGAAGGAGTGGAACAATTGATTTATACCCTATTGCAGTGGTAGGAGCCTGTAGGCCTCCTGTGCTGAGAACCCAGAAAAACATGTAGCCGGGTCCAGTTCACACATGCATAAGCATCTTTCTCTGCCCTTGGGGGCATGAGCAAACAAGGACAAATAAAATATCTGTAGAATGAGGCATGCTCAAGCTGTATCTGGGATTGTGGGTGAACACAGAAATTACTACCTGCAATATTTATAATCATGTAATTCACACGTTAATGTTTGTCCGTGTGAATGAGTACTCAAGAATTGTTGGGAAAGTGTGTAGTTCATTGGAAATACTGTTTATACGGAGCTAAATACATTGGAGTCACATGGAGGACAGTGTATTCACGTCATCACAAGTTTGGATCAAAGGGGATTCTATATTTCATATAACATACTTCTCCTTCACTGAGTCCACTTAGAGCTCTGTGATTTAATGGCAGAACTACCCAGGGTATGAAAACTTCACCTGGCAGATCTCTGTGAAACTAAATATTAATGACCAATCGTCGTTATGCCCTTTGAGTCCTGGTAAATTATGGATGACTTAAAAGCATACCGAAGAACTGGATAGACTAGACATTTTTATGAATATTTTTTCAAAGGGCTTTGGCAAAATAGAAGAACGTGGCTGCTCAAGGGCAACGTTGTAATCAGTCACATTGACTACTTAATTGAAATGCCCATTGAATCAATATTGTTTCAAAACTATCTCTAAATGTACATTTTAATGGTTATCTGTATTGATAAAAGTTCAGGTAACCATCCATGCAAACGGTATCAAGTTGCAGTTGTGAAGATGTAGTCAAAACATTCACTTGCATAAATTTTTAAAGTGATGTTACAAAAATATGCTGAGGTTTGGAAACATTAGAAAAATCAAATGTTTGATTATTAAACATCTGTGTATGCAAGGGAAGATACTTTTTTAAAAAATACATCCTTTCTAGCCTTCTCTATTACTGCATTTATATTCTGCCTTTTTTCCTCCAAGGAACCCAAGACAGCGTTCATAACCCTTCTCCTCTCCATTTTTATCCTTACAACAACAACCCTGTGAGGTAGGTTGGGCTGAGAGTCTGTGACTGGCCCAAAGTCACCCATTGGGTTTCCACAGCCAAGTGGGGACTAGAACCCGGATCTCCAGACTCCCAGTCCAACACTTTAGCCACTACCCCACACTGGCTGTATTACGTTCTTTCCTTATTTTGTTGTTCTTGCGGCTGCTACCACCACCACCACCAACTGTCTTAAATTTAGATTGTAAGCTTTTTTTGGACAGGGATCTGCCTTTTCATAGAATGATAGAATTTTAGAGTTGGGAGGGATGTTGGAGGTTACTTGATCCAAGACCTTACTCAATACAGGCTCTACGATGCAGATTACAATTACATCTACTGAGAAAAAGAGTCCATCGACTCCTGTCCCACTGTTGAATAGTTCTTACCATTAGAAAATTTCTCCTAATGTGGGCTGGACCCACCAATGGGTTTCAGTGCTCCAAACTGCACAGTGCCTCTTTGTTTGATCACTCTGTGCCATCGCTGCACCATGCACAAAACACAGGCAGGTTTGTCACTGGATGGTGATTATATATATATATATATATATATATATATATATATATATATATATATATGGGAATAAAGAGAAATGTGATAAGAAAGGAAAGCTCTTAGACTAGGATGAGAATGTAAAAGCAGCAGGAGGGAGGTATGAAATAAACTGGCAATGTGGGGGGATAGGTTAGAAATTACATGTGAAAGTTGGAGAGACAAAATGACAGGGATACTTGTAAGAATACTTTGAGAGGCATGTGGGGAGGAAAGCAATATAAAATAAAAAGTCTTCTCTGCTTACAGTTTCTGGGTCAGCAAATTCTGCCTGAAATGGGGAGATTGAGTCATGACACCTCCAGAGCCAATGTCTATAATTCAGTTGAGGAAATAGCTGTGGCAAAGAATTTTGCAATTTCCAAAAAAGGATTAGGAATCGATATAAAATTATATCAGTAATTGCTGGCTGATAATGCCAAATTCCACTTCCACCTGCCACCATTTTGTGACCGGTGGGCCTCAGTCATTTTTAGCTGTCTCAAGAGGACCCTGGGGATAAAAAGATTGAGAACCCCTGTCCTAGCATTTAGCTAAAATCTGCTTCATTTCAAATTTAACCTCTTGGCTCTAATCATGCCCCCTGGAGCAATGAAGGACAGGTCTGTATCATCTTATGTGTGATAGCTATTGAGATATTTGAAGAGCATTATTTTTCTTCTCTTCTCTTGTCTTCTCTAGGGTTACCCAGCTTTTTCAACCAGTCCTCATAGGACTTGGTTTTGTTTATGTTCTTTAAAATGCAATGTGTACTGGTCGTGCTATATAAATCAATATTTTACTTGGCCAACTCTATATGTGATCACAGCCAAAAGGGAGGGATAGTAGGAAACTGTATCTCTCCCCCCCTTTGATAATTCATTGACTAGCAAGTGGGGATTTTAGGAGAAGCATGATCATTATCATCAACATAGGGAAATAATTCACATGTGAAAAACTTAAATCTGAATTAACTCCTTATTTGCCTAAAATATATATATATTTTAAAAAAACCCAATTGTGTAAAAAAGAAAAGAAAAGCATGTTCCTCCTTTTTTAATTTTTGTGTCAACTTACACAATTATAGTTAAAAATAACAAAGGGTTATTTTGTTGTTTCATAAGTTTTTGTGGGCTAGACTTCATTTCATCCCATCTCTGGCAGTGTTTTCCATTTTTAGGTGGAGCATTCATTACTTATTCTATTATTATTTTTTATTCTGCCTTTCTGCTACAACATCCTACAAGGCAGCTCAAAGTTCCGAATACTGTGAATTACTTGCAAATTACTCGTTGGCCTAAAGGGAAACATTAAATCTTGCTTCTGATATTTTTTGTATAACTTCCTAAACTGAAATATTTTAAAGCCCTATAAATTGTAAGTAGCTTTTGAAGCTGTGTGATATTTACATGGATCTATCTTAATCACAATGAACATTCTTCTTAAGTTAATAAATGACAACAAGTATTTTCTTGTTTGGTTACAGCACTGGCGTTTAAGTTTGATTTCCTTAATGCTTTTGTCTCCTCTTTGCTCTCATAAAACATGCTTACATATTACTGGAAATAATCACAGACAGTGCTGTTCACTGAGTTAAAAAATTGGATTTGTTTTCCCGTGACAACTTAAAAGTAATTTGGTGCTTACAAATATGGAGAAGCAGATAAAATTCAGGGAAAGATCTGCCTTCAGTGTTTTGCACCAGATTTGCAAGGGAATTCAATTTGAAGACTCAATTCAGGTGAAGAGGCTCTTTCACAAGGTCAGGGGCATATAATACAATAGAATTAAGACAACAAGGGATGGAAAGCGAAGCATGCCTCTAAGATAGCTGACTACTTGCTGGATTTAATGTTGTCTGTGCCTTGCAGATTACTTTTAATTTTTAGTCTGTCCTCTTTTAACCAGTCGTTATTTAACATCCTACTCTGAGGCACATCCTACTCTTGAGGCATTTCTACATTGAATTGTCTGTCGAGGAAATTCTGCACTTTGGCCTTGGAAACTTCCTGAATTGCAGGGCCTTATGGGGTCACAATTTAGGGTGCACATTCAGTTTATGTGGCTGCTGGGACAGTCATGCTATGAGAATGCATCCAGGAATGGACCCAACCTGTCTCTGTTGCTGCATATCGCAGGGGAAGGTTGGGGATGGTGAACAAGCTGTCTTTCAGTCACCTTGTCTGTCATTACCAGTCGCACCATTCTTGAAATGCCAGAAGGTTGGGCCCACCAGTCCTGAGATGCTCATCTGCCTCCTTCTCCTCCTCCTCTTCTTCATTTCTATACTGCCCAATAGTCAAAGCTCTTAGTGGTTTACAACTCATAATATAATACAGCATATAAAAATAAATATATAAAATTTAAAACAATTTACACAACTAAAACCAGTTTCAATAGAATACTAGCCCTGTTTAGATGGCTGGCTTAAGTGCCCCCATCATATGCCGTTAAATGCCTATGAGTAGACAGTGTTGGTGCCAGGTGGGCCTAATCGGGGGGGGGCACCACTGAAAAGTCCCTCTCCCTTGTCGCCATTCTCCGAGCCTCCTTCTTATTGTCTTTGGCCATTTCTACACCAGTAGAGGGAGGGAGGGGGGATGATCTCGCGAGATCCTGATCGCGAGATCCTCCCCTTAGTCCACATGCGGGCGCGACATCCCGGGAGGAAGGAAGGTGTTGCACCCGCCATTTTTTAAAATTTATTTTTTAAGGAGCTGAGCTCATGTGCGCTCCAACAAAAAGTGATTTTTTTAAAAAAAAAAAAAGCCCCGACCCCACTCCCCCCACCCTGATTCTTCCTGGCCCAGTTCCTTCCCTCTACTGCTCCCCAATACTTGCAGGGAGGAGGGAAGAAGCCAGGACAGGTGGCCACATGTCCTGCGGTCTTGGGATGATCCTGAGACCGCAGGAAGAATAGGATTTTCCCAGGGATTATTTATCCCTGAGAAAACTTGTTATCCCTCTTTCCTCCCGGGAGTCCCTGTGAGTCATTTGAATGTACAGGGACTCGGCCGTGACCAGCCCACATTATCGGGCTGGTGTAGAAACGGCCTTTCTTTCCTCTTACTGCCTTTCTTTCCGTCACTCCTTCCTTTTGGCAGCTGCCAATGCTCCATCTTTTATTTCAGGTATGGGCAACTTGCAGACCCAGGGCTGTCTCAGTCTAATTTCAGAAACTCTTTGCAGGCGACTGTAACGGAAGTCAGGGTCCACCTGACATCCCTGCAAGGTAGGTTCCTGGACCAAATGTCCTAAACTCCCAGACAACCTGCCTCCCTAGCCCTGTCTGCAACTGGGACGAGCCAGATGTTCCAAGAGTAAAGCACAATCGCACATTAGGGACCAAAGCAAGTTTATTAACACCACTAAGACTAACATGTAAGGCCTTGGCCAATAAAAGCTAAGCAAAAGGGAAGGGGAAAGGTTGAGGAAAGGAGTGGAGGAAAAGGGGTGAGAAACAAAGCTGATTACCCCAATAAAATTACCAATAATTTTATTGGTAATTACCCCAGTAAAAGGGGTAATTACCCCCAATTAAACCATCAGTCATTCCACGACCCGGCCAAAGCGGCGGCTGACTTTTTACAAGATACCCCAACACTTAAAACATAAGAAAACCTAACTAACTCGAAGCAGTTCCCCCTGACTGCCTGGACCTGATCTTCCCTTGACACGCGTGTCGTCCAGACCAGAAGATGGAAGCCCTCCAGCACTAAACACCTTTATCCCTTTTCGGCCACCTGGCCCCATGATCCACACCAACCAACCAATGCCCTTCCTGGGCTCCTGGCGACCCCTCCCAACAGGAGCGAGACCCACATTCTTTCCCGAAGTTGAAACGAGTTGACTTCTAAGCACTTCTGATAATCCCCAGGTGCTACAGGGGGAGTTGGAAATGCCAGGCAAAGATGACTTTGGCAGGCGCACCCAGCTCCTTTCCTCCTACCTGAGCCTGGGACAGCGAAACTCAGATCACAATAATGTACACATTCTGGCAGGCACAAAAAGGCAACATTGAATTAAAGCAAAACCCAGGTCAATGTCCTTCACAGTGACCAGTTCAGTCGTCAAGCAAGAGGGATCTGTTTTTTCCCAGCATCCCGCTGGGGAGGAAGAGAGAAGGATAAGGTGGCCCTTTCTGCTGCCAGCATGCAGCCTCAACAGATTGCCCCTGAGGAATGCTGCCCTTGACAAAAAAAAGTTTTGCCCACCCCTGTTTTATGTATTCCGGTATTTATACTCTGCTTTTCAAGGCAAACCCTTTTCACAAAGCAGCTTACAATATAACTAAATTAGTGTCAGTTTATTAAGCAGTAATAATTGATGGAAGCATGGAAGGGACCATCTTGCACAACTGCTGCAGAATGCTTTTTTTTTAATACTTCACAAACTGATTTAAAGTTATATAACTTGAAGGTATTCAGCCCACCCCAGCCAGCATGACAAATGATCAGGGATGATGGGAGGTGTAGTCCAAAATATATGGAGGGTATCAGGTTTGAAAAGGCAATTCTGATCTATGCTTTCATGCTTTTCTCTTCAAATATTTTAATATTTATTTGTAAACCATTTAAATATTTTATTATATTAAGCGGTATATAAGTATAATAAATAAATAAATAGGCCACCTCCTTACCTAAGGTCATCTTTTGACATGAAAAGATGTCAAAAGGATCATCTTTTGACATGAACATTGTTCTAGCTATTATATTTGCCAGACATTGGTATCCCCATGGCAAATTTTCCACCCGTTAGCCTCGTTTCTCCTTCGATTCTGACCTCTGGTTTGTCTCGTGTCTCCTGGTTTCTGGCTCATCCCTGACTGCTCCCCATGGCGCAGTCCTGACAAGTTGGTTGGGAACAGTCCCTGAGTGAGCTTGCATGTCCTCTTGAGCATGGATTTTGAAGTCAATCCTCCCTCAGTCGTACACTAGACTGCTTTACATTCACCTAGGGCTACATAAAGGCTTTTGGAGTGGCGAAGGGAGTTAAGTTTTGTGAATAAAGAAGTTACTGTGAGAGATAAAGTATAATTTTCTCTATAATGAGGGGCATAAAAGAAAAAGAGCTGGCACAGTGATTTATGCGTCTTTTTTCTCCTTTCTCCTTTGAGTTCTGCACATTCTTTGCAGGAATTTGTTTGATTTTGCTTTGTTTTAAAGTACTGACAGTCCAGCTTGTGACAGAGGTGGAATAAATAGTTTTATCAGGCAGGAACTTTAAACAATTCTACTGAATTCTCTCCCCCCAACCCATTTTTGGCAATTAATGGATGAGCAGAGTTTCTGAGGTATTTTTTTCCCATGCTGATGGAAACCTTTTAGTGCAAAATGTCCATTAAGAGTAGCCACATGATTATGAATGTGTAAAAACTCAAAAATTAATAGTCTGGGACATATTATGGCAAGAGTGCCAAATTACCTACTCTTGCACAATTCATCATCTTCTTTTAATGGATGTGTTTATCAGACTGCCATGAGAGAGTCGGAGTGTGCAGAGTTGAAGCATTAATGTTAAATAGATGTGAGATTCCTCCAGCCCTTTAATGGCTTAAAAGCATCCTCTCTTAAGCAAACTAGCATACTGGGGCATTTTAGCATGAAATGAGAGGGTTGCGGAATATGCAAAGCATCTAGTGTAGTGGTTAAGGATGAGCTCCTTGTTCAGGATCTTAGATTGGTCATGAATTTCTTTGGCATATCAATTGTTCTTGGCCTCAGTCCCCTTCTGCAAAATGGGGATAATGATAGTGGCCTACCTTATAAGGTTGTTTGTTTAGGTAGGATATTCAACAACCCTTTTCTCAATACAAAAATTCTCTTAACAGCTTCCAATATGAAATTCAAGGGAACAATAACATGAGTTAAATAAAAAATAACCACATCTCCAGATAGTGGGATCAGATAGCAGGTGAGGGGGAAAGCCTCTGTTTCAAACCCTGTAAAACCACTGGCTATCAAAGTAGACAATACCGAATGTGATACAGAACTGGACTGAACTGCTTTAAGACACCTGCTTCTGTTGACTCTTAATAACTAGAATCAAACTTTTTCCTTCATCAGTGTCCCATGTCCTCAAATTTAGATACATTAATATAGCATTGGTTTCATTCTTCAGCAATTTAGCATATGGGAACAGAAAGTGAATTAATTTAATCCTTTCCCCAACTCTACGACCATTTAGCTTGCACTAACCAGGCAAAGTCAAGGGAGGGTCGTTGCTCTGTATTTGACGAAGGAGAATAATTTTCCCATATAACAAAGCTCTATTTCATGCCAGGTAAATAATTGAAATGGTGCTGCAGGAAACCCTAAACCCCAAGGTCATACTGGAGATGGTAGAAGCAATGTGGTGTAAAGGATAGGCTGCAACCAGTAAAAGGGACCCATTCTGAAAGCATCAAAGAGTGGATGTAGTTGAAAGCATTCACATGATACCCTGCCCACCCCCTTTCTCATCACTGGGCTGAATAAGAAGCTATTATATTTCACGTGCCTAATAGCCATCTGTCATAACAAGAACATGTTCCCCAAGGCTAGCAAGGGGAAGAGTGCAACCTCTTTAATGCTCCCTGCTCTAAAGCATCTCTCAGCTCCAGGCTTATTAGGCAATTTCAGTTTTGTGGAGAAGGATGCTAATCTGTTCCCAACAAATTTCTCGATTGTTCCTCCTTGCAAGCAAATCTAGGTTCAGGTGGGGCAGAGTGTTCTACTTTTCCCAAATTTTAATTCTTCACCATTGGCAAGTGCCTGTCTAAACTGACCTACTATAAAAACAAATCCGTGTCCATCAGATCATGGAGACAATAATCTCCATATGGGTTTTTAAAATTTAAAATGCTTTTTAATTTATTTTTTACATAAGCATTTTTTCCACTTTGGTGGCCATTTCTGTATGAAAGAATGGGAAATCCTGGATTCTTGGGACCCGGTTCGTTCCCTGAATGAGTGAATGCAGACTCTGTTAAGAGTCAGGAGTTCAGCCACCTTATGCAAGTGATGCAACTGGCCCAGGGTGTTGTAACAATCAGATGAGAAATCAATGTGGATAGGTTGTTTCCAGTAGGATATTTTTGACAGCAGTGATCAAGCCTGCTTTAATGCATTAGGCAAAATGCGAAGCTTGTGCTCCAGGCAAATTCTTTTTTCAGCAAAATGATAAGAAAAAGAAAACTGTGTTTCCTTTTGCATGTCACATTTGAACATATTATCAAAAGGGAACAAGGGAATCTGACAGGCTGACTAAAATTAGATGGCAAATGCCATGACCTTTTAAAACAAGCTATATGCATTTTTAGCATGCAAATTCAATTTGATCCTTATGAAGCAATAATGTGCATTCTGAACATAGACACACATGAATTATATCCTACCTTTTGCATATAGCAATCATGCAGCTTAGGCCTAATCTACACCAAGCAGGAGCCACACCAAGCGGTATATGGTATGTGTCAATGGCCCCCACAGTTGTCAGTGCACTTCAGTATCGCTATAAAGCAGTAATGTGGCTCCTGATTTTTATATACCGCTTTCATACTGCTTTCATAGTGCAGTATCCTGCTTGGTGTAGATTAGGCCATAGTTTACTAAGATTTAGTGATAACCAATGTTTAGTGATAACATTGCTTAACCATAGTTTTAAATAACTCAGACCCCACTCCCCTTTTGCAGGCAAGATATAGGCCCGGTTCAGATGTAATGCTAAAATATGATTTAACACTATAGGAACAAAGGTTAGGCTTGTCTGTTTCCATGTCCTCTAGTGCCTGTGCAAGGAGATAAAAAAAATATGTTTCCAATTGTAGGACTAAGTATGGTTCCCCTTGATGTCTAAACTCTGAGAACTGTGGTGTATTCTACATCTTCTTAGTCCAAATGAGGATCAAATAATGATTTGATATCCTGGGTTGTTGACTTAACAATAGTTAGAACAAACTTATAGTTCCCCTGAATTCAGAAGTCAGAAGAAACTATGGTTAGTGCTAAAGTGGAAAGTTTTGATGGAGGAGAGGAGTGGAGCATATGGGCCTGAAGCTCATGCAGGTTCATTCCATAATATGAAACCATGGTTTTCGCATTACATTTGATCTGGGCTTAGGTTGCAATTCAAGAGGCCCCTTTAGGCTTGCAGAAGATTTGCATTGGTAATGGCTTTTCCCACATCTTGGCAGGGATGTATTTTGTGCTCAGGTAGAGTGGGAACAAGAAAAAAATGAAAAGTTAATGGTGGACATGATAGTCTAGCCTGCCCATGCAACTCCCCCAAAGTAGGAAATCACTGAGTGCTTCCTCGATTGATCACTTGAGTTGCATAGTAGCATTGGTTCAGAAATTGATGTGTCATTGGGACCAACTTGGTTCTTCCCAAAGGCTGTCTTCTCTCTATACATTTTTGTAAAGGTAAGACATAATGTGAATATTCTTCAACATTGGACAATAAAAAATAGATACACTAAGATCTGATTCATATAATTATTTATTTTGTATATATGAGCCTGATATTTTCAGAATATATGCTTCTTTGCTTAAACCTTTTCCCTTGATTTGTGGATTTGGAAAATATGGCATCATGGTCTTAGAAATTGCTGCTGACAACTTCTGTGGTTGCTCTGTTTATGCACTACATTCATGCACTACATAAATGCGCACCTGTCCTGGAGACAATTGGGACTGCCTGTGTGGACTTTGAAATTAGATTTATAGTAACATACATTATAGGTATTTTTGTACTCTTACTTACAGGCAAGTGTGCATAGAGTTACTGGTTCACTGCCAGGCAAGTGTACATCCTGAAAGATTCATTGAAGCCTCACAGATTTGGGACATTTTTTTAATCTTGTGAGTATCTAAAATTTGAACCCTAGGAAGGCTGAAGCAAAACTATGTTGACTTGAACATTTTGTAGATCATCCAATGGTTGTTGAACAATCCTTACGGTTCATTCTTTGTCACAGTGGTTAAGGATCTGTGTCAGTGAAAAGGTTCCCTGTAGATAACTAGGTTACTAGGATAATTAGGCCGTTATGTTCACCAGAGTTTTTTGCTATTAAGTTGCGTAGTAGCGTGATCATTGTCATCTCTGTCCAGTCTTTCAGATCTTGTCAGGACTGAGCTGTAGGCAGTGGTCTGAGATGAACAGGGTATGAGGAGCCATAAGTTGTGCCAGGAGATGGAGGTGAGGGACGAAGCTAGAAGTTCAGGCTGGAGAGCAGGTCAGGGCTGAAGGACATGAGTCAGGAGTGATGAACAATCAAACGATACAGGAACACACCAAAGCTCAGGAAAATAATGTTGCTTTTAAAATGTTTAAATGGAACAGGAAGCACTTTTATGCTGCTTCCTGTCTACGAGGGAGCAGTGGCCAGCGGAGATGGGCAGGAGAAGTCCAGGATCTGAAAATAAGTAACAAGTAATCATATAGCAAGCTATCAGGATTCTGTAAACACTGGTGATGGGACACTCTCCTCCCTATTGGGGCAGACCCTGATGTCTTCTTCCTCTGTGCTTTCTCTCCTGAAATTAGTCCCCCCACCCCAAAACTCAAGTCTCATCTACACCAAGCAGGATATTCCACTTTGAAAATGGTGTGAAAGCGGTATATAAAAGGCAGGAGCCACACTACTGCTTTATAGCAGTATTGAAGTGCACTGACAACTGTTGGGGCCCACTGACACATACCATATACCGCTTCCATCCCGCTTTCATAGTGGAATATCCTGCTTGGTGTAGAGGTGTCATGGGCCCCAACAATTGTCAGTGCACTTCAGTACTACTATACAGCAGTAGTGTAGATCCTGCAGTGCACTTCAATACTTCTATAAAGCAGTATTGTGGCTCCTGCCTTTTATATACCACTTTCATACCGCTTTCATAGTGGAATATCCTGCTTGGAGTAGATGAGCCCCCTGTCATCATTCCATTGCCATTGAGCTTGCTCAGACCCCATTGGGCTGTTTGGGGGTGTTAAACCCCCCCCCCCATAAGTTTTTTCCCCTAATGAATCTTGCATTTCTCTAAACTTCTCCAAAGTTCCCTCAGATTGTTTTGGACACATATAGATAGGATATTTTATTTTTATTTATTTTATTTTATTACTTTTATATACCGCCCCACAGCCGAAGCTCTCTGGGCGGTTTACAACAATTAAAAATGGTAAACATTAAAAGTATACAAAATTTAAAAACCATCAAAAACATGATATCATATAACGGGAATACCACTCAAGAGTGACAAAGAAACAGAACCCAGGATACAGCCATGAAGACAAGCACAGACCCTGCTTTTAATATCTGTAGTCACCAAGGGCAGGGCAGTTTTAGCATACATACACACATACACATACTTCACACTCATCCTTTCTTTTCTCACAAGAATGAATGGCTACTATTCACTGATGTGGGGAAAAGTGTAAAGTGTTGTGCTTAGGGATAATGTTACCTATATTTCCTCTGCCTTGCAATACCTACTTTTGGCCTGTAGCTTAAATCCTTATTAAAAGCAAACAACAGACCACTTGTGTTTTGAGCACTTCAACCAATGTATTAAGGAAAATGAGCTCGTTGTTGTTGCCTTCATTTTTAAAATAGCTCAATTATAAAGATAATCAAGTTTTGGGGTTAATTTTTGGAATTAAGTTTTGAAACCCTAGCTGAAGTTGTGCTTATGTTCCTGTCACACATGGCTTCTTGCATGACATCAAATATAGCTAAATGCCAAAAAGCATAAATGCTCCCAACAACATATTTGAAGTATGATGGGCAATGGTTTACTGCAGTCAAGCTTGTGCAGCACCGTTGCTTTTTATTGTCCTAGATCTATGGGTTGTCGTTTCATGAATTTCCTGTCTACCAAGGCAAGTTTTGTGTTAATATAAAGTGTTCTTGCACTCATGTCCTCCAGCCCTTACAATGGCTTTGGTTTTTGAATAAATGATTGTTGACTAGTATTTGCATTTGGACTGTGGCAAAGAGTGTTAAGGAGATCTGAAATGTCAAGAATAAAATAAAATAATCAGTACAAAGCGTTTTTCTGGGCTTGCTTTGTGAAACAGCCACGAGGTATAAAGAGGATGATTATGTTGATTAAGAATGGGCCCAGCATTCAGCTGTTTTCATGGATGAGATAATTTGCTCAGTTCATTCCCAACAGAGGAAAGATTCAATATAAGTTGTTTTACGTGGTACAGTTTTACTAATGCTTACCGATTTTGCCTGTAGGTCAGTTGTTTGCTTACATGTGCTTCCTTTCTAGGCTGACCTATTTGCTGCGGGATCTCCTGCGTGTTGAGAAGGTTCTAGGTAGAGTTCCAGGACAGACACAGTTATTGCAGGGCTCTTTCTCACTACTTGGGCCTCTTAACCACTTAGTGTGAACTGGGTATGTGCTTTAGAACAGGTTGGGAAGAAGGTAGACCAGGATCTTTTGGTAGATCTCTGGATGATTTGCAGTATAATCACCAAGGATTTCTGACTCCCACTAGTGTTAGGAACAATATAGCTATTTATTTAATTATACTGCTGAAATGAAAAAGGCTTGGATAACCAGGAGTGGATTTTTGTGTGGAAGGAATCTGAGGCTTAGTCAGCATGGCCAGTTATCAGGGGTGATGGGAGTTGGAGTTCAAACACGTGCAGGGTATCATGTTGGGGAAAGCTGCTCCAGCAAAACAATTTGATGACAAAAAGATTCCCTGTAAAGTAGAAACTTTGGACAACTAATGTTGACATTCATTTCCCAGTTTAGCTCTGTTCATATGCAATTTTGCAGACGCATCCTATCATTCCCTGGATCAGTGAATTATTGTAGGATTTTGACATTTCAGGGTATTAATGTTCATTTTATTTAATATCATGATTAACTTGCTTTTCCCTGTTTTAATTTCAGATGACACGTATTTGGAGCAGCAGAATATTTCCTCCCTTTTGCCGAGTCAATACACTGAGGGCAGCATGACACACAAAGCCTTAACGAAAAGCACAACGGATCCCCAGGCAAATAGTGTGTTTCCTGAGAGGGCGTCACCACCTGTTACCTCTCCTTCTGAGGTGACCTCATTGGGCCAAGAAGAAGCAGGCGGAGTCTCGACAGGACAAAGCATACCAACGTTGGATATTTCAGTAACGAGCAATGAGGCAGTCTTAAGTGATGATAGATTTATTAGCTCATTTCCTAATGCACAACAGACTCCTTCATTAAAGTCTTTTACAGAGGACTATCATTCAGGTTCCTATCCAATGAAGCCAACAAAGGAAACATTACAAACTGTGTTGCTAGCGCCTTCGTTACCAGTCCTCTCCTCGTCGCTTGAGTACATGGAAATGCTGCAAACAACATTGCAAAGGGCTGTCTCCGTTCCTCATGTTCCTCTCCCACATTTGAAGCCTTTTGACACGACAGGTGTAACTCTGACTCCAAGCAGAGACTTGCTCATGCCCCTGACTTACTTACATTCTGTTGCTTCTGAAGTGGTGGATGCAACGATTGGAAAAGGAAGGGAAGATTCTCTCGTCCATGCCTTCTCCTCGACATCTTTGCTTTTTGATACTACTGTGGAAGACTCGCCCATGTTTATGAGACAGCTAAATGAGGAAACACAAATTACAACTGACGTTTTGACAAGAAGTACTGACACATACACTGAAGCCCACTATAGTATTAATAGTAATGTAGCAGGAACTCTCAGTCTAAGAAACTCATCTGTTCTGAGCATTTTAAAGGAAATTCCTGTTTCATTAACTAACACAGGGACTGCTATGTTTTCAACTCATCTTCCTTTTCTTTCCCCCTATTCTTCCCCAGCTACAGTTCTGACTGCCTCCAATAGTCTTTTTAATGAGAAATTGTTTACACTTGAGTTTTCTCAAAAATTCTCCAGAAGTACAGCATCAGTTTTGCCTGAAATTTCAGAAATACCAACTCAAGTTGAGTTCTTCCATGACTCCATGAGCCCAGTGCCTTTCACTAGACCATATGCTTCATGTTCATACTGTGACTTCACCTCAACTCCCTTGGAGCCAGTTTTTTCAGTGCGGCCATCAGAAAATGATGTGGGCTCGGGTGACTATGTTGACACACTGTCATTTCTGGCCACTGAAGTAAAAGGTGTTGCACCGTTTACATCAGTAGTTAGTGAGCTGTATGACATGCCGGAGTCTCCTCCTGAAGTATTTGATACTACTTTTCCCTCTAGACCTATTGTTTCATTTTCTTCAAAGTTTACAGAAGTCTCCAAGTCAAATGCTGTGGAAATTAGCCTTAAAAATATAATATTTACATCAATTTCCCCTTCCCCATCCTATGAACAGTCCTCTGAGGTAATATCATTGGAAAGCACTTCTGTCAGTTCCCCCTACTCTGAAACTGAAATGGTTACGCCATTGTCTAGTATAGTGGAACAACTACGCTCTGATGTTGCCACAGTTTCCCTTGAATCTGCCTTCATCGGAAGTGTGAGCACATCATCCATGACAATCAGGAATTCAACTCTGCTGGAAACACCTGAATTTATGCCATCAGCATCTACAAATTTCCTTGGCAAAACACTTGAGGGGTTCCCCACACAAGAACCTGCTGTAAATGGATCAGACATTCCACCCAGCCTTTCATTAACCCCTTTTCCCTCTGAGCCAAATGTCTTGTCACAGTCATCATCTTCTAGAGCCACATCTTTCTTGATAATGCCAAGTGATTTGTCAACATTTTTACCTCACATTTCATCCACATTCCTTCTGCCATCTGTGCTTTTTGACAATTCTTCTAGTTGGAGCTCAGCTGAGCTCCCAGGTGTTGACATCTCAAGCATTGAGGCTTCCCAGCCGTCTTCATGGCAAACTTCATTTTTTAATTCGAACTCATCTTCCTTTCCAGTCACACACAGTTCTACAACAGTGCCATCATCAAGTTTCTATATGAACTCTTCTGTGTTATTGGAACCAACATCAACCTTAGTGGTGGCATCTGAATTTTATTTTACCTCAGCTTTCACAGAAGCTACCTCTCAGTTTGAGTTATCATCCTTAGGCATTGATGCTACTGTCTCTACACAGGTGCTGCCCACTTCTGTTTCAGAGCCTGTTTTCACCAGCAATATCTTAGGGGATGAAACACGTGTGACCTCATGGTTCACTTCGTTACAGACAACTCCCATCTTAACATCTTCATCCCTTTTCGTGGCTGCAACTGCTGTTGAGGAGACTGGTGCTACTGCTAATCTCAGTTTGGTTTCCTCTTCCGCTGAAGCAGCTGCTACCACAAGTTTTTTTACAACCATCTCCTACATGCCACCATTGGCCACAGATTTGAGCAGCATAAAAGTTTCCCCTACTGAATCAGCGGGTATAGTGTCATCATACGTCCCTACAGTAATGCCTACATCTGTGAATACTTCAATTGAATCTGGCATTCCAACAAGATCTAGTATAACTGAGTTTACCAGTGTGACAATCTCTACTGCCACCACCTCTAGTAGTAAAATAAGCCTTTCTACAACTACCAGCAGTACACCAAACTCTGCTTTGACCTCTGCATTGGTCACTACTCCACAAGTTACAATGCCTACCATTCCAACTACCACAACTAGACAGCCCTACGTTTGTGACATCGCAATCCCTGATAAATATCTAGTGACAGCTGGTAAGACGTTTTCTGATCTATCTCCCCGTACCACCACTATTAAACCCTTCCCCTGCTCAAAATCATGCTTTCATAAAATTGTACAAAAAGAAAATGTATTGGTTTGTAAATGGTAATTTCCCCCAAAACACTATGGGCACTATTATTTTTTTATTTGTTTAAAATGTTTTAAATGTCAGCCCTAGTTTAATTCTCTAGTCACAAAAGTCTAGTGCATGCTAACATCATCAGTCTCAGGCCTGGAGTGGTGCAAGTAGGTAGACAATAGTGCTGGGGCAAATTCCATTTTGAAGAAGCTCTTGGGGGTTGAAAGCAGTTCTGCACCCCTGCCTTATGTAGACTCTTTCAGTCAGAGTAGTCAACACTGAGTTAGATCAACCAATGGTCTGCCTCAATATAAGACAACTTCATAACTTCTTCTCCCCCTAGCTCAGCTTCCTATTTATAGATTGATAATTATATGTCTTACATACGCTAAGGCCTTCTTTCGATTAAGGGAAAATCACGTTTCCTTACCAGGGCTTTGCTTCCTGTTTCTCTTGTGCAGTTGTAATGGGGCTGCATTACATGGCAGGAGAGGGGCGACCACATGGTCTATAATAGAAAACTTCTCCTCTCACTGCTCATAGCACTGAATGGGACAGTGCACCAGATTTTGAGGGTCCAATCCTCGCTTTACATTTTGTACATGAGTACAAAACAACATACCTCATGTTGAAATCTGAAAAGTGTGTGTATTTTGTACACCATTTTGAAATACTTGGAAGCAAGGAACAGCAAATGAACTGGCTTGTCTGCTGAGTATTTCATACTCCTCAAATTGTACATGTGCACAGCCTTCCAACTTGAATAGAGGCACATCCATTTTGTATCTCATATATTTATGCCCAACTGCAAAATATAAACTGACAATGGGCTCTTAGGAACATAGGAAGCTCCCTTATATCGAGTCAGACCATTGGTCCATCTAGCACAGTATTGTTGACAATGGACCTGTTCAGACAACAGGCTAAGCCATGGTTAGGCCACTACACATTTTGCAGCAAATGGTTAGTGAGCGTGTTTAAACCATGGTTATGTAGCCACCATGGTTAGGAACGGTTCACAAGACACTATACGTTATGGTTCACGCCACATGCTGAGCCATAATGTTTAGCTAAAAATGCTTAACCACTAAGACTTAGCATGTCATGTAAACGGGGTCAATGACTGGCAGTGGCTCTCCGGGCCTTCAAACAGGTGTTTTCCAGCCCTGCCTGGAAATGTCAAGGAGTGAATGTCAGGGAGTGCATCCAAAGCACGTGCTCTACAACTGAGTTACAGCCCCTTCCCTATATTGCTTGCATTTTCCCTGTGGTTCTCCAACCATTATTGTCCTATGGCCGGAGAAGGATTTTCTCTCCGTTGCCACACAGTCTCACTGTTTTAAATTTCTGTATTTAGATCTGTGAATGCATGATTTAAACTAAAACTTGTTCATTGATTCAAATTTCCAGTGCTAGCCCGGAAATCTGTATCAGAAAACGTCAGTGAATCCATCAAAGGAATCCTGCGAACTGAGTTTCGAAGACTGGTAGAGCTGGAGGTCAGTGATATGCAGTGTGCAATATAACTGCTGCTGTATAATAGTTTGTTCCATTATGCAGATTGGAGGCATCTTCACAGAGATACTTCAGGAAGTGATGCGTTTAGCTTGGATACATTCTCTTTTTAACTGGAATCTTAAATTCCATCTAACCTCCATTTAACTGGAATATCTTGCTATTGTGCCAGTGTAACATTGTGGTTTATGCTGGATTGGTATAAAAGTCGATGTGCTCTGTCCTTGTTTACCAATCCAGAAAGTCCCAGGACAAGAGGCCTTAAATCCAACTGTCTCTGAGCCCACAATATTATTAGCATAATGGAGAAAAGATAATTGTACCCTACAACACTCAACAAACACTTCAGAGTAGTGTTGCTTTCATGTCAAAGATCTGCTGTAGTAGAATCACACTGATTTATGCTATCAGAAAATATAGAAAGATATTTTAATAGTTTGGGGACAGTATCCATCTGTCAGGTATGCTTTAGGATGGATTCCTGCACTGAGGTTGGACTCGATGGCCTTATAGGCCCCTTCCAACTCTACTATTCTATGATTCTGTGATCCAGTTGGCCCACGTGTCAGTGGGACCCACTCCCAGCGCAACGGGAAGCTAGCACTTTCTAAAGCAGCTGGAAACAAGCCAAAGAGCTAGTTTCTGGAATGGAACAGGTCAGCGGAATTAGGGAACTCTGTTGACCTGTCCCATTTCAGAAGTGAGCATTTCAGCTTGTTGCTCTAGAAAGTACTAACTTCCTGTTGTACTGGTGTGGGTCCTGCTGGTGCAACATACTCATTGGAGGCACAGCAGCAGTGTTGGATATTGCCCTCTGTACCATAAAAAAGATAGATGAACTGATATTTGCTACAGCATACCCAAATGTGTCCTTAAAGTTTGTAAGTAAAGCTGAACAAATTATTTTTTTTCTATCCTTGCTTTTCTACATCCCTTGTGTATACACCATATTCCCTTCATTTACATTTACATTAAATCCGAGCTTCAGGCCACTATAGGTGTGCTGCGTTCATCAATAATGCAAGCCTGGATTCATCCTCTGGCAATCTCTTTTCACAAGGCAAGGAAGATACATTTCTATGCAGTTATTCCTTCTTGAGTTGTGACGGAACGATGTCATTGCATGCTTTTTCTGTCTTGGATGGAGAGCCGTTTCCTCTCCTAATGGCAACATTTTATATCTCAAGTGTTTCTCAGCTCCCTCAAGAAAGAGATTCATGCCTCCTAATGGAATCCTGCCAAGGTTGCTATGTTTTGAAATTAACCACTGTGCAGTTTAATAACCTACACTAATGAATTGTTGTTGGATATCTTGGAAATGCATTCCCTGGTGTGACACATCTCCCTGCAAACAAGCTTAACTTACAGTTAAACTCCGCACAAAAACTGGTTTATGTACAGTGCAATCTGAAGGTAAACAGTGTGTGTTCTATGGCTTGTTTCTCCCTTTGCATCTTGTATTCCTGTTCACAGCTGCCTCGTTTTTATGATGTGTTGTGCAGGAGGTATTTCTGTTAAATACAGCACTGTGGCAAAGTACACTTCAGGAAACTGAAATATGTGGTTGCAATTTGACGTTAATGGCTCAGCACCAATGTGAGATGCACAAAATATGCCAGGTGAAAAAAATTTTGTTACAATGTCTGGTGGTGAAAAGGCGTGCAAGCTTTGGAGCCTTACAGAGGTCTTCATTATGAATATGAAAACACTTGGAGTGAGTCTACAAAAAGGGAGATATCATAAGATGATACTCCTTTCATCAGTTGTCACTTGCCAGGTACACTGCCATGGCTCAACCCCAGGAGATGCTTTATTAATGCTCAGTGGGTGAATTTCATATAGTTGGTTTTTGATTTTTTGATTATTATTTTTTGGGATGATGGTATAACTCTAATGGGTGAGTTACGTTCTTTTAGGGATATTGGAGAAATCCTTTTGAGGGGTGAAACTGTTTGACGTGTTTTCCTTGGTTCGCCCCCTGTGGACTTTGCTTTAGTCCCCACTGCGACGCCTGACTCAATCTGCAATGAGTCAGGCTGGTTTGCGGATTTTCCAGGAATTTTGTGCCTTTTGTGGGGGAACTTCTGGAATTTGCACAAATTTTGGAGCAATTTGCACAAATTACCACCGAATGCACAATTTGCGCAAATTCCACTGTAATTTGGGCAAATTGCAGAACCTTCCAACCCTCCTCCCAAAATACGCAAAATGTTGCCAGAGTTCGGGGAACAGCTTATAGATCAGCTTACAGGTGCAAAGTGAGCCATCCAGATTGGGCACATAAAAGAACAAGATTTCCCAGCGATGGACATCCCTATGCACTGCACATGGTGGTGGTGCAGGTGGTAATAGAAGACATAATTACAGCCTTTGATTGTGCACTATTAATCTGCATTTGCCTTCCCAACCTTTGAAACATGCCCTGCTTAGCTGATAGGCACGCATTTGTTTGTGGGTTGGGATGATAAGCTGCAACCACACACAGGACACCATTCCCATTGTGGGGTTTATTCATAGCCATTGTGTGAGGGAGGTAGAAGAATTCCTACTTCCAGCAACTCAGAAATACACTACCATTAGTGACTGTCTTTTTGTTATTGTTGTGTTTCTTGAGTACATCTTCCTGTGCATTACTAGTCCTTCCAAATATAATAATTAAAAAACCCAAAAAACTAGGGCATAGTTAGGGTTGGAGTATGTATCATACTGGTGAAAGTAGCCTATGGTTGGTTATAGTTCTGTGGAAAGGATTAGGTTTTAAGGTCTGTTTATACAGACTTAGCAATATGATAGGTTATTATTGTTTGAGATGTTTACAAAGGTGGTATAAATTAGAATGAAGGAACGCATGTACCAATATTTGAAAGGATATTATAGGAAGGTGTGAAGGAACAGAACTGTCCTTCCTTTTTGTGTGTAAGGTTTGGATACTATTGTGTTAACTGTTTTTTGTGCGTATGCTGGTCAGTAATGGTCAAAAGTTTATTTAGAGATTATAGGAGTCAGGATGTTTGCTCAGGAAGCCAAAAGATTGCAGAAGGCTCAAGTCAAAAGTTTAGTTAGTTATAGGAACCAGGATGTCAGCAGAGAAAGAAGAAGAAAAGTTTGCAGGAGGTTTAACATCAGGTCAGGGAAAGAGCTTAGGAAAAGTGTTTACGGCAAAGCTGAACGGGACTGTCCTCCTGACTGGTTGAAGTTGGGGAGCAAAAATAACTAATTTTAAGTTAAAAGCCTAGGCAGAAGGAGGGTGAGATGCACAGAGAAGAAGAGAGAAAGAAGGCCAGAAAGAAGCAGAGCTGCTGAAAGTGGAGAACTGGTTGAAAGAGTACAGGACCGACGACAGTAAGATATTGCTTGGACAAAATAGAGAGACAATCAAGTTAGGTTAGCTAGAAGCATGTATCTCTGTTTTTATTATTATTAGTAGTAGTATTACCCTGTAGTTCATGTGTTTTTGTTTGTGTTCATCCATTCACAGTTTAAAACTGTTGTATTAACATTTTTCTTCAGTAAAATTTTAAACTTTGTGGTTTGAAATGTTGTGGTCTCTTTTCTTTTGGGTTACTCATCTTCCGTTTGGCCTCTTCACTGTTGAACACAAATACACCACCGCTACCACACACAGACTTTCAAAATAACGATTGTGCAGTGCAGTAAAAACTAGTCCATCTTGGTGGATTTAAACTCCCATTTTCTGTTTTTTGTTTATAAATAGGTTTATAGTCTTTCTCCCAAATTCTCTTTCCTGGTGACCTCGGGTCCTTTTGTTTACACGGCAATTGCTGTCATCAACGCTCTTGTGAACAGCAGCCTTCTTCGTGGTCAGATACCTCTCATCTCATCACTGCAATCTTCTTTCCCCGCCCTAGATCACAAGTTCCAGGTGCAGACCGGTAAGCTAAGTGACATCACCCTTGAATATTTTGATTGTGCAGAGAAGGAAATGATCATTTGGCATGATTGATCCAAGTTTTGTTGAAGGACAAAACATGGTCTCTTTCTCAAGTTGCAAATTTGGGATGGATATGTTTTGGGTTTGGTGTGTGTGTGTGTGTGTGTGTGTGTGTGTGTGTGTGTATGTATGAATAAAACTTTGTAACTAAATTTACTGTTTAGACTCACACCTTCCAAGATGAGACTGGTATAAAATAGGGGTGTGCACGGACCCCCCACTCCGCTTCACTTTAAGATCCGCCATTTTCGGATTGGCCCGCTCCGCCCCGCCCCCACTCCGCCTGTGCCCACTCCGCTCCGCTCGGAGCTCCGGATCCGGATCGGAGCTCCGGTCCCCCCCCATAGGGGGGGTTACCGGGCCCTGCCGCCATCGCCGCCCATGCGGCGACGGCGGCAGAGCCCGGTAAGGAGGAGGGGGGCCTTACCTGCCTCCATCCGTGGTCCGTCGCCGTCTTCAATTGAGCCCGTGGTTCCATCAGGAAGTCTGGACCGCAAGTGCGGCCCAGACTTCCTGCTGGAACCACGGGCTCAATTGGAGATGCTGACGGACTGCGGACGGAGGCAGGTAAGGGAGAGGAGGGCGGGGGGGTTACCGGGCCCTGCCGCCATCGCCGCCCATGCGGCGATGGCGGCAGAGCCCGGTAAGGGACCAAGGGGGAGGGGGGCCTTACCTGCCTCCGTCCGCGGTCCGTCACCGTCTTCAATTGAGCCCGTGGTTCCACCAGGAAGTCTGGGCCGCAAGTGCGGCCCAGACTTCCTGCTGGAACCACGGGCTCAATTGGAGACGCTGACGGACTGCGGACGGAGGCAGGTAAGGGAGAGGAGGGCGGGGGGCGTTACCGGGCCCTGCTGCCGTCGCCGCATGGGCGACAGCGACAGCGGCAGGGCCTGGTAAACCCCACTTACCTTTCCGGCGGAGCTCCAGATCGAGGCGAAGGATCCGCCTTCACCTCGATCCTCTTCGCCACGCTCCGCCGGCCCCCCAATCCTCTTCGCCTCCGCCTTAAGGGCAGGCGAAGCCCCCCGCTCCGCTACTGCTTCTCCGGTCCGATTAGAAGCGGAGCACATCCCTAGTATAAAACTCAGTATAGGACAGAAAGATAGATGGTAACCCCGATGGCTGTGACACATATAACAAATGGTTGGGAATGTTTGTTCAATAACAAATTATTAGTTAACTTCAATAATAATTTGTTGAGATCATAGTATTCTTAATGTTTGACATTTGCTACTAATTTATTTAGTTGTCAGGGAGCACACCCATAGGCACCAGTGTGCATGCAGACACCTCTCTTGGTGCCTTCCAGGTTCCCTGCTTCCCCTGATTTTTATTTCATTTCTTAAGATTTTTTTAATTAAAAAAAATTAACAGGGAGGATGGCATACTGCTAACTGAAGTGTTGTCTTCCAGTGCCATCTTTATTGGTTTCAGAAGAGGGTTCAGGGTAAGTTACTTTTCTTAGTCTAGTTTTCCTTTTGGGAAATAAGTGTTTTGTGATAGGCCATGCCCACCATGGTAGCCATTTTATGTATGGGCAACAAGCCCCATGGCAGCCATTTTGTGAGAATGCCCACAACACACTCAAAAGTGTTGGTCATTACCTTTAAAGCCCTAAACGGTTTGGGTCCAGGTTACCTGCGGGATTGCCTTCTTCCATACAGTCCGCCCCTCACACTCAGGTCCTCTGGGGAGAACTTATTTCAGTCAGCCAAAACTAGGCTGACATCAGTTTCCCAGAGGACCTTTTCTTCTGCCGCCCCTGGATTATGGAACGCCCCCCCCCCAAAAAAATACCTTTTTGCAGCAGAATATGGTGGGCTTTAGGGCTCTGGTAAAAACAGAGTAGATCAGAAGTCTACCCACCCTGACCTAGAGTGTATATAACTGCAGCAAAAACATCGTGATATTGCAAACAGCTAATTCTAAATAGACTTGTTTCTAGGCATATTTTCTTTTTTCTGTTTCTATAGAAAAGGTCAGCAGCATCTTTTTCCATTATCTGTAGAATGAATGAAATTTTGCTTTTTGACACCAATAAACAGATCACCACTACTCTTAGAAAACCATACAGCTCTGCAGACAGGACTCTAATTTTGCACACTCTTTGTCTCACAGAAACTGCAGTGCGGCCTGCAGAGCTTGGGATCCAGTAAGAAGTTCACCAGACATGTACTAGGGCACTCCAGATGCTTGGCCATCCTCTGGTTTTGCAGCCACAACAGGGGGTTATCAAGCTCTTTGCAACCCACCAAATAGGCAGGATGCAGGCCTGTTACAATTCGTTGCCTGATGAGGTGTAAGCAGGACTGCCAAGTCTAGGCTGTCGTAGATGAGTCTTGGCAGTATACCGGTTACATCTCAGGGGAACCACAACACTGACTCTGTCGGGTGCAGAGGTGTAATCAAGGCTTTGTAGGTTTCCAAGGGATCAAGGTAAACATATCAAGATCCCAAAGAGAAAGGGAAGACCCAGGGGATCAGTCCAAGATTACTTCTGTTGTATTGATATTGTGTTAGGTACCTTGAGTGCTTGATTGAGGAAAGGTTGGGTATAAAGAGGAAAGAAAAAAAATAATAACCTGAAGCAAAGGGAGACACAGACACATCCTCAAAGTATCCCAACATTCAGGCATGGGTCTATTAGTTGCCCTGAAAGTATTTTTTTGTGAACCGCCCAGAGAGCTTCGGCTATTGGGCGGTATAAAAATGTAATAAATAAATAAATAAATAAATAAATAAATAAATAAATAAATAAAATAAAAATTTATTCCTGGCTAAGGTCAGCACGGTCCATCGAGGTTGTGGTTGTGGTTGGCTTTAACCAACACGGTGTCTTCTAGATGTTTTAGACTACAACTCCCAGCATTCCTGACAATTGGGGCTGATTGTAGTCTGGTAGGCACCAAGTTGGGCATGTCTAGCCTTGAGAAAAGAAGATTGAGCGGAGGCATGATAGCACTCTTCAAAAACTTGAAAGGTTGCTACAGAGGAAGTCCAGGATCTCTTCTCGCTCATCCCAGAGTTCAGGACACGGACTAATGGGCTCAAGTTACAGGAAGCCAGATTCCGGCTGGACCTCAGGAAAAACTTCCTGACTGTTAGAGCAGTTCAACAGTGGAACCAGTTACCTGGGGAGGTTGTGGGCTCTCTCACACTAGAGGCATTCAAGAGGCAGCTGGACAGCCATCTGTCAGGTATGCTTTAAGGTGGATTCCTGCATTGAACAGGGGGTTGGATTTGATGGCTTTATAGGCCCCCTTCCAACTCGACTATGCTATGATTCTATGAAGTTGGGGAACGGTAGTGTAGGGGATGGAAATACCCTGTAATTCCAGAGCTGCAATGACAAGTAGGTGATCATGTGTTTGGGAGACACCAGGCTCTTGGGGGTTCCATGTTCAAGTCTTTCTGTCACTAACTGGTAACACTTACTCTTCAATTTAGTAACACAACCATTTCACTTTCTGTTTCTAGTGCTTCAGTTTGTGCCGCAAAGTATTGACGTTGGGTTCTGCAACTTCAGCCAGCGCATTGAAAAAGGGCTGATGGTTGCATTCGGAGAGGTGAGAAAACATCGCCTGGATATTTCCAACTTCACTGTGCAGGTGAGATGAGCATATTCTGAAGTGAAAGCCACCCTTCTTTTTCCTTCTTGCCCCCCAACCCTGCCCCAAAACTATTGACTTTGCATTGATAACAACAGTACTGCTGCTGCTGCTGCTGATTATTGCTATAATTATTCCCCGCCAATGCTGTAACTTAAGACAGTGTTCAAAGAATTTTTTTTCTTTCCAAAGGTTGCTAAATCCTGCTTTGAAAACAAAAACAATCCTATCAGGGCAGGTTTTTTTGTATTTTTGCATTGCAAAAATACAACAGCGGTGTGTAGGTTTTGCAATAGTGCGTTGGGGTACAATTCCTGAAGCAGAAAACAACTATTAGTGGGACCTATATATGTTGTTCAGCTTTTCAGTAGATCTTTTGAATTCTTGCCACTAAATTGTAGTCGTTATTATTCAACTATTTCTACAGCACTTTTTAGTGCATACTTAAGCAATATGTTAACTTGTGTCAGATAAGCAGATGTCATACCACTAGCCCCCTTTTATTTATCTGAAGTAAAGAATAATTTTGTTAAGTGTCTGCTTTTTCCTCCTGATAGATCCAAAGAAGTTCACGATATACAATTAATAAAAATTCAAGAATAGAACACAATGGCCACTTTCTCATGCACCATTGGAGAATCCTGGCTTACCATGAATGAGCTATATGCTGGTACCCATAGTCTGCTCATGCCCATGTGGTGCCTTCCACTAGTACAATGGGCTAAATAAAATCAACATGCTTAGTGTGTTGTCCAAACCCAGGATCCTGACTTAAGGCAGAATTACAGACTGCAGTTTGTTCTTGGTTTACGATTTCTGGCTTGTTAAGAGAGGAACAAGCCAGGATCCCAGGTTTAGAATACATGCTCAATGAACCACTTCTGGTTTGGTTAGCTAGCTGCACTCGCAAGAGGAGCCAGGTGGGTGTGAACACACTGCAGGCACACACATGCATCTCTTTCACTGTAAGCCAGGATCCTCTGGGATTCTAGCTTACCACTGCTTGATAATCTTATTCCATGTTGTTTTTAATTGTGTTGTACCCCGCCTCGATCCAGAGGGAGAGGCGGGTAACTAATAATAATAATAATAATATAATAATAATAATAATAATAATAATAATAATAATAATAATAATTCAGCCAAAACTCAGCTTGCAAAGAACAAATTAGAAAGTAATACTACAGTAAAGCAAAAGTCTTTATAAAAAAACAAAAAGGTTAAAAAAATCTGGATCCCTAATGGACTATTCAGGCTCCAAACGTAAAGATGCTTACTTGGGAATAACCCTTACTGAATACTGTATTTACTTATTTATTTATGACATTTCTATACTGCCCAATAGCCGAAGCTCTCTATACATTGGGACTTTCCTCTGAGTAAACATGCATAGGATTGTGCACAAGTCGAGTGAAGCCAGCTTCCTGAGAAGGGAATTCCTCAAAACTGGAACTATCACTAAAAAGGCCCTGTTCCTCCTCTTATAATAGTAACCATTAATAACGCTTAGCATTTATATAGTGCTTTAGAATACTCAAAGCATTTTACATACGTAGTAACGTACTTGTATCCTTACAACAACCATGTAAAGCAGGGCAGTGTTATTATCCCCATACTGCAGATTAAGCACTAAAGCAGAGAAAGAGCTGCTTATCTGAGGGCATTTATGCCAGAAGTGAGTTTCGCAGATCAGGGTTTTAGCCATTGCATGACACCAACACTACATCTCAAACAAGTTACTAGTTCAGCTATTTCATAAAGTCGTGGACTTTTCTCCATTGGATAGAAGTTGTCTAGACAGGTGAAAAGAGAATTCTGAGTACAGCTCTTTTAAGGATTGTGACATAAATTCACCCTGGCCTAGGCCAGTCTTAAACTTTTGTGAACACTGTTTAGCTATATACACTTGTCTCGTAATTATATATTTAGATTTGTGGGTCAGGAAAGGAAGAGCAGTACTAATGGGTTTGGTGGTGTGTGTTTTTTAAAAAAAACTTTATTCTAACTTGGTCTTTTCAGATATTGAACATAACCCTGGGTAGATCTAGAGCAGTGTTTCGGCAAGGCCCTGTGCAAATTGTTTTTGCCGTCCGAGAGAAACGTGGATTCTTGAATGGGTCTGAAGTCAGCGAACTGCTAAGGAACCTGTCTATGGTGGAGTTCAGTTTCTATTTGGGATTTCCTGTCCAGTATATTGCAGAACGTGAGTATTCATATCACACAGTGATTCCTGTTTTCCACCTGACCCTATGATTATTTGCTTTAAATATTTTCATTATCCTGCCTTTTCATTGAAAAGCCTTCAAGGCAGATTACCAACATTAAAATAGTTTGGTGTGAAATAGCAAACAATCCAACCCACTAAAAATTACAATCTCCTCCTTTCCCACCGTCAGATTCCCAATAGGACTTGTCTCTATGGCTGCTATTAAACTTTCTTAAAAGCAGGATGATATCTGATCATGGATCTCCCACTATCATGTCTAGTTTGTCCTTAAATCATCAAGAGAAATCTTTGGCTGTGTTCAGACAACTTGATAGTCAACAGTAGGGTAATAATCAACTCAACAGTTGTTTATCTAGGGGGTACTCCCCACGTACTATGATAATAAACAATCGTGGTGTGGATTAGGATCAGCCTTGAGTTGACTATTAGTCCACACTGAGGCCTTAGCTAGACCTAAGGTTTATCCTGGGATCGTCCCGGGGTTGTCCCTCACTGCTCCCAGGATCCCCTGTGTGTCATTTACATAAACAGGGATGACGCCAGGATGATCCCGGGATAAACCTTAGGTCTAGCTAAGGCCTGAGTTGACTCACTCATCTCCTGCCCTCTCTCCCACCCACCCCAGTCCTCCCATCAGCCATTGTTGCCGATAAATCTATCCTGCCATCTGGACTAGAGCAGCAGCTACCTCTGACCGTTCTTGCCTTGAAACTCTGTAGCTGAAGAAATAACTAACAGTGCCTTCCACACAACACGATAACCAACGGTGGTTCAAATACCCAACTCTGCACAACATTGGTTACTTGTGTTTGTTTTTCCAGACCATTTTAACCATTGGTTAAAAAACTCCTTCCACACAACATGATAACCCACAGTGGGTTAAATAACCAACCATCACCTATTTAAACTACCTTTGGTTATCATGTTGCCTGAATCCAGTCTATGGGCTCATCTACACCAAGCAGGATACATGAAAGCTATATGAAAGCAGTATATGAAAGGCAGGAGCCACACTAATGCTTTAAAGCGGTACTGAAGTGCACTGAGAACTGTTGGGTCTAACACACTGGCCTTAGCTAGACCTACGTGATAGTCCGCGATGGAGGAGGGAAAATCTCGTGTTGCAATTAATGCGAGATCCCTCCTCCATTTACCCGTGAGGCGTGATGACCTCAGGAAGAGAGGCATTGAGCCCGCCATTTTTTTTATTTTTAATGGAAGAGCACACGAATGCTCGTGCGCTAAAGGTAGGTGCTTTTTTAAAAAATAATTTCATTTCCCGCTCCCCCCCCACCCTACCCCCAATGGGCGCAGCTCCCAGCTCCATCTGAGTAATCGTGCGGAGCCGGGTCAAACCGCGGCAATGGGCCACACGTTCCGCAGTCTCAGGCTAAGCCTGAGACCGCGGAAAAAGTGGGCCCAAAGTGGAGGGCTCTATTCCGGGGCAAGGGAGGGATCATCCCTCCCTGATCCCAGGATCCCCTGTGCGTCATGTGGATGCACAGGGACGATCCCAGGGTTCGCCCTGTGATAAAGCTCGGTCTAGCTAAGACCTATGAAAGCAGTATGTGTCAATGGGCCCCAACAGCTGCCAGTGCACTTCAATACTGCTATAAAGCAGTAGTGTGGCTCCTGCTTTTTATATGCCGCTTTCATAGTGGAATACCCTGCTTGGTGTAGATTAGGCCTTTGAGTGAGTTGGGCCCTACTTTGGGAAATAGAAGTGGGATAGTGCAATTAACATTTAAGGAAGAAAAAGAATATATTATTTCACTGTAGAAATTTACAATTTAAACCAAAGGTTGTTCTCAGGTGGCCAGGGGCCTTCTTGGAATCCAGATGTGGCCCTTCGGGTTTCCCAGACAGCCACTGCTCTTCCCCTTGCTCCTAACTACCAATTATATGGTTGTTTCCCAGCTTTGTACAGGTTTTGCTCCCATTCTCTAACGCTGTAATTCTTCTCCCAAGGCTTAGTTACTGGCAGTAAAAGCTTTTAGCTAAAATAGGCTGGGATTTTGACATTCATGAATTCATTTATTCCATTTCTATACTGCCCCATAGCCAAAGCTCTCTGGGCGGTTCACAGAGGGTATAGCTAGACGGGGCGATATCCTGGGGATCGCCCCGGGATCGACCCTGTGCGTCCACATGACGCACAGGGCATCCCAGGAGCAGGGAGGGATGATCCCTCCATTTCCCCGGGATATCGCCCTACCCTTTCAGCCCACTTTTTCTGCGGTCTTGGGATGATCCCAAGACCACGGAACATGTGGCCTGGCGTTGCAGGTTGTTCCGGCTCCTCACGAGTAACCGGGGTGGGGTGGGGGGAGTGGGGAAATTCATTTACTTTTTAAAAAAATACTGACCTTTTGCGCACGAGCGCTCATGCGCTCGGTCTCCTTTAAAAATAAAAAACAAAACGGCGGGCGTGATGTCCTCTTCCTCCTAGGACATCGCACGCGTGTGTAGACAGAGGGGGAGATCTCGCAATAACCATATGGTTATCGCGAGATCCTCCCTCCTCCGTCGTGCTAGACCGGGTAGGTCTAGCCATGGCCAGAGATTAATAACCATTTAAAATACATTATACAAAGCGAAAACCATTTACATGAAAACATATAAACAGAGAGCACAGACACACACACACGGAAAACATATCTAAAAACAACTTAAATTGTTAGAGGGCACCACCCTTTTGGCTCCACCCCTTTTGCCTTCAGCCCTGCCCACTACTGGAATGCAGCCCCCGAGAGCTTCTCCGACATTTAATCCAGCCTGCGGGCTGAAAGAGGTTCTGCACCCCTGATGCAAGGAATAAAACTCTGTGTGTGTGTGTGTGTGTGTGTGTGTGTGTGTGTGAGAGAGAGAGAGAGAGAGAGAGAGAGAGAGTATAGTGTGTGCATGTGCGTGGCATATGTAGGTGATACGTTAAGGGATCCATTTAGACAACACGCTAAGCCATGTTTAGGCCACTAATCCTTTTGCAGCAAATGGTTAGTGAGCATGTTTAAACCATGGTTATGTAGCTAGCAACCATGGTTAGGAATGGTTCACACGACATGCTTAGCTGTTATATTTAGCTCAAAATGCTTAACCATCATGGCTTAGTGTGTTGTCTGAGCCAGGGTCAATGCCGTAAAACATGCTTGAGTTTCCAGATTCTAAAAGGTGGCACATTAAGGAAGCCACTGTGTATATCAAGGCAGGAGGCTTAGCCAGTCTGCAAATAAAATAACAAGCTTTCTAAATTTATACTTTAGCGTTCTTCCCCTCCTCCAGGCTCCTAATGTGCAAGCATATAATGGCTGTGTAGGAATTTAATTAATTTAGTTTAATGGTCAGAACATAGAGCTGGCAGTGATTATTATCTTGGTCAATTGACTTTCCCCAGGACCTTGACCAATTTATTTCACTGTCTCAGTATGAATTATAAAATATTCTCTTGATTCTAGGCTCTTACCTTTCTCAGTCTTTTAATTGATGGTCCTTGCTTCTCCCTATATTTTTTTTCCAGCTGTTTATTATTCTCAACTGAACACATCCTACTTGATGAAATTTTCCTGGGTGAGAACAGGTATGTACTGTAAGACTGAATAGCTTCATGATACCTATTTGATAGATAATATACGGAATCCATCATTAAATTCCTTTAAATTTTTAAAATTGTGTCTGCAGTTCTGAATAGCGATGGGCAAGCTCTCACCTGTTCACCTTGAATTGACTCAGAAATGAACCCAGTTCTTTTTAAAAACATGGAAAAATGTGGCTCGTTTTCTGATCTAATGTGAACATCATCCCTCCCTGCTCCCAGGATCCCCTGTGCGTCACGTGGACGCACAGGGACTATCCCGAGACAATCCCCGGGATATTGCCTGGTGTAGACATGCCCTATGACTAAGCATGCAGAAATCAAGGACGTCCCATAGCCACTGTCCATAAGGCATAGCACACTTGCTATCTAAATATGGAACTATAAGTTATGAAGAGCCTTGGACTGCTGCTAAAAACAACACACCCATGTTGACTATCTCCCTCCTCTCTGCAACATGTAATTAAACTTACCCCCTGGTATGATGTCATCACAGTGAGCAACTCTCCCACTTTGCCGGCTGTCACTGAAAGGAGTGGGGAAACGCGTCATAATGATCTCAGGACACAAATTAAGTGGTACTTTATGGAAGGGAGAACTAGACACGGAGCTATTGTTTCCAACATGGAAACAATATCTTGGTTTTTGCAGTGTGTAGCTCTGTTCTAAGTAACATGGCTTGTTTTGTCCTCTGCTTCTCTTTTTAGTTAAGGACTTCCCTTGTGCAAAATGTCTAGTAAAATACATAGAGCCAGCCGCACAGAGCAGAACACTTTTTTTTTTTAGCTTAGCAATTTTATGTAACTTTTAATTATACATAAGCTGTGAGTAATAATCACCTCTCTCCCCAACGACACACTTTCTGGTTGAGTTCTTGATGGCGAATGATCAAGCCCCCGGGGGGATGGTAGTAGGCGTAGAGTCGTGCATCCCGATCCTTTGCTTACTTGGATGTAGCTTCCACTGAGTTCAGCCTTAATGCCCCAGTTTTGTACTGATCACTTTGATGCCTTTCCAGCATCAATATAATCACATGGAGAGGAGACATCGAAGATTCCTTTCCATGTTTGCAGAGAGAGAGAGAGAGAGAGAGAGAGAGAGAGAGAGAGAGAGAGATACAGATATAAAGTTTGGAAATATCCATGGGTAGGCATTTAAATATATTAAAAAATAAACAGCTGTAGCAAAGGTTATTTCAAATTTAGGTCATAATGTCCTGATGTAATTCTGAGGACCCAAGTTAAGGATTAGAAAGGAGCAAAGCTTGCAGATGTGAAAACTGGATATTAGGAAAGAATCACATGGAGGTTGAAATGATTTTTGAACTGTTTTCTAGTTTTCTACCTTAGTGGTTTTCCTACCCCAATTTCTGTCTTTTATCACAAATAATCTCCCTCTTAGCTGGTGAGCTCCAAGTCCTGTAGTTTATGTTGATATACTCTTCTGCTTATGTATGACTATTTAGTTCACATGTCAGCATTATGTTGTGTTTGTAGCAGAGGCCAGGTTATTTCCAAAGAAGTGCCAAAGACACAGGCTTCTTCCAGAGGTGCCTTTATTATGCAGTTGCCCTGCCTCATTCACAGAATTTTATAGGGGTGTCCAGGTGACGTCATCTTCCCACCGCTTCTGCTGTTTTTTTCTTTCCATAAAAATATTTGTTAAAGAGGAAGTTGGAGTAGACCCACTGAAATCAATGGGCAATGTGTAATTCTGCTAGCGCAAATGAAGTTGCATTAGTAGAAACTAGGTTTCTGACTTTGTGCTAGAGAAGAATCCATCTAAAGTTACGATTGCTCAGGTGGTTGCTCAATGCTTACTCAAGCGGTTGCGCAATGCTTGCACAAGCGGTTGTGTAACAGAAAGATTCAGTGGAGCTCCATTAGCGCTATTTGAGTTTGCGCAATGACACTATTAGATGCTGTCCAGTGGGACTTAATTTAGTCATAACTGACCACTGATTTCAGTGCATCTACTTGAAATATGCCTAAATGTGGACCCAATCCATGTCTTTATTCTGGAGTAAATAGAAAAAGGGGAAGAGCAAGTGTAACTAAGGGAAAATAACTTTTGATAGCCAGATTCTAGTCTTAAATAGATATAATACATCATGATAGATAACTTAGCTATAGAATATCCACCACGGCTTCTATCATCACCAAGGAATCAAATCCTACCTTCACCACATTGGTTGGTAATCTCCAAATTACCTGTGATTTGAAGTTGCACATTCAAATATCATTTTTCCTATGGTCTTATTTTCTATCTGAATGTATTTTTCATCATAGTTGTCCTGGGTGTTGTCAACCAGAAAATTCAAGAGGACGTTTTCCAGGCTGAGATGGAGCGGAAGCTAGCCCAGTTATTAAACGAGGCCTTGGGCAGAGGGCGGATATGGAAAAGGGCAACGTTTGCTGGGAACAATGTTGTGCAGGTATGTGAACGGAATTCAAGTGGTTGTCTAAATCAGGAAAGAGAGCATCAGCCATACAAAATTTGCTGATCTGTGATTATCTCCCCGCCCCGAATGTTTTAAATTATGTTTTCTTGTTATTGCTATCTTTTGGTTTGCTGGGTGACTGAAGGAAAGGTCTGTTTTTTATGGTAACTGGCTTGCATAAGCAGAACTTGAATTAATTGACTTGAGTAGGAGTTTTATTTAATGTGGTTCTTTTGTTATTGCTTCAAATGGATGAAATTTTTTGCTTGTTTTTCTTCTGTTTCTTCTCTTGTGATCCTGTCAGTCCCAATTCCTCCTCCAAAGGTGGTAAGAAATTGTCCGGTTTCTTTTTTCTCCCCCTTTACCCATTGTAAGCTGAAGTCAGATCTATAAGAAAATTGTGTCCTTTGAATGTTTTCATGAACACTGAAATAGATGGTCATAAAGGGTATGCAACTGTCCATATTACTTCAGAAAGATACAGCATTTATTTCCCAGAGCTTTACACTACTTTTTGTTGTGATTTGGCTATTCAATGTAATTCCTCTGCAAGTAGCTTTGTCTTGGATGGAAGTAGACAAAAGTTCAGCCTGGTAGGGCTAGCTATTGGTGACCTTCTCTACGGATGATGAAACAGAAATACAGAAAGGTTATGTACAGGAATAGAAAAGTTTCTAGGTCTCAAGTTCTAGGTTAGTAGTTGCGATTGTATGCCAGCCTTTGTATTCCAGCTTTTGCTTGGCATAGTGACTGTACACTGGGGCTATTATCTACAAATACATTATATAGCTGGTGTTACATTTTGGTTTTTGCTCCACTGTATTTTATTCGTTCCTTATACAGAATCATCAGTGTACATAGTGCTTTATAGTGTTACACAGGCAAAAATATACAGATCCCTGCCCCAAGGAGTTTACAATCCAAAATAGCTAATGGACAGACAACAGAGAGAAAGGAGGAACAGAGGAGGTTAGCTAGGGATAAGTGTGGACAAATGAAGTTAATGCACTTAAAGCTTGGGTCACACTCTTACACACACACATACACACACACACACTCACCATGGGGAAATGTGTTGGAGGAAGAACAGCAGGGATACATAGTAGAAGGTAAAATTTAAAAGATCCATTGGCTTTGCAAATGCAACTCTTAGCGTGGCCTGAGGTAGATTCTCTGGTTGACCCCAAGTCAACCTTCACACTTATCTATGTTAATGATGAGATATTTTTTTAAAGTTTGGCTTTACGTTGTTGAGACTGACATCTTTTAATGTTTTCTGACTTCTAATGTATTGCTGCTTTCATTGGTTTGCTGTCCTAAGTTGTGATTTTAGATTTGGTTTTATGTACTCCTAGTTGTTGATTTGATATTATTATTTTTTATGACTCAGCTTGAGCATCTTATGGAAATGTGACTGATAAATAAACTGCTGCTGTTCTGATCTGAATTTTTATCAGTTTTGTAATTTATTCTTCTTCTGCTGTGTTGTGTGTTGTACATTAATTGAGTCATATTTATTGACATGGTTCCAGTGTAATGCTAAACCATAGTTTAGTGTTATGAAAATGAGACTGCTTAAACCTTGGGCTCCAGGACTCTCTCCCTCCTCCAGCAAAACTGCAGGAAATAAATTGAAAGCATCCTGGCTCTGGTTTTAACTAAATGGAATTTGTCATTACATCCAACCAGGAACTATGGGAGCATTGTTTCCATAACACTAAACTATGGTTTAGTATTTCTTCTGAACAGGACTGTTCTGTAGTATGTTATTTTATTGAAAGAGAGAGAGAGAGTTTGATTTGTTTTCATAGAAGTGATTTTTGTTTGCTGCTCAAATGGCCTGGTTTTGGCCATGTGGCAAGGTATAAATGCGAAAAGTATATAAATAAACAGGCAGATTTATGACATACATGCAAGTGAGGCAATGCAGTATACCCTACTCTACCAACCTGGGAGAAAAATGTACTGCTTATAAAACAACTCGGAATCTTTTATATTTAAGTCCTCCCACAATTAAATTTTAGCAGAGGAGACACACTAAATCTATCTGAATTGCTCAAAAAGGTTTTTCATAGACGTTAAATGTGCGGTGAAGATAACCAGAAATGACAGAGCTGTCACAGAATGTGTTTGATTGAATTCTAGCTATATTCATTTTATGTATGGATATCCTTTCTTTCATCCTTCATTACATTTTAGTATTTGAACTTCAATTGGAATAGGGGAGAGAGTTTGGCATGGGGAGGAAATGAAATTATGAATTGCTGCCCAAAAATATATTTTCCAGGAAACATAATTTCTAGATAATAATATAAATTTAGAATCCAGTTGTCTTTTCTTATTAGAACCTGTAACACAAAGTTTGTGTAATTTATGTTTGCAACAAGGCCTAGAAGCACTGCTATAGCTAAAGGTTTGTCAGTGATCCCATTGTAAATTTGACATTTTGAGAGATGATATTAGCAATGCTCCAAATATCATAACTAACTGAAAATAAATCCATAAATTATAACCTTGGATGACATGTATTCTTCTTGTGTTTTGATTTAGATATTATATTAGCTAGTTTTATTGAGGCAGCTCAGGCAAATCAAAAATAATTTTCTTCTGAACTGAACACAATACTAGCCCAGTCCTATGTGCCACCACATAAATTCTTACAGCTGGAACCATTGATAACCTTTTGTGCAGTATCTCATTTTTTTCTTCTTTCTGCAATATACTCAACTACTTAGGAGATTACTTCATACATCTGGTGAAATGGGCTCTAGCCCATGAACGTTTACGGCACAATAAATTTCATAGCATCATCGAATTGCAGAGTTGTTTGTCTTTACAGTGCCTTAGGAGGCTTGGGTGTTCTTACAGTATTGCTTGCTCCTTGTACATTAGTACCTTTGGTTTGGGTTTTCTATTTAGAATTTTCCTCTGCTATGCCTACTTTTGAACAAAAGCAACCACATAAATGGCTAAGCAAACTCTGGCTTAAAATGGATTAGATGAAATACTTCTAATGTTTATACAAAGGGAAAAGGGAGGGTGTTTAAAAAGAAGAAGAAAAGGTCTCAATTAGAGTCAATGCTGTCCCACGGGCCCCATGTTGCACACCCGTGTTCTACAACCTTACAAATCTCAGGGCCACAATACCTGATGGAGCTCCTCTCCTGATGCTTGTATTTTATAGTTTTTAATTGTGCACTGCCCAGAGAGCATATTATTTATTATAAAAATGTAATAAATAAATGAATGCATAAAAAAAATATTAACCTTCCTGGAGACTATGATCAGCATGTGAGGCCCTCTTCCAAATGTCTCCTCCAAGGGAGGCTTGGAAGGTGGCAACAACGGAGAGGACCTTCTCAGTTATGGCCCCCCAATTATGGAATGCTCGCTCCACTGAGGTCCACCTGGCACCAAAATTGGCAACTCTTCGGAGCCAGGTTACAGCTTTCCTCTAGTCCCAGGCATTTGATAGCATATGATAGGGCTTTTATTGACAGTTTTTTAAAATCAGGTCCTGATATCTTAGTGTAGCTGTTTTTTTAGCTGTTTAAATTTTTTCTTGAATTTCGTATGTTAATTTTTTATTATTATTATATTGTATTTTGGGGTTGTCATTTTTCTGAACTGCCCAGAGTGCTTTTGTTATTGGTTGGTGTAGAAATGAAATACATGAAATGAAATTATGAGTGCTAGCTTTCATGTGGAATCATCCAATGATACGAAAGGAAAGACTCACATCAGGTATTTGCTTTTTCATGCTGCTCTAAATATAATGCATGTAGTGATAGCAGTCATGGGGCAGGGAGAATATGCAGTATATCCAAGAGTGTTTTAATTTGAAGCTTTCTCGTGTTGATGTGCCTTTTCAGATTGTAAACGTATCACGCTTACACGAAGCTGACAGCCCAGTTATGCTGGTTTATTTTGTGGAGGATCAAGATGGAGAAAGGCTTGGTGCTGTGAAGACGTCTGACTTGATTAACAAAGTGGATATCCAGAGGGCTGCCATCATTCTAGGATATCGCATTCAAGGCCCAGTGGCTCAGCGTGAGTCTCTCTAACAAATGTATTGATTATCGGTTCAGCATTTTTGAGGCGACATGGGGTGGATGTACACCAGGGTGCAGAACCTAAGGCCTGTGGGTCAAATACAGCCTGTCTGGGATCCCAACCCGGCTCCCTGGTTTTCCCCAGATGGCCACATCCCCTTTTCCCTGACTACTGGTTGTTTGATGATTTTGTGCAGTATTTTCCCCACCCTAAAAGATTGAAATGCCTTTCAAAAGGCATAGTTACCGGCAGTTAGAGCTTTAGGGTGCAATTCTATGGATGTTTAGACAGAAAGGAAAGCCTACAACTCCCAGCATGCCCCAGCCAGCATGGATCGCTGGGGCATGCTGGGAGATGTAGGCCTTCTTTTCTGTCTTAAATATCCACAGGTTTGTGCTTTAAGCTAAACATCCATAGGATTGCAACTTTAAGCTAAAATACATGGTTTTGGCCACAACCTCTTCTGTCTTCGGCCGCACCCACTGGAGTATGACCCCTTAAAATGGAATTTGGGCCCTTGAGGTGAGAGAGGTTCAGCAAAGGCAATCATTTTTCAAGTGGACATGAGATTATGCAGGGCTATTTGTCCGTAGATTCACTTTCATTTTGTGGAGAATGTTAAACCCCCTCTGCTTTTTTGGAATATGAACAGATGTGGTAAAATTCTCACCACGTGAGCAGATGTTAGATATAACCAGCTCTCAGTGATTTTAATCCTGCAACACTTACTATTTGGTAAATAGTTACCTTTATTCATCCGTTATACAACTAAAATTTGGTTTTGGTTTTGGGGCCTGCCCTATATTATCTGAGAATATAAGATAGGATAGGATATTGCTTGTATGTCAAATCTGCACACACACATACACACACCCAAAAAACTTTAGGGGGAAAACAGAAATCAGATTTAACTACTGCTATAAATTAAGGAGCTATAAAAGGCCTTGTAACTTCAGGCAAAAGTTGTTGGCGTAACATGAGCTTAGAAACATATGTCACAGTTTCTTTCCCTTGATTTAAATGACATTTTCTTTGCCAATCCTTTATTAACAGGATGGTAGTTTCTGCCCTTTTCGTACTTATATAATGTATCAGCTATGTGTCAGAATTAATTAGTGACTTCAGTGAATATCAGAAAAAGGAGCAGGGGATGTGAGGGAAATATATACAACAATATGGAGCTGAGCTGTCCTCAAATTAAAAATAATTTTAAACAGCAGGCATATGTAAACTACACCAGAGGATTCAGAATAGCTAAGGTTTGCATGAGTGGGGTTTAGTTATATAACTGCTTAACCTCTTAATGGTGTTGGCTTGTCTAGAGTGTTTGCATGATCCGCATGATGTAGCAGAATTGTGGATCAGGCCCGTGTTCATTTCCCACTGTGTTTGAGAGACAGGAGCACCTCTCTGGGTGTAGATTCCCATGCATGTATCTGATACGTTGGATCAGAGCCACTTCTAAAACGGCAATCCAGTTCTTTGGCTTGCATGTAGGTATTTAGGAATCCTCCAGGACAGTACAACTTCTCAAAACTTAATATTGGTGAGAGAATATAATGTTTCTATTGCTGGCAGATAACATTAGCATGTATTTTAAGGATTCGGGGGTATTTATAATATAACAGGCTTTGTTTTTCTTAAAAGACAGTAAAAGGTTTTCTGAATTAATGGAGCAAGATTATAGTTTATAAATACGTGTTTATTTTATAAAACTGTGAAGGATTTGTCTTGCATAGTTTTTAGTTCCCCCAAATCCTATGTTTGTAAGGATAACTATGGGGAAGACAAGTAAGCCTTTAAGCTTGTTATGGTCTGCCTATTTAATAGTATATTATGATATTTGCCTTATTCAAAGCTCTAAAAGTTGTCAGTGTTACGATATGTTAATACAGAACAAGCTTGACTTTTTACATATATTTTTATCAAATTAGTGTAAGCGTATTATTTAGTATTGAAGTAAATTTCGTCTTGAAGAAATTCTCCAAGCAGATAAGAGATTAGGGATGCCACCCTATGGGTTGTGCTTGCAATAGACAGAGGGTCTGGGTTCGGAGCTATCTGCCTATCCTATGCTGTGCCAGCAAGAGCCAGGCAGGACAACAGAGGTGATTTTGCCTCTGTTTAAAATGCAAAATGCCGCTAGATGGGCCTCTATCTAGGTGACTTACCTTTCAGTGGGCGGGAGGAGACTAGGGAGGCCATAGCATACTGTAGAACCCAGCCTCTCCCCTCCCCTCCCCACCCCCAGCATGCCCCCTTTCCTCCCTCTCCAACTTATCTTATGAGGTCACAGTTGAGACCTTGTAAGAGATATTTTGTGCAGCAAGACCACATCATGCCAGTCCTTTTCCAGCTTCATTGGCTTCCAGTCCAGGTCCGGACTTTAACATTTAAAGCCCTAAACAGCTTGGGGCCAGGCTCTCTGAAGGAACGCCTCCTCCCATATGTACCTGCCCGGACCCTAAGGTCATCCTCAGGGGTCCTTCTCCATGAACCCCTGCCAAAGGAAGTGAGGCAAGTGGCTACCAGGAGGAGGGCCTTCTCTGCTGTGGCACCCCGGCTGTGGAATGAGCTCCCTAAGGAGGTTCGCTTGGCACCTACATTATATGCGTTTAGACGCCAGGTGAAGACCTTTTTATTCTCCCAGCATTTTGACAGTCTATAAATAAATTTTAACTTGGTGTTTTAAATTTGTAATTTTGCATTGCTGCTGTTTTTATCTGGTTGAGCTTTTATATTGTATTTTATGTTATGGTTTTATACTGTTGTTTTATACTTTGAATGGTTTTAATTTTTGTGAACCGCCCAGAGAACTCCGGCTATTGGGCGGTATAGAAATGCAATAAATAAATAAATAAATAAGTTGGGGAGGAAAGGTTCATGATTGGATTTCCTCTGTCCTCGTAGCTCTGTCTATAAGCATAGAGGAGGAGATCTACAGTCTCTTGTGGTGTCCCAGATGCTGTCTAGGGACTAGAGAATTCTCTCTAATTCATTGAGAAAACATGTTGAGGTGCAATCTGCATCCCACTTCCACTGGAGTGGAAAGTATTCCATTGACATACTTTAGCAGCAGATCCTCTAACATCCTAAAGGATGTTACCACTATTTCTAACACCTCTCCAGGAATGTACACATCATGCCCAGTTGGCCTTTCATTCTTATTTACTGTGATGTCAGGGGGCAAGGCTACATGGTGCAGTCCCATTCTCTGACCATGTAAGTTGGTAAGAACTTTTTTGAACATCTGAATAGGGCTGCTGTGTAGAGCCTGCTCTTATTTCTTTCCAAATGTGCAAAGGTCGAGTGAGGGGCAGGATTGGCATGTGCATGGAGTTTGGTGCAAGTCAGCCCATCCAGTCTGACTTCTCCCCCACCCCGAGTATATGTGAGAACAGGGCTGCAATCTCCGTTACTCTTCCTTATAAGCATACATTAGAACAGCCTTCTTCAACCTCGTGTCCTCCAAATGTATTGGACTCCAAATCCCATCGCTCTCCCAGCCAACATGGCCAATGGCTGAGAAGAGTTACATCTAGAGGCCACCAGGTTGAGGAAAGTGGCTTTAGGAGTTATGAGATCTTATGATTCAACACTTCTAAAATATCAGTACATTCACATCTGTCACAGGCAACATTCTAATTCTTTCCCAATTCCTTTGGCAGCTGTGGACAGGGTCAAAGAATCGCCTCCAGAGTCACAGAACAATCTTTGGATCATTGTTGGCGTTGCAGTCCCAGTAGCTGTGGTGCTGCTTATCATTATCATCTTATATTGGAAGCTCTGCCGAACTGACAAACTGGAATTTCAGCCGGACACCATGAACAACCTTCAGCAACGACAGAAGGTAATGGAGCTGGCGTGGGTGGAAAAGTTCTGCAGTGTCTAGACCAGGTTCCCCAACCCAGTCCCCTTCAGATGTGCCGAATTACAACTCCCATTATCCCCAAACAGCCCATGCAATGGGCATGCTGTTTGGGGATTATGAGATTTGTAGTATCTTTGGGCATTTTAAGGATGTTCCCCATGGCCCAGGAAGCATATCGTGTCAATGTGATCTTGAAACTATAGAACACTAGATTAATAATCCATATTTTTTCTGTAGGATGCATTTGGTACAATGAGAGAAAGAACTGTTAATTGGCTTGGCTGCTAATGGCTAATAAATGATGTAAGTAGCAAGTTTAGAGTGTAAGTCTCACGTTGCCTTCAGTGAAGAACAGGAAAAAGTTGATTAGGTGATACCTTTTATTGAGCTTATGTTCATTGGTGTTTGAATTACTAAGGGGAATATTTCTGACACTGCTATTTGTAGACCATTGGATGAGCTGAGAAAATGTCTTTTGCAAAACAGTTAAATACCACTGGCTTACTGGCAACATCTCCATGTAAGTTTGTTTTAATTTTCAACTAAGTAATAACAGGAAGAAACGTCATCAGCATTATCTGGATCCATTATCTGGATCCATTTCAGTTGGGTTTCAGGTCTGGTTTTGGCACGGAAACAGCCCTGGTCACCCTGTATGATGACCTGTGTCGGGAGAAAGACAGGGGGAGTGTGACTCTGGGGGAAAGGGGAAGAATGGGAGTGGGGCACGTGTGGAGGGGAGGGGGCTTCATGCATAATCAGTTACCTGTTGCTCTTTATCTTGGATTATGGGGTTAGAGTAAGATCTAATACCATTTTAGGTTGGAAATACATGACAATCCGAAGGACTTCACAAACTTTTTCTTGCCACTGTTAAGTGCTCCTGAAGCAAGCATTGTATGAGTTGTAGTCATAATATTTCAGTCCTCTTGCATTCAGGGACTGATATGCTGCAGATATTTTCTGCTCTGTGTCATACTTTCACTGTCCTTAATTAAGCATGGGAAAGAAGAGAGGGGCATTAAGCATTTGTGGTTGTGATGCTGTCAGAATATCTTAGTGGCACCTCCTGCCTCTCTCTACATTGTTGAGACTGAATGGTAAAATCAAGGTCAGCAACAGCTATAACCTAGATGAACTTCTGACTTTTGCATTCCCTGTTTTTCTTGAGCTGTGTTGATAGTTAATGGTAGAATTCTACCTGGGAAAAATGGGAGTGTGGTTTAAGTACTAAATATTATCCCACCTCCCAAAAAATTAACAAATACTTTTTGAAATGGTTTGTTCGTAATTCCTTTAAGTGGACTGTATATAATAGGCCTGGGGAACTTTGCTTTGAGAGGCAGACTTACCCCATTTGTAGCTTGCATGACCTTAGTTTGAACAGAAGAGTCATGTTGGATCAGGCCGAAGCCTGTATAGTCCAGTATTCTGTTCCCACAGTGACCACCCAGATGCTCCACCAGGAAGCCCTGAAGTAGGACATGAATGTAATAACACCCTCTCGGTCGTGTTGCCCAGCAACTGGCATTGAGAGGCATATAGCCTGTATTATATAATACATATTATTAATGTCCAAAGCAGGGACTTGCACATTTTCCCCATAAGATGTGTGTGTTCCCATACTCAGGTGTAGGGTTCAGAATTCACTGGCACTTTCTCCTATATTATTAATGTCCAAAGCCAATTCCAGACAGAACCCCAAAGCTCTCTGCCATCACAGGGTCCACAAGAATTAGATCCCTCTAGAATACTTCGCTGATTTAGGCTGAAATTCACTAGCTTCCAAAGGCTTTTTATGCGTCAAAGACCTTTCTTATGTGTAAATGTACCAGAAACAGTAATGCTTTTTACTCTTTCCTGGTGTAGAATGTTGTATATTCTTTCCTTCTTTCCTTCATTGAGCCCATAAAAGTTCTCCATTTTGATAAACTTGGAAGAGTTTTATTCTAAGTTTATACTTAGTGATCTATAAAATGTACAGTATTACACACTAAGTAAAGCACTAAGTATTTGGTGGTGATGTGAAGAGATCTCCTCCTGTTGCTGCTCCTGTTTCTGTGAGTCCGTCCCGTTCCCTGCCAGTGTATTTGTGTAACAGGCTAAAACAACACAAGTTTGGGGGTGCTCCTGGATCCGTAGCTCCAAATGACAGCTCAGATAGATGCGATGGCCAGGAGTCAGCTTCGGCTGATACGCCAGCTGCGCCCCTTCCTAGAGTCGGAAGACCTAAAGACTGTAGTGCACGTGTTGGTAATTTCGAGGTTCGACTTCTGCAATGCACTCTACATAGGGCTGCCTTTGTGCCTACTCTGGAAACTTCAACTAGTTCAAAATATGGCAGCCAGGTTGGTCACCGGTATACCTAGGGGTAACCACATTACACCAGTTTTAAAATCACGTCACTGGCTGCCAATTAGTTTCCAGGTGAAGTATAAAGTATTGGTTAGTACCTTTAAAGCACCTTCTCCCGTACAATCCGCCCTGCACACTCAGGTCCCTTTACTCCAGTCAGCAAAAACTAGGCTGACAACTGTTACCCAGAGGACCTTCTCTTCTGCCACTCCCAGACTGTGGAATGGCCTGCCGGGAGAGATTTGCCAACTCAACAGTCTTTTTTAATATAAAATGCTATGAAGACTGATCTCTTCTGGCAAGCCTACCCTGTCGAATTTTAAGAAGTCTGGCTGTTTTTAACAGTGTATTAGTTTTATATGTTTCAATCGGTTTTATGTATTTTATAATATTTTTGTATTTCATGTTGTTCTCCGCCTCGATCCAGAGGGAGAGGCGGGATAATAATAATAATAATAATAATAATAATAATAATAATAATAATAATAATAATAATACAACAGAGGGGTACCTTTAGTCACTGCTGCAACTTGAATGGGCTATTGAGATGACCGGGTGGGACAAGTAGGAGGCAGTTGCTTTGCAAGGATCATTGCAGTTCCCAAAGAGAGGCCTAACAGAAAGAAATTAACCGGGTATTTCATTGCTTTCCTGGCATGTGGGAAGAGCAGATTAAATTTGGTTCAAGGTGAGGGAAATGAATCAAAATGATTTGAAATCTATTTGTAGGCAGACGGTACAGCATAATAAAAATTAGCGGTGAGCTTCTGATCTGGAAGCATTGCAACAGGGACAAATCTCAGTCCTTACTGTTCCAGTGGCTTCATCACAGATTGGTCTCTCCAAGTCGAAGCAGCCTTTTTAGCAGAAAGGTTACATAGAAATGCACCTAAAGTATGAATGACCCACTCTGCAAGTCACCATGGGCATGTCTACACCAGGGGAGGGGAGAGGGAGGATCTCGTGATATGCTAATCGCAAGATCCTCCCCCTCAGTCCACATGGACTGCGGCCAATTTTTTTTACAAACATGAAGAGCTGGAGCGCACTTGCGCTCCAGCGAAAAGTAAAAGGTAACCCCCCCCCAAAAAAACCATCCTGTTCCCCCCACACCACCCCCGATGAGCATGGAGTGCCTGAAGACCTCCATGCCCGGTTCCCAGCTCCTCACGTTTACTTGTGAGGAGCCAGGACAAAACCGGGACGTCCACTAACACCTGCCGTGGTCTCGGGACGATCCTGAGACCACAGGAAAAATTGGTCTAAAAGCCATCCCGGTTATCCCAGGGAAATGGAGTGATCTTCCCTCCCTGCCCCTGGGATCCCCTGTGGGTCATGTGGACGCATAGGGATGATCCCGGGGATGATCCCATGTCTCTTAAGAGCCTCCCCTTGATGTGAACGGTGTTGTCACATTGGATAAGGATTTTTATTTCCTTGGGAAATAAGAAGAATTCAGTACTGACATTTGTAAAGTTCTAGTTTCTCCCATCTTCAGCTTGAAGGTATGACCTGTATTAACTATGTAGGTCTGTTTAAATGGCAGGAGGTGTATGTGTGGGTGCACACCTGCAGGGACACCTAATTTGTTAGTTTTCGAAGGAAATAATGTGATTTTCTTACTTGGAGAAGCTTCATCCCCAATCAGTCATGTTTGAGAACTGTTAGATATGTTCTGCTGAAATGCAGATGTGTCTTTGGATCAGGGCTGATCCACCCAGGGCCATAGGTTCAGCCTTCAAGGTATTGTTAGAATCTTGCCTTTTTTCTAGCTTATGTGATTAAAACTGTGATTAAAATTCTAAAGAGTTGGGTAAAAGTAAAGTAGAGTGTGTTATTTTTATCTTACTCTATTAGAACAAACCTTCATTTGCAACTTTTTAACAGAGAGCAATTCAAAAAAGAAGTGCAGTGTGTCCTTTGAAATCCCCTAACTTTCTATCTGTTTTGTCTGTATAAATGATGTCTGCCTTGTGAGTATGAATTTGGTTTTTAAAGTGTGTAAACACACTGTACTCGCCGTACAAATACTGTACACTGTGTAAATACACTGGAAATAGGTAAGACTATGATCGTATGTACATTTACATGGGAGTAGACCAGTTGGACATAGTGGGATCTACAATTGAGCAAACTTGCCAGGATTTCTCTGTAAATGCTGTCTTTTATCTAGGCCAAGGACCCATATTGCTCTTCTTAGCAAAGATATTCCTTTGCAGGTGCACCAAGGAATACAAGGACACAGACTTTCTGTTATTTATTAATTCTTTATCATTCTGTCTGTTGTCTTGAAGAATAGCATCATGCATCTATTATTACACTTTGAAGATCAGACTGGAATATAAAATCAGTTACTGACTTTCCACTGACCCTAAACTGAAGTCATTTCTGTACAAGAGCTTTTTGCATTGGCTTCTAATTTCTTGCAGATTTTTTAAAAGACTCAGAGCATATCTCTCTTTTAAAACAACAACAACATAACACCTTTTCATGTTTCCTTTTTCTCACCACCACCAGTTTTCCAGAACTATGTACACTAGCATTTTTGCCAGGTCATAATTCACCAAGACGTTTTTACAGGGTCTCCAGAGCAGCTCAGAGATTAGCTGCCAGAGCTGAAATATTATTATTCCTGGGATCAAATATAGGCGCTTACTCATTAAGTAATGTGCTTTGGCAGTTTCCATATCGGTTTCTCTAAATAGAACAAAGCAGCATTCTGCATGTGGATATAGACAGACAGATATACTCTGTCGATAGATCTACACCAACATGAACGTATATGATGCACACAAAAATGAGTAAATTAGCTTACAGTCATTGTCTTTATATGGACTATGTTCACACATAATGCTAAATCATGGTTTTGCACAACATGAGCAAGCTGAAGCAAGCCTTAGGCTCACATTCTCTCCTCCTTCTGTGTGACTGTGTTCTGCAGTCATTGTCCAACAAAAGGAAAACCACAGTGTGATAACAGTTATGTTACTCAACTCCTAATGGTGAGGACAAAGCAATGGAGGCTAGTGGCTCTGATGGCAGTGCAGTCAGAACTCTAAAAGGAGCTATCCAAGGGGCCAAAATAACAGCACATTTTATCTTAAAGCTCTTACTGCCAGTACCTAAGCCTCAGGAGAGGCATTCCAACCATTTAGAATAGGGTGGGGAAACATGCAAAAGAGGGAAAACCATGAAATGATTGGCAGTCAAGGGAAAGAAGGTGTGGCCAAGAAAAGGAGGTGTAGCAATCTTGGGAACTCTGGAGGGCCAAACTGGGTCCCTAGGAGGGCTGGATTTGGCCCATGGGCCTAAGGTTCTCCACCCCTGCTCCAATGGCATATGAAGGAGATGACTAGGCTGAACCCTTCTCTTAAAAATGCTAGTTTTCTACATACAGGGAGGTGTTCATGGCATTAGAACATAAGAAGAACCATGCTGGATCAGACCAAGATCCATCTAGTCCAGCATTTTGTTCACACAGTGGCCAACCAGATGCCCATGGAAAACCACAAGCAGGAAATGAGTGCAATAGCACCCTCCCAGTCATGTTCTCCTGCAACTGGTATACAAAAACATACAGTATGCAACTGGTGTATATAGGCATACTGCCTCTGACACTGGAGGTAGCATGTAGCCATCAGGACAAGTGGCCATTATTGCTTTAACCTCCATGAATTTGTCTGACCTACCTTTTTAAGCTATACAAATTGGTGGCCATCACTCCATCTTGTGGAAGTGAATTCCATGCTTTAATTATGCACTGTGCGAAGTAGTCCTTCTTTTTATGTGTCCTGAATCTCCCTCCAATTAGCTTCATGGGATGATCCCGAGTTCTAATATTATGAGGGAGGGAGGAAAACGTCTCCCTCTCCACACCATGCATAATATTGTACACTTCTATCATGTCTCTCCTTACTCACCCTTTTTCTGAGCTATACAGTCCCAGACATCGTAACCTTTCCTCATAGGGGAATTTCTTCACCCCCTTATGTGCCATGACGTGGTACAATCCTGGAAAAAGATGTAGGTGTAAGCCCCCTTCACACAATACTCTTATGAAATTGGTGGCCATCACTACACAAGATGTAGTGATGGCCACCGATTTGGATGGCTTTAAAAGGGGGTTGGATAAATTCCTGAAAGAGAAGGCTATCAAGGGCTACCAGCCCTGATGGTTGTGTGCTATCTTTATTTATTTATTTATTTATTTATTTATTTATTACATTTCTATACCGCCCAATAGCCGGAGCTCTCTGGGCGGTTCACAAAAATCAAAACCATTCAAAGTATAAAACAACAGTATAAAACCATAATATAAAATACAATATAAAAGCTCAACCAGATAAAAACAGCAGCAATGCAAAATTACAAATTTAAAACCATGTTATTTAAAATTTATAGATTGTTAAAATGTTGGGAGAATAAAAAGGTCTTCACCTGGCGTCTAAAAGCATATAATGTAGGTGCCAAGCGAACCTCCTTAGGGAGCTCATTCCACAGCCGGGGTGCCACAGCAGAGAAGGCCCTCCTCCTGGTAGCCACCTGCCTCACTTCCTTTGGCAGGGGCTCACGGAGAAGGAACCCTGAAGATGACCTTAGGGTCCGGGTAGGTACATATGGGAGGAGGCGTTCCTTCAGATAACCTGGCCCCAAGCCGTTTAGGGCTTTAAATGTTAATACCAGCACTTTGAATCGGGCCCGGATCTGGACTGGCAGCCAATGAAGCTGGAAAAGGACTGGCATAATGTGGTCTCGTCGGCCAGTCCCTGTTAGTAAGCGTGCTGCCCTGTTTTGCACCAGTTGAAGTTTCCGGACCGTTTTCAAAGGCAGCCCCACGTATAACGCATTGCAGTAATCCAAACGAGAGGTTATCAGAGCATGGATAACTGTAGCTAAGCTATCTCTGTCCAGATAAGGGCGCAGCTGGTATATCAACCTAAGCTGATAAAAGGTGCTCTTTGCCACTGAGTTCACCTGTGCCTTAAGTGACAGTTCTGGATCCAAGAGCACCCCCAAACTACGGACCCGATCCTTTAGGGGGAGTGCAACCCCGTCCAGGACAGGACAAACATCACCTTGCCGGACAGAAGAACCACCCGCTAACAGTACCTCCGTCTTGTCTGGATTGAGAATACTATCTCCAGTATTCGAGGCAGTAAGCCTGTGTGCACTCGTTGCTAGGGAACATGGGTGGGAGGGTGCCATTGCACCATGTCCTGTTGTGGTTCCCTGGTTGACAGCTGGTTGGCCACTGCGTGAACAGAGTGCTGGACTAGATGAACCCTTGGTCTGCAATAAAGAAGCACATGTGGGAGCAGCTCCTCTGGATTCCACAGATTGTGTAAACCAATGCTTCATTACACACAGTACTTGTGTGTTCCCTTACAGTATTGGCTGGTATTGGTAAAGTTTGTGGGTCGCCATGTTACGTGAATTTTTTGTTCATTTTTTTCCTCCTGAGTGCTTCCATTTCACACACACAAAGTGACGCCAGTCATTTCAGAATTCATGCAAGGTGGTGCAAAAGGAATTGCCTGTGAAGAATAAAACCAATAGATAAAGAAGAGAAAAATAAGCTTGAAGATGCATCAAAGTGTGAAGGGAATTGAGATGCAAACAGAATCTGTGAACAACCTTGAAAAAAGTAAATGCATTTGAAAACAATGGTGAAGTTCAGAAGTTGTCAGGGTTACGTGGTCAGAATATAATTTCATTTATCACGTATTTATTCTGCCCTTCCTCTAAACAGCTTAGAGTTCTGCCCTCTTTATCATCACAACAATGCTATGGGGAATGTTGGCCCAAGATCACCCAGTAAGCTTTATGAGAGAGTGGTCACTTGAACCCGTCTTGGGCTTCATCCAATATACTAACAATTTTTATCACATTAGGTTAATTTTGGCAATAAGTAGGATGAGCATGACAGAGAAAATGATTTAATTAGCAGAACTGTCCAAAGAAAAGAGGCTTGCTAGAATCAAATCAGGAAATGGCGGGTGAAAAATGGGAAACGCACATTTGGAAAGTGATTTGAACTTAATGGGTGAGGGGAAATAATGGAAATAATGACTCCTTCTAATAGCAAACTCCTTTCCCCATGCCAGTAGAATTGGAGTTAAATCAGGGACTCTGAAAGAGCTATCAGCACACTTGGATAAATTTCAAGCTATGCAGAAATACAAAACAGCAACGATGACCCCCCACCCCACCCAAAACCCAGCTCAATAAGCACTAAGCAAATTCAGTGCTATCAGTTATAGTTAGAAAAGAAAACTGGAAAACTGGGCAGGGAGTGGAAGAGTGAACTGGTTTGCTTGAAGACGGTTTCTGATCCCCCTATGGGCTGGATGTCATCAGAGGGCAGGACCAGGCTCCAGGGCCAGCCCTATCATTAGGCAGAGTGAGGCACTTACCTCAGACAGCTGATCCTGGGGGGCAGCAGCAAGGCAGAGGAAAGACCTGTGTGCCTTACATGGCTCAGGACCGCAATACCTAAGGTAGGGTGACCATATGAAAAGGAGGACAGGGCTCCTGTATCTTTAAGAGTTGCATAGAAAAGGGAATTTCAGCAGGTGTTATTTGTATATATGGAGAACCTGGTGAAATCCCCTCTTCATCACAACAGTTAAAGCTGCAGGAGCTTATGCTAGAGTGACCAGATTTAAAAGAGGGCAGGGCACCTGTAGCTTTAACTGGTGTGATGAAGAGGGAATTTCACCAGGTTCCCCGTATATACAAATGACACCTGCTGAAATTTCCCTTTCAATACAACTGTTAAAGATACAGGAGGCCTGTCCTCCTTTTCATATGGTCACCCTACCTAAGGGCACACCTCTCCCGGCTTGAAGAAGCCCATATTCTACACTCAACATCTAAGGTCCTCCTCTGGGTGCATACTCCAAGGGAGGCTCGGAAGATAGCAAGAAGGGAGAGGGCCTTCTCGGTGGTGGTCCCCCAATTATGGAATGATCTCCCTGACAAGGCCCGTCTGGCACCAGCATTGTTATTTTTTCGACGCCAGGTCAAGGCTTTTCTCTTGATGAGTTTCAGTTGATGCTGGATTTGTTTGGCTGATTGCTCAAGTTGTTTTTTAGATACATGTTGCCTCTGCATATTGTCTGTTTTTATATTTAAATTTTTTGCATATTGTATTTTTAATACCTTTAACCTTTGTGAACTACCTAGAGAGCTTCAGCTATGAGGTGGTATAGAAATGTTGTTGGAGATCACAGCAGAGATTTCTCTCCCCACTAGCCTTCAGGAAGCAGGAGGCTCACTTGAGGCCCTGCAGGCCAGATGGACCGGCCTGGGGGGCTAAAATTGGCCTGCGGCCTGAAAGTGCCGCATCCCTGGATTATAATACCCTGGAGGAATTTCTGACTGGTTGGTTGGAACGCTGAGCAGGAGCACTCCAATTAAGACAGCCTTCCCCAGTCCAATGCCCTCCAGTTGTTTTGGACTACAATTCCCGGAATTCCTAATCAACAGTCATGCCGGCTAGGGCTTATGGGAACTGAAGTCCAAAATATCTGGAGAGCACCAGATTGGGGAAGGCTGTTTTAAGAGATGCTGATACACTGTACCACTGTGATGCCAATACCCTGTCTATACATAAGGCACAGACAAGCACACAGAAAGTACCTTTCCCATTAAAGCTTTTTATCTCCATCTGCTGGTTCAGATATGACAGTGGCACCTTCTCCAACCTGTTGTGAAACAACATTAGTTTTCTGGTACCAACCTATTCAGTAGCAGCAGCTCTCTCTGTAGAGCTGAATGTGTTTAATGTTGTTTGACTGAGAGGTAGAGTTCATGCTATTTCTCATGAACATAACAAACAGAACATTTTAGATTTCTAGGAATCTCAGTTCTGCTGTAGGAACAAACGTTGCCCTCGTCTTTACGGAAGGGTCAAACTGAAGGATTAGAATGTAAGCAGTATCCAAAGCAGAGGTTCCAAATTCAAGGGAGCAGGCAGTTGTGCTCAGAGAGCACCTTTGTGGCACCTTGAGCCTCTAGGCACCTTTGTGGCACCTAGTTTGTCTTCACCTTTCCCTGTAGTTTTCTCTTTTAAGGGACATCTGTTCCAGCTGTTTTTCCTGGGATATGCCTCTAAACCAGCCTTCCCCCTCCAGATAGGTTGGACTGCAACTCTCATTATTCCCAGTCCACGTGGCCATTGGCTGGCTGAGAATTGGCTGGCAGCTCAACACATCTGGAAGGCACCAGGTTGGGGAAGGCTGCTCTAGACATCCCATGCCTACAGGTACACTCTGCATCTCAGTGTACGTTGTGTCCCTTTATTGGGTCTTTGCCCTTATGAATTGTTCTGCACAATTTAGTACCGCAACACCCTGCTTCTTTCACTGAATTTTACAGAGTGCCCAAACATCATCATTGTCTTTCTGTTTTCCTGCCACTTCTTCCTGGGGAAAATCTGCTAAGAAGAAAAAGACTGAATAGCTGCATAATTCCTTCTGATTGGTAGAACTAGGAGCCCACTGTCTGGAAGTGCTTTCGTCGCCAGCTGAAAACCTTTTTATTCTCTCAATATTTTAACACTTAATTTTAACTTAAATTTAAATCTTACTGTTTTAACTCTGTATTTTAATCTTATATCAATTTTGCTGTGTGGTTTTATCCTGGTTGTGCTTTTTGTACTGTATTTTGTAATTGTGCTTTTAACCTGTTGGTTGTTTTATTGTGGTTTTAATTTTTGTGAACCGCCCAGAGAGCTTCGGCTATTGGGCGGTATAAAAATGCAATAAATAAATAAATAAATAAATAAATAAATAAATAAGTGCCCATTAATTTTGGACAGCAATCACGGCAAATGGTCTGTGACAAACAATAATATTGAATGTAACACTGACTCATCAAAACTTCTTCTTGTTACCTTAACCACATTGTCGTGGAGACATGATGTTCATCTTTTCACTTTTTCCAGTAGTTCATGCATCTAACTTCCGTTTTCATGTTATTGGGGCATCCTGCAGCTATTTGGATTCATCAGCCAGATTTTAGCTTGCATCCTTATATCAGCTCATGATTTGCTTTGTCTTCCTTTTCTTGTCTCTTTTCTTTTTTTGCACCGTAGCTACAAGCTCCCAGCGTGAAGGGCTTTGATTTTGCAAAGCAGCATTTAGGCCAGCACAACAAAGATGACATCTTGATCATACACGAACCAACTCCTCTCCCAGGACCAATTAAGGACACCACCCCCTCTGAAAATGGTGACCTCCCGAGCCCCAAGGCCAAGATCTCTTCAAAGCCATCCAAGAATGTCCGACACAGAGGGAGGTCAGTTCAGATGATGAGAAATTGCTTGGCGCAGATTAAAGTTAATTAGTTACGGAGGATTATTTTGCTCTATAAGGATTTTTCTCAGCTTGAATAGTCTTTGCTCAGGGACTTGCCTTTTACATTAATCCACAAGGATTTGTGTCTAGTTCTTTTTTAGGTTCTTTTGCTGGCCTTCTTAATTGTGGAGATTTTTCAGTTGAGAAGTGCGGGTTTGAGCCAGGATATGAGGTGTTCCTACGATTTAATCGTGTAGCTAAACTTTCCGATGTTTCAACCTGGCACAACATGATGGCTAAACTGAGAAGATAATGCATCACTGCATTTTAACATCTCTTTTCATCTTGGCATTTGTCCTTCCCTAACTGGCTTACCTCTTACATCAGGAGTGGGGAACCTTTTTCAGCCTGCGGGCCGAATTCAATTCTGGAGAAGCTCTCAGGGGCTGCATTCCAGTGTGGGTGGGGCCAGTGGCAAATGGGTGGGGCTGAAATACAAAAATAAAATGGCAGCGTAGAAGAGGCATTTCAACCTTTTAGAATGGGGGAGAAACTGTGGAAAATCCGGGAAGCAACCAAACACTTGGCAGTTGGGGAAAGGGTTAGGGGGCAAGGGAAAGGGGCTTGGCCTTCTGGGAAACCCCAGAGGGTCAGATTGTAACCCAATTTGGGTTCACAGGCCTGAGGTTCCCCACCCCTGTCTTACATATCTCAACTCCAAATATCTTCTTGCATTATTCTGGTTATTCTTAAAGAGCCTAAGGCCTAATCTACACCAAGCAGGGTATTGCACTATGAAAGTTGTATGAAAGCGGTATATAAAAGGCAGAAACCACACCAAGCAGGATATAGCGGTATGAAAGCAATATAGTATGTGTCAATGGGCCCCAACAGTTGTCAGTGCACTTCAATACCGCTATAGAGCAGTAACGTGGCTCCTGACTTTTATATACTGCTTTCATAGTACAGTATCCTGCTTGGTGTAGATTAGGCCTAAGAATAAGCAGAATAGCTATTACCCCCTTCATTCAATTAAAGGGTAACACTGCCATGCTTTCTGGCCTCACCCCGGACATCACATGCTGGGACAGCCATTGCTCTCCAATGTTGATGCATTGAGTGTGGGTGTGTCTGGAAAGGAGTACCTATGTTTCACTTGGGGATTATTGCATTTATATCCCACCTTTTTTCCTCACAACAACAACCCTGTGAGGTAGGTTGGACTAAGAGTCTGTGATTGGCCCAAAGTCACCCAGTGGGTTTCCATGGCTGAGTGGGGACTAGAACCCAGATCTCCTGACTCCCAGTCCAACGCTTTTAACAATTAGAAAAACACAAAGCAGAAGAATAAAAATTCATAGTTCTTAAACAATACTAAACCACCACACATTATGGAGGAAACCAAAAGGCCTGGGGAAATAAAAATAAACATCTCTTAGCCTAGTGTTGGAAAAACGTTAAAGTCCTTACTGAATAGAGGAGAGCCTTCAGGCTTTGTTATTTTCAGCTGCTGCTGCTTGAATGCACATGATTTCCTTGTCATGTCTATCAATGGCAATTAGCCATTTCTGCCTTGTTTTTTTTTTCTAATCCTAGTTTCTTGCTTCAGTGAATTCCGTATGTTAAGTATGGATTATATGAGGGAATACTTCCTTTTACCTGAACCTATTGCCACTCATTCAGGGAACTTTTGCATATTATTGAATACAATGGAAGGCAGAGGGAAATAATGGCAAGGATCTGTTCAAAGGGAAAAGATGTGTATGTTGTAATTTGTTGGTATTCGACATGCTCTTCTGCACATCTTTATAAATGTCCTGTGGCATGTTCTGAAGGCATACGTTGCAGTAACCCGGCTTGAACTAAGCAGGTCTGGGTCTGGTCAGCACCTGGAAAAGAAGCCACCTGGGATCCCTACGTACACCACCTTCAGGTCTACATTAGGAAAAAGGAGAAACATAAATATACAGAGTAATAATAACAGTATGCCATAATTTGGTTTTTAATTTTGTGTGGCGGTTTGGTACCTACAGAGTTTCCCCCTCTGATGCTGACTCCACAGCAAGTGAACAGTCAAGTGGTCGAGAAACAGGAGAAGAAATGGCAAGACCACAGACAGCTGTCAATGAGGTCAAACCCCACAGAGTCAGCAAGTCCGGTATGTTGCACTCTCTTATGCTCCCATTTTCATAATGTGAAAAGAATTCATACCTGCGTCTGTTTATGAATCACACAGGTGTGCCAGGAATAGAGAAACGGCTGGATAATTTCAACTAGGCACAGCTTGAAATACATTTATGCCCCTTTGCTTTAAAAGTGCCATTTCTTGTATGACTTGTGCGCACACAAACGTGTGTAATGCTTGCGTGGGATAAATATATAATCCGCTTTTGGTTCCGTCTCTAATTTCCCCTGTTCAGGTTTATGGCTACAACATGCTATATCTCCAGACGGTAATAGAAAGCTTTGGGTTCAAAAACCTTTTACTGAGATTTGCGCTGCGATTCACCAAACACTGCAGTCGCCTTGTATTGAACCAGAAGCGCTTCTGTTCCTTGGTAATGTTGCTACTCAATGAGCACCAAGAAGCACTGTATTTGGTTATGCGAGTCAATGGAACAATTGTGATGTTAAGATCGAGATGTATGTATAATTGTGTGAAATTTCATCCCAGAACAGCAGTTAGATCTGATTCAGACCTTCAGAAAAACAAACACGTGATACATCCCCCCCCCCGCCCAAATGCAGGTGGGAGATTTCACATTTAAAAGCATCACTACATCAAAAATGCCCTCTATGTCGGGATGAAGGCTTCCAGCGTGGAAGCATGCAATACTCCACATTCATTCTGCAGTGGTTGTACACTCTCAGAAGGCTTATGCCATGTGCCTTTTTCTGGAACAGTTTAATCAACTCCCTCCTGTTAAAATTTAGGAACAGCTCTACCAGAGTTATTTTCAGTAGCATCTGGCTCTCCTTTTGTCACAGTTGGCTGAATTATAATGTGCTCTCTTTATCTTTTCTTTCGATGCTGCCAGGAGTAAACAGAGTGGGTAAGTTTCCAAAATAATGTGCAACTGTCTTGCAGGAACACTGAAGCATTAGATGAGAGAGATTAAGTGTAAATGTTGGTAGAGTAGAGTGGTTTTCAGTGTTTTAAGATTTAAGGTTGGATTTTGGATGCTTTCCCACATTATAGCCCATAGAAACCATGCAGTGGCAGGTGTTCTTCTGTCCTTAAAGAGCATTTGAAACTGCCACATACTGAACCAGGTCCGTGGTCCATCAAATCCCGTACGGTCTCTTGGCTGCAACTCTTTCCCATCCCCTGTTCCAACTTGACCATTCAACTGGAGATGCCAGGGGTTGAAGCTGGAAGTTTCTGCATGTTACGCGCATGCTTGGCTACCGAGCTGTGGCCTTCCTTCCTACATGTCACACCTTAATGCATATATCAGTGCCCCACTATTAATAAGAATTCCTCCTCTCCCACTTGAGGAGAGGAGGAATTTAGAGTGGAGAACTTTCAGGAGAAGGTGGGAATCCTTAATCTCTTTCCATACCTATTCTCTCCCCACTCAAATTCACCCTTCCAAGTTGTTTCCCTCACCCTCTGCAGGATTTCAAATGTGTGGTTGCCTTTTTCTCAAAAAGGCTTTGCTGCTTTTTAAAAAAATGGTTTGGTCATGTTATGTTATACATGTGGCTAGCCCTGGCTGTTCAGTGCCTCCCTCCTTTTACGGTTCTAGTACTCTAGCAAACTCCTCATTTAGTTCATTGTTATGTCTGAATGAGGCCGTACCTTCACATTCTGGCTGTAGTGGATAGACCTTTTAGGAATTAATTAACTTTACTGTGTGCAGCATATGAATTGCCCTCTATTTGTCTTTGCCACTGCATTTAGTGTAAGTCCTTTCCATCCACAAGATAATAAGAACACAAGAAGAGCCCTGCTGGATCAGACCAAGGATCCATCTAGTCCAGCATTCTATTCACACAGTGACCGACCAGCCATCGGCCAGGGATGAACATGCAGGACATGGTGCAACAGCACCCTCCCGCCCATGTTCCCCAGCAACTGGTGCACTCAGGCTTATTGCCTCGAATACTGGAGATAGCACACAACCATCAGGGCTAGTAGCCATTGATAGCCTTTGCCAACCCCCTTTTAAAGCCGTCCAGATTGGTGGCCATCACTACATCTTGTGGTAGTGAGTTCCATAATTTAACTATGTGCTGTGTGAAGAAGTACTTCCTTTTATTTGTCCTGGATCTCCCACCAGTCAGTTTCATGGGATGACCCTGGGTTCTAGTATTTTGAGAGAGGGAGGAAAATAATGAAGCTTCATGATCTCACTGTTCTTCTTCCCCTCCTCAGCACCCCATTCTTGCACCTGTAGTTGTGAGATACATGTGTGTGTGCATACACACACACACAGAGAGGTGTTGAAACCATTGCAGTACTAACTGTGAACCCAGGACCCTATTTACTAAGGCCAGCAGTTTACTGATGGTGTGGGTTGCTCCTTCTCCCTGGGAGCCAATTGGATAAGAGAGGTGGCTTCTGTGAGCGGGGCCCTGGAGTGGACCAAAGTGGGAACCTTTCCTCTCAGATCCTCACCCGTGGCTTTGGCCATTGTTGTCCCTGACTTCCTGGCTCACCTACCTTTGATTTTGCTTCTCGTTACCATACTGTAGGAGAAAGGAATTTTACTTGCATTTGTGTCTATCCTCTGCAAGGCAGTATTTTCGCCTCCCTCATAGGAATATTGATAATTTCTTGTTTAAAAATAGCGTTTTATGTTTCTGTCACAACTTTTGTTGCAATCGTTGCAGCAAAACATTAATCCAAATTAGGTTACTGCAATACGGACAGTTCAGAAGCTGCAACTTGTGCAAAATACAGTGACCACATTGATAGCAGTGACCAGAAGATCTGAGCAAATAACACTGTTTCTGGCCCGCTTGCACTGGATGCCTGTATATTTGCGAGCCAAATTCAAGATACTGGTTTTGCCCTATAGAGCATTACATGGCTTAGGACTGCAGAACCTAATGGAGCACCATGAACCTACCCTTATACTACATGCAGCATCTGAAGCCCTCTTCCAGGTGCCTCAACTGAGGGAGGCTTGGAGGATGGCAGCAACGGAGAGGGCCTTCCCCCCCCCCCCCGATTCCAGTGAGGCCTGCCTGGTGGCAACATTGTCATATTTTTGGTGGCAGGTTAAGACATTCCTCTACTCCCAAGTATTTGACAACATAGGGATAAGGTTTTTAATGGGTCCAAGGATTTACTGTTGATTTTTTTAACATAGTTATATTTTTGTGCATTGGTTTCATGTTGTGTATATTAGGGGTTTTAACTTTGTAAACCTCCCAGAGAGCTTTGGCTATTGAGCGGTAAGGAAATGTAATAAATGACGTGAAATTGATGGAGGCATTGGGCCAGATCCATGACAGGGAAAGCAGCAGGGATTGGCTCCCCAGTCCCCACTGGGTTCGGAAGCTCTAGCCGTGCTTCGGCACCGGTACACCTGTCAGACACTCAGGTTGCAGGAAGGGCCCATGGTATAAATTTGGACTGTGATGACCCAGGGATTCCTGCCACTCCCATCAACTTTATTCATTTTTATTAGTATTAGTATTATTTCTTTTTGTTGTAATTCAAATAATATCGTTCAAATGGTGATGCAATATTTGATCCAGAACATTTTGCAAAAACTTGCATTCGTTGGGCCTTGACCAAGATCATTAAACAAACAAAAGTTTTCCTACCTTTTTATCTGTACTTGTTATTCAGGCCCTCCGCAGATCAGTAATGGCCCAGAGCAACACTCCTCAGCCTCCATCTTTGAGCATGTGGACAGAATGTCACGCTCCTCAGAAGTCAGCAGAAGGGTCCCTAGCAAGATCCAGTTGATTGCCATGCAGCCCATTGCAGCACCTCCAGTTCCAAACCAACCACTTTCTGACCGAGTAGCAGAAACCAACAAAATTAACAAGGAGGTAATCCATTTGGTATATTGTTTCTCAGCCCATGATAAAGAGATCATAAATTGCACACTGGTAGCCTTTCTGCTCAAGGCCTTGATTGCGCACTTATGATTCCTCACTTACGGTAGCTTGCAGGTCCTTTACACAACATGGTCCTCCTCCAGGGCCTCTCACGTGTTTTGCAAGCATTTTAGCGGAGTTTTTTATTACTAGCGCTGAAGGGCTGCTATTATTTGTGGGATTACTGTAATTGCGGAATTCTGCTATGCCACAGTGCCACCTAGTGCTTGTGTAATGGAACATAAGGAAAGGAAGAGAAAGAAAAACCTTGGGTGAATAACACGTGTAAAGGAGCCAATCTTAATCCTGCAAAGAATCCAGAAACAGAAGCCTTGGTAAAAGTGCGGGTTAAAAGCCTCATGTAGGAAATCCCCAAGGGTATCTAAACTGCTGCCTTAAAACAGCTTAATAGAGATTTCTAGGTCCTGCCCACTTTTAGAACTGCAGTTCCCAAAGTTCGCTGGACAGCGGGAATGACTAAACAGATTCTTAACACTCTCACTGGACCACAGTTCCCAGGATTCTTTGGGGGGAAGCCCTGACATGGCTTTAGAGGAACCTGTGGTTCTTCAGATGTTTTGGCACACAACTTCCATCATTCTTTACCATTGGCTTTGTTGGCTAGGAATGATGGGTGTTGTAGGCCAAAACATCTGTAGAGCCAAAAGTTTTCCAACCCCCACCTTAGCATGTCCCCTGAGGACTCTAGAGGAGGGCCCACAGGCACTTCTCTTCTGAACCTGGCCCCCTTGCATGTCTCCCATAGCTTTTATTAATCCTGCTCCTTAATGTGATCTCCTTAAGTGTGCTTCTTAAGGAAATAGGAAGACCATTAATAAACCAGGGTAAACTGGCAACAGAGAGAGCTAAGAAACCAATGCAATTACATCCCCCACGAAGGCACAAAAATATATTTCCCTTTCCACCATCACCCACGTGGTTGTATCTCTACAGAGCAGTTTTTCCAGAGAAGAAGCTACTTTCTTATGTACAGGTTCCCCATTTTTCACAAGCTATTGTGGTCTGATGAACTTTTTTGCACATATTCCCATGTGTGTAAGACTTTGCTGGATTGGAGCAAATGTATACATTCACATTTGTGTGTGCTATACATGTATATGCACCTGCACACTCATGCACATGCATGCATAGACATGGTGAATGCATATTTGTCAAAGTACATCTGTGGGTAGTATCCAATGTTAGTTCTATGTAGAGTAAGACCCATTGCAACAAACTGATGTCTCATTCATTTCAATGGGACTCTTCCATGTAGGACTACCATGGATAGCATATTTTTAAAAGTGACCCACCAACAAAATAGCAGTAGGAAATGTGGGTCTCAAAGAAGGGAAAAAAGAGGATAGCAGACAGATATCCTGTTCAGATGACATGCTAAACCACGGTGGTTAAACATTTTGAGCTAAACATTATGGCTTAGCATGTTGGGTGAACCATGCTGTAGTGTGTTGTGTGAACCATTCCTAGCCACATTCCTGGCTACATAACCGTGGTTTAAGCATGCTCACTATCCATTTGCTGGAAAAGGGATAGTGGCCTAACCATGGCTTAATGTGTTGTCTGAACAGGCCCAGAAAGAGGAGTGTGAAGGAAGGTAACCCCGTTAGCAAGCCATTGTACTGAAACTGATGAAAGGAGGAGTCAGAAATTAGGAAGAAGCAGAAGAGGTGGGCATTGTCTTTCTGTATGCCTCGCTGCTTTGGCTTTGCCTCCATCCAGTCAACTTCCCCGGGGGAAGTAAACCTTCTGCATCAAGGATGATTGCCCATGCAGTCACTCCCAATGCAGGGGCTCAAGAGGATTGCCTGTACTCGGAGAAGGCATGCCCAGAGCAGTGACTCATATAGTCCAGTCACACATGAGATGAGTCCCTCTGAGATGGCTAGTTCTTACCGTTGCATACTCAAAAAGGAAACCTTTGAGGTGTGTCTCCGATTTGAATGCGTTCACATGTATGTACTAATGTGCGCGCGCACACACACGTTATCATATAAGCTGATACTGTACTCTAGATCCCTTCTGATTTCGTTGCTGCTGTGGTTTTATGGCAACCTGCAGGAAGTATAATTTGCTGTTTGTCATGCATTTTTATGAGATCTCTGTGCACTCTCTCTTAATTGCCCTTGCTGTGTTAATCATCGTGCTGTGTGTAATAATTCTTCTACCTGGAACGTCTGTGGGTGAATTACAAGCTGGAGAATGAGATATGGGGGTGTAAGTGGGATGTGTGTTCAGTATTTTTCTTCTAATACTTCCCCTCCTCTACATGACCCCTTTCTATCACAGCAGAGGAAAGTTATGTGTTCCAAAACATATTTTATGTTTCTCACTTCCCCCCGCCCTTTAAAGATCCAAACAGCTCTGAGGCATAAATCTGAAATTGAACATCACCGCAACAAGATCCGACTTCGAGCCAAGCGCAAAGGGCACTATGAGTTTCCCATCGTGGACGATATGGTGATAATTGATACCAAAGAGCAGCAAAGGATGTACCGCAAGGCGCAGATGCAGATAGACAAAATCTTGGACCCCGGCGGCAATATGCCGACTGTTTTCATAGAACCCAGGAAGAGGTAAGAATAAGAGAGGGAGTGAGTGAGAGAGAATGCATGCGTTTGGAAAGGCGTTTATTCTCTATTCATGTGAAAATGTGCAAACTCTTGTGATATTTGTACTGTGAGACTCATACAAGATGTGAATTAAGGCAGGCAGCCTTACTTGCAAAAGGAGAAAAGGACTAGGCAGAACACAAGGCATGAGATACTGAGATGTAAAAGGGTTTAGCGTGTTTGTTTCTGTTTTGTTTCTTAATAGACCCCACAAATCTGGACAACTTATTTAGTTAGTTTGAGAAGGGCGTCTTCTATATAAGCCTCCCATGGCATTAAGATCTCTGAATTGGAGACCAGTTATTGGTGCCTTTCTTGTTTGTTAACATCCACCAACAGCAGGGCCTTTTCAGTAGTGTCTCCTTGATTGTGGCATGCCCTCTCCTGTGATGGTCATGTGATCAACTTACTGCTGTTCTTGCCTCCTGGAAACAGGTCAAGGCCATTCTGTTTCATTGGGCCTTTGGTGAATAATTTTCACCAAGCATGGTTCCTTTCCCTGATGGTGTCTTCTATACATTTTAATAGATTTACTGTGGCCTTTTTCTTTTTTTTAAGATTGTTGTTACTTTATTATTGTAACCCGCTTTGTGGTCCTCTTGGGTGGGAGGGTAGGATAAAAAGTAAATTAAAATGATAATAAAGAATGAAGCAGTTTCCTGATTCCCTTAGGTCCAGATTACTGGTTGACTCACTCAGGTTTCTGTATTCCATTAAGTTAGCTGTGCATTTTGGGAACCAACAGGATTGTGCGATAAGCCTCTTTATTTATTTTGATTATTTATTGGTCACTCTCCAGTAGAAGCTCTCAAGAGTGGTTTGCTAAATTAGAAACAATAAAATACAAAATATAAAAACAGTAAACAGTGGAGAGGATGAACGTTCTAACATAAGGCATCTGTAGATGAATAAAAAAACTTTAAAAGCTTTAACAGATAAAAAGGTTTTTTTTTCTTTTCTTCTATGTGGTTCAGGTTCTACAAACTCTCAAGCATTTGGAAATATGCTATATTGAAAAGGATCAAGAAAACTCACAGTTTCACTTCAGCTGGTGCTCAGAAGTCTTAAGGTGTTTAGGTTTTTACTCCTCTTTATTTTTTCATAGCTCTCGGGCCAAGCGTTCTCCAAAGCAGCGTCGAAGGCATCAGATAAATGGAAGCCCAATGGATGCTGACAAGGACAGGCTAATCACAACCGACAGTGATGGGACGTACAAGAGGCCTCCAGGAGTCAACAACTCTGCTTATATTGTACGTTTAGACCCTTTGAAAGGAGGAAGACATTTGGTTTCCAAGGAGCATTGGTGGTGCCAGTTTGCATCTGAATATTGCAAGAATGCACTGCGGAGAAAGATCATGTAAAGCAGAGGGGGAACATTTGGTCCTCTACATGCATTTACCGCATTTACCATGATCCTCCACCATTGGCTCTGCTGGCTAAGGCTGATGGGAGTTGCAGCCCAGCAACATCTGGATAGCCAGATGTTCCTCTTCTCTGATGTAAAGGCTTGGGATTTCACAACCATTTTGAGTACTCTTAGAATCATAGAATATTTGTTGATTTGCAAGGGGCCTATAATGCCATCGACTCCAACCCCCTGCTCAATGCAGAAATCCACATTAAAGCATCCCTGACAGACGGCTGTCCATCTGTATCCTGAATGCCTCTAGTATGGGAGGGCCCACTACCTCCCTAGCTAATCGGTTCCGTTGTTGTACTGCTCTTAACGGTCAGGAAGTTCTTGCTCCATGTTTTAATTATTTATGAAATTGATTGCGTGCTTTTCATTATAAAATAATCCCAAAGTGGGCTACAACTAATAAAACATAATAAAATCATGTAGTGTCCACCAGAAATACAATCAAACAGGAGAGGTCAGTAACATAGATAAATAACTGTTTACACAATGCAGCGAAACCAGTCAGAAGCCTGGGTGAACAAATAGCTCTGTCGTTAGTGCCGAAAACTTGTAAGACTTGATGCCAACAGTACGAGTGGGGAGGGAGTTCCACAGTCGGGTTACGTATATTGAGAACACCTTCTCTTGGGTTGCCAGGTATCAAATTCCAGGCAAATGCGTCATCATCAGGTGGGCATCCTCACTCGATCTAATACCTAGGCAGGTACATGAGGGAGAAGTTGCTCCATCAGATATCCAGGTCCTACGTTATGTCGTGCTTTATAAGTCAGCACAAATGCCTTGAACCTGGCTGGGTAGCTTATTGGCAGCCGGTGCAACTCCTTCAGAACTGATGCAATGTGTTCCCGGTAGGCTGACCTGCCCTACTAGATAGATTTTCTGTCTGGTAGGGCAGGTATAATAAGGAACTCAAGAAAACGCCTTCGCGCACTGAGCACCAATTCCCTAAGCGAACCCAAATCAATCCTGGCATGCGCCTCTGCAGTCTGGGAGCCCAGGCACATACTAAGTGCAGATGAAGGGTTAGGGAGACTAGGTGGCCAGGTGTGCTCAGTGTTATTGTCAGCTAGTCTTCAGCATAATTATAAAATAAATGCTCTCCATGTGACTTCAATGTACTTAATAGGTACTCAGCGGATTTCATTCAGTTCCCGGAATATCTCTAAAAAGCACATGTTCTGTTTTTGTGGCTTTTTTAGCCTCATCGCCTGTGTAGGAAAGGGCAAGTACCAGATAATAATCATGTATCTTTTGTGAAAAATGCAAATATGCTGTTGTTGAAGCAGTTGATTGAGAGATGATGGCTAGTTCTCACTCCCTTGTTGACATCTCTGTCATAATACTTCCAGGAATATGCGGCAAATCATCACCTATCTGCTCTGCAGAAGGGGATGCTATTAACGATTCAGATGCATATCTCATAACGTCTGCAGTAGTAAAATGTCAAACATGGATGACATCATTGTAACGAGTAAAGTCACTCTCAAAATGGTGGGAGCTTGTAATGTAACAGCTGCCTAAGCAATGTTCTCTTCCTTACACCACCATCTTTCTTTCCTTTATAGTCTGATCCTGACCTTCCTGCTGAACCCCAGACACCTTCTTCAACTGAACTGGGGAAGTACTCAGGCCTCCCCACGCACACTGCTCCATACATCCCTCCTCAGCCATCCATTGAAGAGGCCCGGCAGACAATGCATTCACTCCTGGATGATGCTTTCGCCTTGGTGGCCCCCAGTAACCAAGCATCCAGTTCTGCTGCCATCACACATCCTGGAGGGTTGGGGGGACAGCCACCAAACACTCCAGTTCGAGCAGCAAGGGACACCCCCAGCAGCCAGTGGGGATCCCCGTATGGCCCAACTCACACAGTAAGCAGCCCAATTGGTGGTCATGTCAAGAATTCACTCAGCAGCTTTAAAACTTATGAAAACCGATGGCCGCTTCTACTGCTGTGCTCTCTGTTTTTTAATTTATTTATTCCAATTTATAGCTCACCGTAGTTTGGGTCAAGAATGACAGTGGCCAACGAGATGCCTATGGGAAGCAGGACATGAGTAAAATAGCTCCCTTCTACTCAGATTCCCCAGCAATTTGTATAGAAAGGCATACTGCCTCTTGTGTTGGAGGTAATACAGAGCCATCATGGGCAACTGTGTCATTCTGCTAGCGCAAATGACATTGCGCTAGTGGAAACTAGGTTCAGAATTATGCATAAAAGGAGAATCCACTGTACGGATACTAAGGCTCACAACCCTGTCAAAATTGCACATCTTTGTATACAACCAGAAAAATCTTGTATGTTAGTGGGAATCAACATTGTACAATTAAAATTCAATATCATCTTTAAACAAAAACAATTACTTGTTCATGATCTGATTCATACTCAGTTAACTTATGTAAATTATCTTAAATCTCATTTTCTACTAAAATTCCAGAACGAAAGATCTTAGGAAACTTAGCGTCATGGATTTTTTAAATTTTAAATTTTCTTTTAAACTGTGTTCTGATGGATGGTCTTTTTTTTTCTCCCCAGAGATACATGGAATTTGGGATGACTCCTCCAACAGCACCAGGCCTGCTACAGAGGTAGTTCTCTGAATGTTTAGTTTCTTCCGTTCTGCTAGCATTAAAATGAATGTAGCTTTGCTTGGTTATGAGTGTAGCAGAAAAAAATAAGGGCTAAAATTAAATTTTCGAACAAAATTGATCACATTTTTCAAGTTTGAAATTTTGATTTTAAAATTTGATTTTAAAATTTGATTTTCGGTGACACTGAAAACAAATATGTTTTATTCATCAATTCTGAGGCAGTAGTTGCTAATCTTTAGGACAGTTGTGCCCATACCTGGGAACGTTAGAGAAGCACTTGGAGACTATATTTTGCAAGCTTGATAGAGTTAGGATAATTTGATAGTGAATTGAAAGCTTCCTTGATTTAGCTGTGAAAGGGAAGCACTGTCTTCGTAAGCAACTCCCTGGTTTTGATCAAGAACATGTGGTTGGTTTTGCCCTTGGGAAAAGGACAAGTATTGGCTGCAGGTTTCATTCAGAACTAGCCATGTTTTAAAATGTCTAAATATATACTACTAAATTTATTTATTTATTTTATTGCATTTTTATACCGCCCAATAGCCGAAGCTCTCTGGGCAGTTCACAAGCTCTCTGGGCGGTTTATACAGGAACTTCTACCCCGCTTTTTCCTCCAAAAAGGGGGTCACTCAAAAGCAGCTTACAAAATGTAAACAAATATAAAAACCTCAAAACCCCATAATTAAACACATTTATGACAAGCTAAAAGCGGCAGCAAAGACAAACACGCAAAGAGCACAAACTGACAATAAATAAATTTAAATTAAGCAACAGTAGAACCTGATGCTTTTTCCAAGGAGAAATGACTTCAGTTGCTGGTAGAACACACCAGTTGAAATTTCTAGATGCTTTTCAAGGGCAGCCCCACGTAGGGTGTGTTGCAGTAATCTAATCTGGGTGTGGCTAAGGCCAGATCTGCTTTCTCCAACAAGGGGCAGAGCTGGTGCCCTAGCTGAAATTGGCAAAGGCTGTTCTACCCACAGCAGCCACCTGTCTTCAGTGGAAATGAGATGTACATCCTCCCCTTATGTTGAGAGGACCCTTTCTACATTGACATGTATGGGCAGAAGGTAGATCTCCAGTTGCCTGGGACTTCAACTCCCAGAAGCCCCTGCCAGCATAGCCAATGGTTAGGAATGCTGGGAGTTGGCGTCCAAAACATGTTTGCAGATAATTATTGGGGGTCACTCCTTGCCTGTCTGGATGCTCAGCCCTCAGCCACAACTGCGTGGTTTTATCCTGGTTGTGCTTTTTATATTGTATTTTGTATTTGTGCTTTTAACCTGTTGGTTGTTTTATTATGGTTTTAATTTTTGTGAACCGCCCAGAGAGCTTCGGCTATTGGGCGGTATAAAAATGTAATAAATAAATAAATAAAAAACTATGGCAGCTTTACATCATACTCATTCTCTTCTCTCTAGCCTTAGAGGGATACAAGCTTTTATGTCTAGAAAAGTGAGCCTTAAAGAAGAACACTGTTATGGAGGTTTCATGTCTAGCTCTCTCCTAATTGTAAAGGACTTCTGACTTGATCTTTACGAGTAATGGCTAAAGTGTTGGACTGGGAGTCAGGAGATCCGGGTTCTAGTCCCCACTCGGCCATGGAAATCCACTGGGTGACTTGGGCCAGTCACAGACTCTCAGCCCAACTTACCTCACTGGGTTGTTGCTGTGAGGATAAAATGGAGAGGAGGAGGAGGAGGATTATGTACACCACCTTGGGTTCCTTGGAGGAAAAAAGGCAGGTTATAAGTGTAATAAATAAATAAATGAAGAAGCCATGCAGCTGTTCTAATGTCATTCCATGCTGTGGAAGCTGCATTTCGCAATCCACTGGATGTGTGTGGGGAGAGCTTCCCACGGTGAAGAAGACAAGTGGCAAAGTGCGCACTTGGAATAGGTAGCGCTGTTTTCTCAGGAGACAGGCCAAACATGATGGTGTCGTGTTGCATTGTTGTTCCGCCAGCAGGCAAAACCTGGGCCCAGGTTTTCTTCCACCTGTTGAATTAATGCACCCAGACCAGCAGCCATCTGACGTTCAGTTTTCCACTAGAGGGATCTACCCAGAGGAAATCCCATCGGTGGCACGGCCGCGACCAGTTGGAAGCACTGCAGGTACTTAAGGATTCCTAACCATTGTGTGCTGCATTGACTCTATTTCATACAAACTGGCCACATTCTACAATTCAGCACTTATTTATAAATAGCTGCCGCACTGTGGCAGCTAAGATATTTCATGAATTTAGAATACAAACGAGCATGATCAGTCCCCTTCGATTCTGAGCGCAAGTAACCATGCATGGCTCGGGAGGAGTTGAGGGGGGGAGGAGGGCTGGATATATACATAGGACTTGTATATTGTTCGCCCTTTAAAAGTAATGACAAGGCACCTATTAATGCGTACTCCCTGCTGAGCACTGGAGGGGGGGCAGGGTAGAGGGACAGGCTCCATCGAGGCCTATGGGAAACCCCTCCCATATGAGTGGGGCTGGATCATGCCTTTTGATTCCCCCCACCCCAATTCAGCCATGCAATTACAATGTGTGTGTATACATGTCATTCAATCGCTCTATTATAATTATCTTGGGGAGGAAGCAATAAAAGATACAAGGGTTCATAACATTTATTTTTCAGCCCCAAGCATTAGGGCAAGAGTTATGTTGCCAAACATATTCCCAAAAGGTTTCCTAAGGCTTCTCAATCAGCAGCTCCACTTATGGAAGTTGGTTGCAGACACATTGAATTGTCACATTATGTACAACAGCTACAGCAGGTAAAAGCTGAGATTAAGTGCCATGTGCATTAGCTGAAGGCTCAGAGTAGTTCAGTATGTTTTTTCCCTAGTAAGGAATCAAGACGATTTTTTTCCTAACTAAAAAGATTCCCATAATACACCTGTGGATAAAGTTGTTTTATTTCTGGCATACAGTTATAGATAACGTTTGTGATTTATTACGCGAGGAGATGAAAAGGCTGGCCAGGGGCCAACAATGCTTCTGTTGCCATTAATAATGGAACCTCCACTATCATCCATTAGAAACCGGTCCAGATTAAAGGTGTTAGATTTAGCTTCCCAGCTTGTGGCTAGCTTTTTGCAAAGATACTGATGCCCACATATAAAATGCATGCACACCACCACATCGATGAAAGGTGTAAGATTGGCAAATCCTTGCTTTTCTCTTTATAATACACAAAAGCAGGGGCTGTCAACTTCCCAGTCACAACTTCTGTGTGTTTTCATGGGGGAAACGGTGATTTACACGTGAGCGCGTTCCATAACTGATGGCAGCTTGTGTGCATTTTATACAAAACTAACGTTAGAAGCAGCCCTGGGGACATTACCAAGGTCCTGCCCTTGCCTTTCAACCTCAAAACAGAGGTGACGAAAACTGCTAACAGAGCTATAGCCATTTGCTATACTCACCTTAGAAACTGATTTGAAAGCTGTCGTCCCAAAGTTGGGCTCCTGCTACAACTGTACAGCTGAGTGTCCTGAAGTAAGCAAATATTTTCTCCCTTCCACTAAGGGTAAATCACTAGCATGCAAGCCCCAAAGCTTATTACTTTCAATTGCACATTCATCATGGCTAAAATATTGATAGGCTCAGTGGGACGGAAGTGTTCCCTACTTTTTTCCCGTTCTCTTCCCCCACTCCCCTGCTCCACTGTGCCTGTGTATGACACAACCCCAGTTTTGAACCACACGAACAACATCCCTCCCTTTGTAAAAGGATGTGCTTCAACGACTGCATGCAAACGGGTCCTTTTGTTGTCCCTGGTTTGGTCGTCTTTTTTAAAAAGCCTTACTGAATTAAACAAAGTCAAGAGTTCCCTTTTTCCGCACATCACAACCCTGATTTCCTTTGGTGTTTGATCTTCCCCGTTCTCCCTCCCACCCACCCAGTTTTATTTGCCCTCCACGCTTCTGTTGCTGCATGGAAAGACGAAAGAAAAAACAAACAATATTTGCTTTTAAGGTTCTCAGATACAGCACCTCACTCAGGTGGGAATTGCTAGCAGGATCGGAGGTCAACAGGTGGAGATCCCCTCAGGCAGAGCAGGGCATGGCCAGCCGGGGGAACCAGGGTGGCCCCCGTATCGTGGAGAGGATGAATATGCTAGGAGAGATGCAGTGAGTACTGTGCTTCATGTTTGAATAGTTTCCGAAGCAGTCTTGTGTTCACTTAACTTTCTTTTTATTCATCCTGTACTGTTTTGGGAGTTTCCTCCCAAGGCATTTTTTTTCCTACTCGCTCCTCTGACCTTCAGCTGCTGCTTTTGTCTCTTTCACACGCCAGCCCCCGAATCTCTGCTTCTCTTTCCATTTCTTTCTCACTGCGGGCTCTCATCCTGGACTCCAGTGCCCATCAGCCACAGCCAGCATTGCAAATGGTCTGGGACAATGGGAGTTGTAGTCCAGTAACACCTGGAGGTCCACAGGTTCTCCCCCCCCCCTCCGGTTTCATGCTCTCAGTAGGATCTGCTCTTCTGCAATTCTCTCTCTACTGAAGGTAGAAAGTTCTGACCAAAAAAGAAAAAGAAAAAAAGGCCCAGACTGTCTGGGTGATGTTAGCGGAGCGCCATCAGTACTTACCACTGGGGAAAAATTGGCTACTGGGTATGTCAAAACAACAAGCTTTGTGATGATGATGATGATTTTCAGGAAGATGCTGGTTCTAGAACGTGGCCTTTCTAACTGAACCATGCATGCTTGAGTTGTGGCAAGTTCCCCCAGCCTCTGGAAAAGCATAGATACCTGTCACTCATGCTCAGTTGTGCGCGCTCTCTCTTCCCCTCCAGACCCCTTGTTTTCCCCATAATTCACCATGCTCTGGTGTGGAGATAGACAGCCGTTCATGAGCATGCTGAAGATGCTATGATAGAGGTACCGTTGCTTATCCTGTGCATATTCATTGCTTTTGTCCCAATGCCTCTCTCTGCTCAATCAGGTTTTACATGTCTTTGAAGCAAAACATTCTTGATCCAGATGGGATTAGTCTGCAAACCACAAGCAATGAAGCCTCTATCATACCATCGTCAACTCTTTGAGGAATAACAAACTATTGTTTGTTTACAGCCTGAGTTCTTTCCGGAATTAATCGTAGTGCACTACTGATTTTTGACCCCTCATTGTCTTGTGTCCTCAGATCCTTCCTTTATTGCAGGAAGGTAACACAGCCTGATGGCCATTGTTGTCAGCAATAATGGTGCCTCCATCCCACACACACCCTTTGCACCCAAATGGTCGTAAATGGGTTGATTGGGGAAATAAGTAAAAAGGAGTCTCAAGGAAAGAAAAAAATCACAACATAGTCCTGATTTACAGAAGGAAGAGGTAGAATTCTCAACACTGCTACAAATCAGATATTGACTTAAGCCAGGGATGGGCAGTGGAGGCTGGTGGTTCTGATGTCAATGGGGCAGTGGATCCACTCCAGGTTTTAGTCAGACTCCTAAAGGAGCTATCGAAGGTGCTGAACCTATTTTTGGTGGGATTAGGTTCAGCACCTTGGATAGCTCCTTTAGAATCCGGACTGTTTTTTATTGAAACCTTTTATTTCAGCACATCATAATATGGAATATGGGAAAGGATCTGAAGGGCCCACAACTATAACAAAACAGTGCTCTTTTTGGAACTCTTTCCCATAGTACCTTTTGCAGTAATTCTGCAATCGTATGACAAGTGTTAGGCTAGGACTCCTGCTGCCAAGACTGTTATGAGAGACCTGTGGACTGAGACTGCAACACAAAGAAATGCAGAGAAGGCCCCAGCAAGTGCTGCACGCGGCCAGGCTCTATAATTTTCCTTTACCCATGTAAAACCAGATGTCATGCAGGTAGGCAGTGGGCACGCCAGAGACTGATGTGCTGGCAGTGCAGAGGGAAAGCCTGGTGGTTTCCCTTACCAACAGGTTGCACGGAGTAAGAGAGGTCAGTAGGTCTAAGATCAGCCAGTGGGACCCAATCGGCCTTCTGGTGTCACCTGACGTCTTGGACCGGGAAGATTCGGGTTTCTTCTGCAATTGTCCCATCTGGAACTGCCTTCAGTTTCCTGCTTTGAGCAGTGCTACAGTACCTGATCGGTAGGGCTTCCGGTTCGAGACCCACAGCCTCTGACCACAGAATCGCCAGTTCTGCATCACCTGTGTGTTAGTGCTGTGCTTTGAAGCATCTCCCTCTACCACCTGCTGGTTCTTGTTAGAATAAACCCCTCAGTGCTTGTTTTTCTTTGTCACAGCTGTAAGCTGCATCTCTCCCGTTCCCGCATGCCCTCGCCATTATTAATATTGTTGGCTCACTGTTGGCTTTGCAACCCTCTGTTGGTTTGTTCGTTCTTCCGCCTATTTTACCGGTACTATTCAAGTTTTGCTATCAGTATACCGCAGGGCTGTGGAACCAGGTGTCCATCCAGATGTTGTTTTCTGTCTCCAGCTTTCAGCAGCCCCAGCCAACATGGCCAATGATCAGGGATGATGGAAAGTGTAGGCCAACAACATCTGAATGGCCACAGCCACCCCCGCTCCTGTTCTACAGGTGGTGGGTATGTGTGGCCGGGGTGTGTGTGTGCGCGCGTCTCCTTTCAAAAGCATATGGAGTATTGTGTTGTTGGTACTGGTGCTGAAACAGAGTCAATCGGATGTGCAAACATCATTGATTTTGATTATCAGTATATGTATCATCCATTCAAATACATTTCTATAGAGCTACTTATTACAATATGATGATTGTCCATTGTTACAGCTTATCGTTTTCCTCACCTTCGTGCATTTCGAAGTAAATTATCCCCCTCTGGTTCTCTTCAGCCCACTTCCCCTTTTTGAGTCAGTTGCTCTTTTTAGGTAAGCTAAATGTTTATTTTTAAAAATTTTGTTTTCTTGTAAGGTACTCGTATTGCAAAATACAGACAGGCCAAACAAGTGTGTACCTTGATCTAGTCATCCTTTTTGGTCTCAAATAAAACCAGTACATGTGTTAGGTGCCTGATACAAGTAGCTGGTGCTTTCCCCAGAACTGCCATTAATGTCCATATCCAAAACCAAACAGTGTATTGTGGCACCTTCAAGACTAATAAAGTAATTATAGCATAAGCTTTCATGGACTAGAATCTCCTTCATCAGACGTATGAAGTGTTTTCCTAAGGTGGCGGGCTTGTGGAGGAGGCGAAAGAGAGAAATGAAAAGCAAAACATACATACAGATGGTGACAATAGCCTTAAAGCTTAAAATGCATTTAAAATAGATTCAGTTGATGATTGCTTGCATTTTCTCTCTGTTTCTGCAACTGAGGATAATACTTCTTGCATCTGACAAAGCTGACTCTAATCCATGAAAATGTATACTCTTAATAATTTTTAAGGTGCTACATGATGCTTTGGTGTGGGTTTTCCCCCCGGCAACAGACTAAAATGGCTACCCCTTTGGAAATAATACAGGTATTCAGCCTTCTGGTTTTACATTTCAGATCCAGGGGAAACTTTCCGCTTTCTTCTCTGCCTTTTCTGTTTTGGGGTTGTTGTTTTTCTCCTTTTCTCGTGCACGCTTCTCAAGCAGAAACTGCAGTAATGCTCTGTGCCTTTCCCCAGACGCATACGCCTGGACATCAAGAATATTCCTCCTCACCAGTATTCCAGATGTCGAGGACTTCGGCCCGACAGCCCTCAGCGCCACCTGCTCAGCCTCCACACAGCAACCACCAGGGCCCGGGGCTCTGCTACAACACCAGCTCCACTGAGGACCTCCAGCCGGGTCACTCTTCAGCCTCCCTCATCAAAGCAATCCGAGAGGAGCTTCTCCGGCTCTCTCAGAAACAGACCATTGTGCAGAACCTCCACAGCTGATTTGTCGTGTCCTTGCAAATCTGCCAAGTATCTGCTTCCCATGGAAGCTGGACTCGCAGGAAACCAGCAAGAGCCTGCTGTTCTTCTGTCAGAGGAGTGAGCGTGTACAATACCAGAGATTATTACACCAACAGAAAAGGACTCTCCAGCTGCAGCGGCACAAGAGAGAAACTTGTGTTTGGATGGGAGGGAGGGCCAGGAAGGCATAGCAAGCATTGACACAGAGCCATCGTTTCACTTCCTGCTTTTAGAAACTATAATTCAGCTTTGGCTGGGACTGTTCAATTCAGTGGCAGTTCTGGTCCAGAACCCAAACACTGCAAAGAAGACCATGCCATTCCCGAAGACGGCAATGCATTTGAACATGCGGCCCTTGGTTTGAGGAAGGAAAGCCAAGTTTGCAAGATGGAAATTAGTTGCTGTTTCACGAGAGGCTGTACAAGAACCCCACGGTTTCAAACCTCCCTGGGAAGGTGGATTGTGTGTGCCGCCCACGTGTTTTTCTTCAAATACACAAGAAGCCGTGTCGATCCCGTTCAAGCAATTACTTTAATGACACCATTGTAAGACTCCTCAAATAAAGGACTCGGAGCAACTTGTTAAAACAGAACAATAATCGTTGTTGTTAAATATTGCTCTGTGCTTCCAAATGGAGCCATTCTCTGCACTCTTCCTTGTTGTTCTTCTGGTGCTGAAGCTTCAAAGTGTCCCTTCATCCTGATGTTCGCAAAGTTGAAATGATGGCCTTTTAAAAAAGAAAAAAGACAGAAAAAAAAGCAAAGAAAAACCCAAGGATATAATCATATATATTCATTCAGGCTGGGAAAATGAAATAATCCCCTTTAAAAAAAATGCATAGACTTACTAGGCATTAATAATTTATTAGTGGATGCGTAGTGGATGGATTGATAAGTGGATGGAAATGTTCAGGGCAGTTTCACAAGTGACATAGAAGACACTATCGATACACAGGGTGAGGAGCACACAGCCCTCGTCCACTCCAGGGACAAACATGGCCACTGTAATGATATAGTAAGTTGAGTCCTAACAGCTGCATACAACTGACTAGCAGAGAGATCTAATTATTCGATTGAGTATTCTAATACATCACAAAATCAGCTCAGGCTAGGTACTCAGGGCGCATTCCTATGCATGTTTAGAGAGAAAGAAGGGAGTCCTACAACTCACAGCATGCGCCAACCAGCCAGAATTGTTTTCCCATATAAGCTGCCTCAAGCATTGTGAAAAGAATGTTCTAAATCAGCAAACATTAGGTGGCTTCTCTGATTAAAAGAGCATCACTGGTCCCCTTTCATTTGCCTGCCTCCTCTCTTCCTTGGAGTGGCCACCTCTAACCTGAAAGGAGCAGGCCAGTGAAGAGAGCATTTAACTCATGCACTTCTTTGCCTTTCTCCCTTGCCATTTTAAGTGTGTGCATGGGATGCCTCTGTTAGCCTAGACCTAAGCCCAGTGGCCCCATGCTCTGAAGTACAAAATTATGCACATTTCATACTGAAGTATTTCCCCATTTCTAATTCCCATGATTACTTTTTTTTAAAAAAAATAAACTCCTATGCAAAACCCAGCATCTTTTACATCAGGAGAAGCCATGTGTCCCAAGAGGTGAGCCTCGGTATATGCCTCCATTTTCAGAAAGGATTCAATAGGACATTTATTCACAGGCGACCAAAACTGCCACTGGACACCAAATTTGAACGCAAATCCACTTTCCGACTGGATCCTCAGTCGAATTTTAAAATGAACATCTCGTATGTGGTGTACCAGATTAGACATGAGCAATGGCATGGGAAAGAAGTGAAAGGGCCTTTGCACACATTCCGTGGCGACAAACTGAGTGTGCAACAGAGGGTACGCTTTACAACGAACTGCAGCCAATCCCAGTGCTCCGATTAGTGTAACTGTAGGGTACATATTTCCAAACAAGTGGTTACCTTGGTTTATTCATGCATGTCTTAAAACAAAAAAGATACCTTTAACATACAATGTTTTTAAGTGTACCCTCTCTCCAAAAAACTTAGGTGTACACTTAAATATGTAATAGTAAACTGGCCCTGAGAGGTGCCCTTAACATCACTTGTGAAAACTCCCTTGATGTGGTGAATTAAACTTCTTGTTAATTTGCCAAAGGCCATGAATAAAACAGGCAAGTCTGTGGTTTGAAATGAGATGAACAGAGAAGGCCAGCCTGGGTGTTAGCACACCACCAGCACTAGTTTATCCTAAACCACGCTTTTGGTTCTTGATCAAACCTACACAAAAAAGGTCAAACTTGTGATAAAAAGACCATTTTAGAATAACAAAAGCTTAGATTTCACCATTAGAGGCAATCTCTGCATTTGTACGTGTTCCTACTGATATGGTGGTACAAGCCATCCAGGCACTAGTTTTTACGGAATTTTAATTTTACTGTTAGTTGTGAGGTGTAATTTACTGTCATATGGCCATTGCTTAATTGTAACCTGCGTAATACGAGTGAAAATTCTAACTAAATTATTTTATTTGTTGGAGTGTATTTTTTGTTTTGTTTTTTTTGTTTTTAACTTAGACTAAATTAAAGCTAAAGCAATGGCATAAAACACAGTGGAAAGCAATTCTTTGTGGTGGAGATATAAAGACGACTGAAAGTAGTTCTGTGCGTGGCATCAGTGAATTTTCTGTCTTGGGTATTAATGAATGACTTGAAGGTCTATCAAGAGGTTAATTCACAAGTGTGTTAAAGCTTGCTTAGTGGATTCTTGAATCTGCATTGCTGCATTGTATGCTTTGACCCCTATCCGGCAATGCAACTTTCCTCAACCTGGCACCTTCTAGGAGTATAGGACCACAATTTCCAACCAGAAATAATTCCATGAATTTTAAGAGTTTCAGAAAACACCTGTGGCGGTGTAGGAGACAGTCACAGTAATGTGATGAAAACATAGGAGAATCAATACACCCTGATTCATTCCAACGGAAGGAGCTAGTTCATATGCTTATTTCTGTTATACGTAGCGTAGCGTCTTCCCATTGAAAATACGGTTTATTTAAAAGGAAGTAGAATGGTGATGTGGCCCCATGCTCTACCCTTACCCCTCCCCTGTCATGTGCCAGTTTTGCATTGCTTATTAATCCTGGTTTGTTAAACAACATTAAGCCAGAGTTCCCTGGTTGTGATATAACGAAACTCTGGCTTAATGCAAGCTAGAATCTCCACACTGAAGCTGGGGCGAAATGGAAGAAAGGGATGAACAAACAGCCTCAGACCTTGTCCACACCTGGGACAAACGTGGCCGCTGGCAACCTGCAATGGAATACTAAGTTGAGCCCTAACAGCTGCATGAAACTGACTAGCAGAGAGATCTGATTTTCTGATTGATTACTCTTAATACATCACAAAACCAGCTCAAACTAGATATTCTTACATATTTAGGGGACAATCCTATGCACATTTAGACAGAAAAAAGTCTTACAACTCCCAGCATCCCCCAGCCGGCCATGTTGGCTGGAGGATGCTGGAAGTTGTAGGACTATTTTTCTTTCTAAACATGCATAGGATTGTGCCTCAAGTATGTAATTTGCTGGGCATGAAAAGCTTGGCCTTGACCTACACAAAGCGAACGCTCACTTAGTTCTACGTTTCAGCTCTTGGGAGTACAATGATTCCCAACATATATTCCAGCTGGCTGGATAATAATAATAATAATAATAATAATAATAATAATAATAATAATATATGTACACTTACTATAAATGTAGATTCTTTCTTCCTATTACGTGTGGGATAAAAGATCTTGCTTTACACAATTATAGCAGAGTCAAAATTCTGCACATTAGTCTCTTTCTGCTCACAGATGATTGCAGTATAAATAAAAGTATAGAATTTTTGCTGTAACAAATTAAACTGGGTAGAGAATCCTAAGTAGAAGGCTACTTTACGCTATTCAGGACATCTATTCCTGATGTTTCATGGTGGGGGGGAGGAAGAGGGTGCAGGATATTTGATGTCTTGATAATCTATGAGCATGAAAGGTGACTCTCTGAGCCACGCTTTAGTCTCGTTGCAATCAGTGGGACTTAAGTTAGTCGTGACTAACTTCCAATTGATTTCTGTGACTAAACTGCGACTAAATTAGTCTAGATCCAACCTTATGAAAGGCAGTATTTCTGGAACTATCAAATGCCACTAATACTATTGCTATTGTGTTTGACCTAATTCCTCTACAGAGTTATAGTTTGGAGCTATGTGCTTATTTGAAAGGAATATTTTGGGTCTACCCTCACTTATCCAATATGAGCACCTTCTCTTCCATTAATAAGCAAGCCAGAGCATTCTTCATGCACTGGAACTATGCATAGGCATAGTTACAATGAGGGAATATCACTCATATCTAGAATAGGTTTGATCGTTTTGATTGCCCATTTCTGCACCTCTTCCAATTCTATGGTATCTTTTTTGAAGTACAGTAACCAGAAATGTACATAGTATTCCAAATGTGGTTGCACCATAATTTATACAAAAGCATTATGCTATTGGGATTTTCATTTAAAGTATTTTAGTTGTTTTCTAGAGCTATGCCCAAGTTCAGATAAGATCAGAGAGAACATGAAGGAGAAGATTAAACGTTCCACCCTAGTTGTTGGCTTCCTGAAATCTTTCACACACACCCCTTTGGAGGGTTAAAAAGAAAGAGAGAAAATTCTCCATTGGGTTAAGAGTCATATGCTGCCTTTACAAACATACTCCATACCCTGACCATTATGAAAAGCTATTCCACCATTTGGAGAGTGCAATATTGATCAGTCCAGACACCTCATAGGTAAAGATGTCATGCAAGAAATCATCCTGTGTAACAGATTTCTGAACTCTGGAGGAAGAACATGGAGGTTACTGAAGGTTGCCAACACTCCTCTAAGGCCAAGAGAATTTGCCACTTCCCCCACCCCCCGCATAGTGAAGTCTCACCCCAGAAAGTGCTCTTGTCCACTTTCTGTGTCTGTGTGCTTCTCCTAAAGTAGCCTTCCCCAACCCGGGGCCCTCAGAACACTTTAGACTACATTTTCCATCAACCCCAGCCAGCATGGCCAATGATAAGAGGTGATGGAATATAGAGCTAATGCATCCAGAATGTACCAGGTAAGGGAAGGCTGGCCTAGAGTGCAATTGCTTGAGAAGTAGTGCAGGCCAAATCAAAAGAAGTAGCACTAGATTAGACATCTCACTGAAGGCCTCTTAGCGAATAAACCTCTGAAACATGAGCGAAAGAGGATGGTGCAATAGGAACTGCTGCTGTTGAGACTAGGTGAGTTAGAGGTGGGGCTTTGTTTATACAAAGGGTTGGTCCTCCATCCGAAGTTTCTAAAGATTTTCACACTTGGATGGAAATTTTAGGAGCTAGGAACTTTGGACACCAACTCTCCTCCCCAATATTACGGCAGGCAGAACAAAGAAACACTACTGTCCCCAATGGTGAGAAAAAGATGTGAGCAGGGAAGTCTACCACCATTGCTTGCTTTTTTCCTTCACCATGAAGAAGGAAGTCTTGGAGTTCTGCAAATGGCAACACAAGCCTGCTCTCTGAAAAAGAGCATACCTGGGCCCTGGAGAAGGTGCCCCCTCCCCCCAAGCATAGTAATATTATACTTGAAATCCAAGTCTGCCTACAGACTTCTCAACCAGTGAGAGCCAGTGTGAGGTAGCAGTCCATGTTTTTGACTAGGGCAGGATCTACACCACTGTTTTAATAAGTTTTATAACAGTAGCAACAACTGTTGAGCCCCAGGACACACTCCATCTACAGTTTTCAAAATGTTTTCGAAGTGTCACGTCCTGCTTGGTGTAGGTCTAGCCTAGGACTGAGGAGTTCTCGGTTCAAATCCCAACTTGGCCATAAAACTAACCGGGTGACCTTGAGCCACAGGGCTGGCCCTACCATTAGGCAGTGCAGAGTGGCTGCCTCAGGCAGCACTTTCTGGGAGGCAGGGAGCAGTCTTGGGGTGTTGGAAGACATGACTTTGTGCACCACATGTCTTGCCTTCATGCCTTCAGGTGCAGTGGGAGATGCTGTCCCATCAACAGTGTTGAGGTAAATTCAACTACCAATCCAATTGGTTTTTGTACATGGAATGGGAGGGAAAGCCATCTTGTCCTGCCCTCTAGCAGCAAAATGTCATGGACTCGTCCTGTTGAGCCAGTCACTATCTTTCAGCCTAAGGTACCTTTAAGGATTTTTTTCAAAGGGCAGAGAATCATGCTGCCTTGAGCTCTTTGTAGGAAAATCAGAATATACATGTAATTCATAAATAAATAAACAACCCACCTAGGTATTTCTTGAAGTGAGGGATAAAAGAATGAAAGAAGAGGCTTTGCCCTATTTTGCATGCAATGGCAGCAAATTGTATGTTAATTAGTTCTGAGGTTAACTGTGGGTTGTTTAAACCACGATTAACCCATAGTTTCTGGGTTTGCACATCATAGAATAACTTCCAATCAGAGATGCATATTCAAAATGTCAGTGGCATGTGCCACAGCAAATCATGAGTTAATTAATTCACAATTTGCTGCTGTTACATATAAACGAGGCCGCTGTCTGTAAGGAAAGGTTATGTCCTGTGAGTGAAAAATAGTGGAATTGCCGCTTCAGGTTTTTGCTGAAGGAGCGAGAGGACAACCTCTGCATGTAAGACATTGCAATACAACAATGTTCCATCATATTGTTATCCCATACTGATCTGTCCTGTTAACTATCAGATTGAGTTTTGAGGAGTTTGTTCTACGTGGGTCCCCGTAGGAAAAAAAAGTGGGCAAGCATGATGGAAGGAGGAAGGAGATCATTGGTACGGCGTTCTTTGGGAAACACTGGAATTTCTTCCTTATGGAGGAAGGGGCAGACACAAATCAGACATTTTATGACAAAACGCCATTCTTTTATTATATTTAGCAGCCCTCTTAAATGCTTCCTATGTCCTTCATGTCCCTTTGAAACTGTGAATGCTGCAGCTTTTACAACCTAATGAAAAGACCAGCAATTGTCAGATGGCACTTCCTGTACGCGACTGCTGTGAAATGAATCAGAGGAGAGGTGAAAACAATTTCGTTGTTGTGCAAGCAACTGGCCTTGTGTTTACTACACAGAAGCAAAAAACACTGCCGTTTTCCAGAGAACCAGTTACACTGCCACTGTTCCTGGTTTCATTTTAAAAAAAACCACAGCAGGATCTACACTATGGTAGTGACAACTGTTGGGGTCCCGGACACACTCCATCTACAGTTTTCAAACCCTTTTCAAAGTGTCATATCCTGCTTGGTGTAGGCAAAGCTACGTCGTCGTTTCAGTCAAACCACTGACCCGGCAAAATGTCAGTGCGTGTCATCAAAAGTAAATGCCCACTAGCTGCAGCCTCTCCATTCCGGTTTTAGAAGACATAAATTGTACTTTAACTATGGCTGTTCAATTCACAGCTAAGACAAGAGAAGAGCGGTACAATCTTGTTTGATCAGCCTGTAAATACAAACTACAATAAGGAGCTGGGGTTCTCTTCCAGAGGCTTGGAAAGATTAGCTACAGAGATGTGTAAAAACAATAAAGCACAGCCCGGTGGTGCCTCATTCCTCTTCGGCCCTTTTTATCACCTGCCGTGCATAAATGTCCTTTTTCTACACTTCAGCAATAGAGCGGGCTAAATTAATTTTTTCATCCCCTTGTTGACTCTAATATGGCATCGGCAGGCAGAAGCATTCGTCTGCTTCGCCAGGCATCATGCTCCCAAATACTTTGGTTCATCAGGCTTGAGTTTCGTGAGTTTATCAATGCAGAGAAGGATAAGGGTGAGAAACCAGAGGCTCCAGCCGACCGCTGCGGCAATCCAGCCGTATTCATCCACTCCAAACTGACAGCATTTGGCTGCTTCCAAGCAGAATTCAGTATCTGATGGCAGAGAAAGAGAAGAGAGTCCTACATAGAGATATTCTCATTACTTTGTATTATGAATAGGTTGAACATCGAATGTGTACCAATGTGCCAAGGGACCTGATGGGACTGTACCCCACAATGCCGATTCTGCTTATGGTGCAGAAGAGCCTATGTGATACAGTAGCTAGAGCAGAGGCAGGCAACCAAAATCAAGTGGGGGGTCAGATGACCGACCGCCCCCCCTTCCCAGCCCTCTGTAGGCCAAATGATGTCAAGGGAACATGGCCACACCACTGATGTTGGGTGTGACCCCACCTCATAATGTCCAAGGGGCATAGCTACACCCCCTGATATCAAAGGGGTGGGGGCACTCCAGCTGCTAGAATGTTGGCTTTTGATTTGGTTCACTTCAAATCCCTTCTCAAAGATGAAGTGACACATCCATCGACACCATTTATTTTTGGTGAGAATTACTGGTAACTGGGGTAGGTATTGTGAGAAATCTTTAAGATAGAATTGTTGAGATAGAATAGAAACATTGTCTTTCTTGTCTCTTCTGTGAACTCCAAGATGGATGGATGGATGGAGATATATATATACACACACACACACACACACACACACACACACACACACACACACACACACACATATATATATACATTGTCTGATCATAGGAGAGAAACAGGTCAATGGTTCAAACTAAGGCCTTAGTTAGACCTAAGGTTTATCCCGGGATCGTCCCAGGGTCATCCCTGTTCATGTAAATGACACACAAAATATCCCGGGAGCAGGCAGGGACAACCCCGGGGTGATTCCAGGATAAACCTTAGGTCTAGCTAAGGCCATAGTGAGACAGAGTTTATTCTGAAAGCAAAGGGCAGGGACAGCCCAAGAGATTTTGTGGATCTTGAGGTAGAGCAACGAATTACATGCCATCCACTCATCCCCATCAAGCTGCATAGTACTCAAAGTCAACAAAATCTTTTTGGTACATGAGGCAGAAAATCCCATCAGCTGCTCTCTTCATCCCTGGGAGTAGAAATACAATAATAATGAAATAAATAACAATTTGCTGCCTTTTTATGCCACCCAAAATCTGCTATCTGACACCTCACACTGCCCAATAGCAGGGGCAGAAGGATAAAGTATATCCTCTACCTAGGAAGGCTATTGGCAGAAAGTTAAAGATGAATTCATCTAACAGTGGGGAATTGGTAGCTAGGGAGAAAGAAGCAGTTGATTTTGCTTTTAGGTGTAAATTATACACCCTACATGCCTAACTGTCTAGAGTGAGTGAATTTATACCACTGCCTCTGCACAGAGCAATGAGTCATAAAGTTGTGAAGCTGATGATATGAAGAGAGAAATTAATTAACCAAGGCCCTATGAAACTGTCTGTTGCTGCAGGATGTGGGGACATGCAGGAAAATAGACACATGTTCATTTGTCACATACATGAGGTGGGCATGCAGCCATTTTCTATGCATAAGTGATATCCATGTTCAACGGTCATCATTTGTTTTGGTGAAAGCAGGCCTCTGATTCAGCAGATACGTCGTGGGTTTTGCAATGATCATGCGGTGCTTTTAGTTATAAAAGCACCGCATGATCATTGCAAATCCTGGACAGCCTGTGTAAGTGCCACTGTTGTTGTTGCACATTCAGAAATATATACTTACGAGGACATGAAGGGTTGTCAGGATATCCTTTAGTCACTAGAAAATAAGAAAACAGTAGGAAGAAGTATCGTTTAGGATGAGAAATCCAAGAGTAGATGTCGATTTCTACCTTGGGAATGATGAAGGAAATTCCATTTCCTACATGCAGGCAATGTTCTGATAAAATTCCCTGCTCATGCACTCATTTTGCTGTCTTTATTGTCCTAAAGAATACACCAGATCTCAAGAGCTATTATCCACATTCATGGTATTCCCCATACCAGTTAGTATTCAGTGTCTACCAGTACTATTTAGATTTATTTATTGCATTTATATATCACATTTTTTCCTCCAAGGAACCCAAGGTGGCCTACATCCTCCTCCTTCTCCTCTCCATTTTATCCTACCAACAACAACCCTGTGAGGTAGGTTAGGCTGAGAGTCTGTGGCTGGCCCAAAGTCACCCAGTGAGCTTTCATGGCTGAGTGGGGTCTAGAACTCAGAACTCCCAACTCCCAGTCCAACACTCTAACCACTACACCACAACTTGCACTCTGTTTTTGCATGTAGAACAGCCCTGTAATATAGATCCTCAGTATACTGACAGGGAAATGAGGCTCCTGGTTGCACTGACAAAACTAGTTCCATCAGCAAAATGGTACTGTTGGGTACAACCAAAAAAAAACTAAGGCGAGAGACCTGCAGCCTTGAAGTTGCCTATCACCAGTTAGCACCTGAACAGCAGACTGACCAGGTAGGCACACAGATCATCAGGTCACTGTCTCCCCCTCTATGGTGAGATGGCGTACATTTCGATTTAAATCATAGCAATTAGTTCTAAATGTGCATCCATACATATAAATTAGCACATGCAGATTTTATGCAAGTCTGTATCATCTTTGTGCTTTTTTGGGAGGGTGGGGTTGATGCATTTCCTCTTTTTTGGCCACTTTAAAGGTGGGATCTCATGTAGATGAAGCAAGTACTCCTAACTGTTGAGCTATGCTCTCTCCCCATTCTTGCTTCCCATTGCAAAAACTAAATCTTGTGCCAACAGCAGGTGTACAGAAATGCATCATGGCTCACTGTGTGCCATGAATACCATTTTTTTCCAAATGCCCCCCCCCCCTCCGCAGGGTCCTTTGAAAAGATCTTTAGTCAAGACACTCTGGCCTTTGGTTTATCTAGCCTCAATTTTAGATGAGTGAAAATGTAATATTTAAAACAAAAACAAAAGCACCCCACCTCTTTAATACTAGTATTTGCTGCATTGAACAACCCCATAACAGCTGTTAAGTTTAAAACAATTTAATTTCTCGATGATGACTGCAAGAAAATGCGTGCATTTTTAAACACAAGCACCATTGACCCCCCCCACCAGTCCTCTCTCCCACCCCCACAACTGGACACCACACACCCCCTGTGCTGATATCCCAACTGCTGATTTCCCAGCTGTGCTGATATCTGATAAATCAGAAAAGGATGGATCACCTTCTGAAAACGAAGCAGAGGGCAGCAAGAGGACGGCAACAGCAATGAAGGTCAGTGGAGCCATCCCTGAATTTTGGGAGCCCAGACCCCAAGGACCGCGCTGATGATCGGTACCAAAGCTGCCAGCAGCAACCAGCAAGGTGACTGTAGCAATTCAATGCAAAGTCAAATGTCGTGTCCCGAGCAAGTGGGTGGAGAAAATGAACTTCCGGCTGTGCTCGGACACCTTGAATCCACCTGTTGCCAGATGAGCTTAATCCAAACACAAAACAATCAACTCCTCCTTCCAAGCTGTGCAGTGCCGGTGGCTTCCGGGGAAGTTAAAAGCAAACCAAATTACGCATGGGTCATTTCCTCGCAGTCAGCAGCAATTACAGCTCCGCACTGTCCTTTGGGCCATTGCTTATCTGAACACATGCTATTCCTGAGATAATCTTGATCAGCATTTAGAAACAGGCATATGTTAAGTTGTAACCCCTGATGAAAATAAAGAACTCAATATGCATTGAGTTTTATCATTTAAGCTGGATAATGAACACACACACCTTTCGGGCCGGGCCCTTTTTCTTCTTTGTGTAAGGCTGGCAGCTTTTCTAGAGGTGACCTTTCTTCAGCAACTTTTGAAGAGGCGGCTGGGTTAGTTTGTAGCAGCAAAGACAATGAAGAGTCTTATAGCAGCTTAAAGACCAGTAGGTCTTTAATACCATACACAGACTGTCCCTAACCGGATGCCCTCCAGATGTTTTGTGCTGGACCTGAACTGGCTGGGGAATGCTGGGAGTTGTAGGACTTTCCTTTGTCTACCCATGCATAGGATTGCAGACCAACACACCTGGAAGGCACCTGTTTGGGGAAGGCCGCTCTAACCAGATGTGTGCATTGCCCTGCTCCTATCCAGGAGTGGCACAAAATAATTAATGTTTGTACCACTCCTGGACCGGAGCAGGTTGATACACACATCTGGTTAGAGTGGCCTTCCCCGTACTTGCCATAAAGGTCAGAATCCAAATATAAGACAATTCAACTGGAGGAGGGGGGAACTTTATAGAATCGCCCCAATAGCACGCATAAATGGTACTGCGCATACTTATTTAGAGCTCCATCCGACGAGTGTTTTATTGCACGCTCGTTACTGGGCACTCACGGAATTTGCTCAGGTCCTTCACATGATGTCCCATCCACCCCTTCTGGCCTTCCTTGTGCAACAACAAAAAAACCCTCATTAAGTCTGAAGTTCTTTTAAACTCGGAATTGCTGCTCTCTCCTGCTGTGTGCAGGATAAGCAGAGCCATTAGAACAGTGGACTCAGTGGGCCTCGGGCTCCTTGTGTACTTCCTCTTTTGAAAAGAAGAAGTAACTGAGGAACAAAAACAATGGCGGAGAAGCGAAGGTAGGGAGCGTGTTAACCTCTGGTGTGATGGAGCTTTTGATGGATGGTGAAGCATTTGACGGATGGGGATGAAGAGCCAATCATAGCTGACAAATGAGCCAAACATAGTGATCTTTTTATATTATTAAATCCTTATATTATGGGGGAGAGGGCCTTCTCAGTGGCTACTCCAGGCTCTGGAATGTCCTGATGAGGGAGGCTAAGTTGGCTCCTTCACTGGCTCTCTAAGACGCTTTTATGCCTTTGGCATTTCAGCTGGTCTGTTGCCGAAGGAGGTTTTAATTGACTGGTGCTGTTTATTTCTCTTATTGTGTTTTGAATTGTGTTTCTAATGTATTTGTTTTTATGCTTTGTTTTAATTAAGATGTTGCTCATGTGGATTTTATTGTTAGCTGCCTTGAACACTATTATTATTTTTTTGGCAGACAGGCGGGATAGATATGACTGACCAAATTAAATCTGTGCCCTTGTTCTCATTAGTTCCCACTATTTGCCTGTCTGAAGAATGACTGATTTCAACCTGGAGTTTGTCCCCATCCCCCCGCATGCAACAGGAATCCCACTTGGGACTGTGCAGATGCTGGAACCACTGTTTTGTTCACTCAGATCATTTCTACACCTGCCTTTTTTCCAGGGATCATCCCCGTGCATGCAAATGACACACAGGTGATCTCAGGAGCATGCAGGGACAATCCCTCCATTTTCCTGGGATAATCCTTAGGTGTAGAAAGGACCTCAGTTTGGTAGCTTGATGGAGAAGATACTGCAAATGTGAACATTTTTTAAATTATGATTTTAACCCAGTTTTATCAAGAATTATATTGCATGAGCAAGTATTTGTCTGTAGATCAGTATGGAAGAACAGGTCAATTTAGAATTGACCTTCAACATTTGATGTTCCAGTTCAATTTTGTTTCATGTTTCAACTTTTAAAGAAGCTGCAGCATCCTACAGGCAGTCTCCAGTGGATTGTTCTTGATGGGTCCGCCTTTCTGTCTGTTGACATTCAAACTAGATGAGGATGGCTCCTCCCACCCCCCGCTTTTCCTATGTGACACAGCAGTCATGTTTACACAGCAGTCAAACCTCTCATTGGACATTGCGAAATAAGGGCACAATTCTATGCATGTTTAGACAGAAAAAAGTCCTACAACTCCCAGCATTCCCCAGTTCCGGAGGGCAGACTCCAACCTGAGCCTCTTCCTGAACCGTTCCTTTTTCTCTCACAATAGCATCATAAACCACTGCCTCAAGGGCCTGCCCAAAATATTTTACTGCCTGAAGCAAGGGACAAGATGCCCCCCATCCCCAGTCCATGTATAGAAGTTAACTGGACTGGACTTAGAGTCGAAACTTATTTCAGCACTGGCAATCAATAGCATCTTTCATTGCACTCGAGGGGAGCAGCCTAGCTTAGTGGACACAGGGCAGGCTGAGTAGCACACACAGCTCTGTCCTCCAACACCTTATTTGCCTCTTAGCATTTGCTGCCTGAGGCAAGCGCTTCACTCTCCCTAATGATAGGGCCGGCCCTGCACTGCCTAGTAGAAGGGAAGTGCTGTAGCTAACTTATCACGAATCCTGAGGCAGTTGTAAAGCATGGAATGATGGTTGGGGTCTGTGTGAAGAGAAATGTTTTATCAGTGCTTCACAAGTAATGCACATGTCTATCTAAAGCCCCCCCCCCAAAAAAAAACCCCATTAAGTCTAGGGTCTAAAATTACCTAGCCTCAACACTGAGAGCAGCTGTCACACTCGACTAGATGACCCCATGGTCTAATTCCTGTATAGGGCAGCTTCCCATGTTCCTATGATAAGCATGGATGCCCCAGTCTTCTGTGATTCTTTCACCTTGCTTCAGACAGCAATGTCCCAGCCATACCAGTTGCCCTTTACACTTAACCAAATTTAAGGGGATGCAGCCGAAATGGAGAGTGAACGGGCTCATCTTTGTACACTTGATCATCCCTGCTTGGGCCAACAAGAGCAGAAGATCAAATGATATCAGCTCTTCAGCACACTTCTCCACACAAACTCTTGTGAGGCCTACGTTTTTTGAACACACACACTTGAAAGGTTGTTGCATGGAACAATGGGCTCAAGTTACAGGAAGCCAGATTCCGGCTGGACATCAGGAAAAACTTCCTGACTGTTAGAGCAGTACGACAATAGAACCAGTTACCTAGGGAGGCTGTGGGCTCTCCCACACTAGAGGCATTCAAGATGCAGCTGGACAACCAGCTGTCTTGGATGCTTTAAGATGGATTCCTGCATTGAGCAGGGGGTTGGACTCGATGGCCTTATAGGCCCCTTCCAACTCTACTATTCTATGATTCTATGACTTGTCCATCTGGCTATAAACTTGGTATGTTAATTATTTCTTTAAAACTTTTTATACTAAGAGGAGTGCATGAGGGAGAGGAATGAAACCTGCCCCCCATCTCACTGTGCTCTGCTGCTTTGATCCATTTCCCTCCACTCTGGCTCCAATAGGGCATGTGGGCTGACAGCGCGAAAATGGCTTAAAGCAGTGGAGTGCAGCAAAGTAAAGTGGGGGAGTAAATGAGGGATTTGCTCTACTCCTCAGGCTCCTTTTATTTAATGTAAAAAATTACCCCCCACCCCACTTTCTAGCTGAACAGAGAAATATGTGTTTAATAAAGGTTCTGCACCAATGTGTGTGACCCATCACCAGAAAAAAACAAAATCTGTGGCAACTGGGAACTGCTGGTTTTGTTGATAGTGGAAACATCGTACTGCTGACACAACACTGTTAGTTCTTATCACGTAGATCTGTTGTGAAAGGTTTAGGCAAAGCAAGATGCTTCCTGGTCCTTTCTACTCAGTGACTAGAGGACAAAAAAGTTCTCTTTGGCCCGGTCAGGACTAGTTCAGTTATTCTAAGGACACATGTCTAGAAACGCCAGGTCTCCCGGGTGTTTCATTTGCAGCCGGGTTCAGCAGGAGGCAGTTTCAGAATTTGCTCAGGCTAGACGGAGAAAAGGAAACCCAAGAGAGGATAATTGAGGTGAGATCTTGGCATGGATAAACTAGAGCAATTCTCTGAGGGCACAGCCGTTTCTCTGCAAAAAAAATTTTGGGGGTGGGGTACCTATTGAATTTTCCTAAAGAGGGAAATCACTTTAACATATGGATGATGGATGTTTTCTCCTCTCATTAACACACAAATAGCCTAAACTCCCTCCCTGCTTAAAAATAATCATAATATAGGCCTTGATTAAATAGTTAAATATGTATTTTGAAACCAGCAATTAACATTCAACAGCAACGGATTTTTAGGCTCTCTAATTGCTGGTGTGCTTGATCTAATTATAACTTTAGTACGAAAAGCCAGCAAGAGCCTAGCAGAAATGAATGCGAGTGATTATTCTTTTTCATGAACTGATATGGATGAGGGATAGGGATGATATGTGAATTCAGAGGTGAAGAGGGACTACAAGCTCCATCCGACGAGCATTTTACTGCACGCTCGTTACTAGGCACTTGTGAATTACTCACATGACATCGTTGTGCCTTTCGCCCATCTTCCGCCCCTTCTGGCCATTATTGCACTGCAAAAAATTCCCTCATTAAGTCCGGTTGCTGCTCTCTCCTACCGGACTGAATGGGGGCTAATTACTTCCTGTTTTCAGGAAGCGATGTGGGAGCGGCGGCAGAAGAAGCGACAGGAGCCGCACATTTGACTAGATGTGATGAAGCTTTAAATCAGGGTAGTAATATTTATACTGGAATTGGCAATATATGGGAAGGTCGACTGTGGACTTTGAAGCAGCAGTCCAGAATTCATTTGTGTGTTGTAAGCTTTCTTGAGGATTCTGCAGAGATGTGTGATGGGGTAAATATCTCAAATAAATTGCATTTACATTAGCGTATCTCCAGTACATGTGGGGAGGAGCCAAAGCTCAATGGTAGAACTGATCTCTGACACCTTAGTTCAAGGGCTCAGGCAGCATGGGAAAGATGAGACCCTGGAGAGCCAGCAAAGGCGCAATCCTATGCATGTTTAGGTGGAAAAAGCCCTACAACTCCTAGCATTTTCCCAGCCAGCCATGCTGGCTGGGGGATGCTGGGAGTTGTAGGATTTTTTTTTTCCTATCTAGGTGTGAAAAGGGGTGAAACGAGTTCTCAGGATGCTGAACTTTTTATTTTTTTATATTAGGTTGAGGAGCACCAACGTGTTTCGGCCTGTATTCTTGCTAGGCCTTCCTCAGGGGGTTGTAGGAAGTAGTCTGCAGAATTCTTCTTAATAACAAAATGTCTTTCACTGATTATTAGTGGCAATTATCAGGTTAAAACTTTCCTTTTCTCTTAGGCATTTGGCAGTATAGGATAGTTGTTGTTTTTTAAATCAGGTCATGGAATATTGTTTGGATTGGCATGCATATGTGTGTCTTCTCTGTTTATACCTTTGTAGCTAAATTGTTTTTATCTTTTGCATAATACTGTATTTTTAAGTTTTTTAGTCTTTGTAAATTGCCGAGGGAGCGTTGGTATTGGGCCGTATAGAAATATAATAAATGAAATGTGCTCTAGGCAGGGGGTTGGACTCAGTCTCGCCCTCTAATAATGAATTTGGCTGATGAGTGCCGAGGGGATTACAGCCAGAAGGGAGCCACTGAGAAATGAGAGAGGTATCAGCAGGTTTTGGGGTTTGCAGATGTATAAAAAAAAGCCTATGGGGAAAACATTCCTGCTCCCCACCCCCAATTCCAATAAAGACCGACCATGTTCAGTGGCCACAGAATACTGAGCGTTTTTGGGCAGGAAAGAGAAAACGAGGGGAGGGGGAATGGAACGGAGTATCCCAGAAAGAGGGCGTGGCTGGCTGGAATCCTGAACAAGAGCACTCTGCGCTGCAACATTTTGTTGCAGGTCCCACTTGTGAACTTCTTTCCTGTTGAGTCAAATGACATTAGGACAGACTACACTACTGCTTTAAAGAGCTTTATAACAGTTTTGACAACTGTATATGGAGTGTGTCCTGGGCCCCAACAGTTGTCAAAACTGTTATAAAGCGCTTTAAAGCATTTTAATACAGTAGTGTAGATCCTGCCCAGGTGGCAGTGATAGAAACAGCGAGGTGTCCTACAGGGCTTGACAGGGAGTGGCTCTCCTCCAGCCCCGTGTTTTCCAAAGTAAAGCAGTGAAAAGCTGGTGACTCCGACGTCAGTGGGGCTGTGAATTTACTGTGAGTTTCAGTCAGAACCAGCGAGAACTCTAAAGGAGCAATCCAAGGCGCTGAACTTGAGGAGATAGCTCCTTTAGAGTTATACCTGAAATCCAGAGTGGATTCACTTCCCCACTGACACCAGAGCCAGCAGCCTGCAGTGAGTTCAAGGGGGAAGGGTTCAAGAGCTGCAGGTCTTCCTCCTTCCCTGAAGGGGCTGCTGTGCCGCTCTTAGTCATGTTCCTCTCTTCCTCGCAGCAGGAATGGGACAACAGCAGAAGGAAAAGTTTGGGGAGCTGTGTAGCGAGGGATTCCAGAGAAGGCACCCTTTCCAACTCTGCTTTCTCTCAGGGTCTGTTGTCTTTCTTTTGACACCCCTCCTCCTCCAATAGCTGAGAAGTTTGCAATAGAAGCAGTTTGCAGAGCAAGCCAGGTCAAATTCCAGGCCTCTGGTTGCCAGGACATCTTCATTTTAAATGCTGGGGGCAATTTGGTCTGAAATATATTTCCCCATGTACATTCAATATTGGGATGGTGCCTAGGCTTTTGATGCCCAACAGTACAGTCCTATACAAATCTACTCAGATGTAAGATCCATTGAGTTCAGTGGCACTTACTCATATGTAAATGAGTATGGAATTGCACCTTAAGACTACGGTAGGGGAATATTTTCCTAGATTTGGTCAGCGTTCACATTAGTTTCATTGTGAACCCGTTAAAAGTAGGGCTGTTAATGGATTAAAGAATATTTAAGGTGAAATCCTATACACACACTTACCTGGGAGTAAGTCCCATTGAACACAGTGAGACTTCCTTCTGTGTAGACATGTATAGGATTGCGGTGTTAGTTGCTTAATAACCATCTGTGTTTAACTGATGGAGTATTCAATTTATAAATTATGCTTAAGTGATAGAACCTTAATACTGCATGCCTCTTTAAAGTACAGAAGGATATGTGACAAAATTAAATATATTTTTTTTAAAAAACCTACCACTTATTGTTAGAGAAAAGGGCCATCTTTGATATTTCCCCCTTATTTTAATGCCTTATTGTAGTATAGCACCAGAATCAAAATTAGATTTAAAAAAATATACACATGACCGTTAACTCTCAGTCTGATTAATATTTGCCCTTTCCTATTAATCATTGAAGCTTTAGTTGATTATCAGTTAAACTAATTAACTCTTAAACAAATCAGCTAAACCAATTAACTCCGATTTAAAAAACATATCTTCCAATTATGCTTACATAGTACCTGTTTTGGTATATACTGAAGTTATAACTACCCTCTTTCTTTGGAAAAGAAAACACACTACTGCCTACCATATATGGGGAAATGGATCTTGGAGCTTTGTTAGAATTTACACAAACTCTGAATAATTTGTGGGGTCGGGATATGTCAGTAAGGGCACAATCCTATTGATTGCACCCTTAGTGATTGGCAGTCCCTGAATTCGGAGGTGTCCAATTATCCAATTAAGAGTGGGGGGAGCCGTGGAAGTAATCTTTTCTTCCCACTCTGCAGATTTCGCTAGACATCCCTGCCCAGCAGAATGCTCCCTTTCCTCTTCATCCAAGGTTGCTTTTCCTATATTGGAATACAGCCCCCATGTTTCTTTCCATGCTGGTTGCAAGGGGTCGGAGCCCCTTCTGAGCTCAGAGTGCTGTCTCTGACCTCGGAAGGAGGACTCTGAAATAGCCTTTGGTCCCTGGGACGCTCCCCCAGAGACCATATGATTGCTTCCCAAATCAGTATGAATTTATTATATGTTAATGTGTCAACATGATTTTCTTGGGCAATGCTACCAGTCCTCATGAAATTAGCTTGCTCATCCGGCTTGCTAACTACTCTGAACTCCATATACACTTGCAAGAGAATTCTGTACATGTCTAGTCAAAAGTAAGCCACAATGGAGCTTACTCCCAGATAAGTGGACATAGGATTACTGCTTCGGAGCGGCTTCACAAAAACCATTCATGTTTCGTTTGAAGGCTCCTGCAGCAGGAAATTGGGAATCCAAAGTGCCCCAGGAGCTTCCCAGTCTGTTTATTTCTGGCAGATTAAGCATTCTAGCATCACTTCAGAATTATTATTATTTATTATTACATTTATATACTGCCCAATAGCCAAAGCTCTCTGGGCGGTTTACAAAGATTAAAAACAGTGAACACTAAAAACAGATATACAAAATTTAAAACCATAAAAAAGCATAAAAACTGGCAATATCCATTTAAAAACACTATTCTGGGGTCAGTTAAGAAAAAAACCTCAACATATGCTGTTAAATGCCTGGGAGAAGAGAAAAGTCTTGACCTGGAGCTGAAAAGATAAGAACATTGGTGCCAGGCGAGCCTCGGCGGGGAGATTGTTCCATAATTGGGGAACCACCACTGAAAAGGCCCTCTCCCTTGTTGCCATCCTCTGAGCTTCCCTCGGAATAGGCACCCGGAGGAGGACTTTAGATGTTGAGCATAATGTACGGGTAGGTTCATGTCGGGAGAGGCGTTCCGTCAGGTATTGTGACCTTTGCACAGTTTTCCCTGTCGCTGAGGAGATCTCTCTGTCAAAGGAAAGTGACCTGTGTGAAACACTCCAAATTCACTTGCAGAAAAGCTCTGGGGGCGGAGTCACATTCCAGTAGGGTGGGATCAAACATACCAGGATATTTTAGCTTAGAGCTCTCACTTCCAGTAACTAAGAGGGTTATCACATGGGGGGAAACCACATTTCCTTACTGTCACTTCTCCGCCCACGCTTTTGTCCCTCATTACTTTCTCTTTTGAAAGCGGAAGTAAACAACGTGCATGTGGCCCATTCTGTGGGCTGTTGTGATCGTGCTGCTTCTCCTGCACACAGCAGGAGATAGGGGCAAGTTCCGCCTAAAAAATCATTCGAATTTACTGGGGTGGGTGGGTTTGTCACGTGAAGAAGGCTAGAAGGGGCGGGAAGCATGCAGGATACAGATGAAATCGTGAATAGGACCTGCGAAAATCCATGGGTGCCCAGTAACGAGCGTGCAATAAAAAGCTTGTCTGAAATTAGCTTGCTCATCCGGCTTGCTAACTACTCTGAACTCCATATACACTTGCAAGAGAATTCTGTACATGTCTAGTCAAAAGTAAGCCACAATGGAGCTTACTCCCAGATAAGTGGACATAGGATCCACAAGTCTTAGGCGAAGCATTTCAATAATTTAGAATGGGAATTGGTGTCTGAGGAAGGGAGGTGATGTCATGGGGTGTGGTGTGGACTTCTGGGGAACCCCTAAGGGCCGGATTGGAACCCCAGCCTTGATGCTCTGCACCGTGCCTTAGACAAAGGCTTCGTTTTTATTATTTTTCCCATGTCCCCACAGAAGAACATGCAAGATGGTGTCTGTGTTCCGGAGCGAAGAGATGTGCCTGTCCCAACTTTTTCTCCAAGTGGAGTCTGCCTATTGCTGCGTTTCAGAACTTGGCGAGTTGGGCCTGGTTCAGTTCAGAGATGTGAGTAGGCACTGGAAGCCGTCGAGTGGGAAATGGATGCTAGTTGTGCTTCCAAGGACTTAATAACGAGAGTTGGGGTTCCTTGCACTTTAGAGTTAGCTCTAGTTGTACATGGAACCAAGAGCTAAATCAGTGTAACGTTATATAAAGCACTGCTTTTCTACCTTTGGGGAACTCTTTCCACATCTGCCACAGAAATCTTGCATGTGGCTCAGGAGAAATGGCTGAGGTGTTACCTCTGCTGATACCCGTCCCCCGCATTTGCTACCTGAGTTAGTTACCTCATTATGCCCGATGGTGGGGCCAGCCCTGATAGATGGAGATCTATCTATCTACAGTATCCATCATGGTTATGTCCATTTTTTATCATCACTTGATGGGCTAATATTTTAGCTTTATAGGCCTGTGTTTAAAAGTAATATCCATTGTTAGTCCTAGACCCACTAGGGAAAGGGGAATGAAACACAGATTCCCTCCTCTGAGGTCGGAACGGTGTCTCCAACCTCAGATCTGGGAATCTGAAGTATCCTATTCCCCCCCCCCCCAATTGCTGTCTAGGGGCCATAGGATTGCCCGATTCATCTGTGTCCCTTTGGATAATCTCTTTATTTTTGTTGTATACAAACCCTTCAGTTGAACGCAAATGTGAACAGCTTCCAAAGAAAGTTTGTGAATGAAGTAAGAAGATGTGAATCCTTGGAAAGGGTCCTTCGTAAGTAAATTTATTAACTTATTTATTTTCAATCAAGGATGATGTTCTTAGTAAAACAAACTGCAAAGTGGTTTTGCATTTTAAAACCACTCTGAACCAAACCTTAGGGACGTTGTAGTAAAGATTGCTAGCTCTTTTTTTGTAGAGATGTTTAGTTTTAGCACTTAAAATATTTCCAAAAGCTAAATGCAAACTGGAATCGAAGACAGTATTAGCGGAGGGACCACAGCTCAGTGCTTTGCATGCAGATAGCCCCAGCTTCAGTCCCTGGCATCTTCTGTTTAAAAGGGGGCCAGGTGGCAGGTGAAGGGAAGACCCTTCTTTGCCTCAGACCCAGGAGAGACACTGCCAGTCAGAGCAGGCAATGCAGAGCTAAACGGCCAAAAACCTTGGCCTGTGTCAGGCCACTTCCTATGCTTCCATAATTTGTTTTTATTATTATTGATGATGATATTATTATTATTATTAATGGTTTATGATACTTTTATCATTATTGATGATGATGATAATATTATTATCATCATCATCTATATACAACAATTTAAAACAATAAAACCTTAAAAAAATATGAAGCAAGAATATTAACAACAATAAGCCTTCAATCCTAACGGATGCACCCTGGGTACACATAAGTCTCTGAATTCGGAAGCTTCTGAGTATCCAGTGCAGAGTGGGAGGTTTTCTTTTTCGCTGCCAAATTCAGGCTATTATTCCTAGCTGTGGCTTCAGATACTTTCCAGAACTCTTTTTGTCATGGTTTATTAAATACTAGTCCGGTGGATTATTATTAAGAGAGTACAGCCTTGTTCACTTTCGACTAGTCAGCTCTGCAAGGATCGAGGGCGGTGGGCGGCTGGCTCTTCCTTTGGCGTGGCAAAGTCCAGTCTATGTGCCTGTGAAAGTGAGGGCACCATGCTTCTATTTGGTTTCCTTGCAGGCTTTCTGGAGAGTGAAATGGGAGAGGAGATTCCGCTTCTTAAGCCTGGGAAATATCCAGAGACTCCACTACCTCGAGAAATGATTGACCTAGAGGTAGGGGATTCAGGACTTTTGGCACGCATGCGCTGGGGACAAACAGCAAGGCAAGATGTTGCCTTCTTGCCTAGGGTGACCCTATGGAAAGGAGGACAGGGTTCCTGTATCTTTAACAGTTGCATAGAAAAGGGAATTCCAGCAGGTGTCATTTGTATGCCTGCAGCACCTGGTGAAATTCCCTCTGCATCACAACAGTTAAAGTTACAGCAGCCCTGCCCTCTTTTGTATCTGGTCACTCTAGTATAGCTCCTGCAGCTTTACCACTCATTGGGTGGTTGGGGAAAAGGGGGCGTGGCAATCTGGGGGATTCCTGGAGGGCTGAATCATTACCCCAGGAGGACTGGATTTGGGCCTTGGGCCTGAAGTTCCCCACCTATGCCCTGGTGAGTGTGTCCTGGGGTGCTGTTTATACACGGGGAAAGCCCTGCGGTGGCTGTGGATCTGCGCTGCATCAATTACACGCTGCAGCCGCAGCTTCACAGCCACCGCGGGGCTTTCCCCCGAAGCTGTGCATTGAAAAAGTCGGGGACTTACCCCAACATTTCAATGGGAGAGACATCAGTATGGTTCTTCCACTGTCTGCTGCTGCTCCAGGGCCAATCCGGGAGCAGTCCCTGATGGAAGGAGACCGGCGATTGGTCACCTTCCAACAGGAAGTGGGCAGGGGCAGTACCCTGATGTCTTCTGGAATCCTTGCACTCCCTCCTCAGCGTTGGAATTACCCGACAACACCTCGGGGGACAAAAACCACTGGGTTTTGGAGGGAGATGTCACCAACCCGGCACCATCAAGACAACCCCTAGGATTACAGCACGAATGACTTAAGAAATAAAAGGGCTATATAGCTGAACCCTAAAAGAGCCTTAGCTATGAGAAACTCATCACCATCTTTCACCATTTCACTTAAAGCAAACTAAAGCCGATTTGTCGTGCTTTATTTATTTATTTATTTATTTATTTATTTATTACATTTTTATACCGCCCAATAGCCGAAGCTTTCTGTTCTTTCTGTGTGCTTTCTGTTACTTATTTTACTATCAGTGCATCGTTTTTGTAATTCATGAATCATTCTTTCTCAGAAATGGCACAGAGATTTTAATATTCTCCACAAGATTGACTAACGTGCTGAGAGACGTATTTATTTTGAAATGTTTGCCACCTAATAACACATCTTTGTAGCAATTTGTTTTTCTGTCAGCAGCGAGGTGGGTGAAGGGATAATTGGACATGCCTTTGTTTTGCTCTGGCTATCAACAGGCAGTTTTGGAGAAACTGGAAGGTGAGCTGCAAGAGGCCAACCAGAACCTGCAGGCCTTGAGGCAGAACTTTCTAGAACTCACTGAACTAAAACATCTCCTGAAGAAAACTCAGGACTTCTTTGAGGTGAGGTAATCTTGGAATTCACTGCCAGTTTTTCAGAAAATGTTTTTGCTTCAGCTCCGGGCCAAACTGTATACGATCAGGGCTCAAGCATGGTTTCCATGAGCATGATCCAATCTTGTAATAAAGAGGCCTAACTCTTTTAGGGTGCAGTCCTGTGACTTCTGCCCTCGATGCTCGTAAGTCTCCGAACTTGAGACTTATGAGCATTCAGTGCAGAGTGGGACGAGCAGCAGAGGCTATCACCACTCCTTCCGCTCTGCATTTTTGCTGGACAGGCTTTTTTTGCCCATCTAGCTGAGGCGTTCCAACAGGAGAGGAAAAGGAACTAGAGAGGCCTCGAGGTAGCTTGTATCCTGGCCTCTCCAGTCTTCTCCCCTCCCTATCCACTGGAACGCTCCCTGAGGTCAAGTTCCCACCCTCGGAGAGGCCGATGGCGTGGTTCTTTGTTTATATGGCACAGCCACCAACTCGCAGCCACATTGGGCCTCTCGTCCTGAAACTGCGATTTTTCCTGGTGTCCTTTTACTGTGATTTTTTTAGTTGTGTCAAGGTCACCACATTGTGTCTCAGGCCTTTGCTAGACCTAAGGATTATCCCAGGCAAATGGAGGGGTCGTCCCTGCCTGTTCCCGGGATCCCCTGTGTGTCATTTGGATGCACAGGGATGATCCCCCGACAATCCCAGCATATAGGCCTGGTCTAGCCATGGCCTTAGTCTGTCAGTGGTGGCTTCGGTTTGGGTTCAGTCAGTGGGCGTTGCTGGGGGTAGGTACAAGTCCAGGGTAAGTCCACTTAAGTGTGGGAAGGAAGAGCAGGGGGTGGGATTGGTGAGTTGAATGGCCACAGGTGCTGCAGTTTTCCTGGCCGGATAGCCCACCCTCCCTCCTGCCATCTGAATTTATTGTTCCTGCCTCACTGCAGCAATATTGTGGGGGTTGGAGGGAACTTAGCTACAAAGTGGCATCATATAGACACCACCCCCATGTTTAGGCAGAAAAAAGGCCTACAACTCCCAGTATGCCCCAGCCGCCATAGCTGGGGCATGCTGGGAGTTGTAGGCTTTTTTTCCTGTCTAAACAGACTCAGGATTGCACCTTAAGTCTGCAATGTAGCTATGCCCTAAAACAACATGACTGAGATCAACATTAGCAGCAATGAGGCCTGACAACCACTTCTTGCTCTGCTGATTTTCTAAACAGAGCTGTAAGATAAATATTTTTTTTCCTGCTTTCAGACTGAAACTAATTTGCCTGATGATTTCTTCAACGAAGACACCTCAGGACTGTTGGAGTTAAGAAGCACTCCTGCAGCAGTTGCTGCAAAACTGGGGTCAGTGTTATTCCTGTTGATTTGTTTTTCATGAAGGCAGCTTTCCCCCTTGGAGAGCACAGAATTCCCTTGGACCATCTCCAAGCCCTTCATTGAAATGAATGGCAGCTCCTTCTGGCTTGGCTCAGAAATGATCGAGAAGACCTTCCTCTGGTTATCTAGCTTAATTCTTCCTCTTTCTTCTAAGGTGTACATTTGAACCACAGACTCAATTTATTTATTTATTTATTTATTTATTTCATTTCTATACTGCCCAATAGCCGAAGCTCTCTGGGCGGTTCACAAAAATTAAAACCATGAAGAGCATAATAAAACCAACCAACAATTTAAAAACACAAATACAAAATACAATATAAAAAGCACCAGGATAAAACCACACAGCAAAAATTGATATAGGTTAAAATATGAAATTAAAACAGCAGAGTTTAAATTTAAGTTAAATTAGGTGTTAAAATACTGAGAAAATAAAAAGGTCTTCAGCTGGCGACGAAAGGAAAACAATGTAGGCGCCAAGCAAACCTCTCTGGGGAGCTCGTTCCACAGCCGGGGTGCCACAGCAGAGAAGGCCCTCCTCCTAGTAGCCACCTGCCTCACTTCCTTCGGCAGGGGCTCACGGAGAAGGACCCCTGTGGATGATCTTAAGGTCCGGGCAGGCACATATGGGAGGAGGCATTCCTTCAAATAACCTGGCCCCAAGCTGTTTAGGGCTTTGAATGTTAATACCAGCACTTTGAATCAGGCCCGGACCGATTCAAATTAGTTCTATAGTCATGCCCTTTCGCACAGAACTACAATTCCCAGGGTTCCCTAGAGAAGGTTGGTGCCTTTTGAACGTTTGCTGTGGAGAGCCTGCTGGGGAAACATCTATCTGAGGTTCAGTGAAATGGACACGCTCCTGGAAGATCCAGTCACTGTAGGTGTTGATGGGTTTTTAATTTTGTCACTTCTCGTATTGTGTTGGGCATACAGTGGTATTAAATTGCTAGCGTAGCATTTGGCTGGGTGGTGAGAGTGCAGAAGGCTAGGGATCTCTTACAGAGAATTTGTGGCACTGACACCAAACTGTAATACCCAGGATTCTTTGGGGGAAGCCATGACAGTTAAACTGATATAAAAAGTTTATCATACAGCATACTGATTGAGGAAGGGGAGACACACTAAATACTACCACCTTTTGCCCAAAAGAACCTGAAATTCTATGCTCTAAAACGGTTATGGAAAACAAATGTGAATAAATTTTATTCTGAATATTTTTTTCTGCTTCCATTGTTTAGATTTTCAAAGAATTGGAAAGCAACTGGCATAAAACCAATACAAGTTTGTAGTGTCAATATAGCCTCTATGAATTAGCAATTTGCCTAGGAAGTAGGATTAAAGCATGGCCAGAGGGTGTTATGCATCTTTTTTTAGTTTTTCAACTGAGCACACTGCACCCCAACACCTTGGGGTGGCTTCCCACCCCTCCATAGTATTACCTCCAGTATCAGAGGCATTATTATTATTATTATTATTATTATTATTATTATTATTATTTATCCTGACTTTTGCCCATTGCTAGGCCTCGAGGCGGCTTTACAAAATTAAAACATATGCAGTTAAAACCTATAAATAGAAATAAACAGAAATAGAAATATACAAAAGTTAAACATATAATTAAATATGCTTCATATTAAAAACATGTAAAACGCATAACAATTTTAAGAGTCCTATGCACAGACAGAGGTCCAGGCTATTCGCTAAAGGCCTGCCGGAACAAAAATGTTTTTGTCTGCCTCCGAAAGCATATTGTGGAGGGAGCCAGTCTAGCTTCCCTGGGAAGGAAGTTTCAGAGCCCTTGAGTAGTTCCCACCAGTATGCATCTGAATACTAGTTGCTGAGGAATACGAGAGAATCATAGAATCATAGTATAGTAGTGTTGGGCCAACGAGTCCAAACCCCTGCTCAATGCAGGAATCCACGTTAACGATTCCCTGACAGATGGCTGCCCAGCTGCCTCTTGAATGTCTCTAGTGTGGGAGAGCCCACGACCTCCCTAGGGCATTGGTTCCATTGTCGTACTGCTCTAACAGTTAGGAAGTTTTTCCTGATGTCCAGCTGGAATCTGGCTTCCTGTAACTTGAGCCCATTATTCCGTGTCCTGCACTCTGGGATGATCAAGAAGAGATCCTGGCCCTCCTCTGTGGACCACCTTTCAAGGTGCTGTTGCACTTATGTCCTACTTGTGGGCGTCCTATTGGGACATCTGGTTGGCCACTGTGGGGACAGAATGCTGGGCTAGAGAGGCCTCTGGCCTGATCCAGCAAGGCTCTTCTTATGGGGAGAAATGGTAATTTTGCACCTTGAGCCTTTTCTCCTTCCTCCAAAGATAACCAGTAATTTAACTAGTACACACGTAAATTATTCCATCTTGTTTTTCTTCTACAGATTCATAGCTGGTGTGATAAAACGGGAAAGGTTGGTGCCTTTTGAACGTTTGCTGTGGAGAGCCTGCCGGGGAAACATCTATCTGAGGTTCAGTGAAATGGACACGTTCCTGGAAGATCCAGTCACTGTAGGTGTAGATGGGTTTTTAATTTTGTCACTTCTCGTATTGTGTTGGGCATACAGTGGTATTAAATTGCTAGCGTAGCATTTGGCTGGGTGGTGAGAGTATTTTAACATTCTACTTACATTGCATTTATTTTCTTCAGAAAGAAGAGATGAAAAAGAATGTGTTCATTATCTTCTATCAAGGGGAGCAGCTCAGACAGAAAATCAAAAAGATTTGTGACGGGTAAAAAAAGAAAGGAGGGGGGTCTGTTGGGAAAACAGCCTTTTGACTCTAACAGATGAAGTGTTTTATCAGTTGTGATCAACGGTGTTTGGGATGAGAGTCAGCATCTTATGCAGAGTGGCATTCAAATCCTATTTATGCGGGTGGGATCAAGACTGTGGCCATAGCTAGACGGGACGAAATCCCGGGGCAATCCCCGGGATCATCCCTGTGCATTCACATGAAACACAGGGGATCCCAGGATCAGGGAGGGATGATCCCTCCCTTGCCCTGGGATCTCACCCTACCCTTTCAGCCTGGTTTTTCTGTGGTCTCAGGCTGATCCTGAGACCGCAGAATGTGAGGCCGGGCGTCGCGGTTTGTCCCGGTTCCTTGCAGTTCTTCGCAAGGAGCTGGGACTCATGCACAGGGCGCAGAGCTCCTCAGGAGCACTGCACCCACCGGGGGTGGGGTGGGGTGAGTGGGGGAATATCTATATCTATATCTTAAAAAAAACCCTTACCTTTTGCGCACGAGTGCTCGTGTAAATCATCTTTAAGAATAAAAACCAAAATGGCGGGTGTGACGCCTCTACATCTGAGACTGTTGTGCTCTACGTATGAACAAAGGGGGAGATCTCACGATAAAAATATCATGAGATCTTCACCCCTCCATCCTGCTAGACCGGTAGATCTAGCTAAGGCCTGTCAGCCTATCCTACGCCCTTTAGCATGCTCACTCCATTCTGGCCTGTCATTTGTGTGATGGACTTTGGACCTTGAATTTGTGGCATGCAGATGGAATGAATAGGCTATGCACATTGGTCTGCACATACGCAGGCTTCTATGCAAACATGGGGTGGGATCCAGACTAAAGCTGGGAGATGTAGGACTTTTTTCTGTCTAAACATGCATTGGTCACTTTTAGTTCCCATTGATATCAATGGCACAAGTCAGATGTGGCTAAGGTTTCATGTCTTTTAGGCACTGCCTAAAAGAACATCCAGTCCAGCAACACTTTTTGGCCATCCAGGACCATTTATCCCAGGAACTTCCCACTGGACAATAATAGGGTGACCCTATGGAAAGAAGGACAGGGCTCCTGTATCTTTAACAGTTGTATATAAAAGGGAATTTCAGCAGGTGTCACTTGTAGGCATGCAGCACCTGGTGAAATTCCCTCTTCACCACAACAGTTAAAGCTGCATGCGGCAGGGTCTTGCTATTTACTGTTTTACTCTGTACAGCACCATGTACATTGATGGTGCTATATAAATAAATAATAATAATAATAATAATAATTGTATCTGGAAACTAAGCCCTATGAAACAACTGGGCATGTTTAGCATGAAGAAGAGAAGATTGAGGGGAGACATGATAGCCTTCTTCAAATACTTGAAAGGTTGTCACACAGAGGAGGGCCAGGATCTCTTCTCGATCCTCCCAGAGTGCAGGACACAGAATAATGGGCTCAAGTTACAAGAAGCCAGATTCTGGCTGGACATCAGGAACAACTTCCTGACTGTTAGAGCAGTACGACAATGGAACCAGTTACCTAGGGAGGTTGTGGGCTCTCCCACACTAGAGGCAATCAGGAGGCAGCTGGACAACCATCTGTCAGGGATGCTTTAGGGTGGATTCCTGCATTGAGCCTTATAGGCCCCTTCCAACTCTACTATTCTATGATTCTGTGGTCAACAGTTCCTAGTCGTGTGCTGGCCTAGTTCCTTGGAGGTGCTGGCACAGAATTTCTGCTGAAGTGCAACTACAAACAGTGTATATTTTACAGAAATTAGAAATATGGGACAACAGTACTACTCCAAGGTAGAGTTATCCGTTTATTACGATGTTCTTCTGCTTCTTGTTTTTACTACGAGTTCTTCTTAATTAGCACTACCGCTGTACCAATTTCACAAATGGTAAATTCACGTGAGGATTCCTTAAAATGAGAAGGCAGGAGAAAAATGCCAGGCATTCTCCCAATCCTGTCCTCTTACACTTGCGGGTGCTCGGATGATGATGATGTGAGCACTGCAGCAGATTTATCAACCTGAAGGCTCCCCAGCGAATTCTCCCTGAGCTTTCCTAAATGTATGTGTCATTAGGGTAAAACTGACACTCGGTATGCAAAAGGAACCGTTCGGAGATCAAAGCCGCATTACTGCGAAAATGTGATGGGGTGGGAAGTGGGAGCAAGTCTGGGGGCTGCAGGAAAGAGAAATAATCTTTCAAGCATGATTAAAAAGCCCAATTTAAATACTGGCTAAGAACCCAGAAGCATATGAAGCAGAAATTATAATGAAAAGCAGGCTTGAGTTGCTTTTTTTAAAAATTAGAATATTTTGGTGAAGAGCCCTTTTCAGAGTTAGAACTGAAGTGAAGGTTAATACGGATTTGTAGCCACAATTGGCCTCCTAAAACTGCTTGAGGGAAGCCACGAATGTTAAACCAGTTCACGTTGGCAGTGAAAACAGGTCCCGGAAGTTTTTGTTGACTCGAGGGCAGAGAGAAGGAAATAAATAAATTGAGTAGTTGTAGCTAAGTGGTAAAGCACATGATTTGCATGGAGAAGTTCAATTCCCAGGATCTTCAGATAGGGTGAGGAAAGAATCATAGAATCATAGAATCGTAGAGTTGGAAGGGGCCTATAGGCCATTGAGTCCAACCCCCATGCTGAATGCAGGAATCCATCTTAAAGCATCCAAGACAGCTGGTTGTCCAGCTGCATCTTGAATGCCTCTAGTGTGGGAGAGCCCACAGCCTCCCTAGGTAACTGGTTCTATTGTCGTACTGCTCTAACAGTCAGGAAGTTTTTCCTGATGTCCAGCCAGAATCTGGCTTCCTGTAACTTGAGCCCATTACTCCGTGTCCTGCACTCTGCGATGATTGAGAAGAAATCCTGGCCCTCCTCTGTGTGACAACCTTTGAAGCGTTTGAAGAGGGCTATCATGTCTCCCCTCAATCTTCTCTTCTCCAGGCTAAACATGCCCAAAATCCTTGCCTGAAACCCAGGCGAGCCACTGCTGCCAGTCAGTGTTGACAGTACTGGGCTAGATGGACCAAGGGTCTGACTCGCTCAGTATATGGCGGCTTTTCCTGCCTGAAACTGATGGAGCAAAGTACTTCTGTGGGTTGCTGCCTTCCCCTTGTGTTCTTGCTCATGCATATGCAAGCTCTATCTTGTGATCAGGCTTTTGCTTGGCAAACGACAGCCGCTCCGTGCTCTTGCTGGGCAAAACACACGGCGTTTCCAGTAGACTGCTGATTCAAAGTATCCGGTCATGACATTGCTTTCATTATTGAATACCAATCGGAGAAACGAGCCGTTTAGGACACAAATAAATGGCAGGGAGAACAGGAGGGAAACTTTCCACTGGAAATTATACAGCCCCTGGGTCAAGTTCAACCTCCCCTTCCATAATGTCTAATTCCAAAAACTGGGGTGCACCCAGAGGATGGCAACCAGGATAGTGAGAGCTCCGGAGATGAGGAATGGTTGAAAGATCCGGGTCCCTTTTGCTTGGACGAGAGGAGCAGGGCTGGTGTCAAAAGCAGACAGGGTTGGGCCCCACTGAGAAGAACCCCCTAGAGTTGCTCCTCTTCTTCACCACTGCAACCTGCTTGTTTGCTTGCCTCTTGCTCTTTCCCCACCCACCTAATGTTTCGTGGCGTCCCAGCTTTTGCGAAGTGTTTCCCCAATCCTAGGGTGACCATATGGAAAAGAGGACAGGGCTCCTGTATCTTTAACCGTAGTCTAGAAAAGGGAATTTTAGCAGGTGTCATTTGTATGCATGCAGCACCTGGTGAAATACCCTGTTCATCACAACAGTTAAAGCTGCAGGAGCTATTCTAGAGTGACCAGATACAAAAGAGGGCAGGGCTCCTGCAGCTTTAACTCTTGTGATGAAGAGGGAATTTCACCAGGTGCTGCATGCCTCCAAATGACACCTGCTGAAATTCCCTTTTCTATGCAACTGTTAAAGACACAAGGAGCCCTGTCCTCCTTTCGATATAGTCTCCCTATTTTAGTATATAACGAACCCTTGAATCCAATGTGTGCTGTTGACTTGTTCATTTTGTCTTGTTTCTCCACCAGATTCCGTGCCACGGTGTACCCCTGTCCAGAGTCAGCTGGAGAACGCCGAGACATAGCTGATGGCGTGAAAACAAGGATTGAGGATCTAAACACAGTAAAGACCCTTTGGCCTTGCTCTTCTGCCTTAGTCATGGACCAGGCCTGGGATCTATAGCATCCTCAGGCAAATTTCAGGGCCTCAAAACCTGGCAAGATCCACTGCTGTTAGGAATAGAGGAAGTTACCTCATACTACATCAGACCATTGGTCCATCTAGCCATTACTGGACCTGTTCAAATGACACACTAAACCATGGCTAGGCTGCTAATCCCTTTGCGGCTACTGGTTAGCAAGTGTGTTCAAACCATCGTTATGTAGCCACCATGGTTAGGAATGGTTCACACAACATGCTAAGTCATGGTTCACACAACATGAAAAACCATAATGTTTTGCTCAAAATGCTTAACTACCATAGTTTAGTGTGTTGTGTTTCTCCAGGGTTTCAGACAGAATCCCCTCATAGCCCTACCTGGAGATGCCGGGGATTGAACCTGAGACCTTCTGCATGCAAAGCAGGTGCTCTGCCATGGAGGCTCAGCCCTTCCCGACCCTAGTCTCCCCTTTTATATTTAGCCTGGCAGGGATAATCATAGCAGCCCTGCATCACATTGTTTTGGCCTTTGGGCAGTACATTGTAAAGGGCAGGACTTTTGTGTAGCAGAAAGCAATTTCCCCCATTCTGCCACTCTAAGGGTGACCATAGGGAAAGTCGGACAGGGCTCCTGTATCTTTAACAGTTGTATTGAATAGGGTAATTCAGCAGGTGTCATTTGTACGCGTGCAGCACCTGGTGAAATTCCCTCTTCATCACAACAGTTCAGGCTGCAGGAGGTATACTAGAGTGGCCAGACACAAAAGAGGGCAGGGCTCCTGCAGCTTTAACTGTTGTGATGAAGAGGGAATTTCACCAGGTGCTGCTGCATGCAGGACGACACCTGCTGAAATTCACTTTCCTATGCAACTATTAAAGATACAGGGGCCCTGCCCTCTTTTGTATCTGCTCACCCTAGCTGTTACCTTGGTGCATGCAATTTCTGCTGCTTAGGAAATGGTGAGCCAGGCCCAGCACTGGCACAAAGCACCCTTGGGCAACTGCCAAGGTCCCCAGGACCCCCCTCTGTCACCTGCCCTGTTTTTCCCTTTTTCACAACAGCAACTGCTTCTGGGAACTGCCATTTTTATTTCCCACAATTCCCCGGAGCAAAACTAAGTGGAGCAACAGCACTGTGGAAAATTAAAATGGTGGCTACTGTCTGCCGATGCCAGGAAAGCCCACTAGGATTCACTGATGTAATAGGGACCCTTTTCCAAGCACTCCGTTAAACCCAGAACTGACTTTGTTGTGTTAGAAGGATGAAGAGCAGCTGAGGTTTGTGGCTGTGATGACAGTGGGGTGGCGAATCCACTCTGGGTTTCAGTCAGAACCAGTCAGAACAGTAAGGGAGCTCTCCAAGGTGCCAAACCTGTTTGGGGGATGGGCTTCTTTGAATAGCCCTTTTAGAGTTCTGAGTGAAAACCAGAGCAGGTTCACAGCCCCACTGACATCTCAGCCACCGGCCTCCAGTGATCCTCGAAGGGAGGAAGCAAATTTCAGGCACCATTTAAAGGATTCCCACGGTTGTGACATAAATATGCGGGAACTGGCATCAAGTGGTCCCCAAACGTGGGTGAGTCATTTGTTACAACCTGGTATCTCTAATATGCGGCAAAGCTAAACCAAGAATGGCCTAATCCAGGGGTGCAGAACATCTTTCAGCCCAGGGGCCGAGTTCCATTTTGGAGAAGCTCCTGAGGGTTGCATTCCTGTGGTGGGCGGGGCCAAGGACAAAAGGGGTGGAGTCAGACACACACACACCCGCAAAAAAAATACCAACATGTTTAAGCTTATTGCCAAGAACAAATCCTTAGGAAAGGCATTTAGAATGGGGTGGGTGGGCGGGACCAAAGCAGGGAACCGCCAGCCAATTGGTGAGCAGGGGAATGGGGGTGGAGCTGGTAGAAGAGGGCGTGGCTTTCTGGGGAAGCCCAGAAGGCTGGATTGGGACCTAAGTGTTTGTCCACCCCTTGCTTGCAGGTGATCACCCAAACAGAGTCTCACCGCCAAGGGCTGTTGATGGAAGCGTCTGCAAACCTGTGGAGCTGGGCCATCAAGGTGAAGAAAATGAAGGCCATCTACCACATCCTGAACTCATGCAACATCGATGTCACCCAGCAGTGCGTCATTGCCGAGATCTGGTTCCCCGTGGCAGACGCAGGCAGGATGAAGAGGGCTCTGAATAAAGGAATGGTAAGATGGTGCATCCGGAAATCCTTCATTCCAGAGGATCTTGGTCAGCATGGTTTGGGCGAATGGCTCAGTGGCAGAGCAGCTGAAGGCCCCAGGCTGAATCCCCTGCATCTGCAGGTAGAGCTGCGAAGGACCCTTCTCAGACATCCATGAGAGCCGCTGCCAGTCACTGTAGCCCAGCCTTGCCCAACTGGTTGTCCTCTTAAGTATGTTGGACTTAAACTCCCATGAACCCCAGCGAGCATGACTAGTGACCATGCTGGTTGGGGATGATGGGGTTGTAGTCCAACACATCTACCAATTGGAGAGGGCAACCAGTTGGAGAAGGCTGGTGTTGACATTACTGAGCTAGATGGGCAGTTGGCCAGCATCAGGGACAATCCTGTGTTTGTAATGATTTCCATATCTGAATTCATCTGTTTCTTGTTCTCATGACCTTTCCCCCTTGTGCTTTCCCTGGAAACCAGCCAGTTCTGATGTCATTTTCTTCAGGGGTGGGTGGGGTGGGTACCTATTGCTTGAGAATGCACCAAAATCTATGTGGGTTTTGCAAGAAACGTCTGGGATCAAGATCAACTCTTGCCTTGATGCTGTTCAGAGATCAGAGATGTTTCCTGCAAAAGTCAGGATGGATCTTGCATTGGGATGGAGGCCTGGTTTGGACAAATAATGAGGCTATGCGCAGTGGATGAATGTGATGGTGACCATCTTCCTTCTCCCAGGTAGTGCACCTCTTTGACCTCTGGGCCCTTTGGCTGTCTAGGCATGGACATAGTATTTGTATGGGACAGGCAAAATCCAGCTCCAGGTTTTTGAGGGCCCTTGGGGAAGACCTACTCAACGGACCACCACCTCCCTCTGAGTTTGCGGCCTCACTGTCATTCTCACCTGCTGCAATTGCTCCTCATTGACTGGGTTTGCATGATCACAGAGAAGGAAATAAGCCACCTTGGCTTATTCCACAAGCCAGCCACCCACCCATGCGCATGCACACCATGGGTTCTGGGTAGCTTGTTACCCATGGCAAGAAGCCACTCTCGCCATGTTCACACAACACAGCAAGCTGTGCTTCCCAGGGTAATGATGTTAATCCCCCTGGCCATGGCATGCAACCAGTGTGCACAGGGTGATTAAGAAACCTTAACCTTCTTGTGATTGTGTGAACTGGGGTGTTCTCCTGCTTGACATTGCTACCACTTGCTTGCTTGACAGGCAGAGAGCCAATGAGCAAGTAGGCTGTGGTCTTTGCTGCTCCTCCTTCTCTCCACCACCATTGTCTGGGCCAGAGTGAGGGCCAGGTGAACGAGCAGGTAGAGGAGGAGGAACTCCAAGGGGCTCTTGCCATTGTGACCCTCCTGGGACGTGGGCCCATGGCATGGGCCCAACCATACTTAACTTTGATTCTGGCCCGGTCCAACAGACATAGGCCGAAGCTATGGAGTCAATTTTCGTATTTCAGCAAAGGCCCTCTGCAACATGTGGAGTCCATATGTGCCTGAGGCAGGACAAGTGCACCCAATGTGTGGGATGGAAGGAGCTCAGTCTCCATCTCATGTCCCCACAACATGTTGCCTCTAAGCTCATCTGAACTAGGCCATTACTGCTCGTAAGGAATCTTCCATGGCAGAACGTCTTCATCACAAGGTGTGGGTGGGAAATGGAGATGGCTGCCCTCCGTGTGGCGATAGATCATTTGGGAAACTTCATAAAAGAAAAGTGTGACCCTTGGAAACAGCGCTCAAAACATGTGGGAAACTGAAGAAATTAGCTGTAGACTGCGGACTGCAGCTGTTTTCAGTTTGGTTGTGGGTGTTGTTGTTTTTGCTGGTGTCTGACCTTTGTTCTGCTAGATATGACAAAAACGTTCTGTCACAAGTAGCCCATCACAAATGTCTATCGTTAACGCTTGAGATTTAAGACCACTTCACCCCTTACATGAAGGAGGGATGTGCTTAGAAAGGAGCTGTGAGGCTGCCCCCCCCTCTTGATAATACACATCTACCCCAACTCTGGTCTTCATGAGTTAGTGTGGATGACTGAGACAGAGATTCCTACCCACATAGGACTTCTTTGGGATCTGGAAGACCTCTGCACTAACATGTGGTGCAGCCTTCCCCAACCATGGCCATTGTCCATGCTGACTGGGAATTATGGGAGTTGTAGTCATAGTGACGGCCACCAATTTGGAAGGCTTTAAAAGAGGGTTAGATAAATTCCTGGAGGAGAAGGCTATCAATAGCTACTCGCCCTGATGGCTATGTGCTCCCTCCAGTGGCAGAGGTGATAAGCCCATGTACACCAGTTGTTGGGGAACATGGGAGGGAGAGTGCTGTTGCACTCATGTCCTGCTTGTGGGTTACTGGTCAACAGTTGGTTGTCCACTTGTGAACAGAATGCTGGACTAGATGGACCCTTGGTCTGATCCAGCATGGCTCTTCTGATGTTCTTATGAGGGTACCAAGTTGGGTAGCCTAGCATGGAAGGTGAGGTTGGAAGGAGCCACGTGTCATTGAGGGTGGGGCCAGAGGGACAGCCCCTACTGGTGAATTTGGAATATACATTTTATTTCAGCCTTTAGTCTTCAGGATAGAGTGAGTTGGGATAAATAAATGAAATTCATGATATCTTTGACTGGTTTTGCTCCCCTCTGTAGTCCTAGGGCACATCCATGCTATAGATTAACACAGTCCAATGGCCATGGTTTCTCTTGCAAAGACCCTTGGGAATTGTAGTTTAGTGAGAGCACTTGAGACATCTATCTGAAATCGCTCATTGGCCCTCCTCCAATGTACTACAATTCCCAAGATTCCTTGGCAGATGCTATATGACAGTTAACCCAGTTTTAAAGCCAGTCACAGTGTAAATATGACCATAATCATCATCAATCTGGTTTCAGGAACGGAGCGGCTCTACAATCAACCCAATCCTGACCACTGTACAGACCAAGATGGCTCCTCCTACCTTCAACAGAACCAATAAATTCACCACGGGTTTTCAGACCATAGTAAACGCATATGGTGTGGGTAATTACAGAGAGATGAATCCAGGTAAATGCACTGTGTTTTATTTTGGCTGTACCTGGTGTTTTACATTGAGGGTTTGACATGAAATGCAAAGGGCCTTGATCCTGGTTGATTCCACTTACTCCAACTTATACCAGGACAGTTTGCCTGAAATGCAATGACATTTGGGTATTCCTAGATCAAATATTTTATAGGGGGAAAAATAACAGTGCGGGTTCTGGATATATTCTTTTTATGTATGCTGTTGCCAGGATTTCAGTAGAAGAACAAAACGTACAACCGACCAAGTGAACATTTCTTGCTGAATGTTCAGTACGATCACCAGTGTCTGTTGTTATCAATTTCTGGTAGAGAAAATGCCTGTCTTCCTGCTTTAGGATACGTTGCCCAGAAGGAAAAATGTAACTGCAAAATGAACAAGGAACAGCGTTCCTTCCCAGTATGTCCTCAAAAAGCATGTGACAACTCTGTGTATCAGCGCCCCCTGGTGATTCCAATTGTGATAACACATGGCTTAAACTTTTTTGCGTGTTAGTTTCTGTATCTGCCAAAATCAGCACAGTCAGTATTTGAACGTGGGGGAAGAGATAGGGAAGTTATTGGTGAAATCGACAAGGCTTATCCCATCACCAGTCCACACAATCACACCTCACACATTTTTATCAAACCTTGGGCTCACCTGTAGCCTGAAATCACCTGTAGCCTGAGCTAAAGGTAGGGACGTTGGAGATTTTTTTTTTAATAATAATTTTATTTAATTTAGTGATACAAATCACACACAACAAACAACAGCCATAATGACAAAAAGTAAATACACCCCCCAAAAAGCCCCGAACACATACACAAAATTCTTCTCACCATCTTTTACAATAATAAATTTTATCAGGAATCATCGCCATTTAGGCTATATAGTAGAGGTATCAGGTCTTAAAATCCATTCATTTTGTATTTACTGCTTCAAGGTATCTTCCCTAATATTTCAAATCATGTTCTGGAGGGTTATACAAAGAATTTTCTTTATTTATAAATGAGATAAAAGGGAACCAAGTTTCTTCAAAATTGTCCATGGCCTCAGCTAGACCTACGGGTCTAGTGTGACGGAGGGGTGAAGATCTCGCAATATTGTTATTGCGAGATCTCCTCCTGTGTTTACATGCGGAACACGACGACCTCGGAAGGAGAGGATGTTGCGCCCGCCATTTTGTTTTTTATTTTTAAAGAAGACGTGCGCGGGAGCGCTCGTATGCAAATTATTAGTGTGTTTTTTATTTAGAACAATTTTTCCCATTCCCCCACCCCACCCCCAATGGGTGCAGTTCCAAGCTCTTCGCGAGTAACCGCAAGGAGCCGGGACAAACCGTGACACCCGCCCACACGTTCTGTGGTCTCAGGATCATCCCGAGGCCGCGGAAAAAGCAGGCTGAAAGAGTAGGGTGATATCCCAGGGAAAGGGAGGGATCATCCCTCCCTGCTCCCAGGATCCCCTGTGTGTCATGTGGACGCACAGGGACGATCCCAGGGATCGTCCCGGGATATCGCCCCATCTATCTATGGCCCATATGTCTTTCACGTGGGGGAAATCTTGAATGGATTCAGATGAGTTCAGATTTCTGTGAATCTGACTTGCAGATTCCGCAGGAGACTGGCTTTTTCCAAGTCATGTGGACTGGCAGACTGGCTTTTAAATTGTGATTTGCACTAATGTGCATCAACTAATTTCAGATTGGTTAAAGGTATGGGATAAATGCAAGAGATAAATAAGCCCAAATATATCTCCATTAAGTTCAGTGATTGAAGATCTGGAACGAAATAGCAAACAGCATTTTAGAACATGAGAAGAAAATAGCTGTTTTTGTTATATGGGCCTATTAGTTTCAAAAGTGTATATCACCATATGTATATTCACCATACGCTGAAGTTAAAGACTAAATGATAGGGATCTGCCTGGTTTGTGTATTTTTCAAATTAGATCTCATTCGCCTGAATTAATTAAAACAATATTTAAGAGATCCAACACAATTTGAAAATTAATTAGGAAAGAAGCATTCCTCAACTGACCAGCCACTGTATTTAATGGTACTTGGTTGTAAATTGAACAATTAGAACTTGCTGTTTTTAATCTTTCTTTCTTCTATTTATTCCTATGTTTACCACCGTGGAATCTGTTTTAGATATGGAGCGGGTATATAAATATTGTAAATAAATAAATAATAAATAAATAATGTGATGATGAGCATGACAGTATAGCAGTTCCCTTCCTTTGACGGGAATGACCTGATCGCCTTTTCTCCTTCCCACAGCCCCCTTCACTATAATTACCTTCCCCTTCCTGTTTGCGGTGATGTTTGGTGATTGTGGTCATGGGGCGGTTATGCTGGGCTTTGCTCTTTGGATGGTCAGCAACGAGAAGTCCATTTTAGCCCAGAAGAGCAACAGTGAGGTGAGTGATCTCGAGTGGAATTGTTTTCCTGTAGCAGTCTTGTAGTAGTCAAATAGTTTCTTTACCAAGGTTTGTCCGGTAAATCCATTTCTTTCCAAATTTTCATTTCTTCCAAGCACCAGTAATAGAATGGGGGGCGGGGGAATGAGGGGGCAAAGAACTGTAGCTTTAGACCAGATTGCCCAACCTAGGCCAAAACATCTGGGGGTGGGAGTGGGGGTGGGGGCACCAGGTTGTGGAAGGTGAATTTAGACAGTAGTACGCTCTGTATACCTAAACTCCAGTGGAGGCTGGTGGCTCCGATGCCAGTGGGGTGGTAAATCCACTCTGGGTTTCAGTCAGAACCCTAAAGAAGCTATCCAAGGTGCTCCACAGCTTTCATCAGCCTTGCAAAGCACCTTGGGTACTCCTTTGGAGTTCTGAGTGGTTCTGACTGGAACCTGGAGTGGATTCACTGCCCCACTGACATTGGAGCCAACAGACTCCACTGCAGGGGACCCCAACCTTTTTGGGTGGGTGGGTATGTTTGGAATTTTGAGAGTGTCATGGGCATTCTCACAAAATATCTGCCATGTGGGGAGGCTTGCCCATTCATAAAATAGGGACCACAGTGGGAATGGCAAGTCACAAAACACTCATTTCCCATAAAGTAAATTCATAAAACCATAGAATAGTTGAGCTGGAAGGGGCCTATAAGGCCATCATGTCCAACCTCCTGCTCAATGCAGGAATCTACCTTAAAGCATCCCTGACAGATGCCTGTCCAGCTGCCTCTTGAAGGCCTTTAGTGTGGGAGAGCCCACAACCTCCCTAGGTCATTGGTTCCATTGTTGTACTGCTCTTACAGTCAGGACGTTTTTCCAGATGTCTTGCCATAATCTGGCTTCCTGTAACTTGAGCCCATTATTCTGTGTCCTTCACTCTGGGATCACCGAGAAGAGATCCTGTCCCTCCTCTGTGTGACAACCTTTCAAGTATTTGAAGAGTGCTATCATGTCTCCCCTCAGTCTTTTCTTCTCAAGGCTAAACATGCCCAGTCCTTTCAGTCTCTCCTCATAGGGCTTTGTTTCCAGACTCAAAGAACAGTAACTTGCCCAAGTAAGGCAGATGTTGGGTCTGAGCTCCAAAACACAAAACCACTCATTTGACCCCAAGTAGAGATGGCACCGGAGGGCAACACTTCCCTTCGCAACATACCAGCCACCGAATTTTAAAGAACATTAAGAAATAAAATAAAAATTAGGAGGGGCAAGAAGCCAGGTGAACACTCGGAGAGGTGTCTGTGGGTTCTCCAGTGCCTACGGGCACCATGTTGCAGATCCCAGCTGTATACTTTTCCTAATTGTCTCTTGAGTAACCTTGTAATATTCCTGTGCAGATCTGGAACACCTTTTTCGGTGGCCGCTACCTGATCCTTCTCATGAGTATCTTCTCCATCTACACTGGCTTTATCTACAATGATTGCTTCTCCAAGTCATTCAACATATTTGGGTCTTCCTGGCATGTCCGCCCCATGTTCGACAATGGCAAATGGACGTAAGTGGTAATCGTGCACCCAACCAAAGCTGAGGAGGAAAGAAGTTGAGGACTTACCCCCACCTTTTTCTCCGGAGTGAGGCGAGGACGTGTAAGATGGCATCGAGACAGCTCCAAACCTCGTTCCGGAGTTGCAGCGGTGGCGTGGCTGGGCGGTGCCTGGTGAAAGGCGACCTGCAATTGGACGCCTTCCACCAGGAAGAGAGCAGGGGTGGCTCCAGTCCCCGGATGGCCGCCCAGAAGCCCCACGCTCCCTCCTTGGCATCAGGATTACCCCACACCACCCCGGGGAAGGGAAAGCGTGGGGTTTCCAAGGGAAGTGGCACCAACCTGGCACCGTGAAGACACCCCGCTCCAAGAGGGAATCTACACGTAGTACTGAAGGCGCTTGCATGCGCCTCCAGTGCGCCGTCAAAACGATGGTGTAGACTGCGAAAGAACAGGCGGAGGAAGAGACGGAGGAGGAGGCAGCTGGGGAACCGGCCGTGTCCTTGCCGCTGCCGCCGGGCTAAGAGCCACCCGGGTCAGAGAGCTCGGCAGAAACGGAAGCCGAGCTCTCCGACCCGGGTGGCTCTTAGCCCGGCAGCAGGAGGCCGGCGGGGAGGAGGAGGCGGCGGCAGCAGCAGCGGCAAGGACGCGGCCAGTTCCCCAGCCGCCTCCTCCTCCGTCTCTTCCTCCGCCTGTTCTTTCGCCGTCTGCACCATCGTTTTGACGGCGCATTGGAGGCGCACACCAGTGCCTTCAGTACTACGTGTAGATTTGGCCCAAGTGAGGGAAAACTAGTGACAGGAAAACATCTCTTGGCTCGATTCAGAATTGGCTTGGCTAATGCAAGCTGGTGTGTGTCTGTGTTAAAGAAAAATCATAAGTGTTTTTATTCTGAGCCTATTTCAAAATTCTGACTCCAGGAATATGATAGGGTTCACACAAATTATCGCAACCCATCCTCAGTCCCCTGACCTCATTTGCAAGTAGCTTATCCTGGCCCTGACATCCCCTATTGAACCAAATAACTTATTTGGTAGTGGTGGCAGTGGTGGCAAACCTTTTTTCCTGGACCCCTGGGAAATACTGTTCCCCAGCGTACCCAAGTACACTTAATGTGGACACCAGGCATCTGGAAATTACATGTTCTACGCTCCCTGTGCCTGGGACATAATTGTAAGCATGGTTACAACGATGTCTTGGGTGCAGGGAGCCCAGGAGCATGGCTTTAACCATGGTGGTTAAATCAGAAAGCTGGGTTGTGTTCAGAAGACACCTCAAACCACTGTGACAACCACGCAGCCTTATTCACTGTGGTTAAAGCCGTGGTTTAAGGTGTCTTCTAAATGGGGCCACTGTGAACAACTGGAGGATTTTTTTGATCACCAAAAGAACAGGAGGATCTCGACCTGACAACCTCAATTAGAACAACAAGATGAAAAGATTTTCTTCCAGTGACAATGAAGTTATTTTGTTAAAAACTCTGGGTTATCATTGTAAAGGAAGTCAGGGTCCACCTGACAACCCTGCAGGGTAGGCTTCTGGACCAAATGTCCTGAACTCCCGAGTCGCCCACCTCCCTGCCCGGTCCACAACCAGGACGAGCCAGATGTTCACAGGAATAAACCACAGACACACATTTAGAGACCAAAGCAACTTTATTGCAATCACTCAAACTACCACGTAAGGCCTTGGTCGTAAAACAGCCCTTAAAAGAAGAGGAGGAGGAAGGGTAAAGGGAAGGGGGAGGAAGAGGGAGATGTGGACGAGGAGGAGTGAGGAGAGAAGGTGAGGAAAAGCTCTAATATTTAGCCATTACCCCAAGAAGCATTCATACAATCCCACACCCAGCCAATATCCAGCTGGCCTTCTCCAGAATAGCCACACAAATTAAAACATAAAAAACCTTTCTAACTCCGGGCAACTCGCATAGCTGCCATGGACCTGATCTTCCCACTTGACATACGGATGCACCACCAAGGAAAATGAAAGAACTTCATTATAAGGCTTTTTATCCCTTTTGGGGACCCCTGGTCCCACGACCTGAGTAAACCAACCCGTGCCCTTCCCGGGCAGTAACCCACCCCCCTCCCAGAGGGGCCAGGCCACCTCTTTTCCCTACAGCTGAATCCTGTTAACTGTGTCCAAGGCCCTGATAATCTCCAGGTGCCAGTGGGAGTTGGACTGGCTCGGGACAGAAAGGACCTTGGCTGGCGGCCACGAAAGCCTGGCACAGCGAGTTCGAACAATAACCCATAGATCCTACCTAGGGCAGATCTTCCAGCCTCATAGCAATAGCAGGTTAAAGGTACAGGCTTGCACCCCTGTCCTTCACAATCATGAATGGAGGTGCTTGCTGCCGGATCGCTCCTGCTACAAGAGGGAGTGGTTAAACAAACCACAGACCTTCCCCAAGTATTGCATGCGGACCAGGAACTGTGGGCCAGAGTCATAACCCATGGTCCACGGTTTAACCACAACTGCTCTTGCTTGCAGTGGAAGTGATCAGGTACTGTCTACCAGCCCTCTGCCTTGCTTGTGGTGTGCCAGAATTTTTTTTTTTTTAAACCTGGATTACCATGATGTGCAAATTAGGGATACAAATATATTTTCCTGCTTCTGAAGAAGAAAAGATTAGAAACATCAAGGGAAAATATGTTTATATTATTAAATGGGTCGGATTATCACGTTGTCTTTAGAACAGTGAGATTTATTAAATCTGCTCTGAAAGTGAGACAAGGGGTCTTGAATTCAAACCCCTGATTAACTACCTTTTTAAAAAGCAAGTCAGGACAAAACGGTATGATTTTAAACTTTGAATTTTAAAGGGGCTGTTGTTTTCCAGGATGCAGCCAATGGGCATATTCTAGTTACACATGTTTTAGAGCGTCATCAACCAGGGGGAAATCGCATTTCCTTACTGTCGCTTCTCCGCCCGTGATTTTGCCCCTCATTACTTCCTCTTTCAAAAGAGGAAGTGAACAATGTGCACATGGCCCATTCATTGGGCCATTTTGATCCCGCTGCTTCTCCTGCACACAGCAGGAGATAGCAGCAAGTTCCATCTCAAAAATAATTCGGATTTACTGGGATCTTCTTTTGTCGCGCGAAGAAGGCTAGAAGGGGCAGAAGGTGTGCGGGATGTAGACGACATTATGAATAGGACCCATGCAAATCTGTGAGTGCCCAGTAATAAAACGCTCCTCCGATGATGCCCTTAGCCTTATAGATAGGGAAACTGTTCTGCGAATGACTGGCTGTCACAATAAATTAAACTGACACTGAATTAGGCCAGTGTAAGCTATGGTTTAGGGTTGCGTGTTTATGTTTCCTGTTTATCATCGAGCAGTGGTGAGAGCCCAACTCACTTCTTGGGGCAGCCTAAGAATCTAACGTTTTCTTTTCCTTCATTTTTAGGGTGGACATGCTTCATACAAGTCCATTTTTCCAGCTGGACCCAAACATATCAGGAGTGTACTCTGGAAACCCCTACCCTTTTGGAATTGATCCGGTAATCAAAAAAATATCTCTCTATCGTTCACCTGCAGTGGCTCATAAGGAAGGAATCAGGGACAATTTGTTGGGGCAACCTAGCTTTTTCCAGAACAGCGTCAGCAAATTAGCACAGTTACTCAGATGATAGCAGTTTTAGGGCTAGGTCTGGGGTGTCTGGCATTTTCTTCTGTGTCTTGTAAGGCACAATCCTATGGATGTTTAGACAGGAAAAGGTCCTACAACTCCCAGCATTGCACAGCCACTGTGGCTGGCTGGGGAGTGCTGGGAGTTGTAGGGCTTTTTCCTGTCTAATCATGCATAGGATTGCACCCTCAATAGCTGAAACTATAGGCAGAAATTCAGTAGGCTAACGGCTCTTCTGTCACTGCATCACCATGCGAGGGTTGGGGGAAGCTTTGCTTGCTGTATTTCTGCTAGCCATGCAGGCATAGCACTATGGCTACATGAATTGTTAGGGTTTAAGCTGGTGAGCTGGCAACTGCTCTGGGGGACAAAGGGTGTCATCAGACTGGCCACTCATGGATTTTCGCGGGTCCTTTTCGTGACACTGTCCACCTTCTGCTCGTTTTTCCATCACAAAAAAAGACCCGGAAAATTTGACTTTTTTTTTTGCTGTAACAGAATTTATGAAATATGTATTTGTGTATTTATGAAATATGCAAGCATAGTTACTGGGGGGAAACTTAATTACAACCTCAAAACTGTCCAAATTAGCTGAGGTTGTATCCATTCATTATGTTATTAATGAACTTTATGAAACAATGCATAAAAAATGGAAAATTTTCTACAGAAAATTGTAACAGCGAATTCCCTCCCCGCCCCAGAACATTTTCCATCCCACATCAATGTTGCCTTCTACCAAAAACTCATTATCAGTGCCTTGTTAGGGCTGTTTGATAGACATGAAAGGAAACGTCCAACTTAAATCACTGAATGATTGTGACTATGGCAGAACGTCACCAGATGGCGGCATTGGTTGCAAACGTTTTTCTAAGCTAATGCTAATGAGCTTCATCGGAGGAGCATTTTATTGCACGCTCGTTACTGGGCACTCACAGATTTCTCCGAGGTCCCTCACATGGCGTTGTCTGCCTCTCGCACGCCTTCTGCCCCTTCTGGCCTTCCTTGCGCTGCAAGAAAAAACAGAAAAAGTCCGGTTGCTGCTCTCTCCTGCTGTGAGTGGGAGAAGCAGCGTGACTGAATGGGCCTCGTGCTCCTTGTTTACTTCCTGTTTTCAAGCAGGAAGTAACTGAGCGACAACGGAGAAGCCACAGTAGCCAGCGTTTCTTCCTAGGTGTGATGGAGCTCAGTATCCATCTTAATACAATGGTTCACTTGGGATGGCCCAGCTCAGAGCTATGATCCAGCAACCTCATCATGACTTAATGAATGAATGAAATTTCCATGCTGCCTTTCAGCCAAGAAGCCTTGGCAGAAGACTTACCAGGTATAAATAGTACAATTAAAAACAATTTCAAAGTTTGCATAAGGACACTGTCATCCTTTTGGTGCCAGATTAAGACAGTACTCTGTTCCCAGCATATCATATGGTTTTAACCAGTCTCGGGATTTTTAGTAGCTGGCAGTAAGAGCCGTTAGCTATAAAATGCTGGTATTTTGGGCATTTGGGGTTCACCCACCACTGGAATACAGTCCAGGAGAGCTTCTGTGAAATTGAATTCAGCTCTCAGGCTGAAACAGGTTTATCCTCTCTGCCCTATAGAATTGTATCATTGCAAGGGAATCAAGACTTGCAGCGCAGCACTACTCAAAGGCAGGGCATTCGCTCACCAGCTTCCTGCAGATCACCCTGCTACCCCCATCTAGGGCATGTCTACACAAAGGGTTTGCCCCAGGGTGGATTCGCAGTAGCGGCAAGTTATCTACACGATGCAGCCCCCATTGCGAAGCATCCGGGGGCAAACCCTGGAAACTCCACTCCAAAACAGTAGGGCAGTTACCCTGACTTTTTTGGCAACGGAGGCTTGTTGTAGCCTATGGTGCCCCCTGATTGGTTGCCCTGGGCTGGACAGGGCAGGGGGCGGACCTCCATGAGCTCAGGAGAGCTCTGTGCCCCACGTTAAATAATAATAATTTAAAAAACGGGGAGGGGAAGGATAGGAACGGGGCCCACACCTCTGTAAAAATAAAAAAGGTGGGAGGAGAGGAATGGGGCCAGTTCCTCCCCCTGCTTTTTAATTTTTTAAAAAATTGACCAGATACAAATGAGGGCAGTGCTCCTGCAGCTTTGCCTGTTGTGATGAAGAGGGAATTTCACCAGGGGCTGCAGGCATGTAAATCACACCTGCTGAAATTCCCTTTTCTGTGCAACTGTTAAAAGATACAGGAGCCCCCTGTCCTCCTTTCCGTAGGGTCACTATTTCTGTAGTCCCACAGAAGATGGATAAGGTGGATGACAAATTGTGTGGGATAAGGCCTCCTTCTGCAGCCATTGATCACACAACCTTAAAGGCCCTCTCTTCTCATTGATCTTTCTTTCGTTCATTCTTTCGTTCTTTCTTGTTCGCTCACCAACTTCTCCTAGGTCTGGAACATTGCAAACAACAAGCTGACATTCTTGAACTCCTACAAAATGAAGATGTCCGTCATCATGGGGATCACTCACATGGTCTTTGGGGTGGTGCTCAGTCTCTTCAACCATGTGTAAGTTTGAGTAGCTTGCAGTTGCAAACGTTGCTTGTCATGATATACTACTGCGAATCATTTGTGAGCCCACTGGGAGTTCTGAATCGAACACCTGTTTCCCATCCTTACGTTGGAGAGCTCACAGTTTTTGTCTTCCATGTGCTAGAGTTGCCTCTTGTGTGGTGTTGTGGCTAAAGTGTTGGACTGGGAGTCAGGAGATCTGGGTTCTAGTCCCCACTCGGCCATGGAAACCCACTGGATGACTTTGGGGCCAGTCACAGACTCTCAGCCCAGCCTACCCCACAAGGTTGTTGTTGTTAGGATAACATGGAGAGGAGGAGGATTATGCCGACTTGGGTCCCTTGGAGGAAAAAAGCCGGGATATAAATGTAATAAATAAATAAATAATAAAATTTGGAGGACCGCATATCGTTCCCTACCACCGCTTTCGCAGGGTCCCCAGGCCCTCCTCACTGAGGCTTTTCCTTCTCTTGGCTCATGTCTTCCCAGTTATTTCAAGAAAACTGTCAACATCATCCTGCAGTTCATTCCAGAGATGATCTTCATCCTCTCCCTCTTTGGTTACCTCGTTTTCATGATTATTTTCAAATGGTGCAAGTACGGCGCCGAGGATGCCCAAATCGCCCCGAGCATCCTCATCCACTTCATCAACATGTTTCTGTTCAGTTACAATGACGCGTCAAATCCTCCCCTCTACGAGCATCAGGTAGGGACTCTTTGTCTTCATCCATTCGTTTATTTTATCGCCATGATTTATCTGCCACGTTTTCATAATACATCCTACCAAAGCAGCTTATGACGAACTTTAATAAAACCATAGCAAACAATATATCTCAGTATCATTCCCCCGGGGCAGTTGCTAGATCGCCCAAGATGAACAGAATGTCGTCACAAAGAACGTCGACCGGGACGGCCTTCTCTGTAGTGGCACCCAGCCTCTGGGAAAAAGAACCCTCGGGAGGCAGAAAATGTAACTTCCTTCAAACGCCTCCTAAAAACATACCTTTTTAGACAAGCTTTCCCTGGACTATAACATATTCTGGTTTTATTATGACATCTTTAAAGTTTTAAAGTTTTAAATCTTGACTTTTTTATATTAGGGTTTTAATTGTAAACTGCCCAGAGAGCCTAGGCTATAGGGCAGTATAAAAATGTAATAAATAAATAAATAAATAAATTGTAGCACTGGGGGAAGGGAAACAGGAACAAGAGCAAGTATGTGGGGTTAGCTTCATCTACCTCCCTCTTTCTCCTGAAATCCTTCCCACGGGATAGTTGATGGTCAATGCCCCTGAGGACCCAGCTGGGGCAGGCCCTGTGCTCTTCTTTGCCTGCCTTTCCCCCGCTCCTCTGCACCTAAGGATCTGGTTTACCTACTTGAGGAAATGCACTTCAGTCAAACACAGGAAATGTTTTCACCAAGTGACTTTTCCTTTCATGTTTTTATTTATTTTTATGGTGACTTGTTTTTACCCACGTCTTCCCACGTGATGACTGTGATGCAACCACAGAAAATAGGCTGTATGAAGATGGGGTTGTTTTTTTGTTTTTTTCAGCGCTTGCTTTTCATGGATAGAAACATGTAAAAACACTTCCTGGAGAAATTAAAGGGAAAGGTTGCCTTGTAGAATAACAGTTGTGCAGTAGGGTTTACTTAACCAAGGTCAAGGTGACACTATCAATTTATTTACAGGGAAAGGTAACCACAAGATGACATTTGTCTCTAAAGTAAATGGATGGTATCACCTTGCCTTTGGCTAAGTTAACCCTAATATGTCCTGAGTTATATGATTCTACTATAATAAATGTCATAATATAGCGTGACCTTATGAAAAGGAGGACAGGGCTCCTGTATCTTTAACAGTTGTATTGAAAAGGGAATTTCACCAGGTGTCATTTGTATCTATGAAGATCCTGGTGAAATTTCCTCTTCATCACCACAGTTAAAACTTCAGGAGCTCTGCCCTCTTTTAAATCTGGTCACTCTAGCACTATATAAAAGCACAACCGGGGTAAAACCGAGCAGCAATGCAGAGATCTATACAGATTTATCTGCAGATTTAAAACAGCAAAGTTAAAAGGCTAAGATTGTAAATTGTTAAAATAATGGGAAGATAAAAAAGTCTTCACCTGGCGTCAAAAAGAGGTGCCGGGCGAACCTCTCTAGGGATCTCATTCCGCAGCCGGGGTGCCACTGCAGAAAAGGCCCTCCTCCTCCTCCTCCTTCTTTTGCTTCCCTAGTACTCGCCCGTTGTTTCTGTTCATTTCTCCCTTGCTACAGCTAATCTGGTTGTTCTGGGGCTGCCAGTGAGTGAAGACCAGGGAGTTAGCTAGTGTAGAAGGAAGTCTCGGAAATCTCGGAGGCTTCTGCATATCCAGTGCCCTTGCTGGGTTTGCTGGCAGCAGGGCAAGAGGAGCAACGGAGGCTATTTTCACCTCTCCGTCCTCCTTTTAAATGTTTTCCCTCTAGATGGGTCTTTGAATCTGACTTCACCTGACTTCAGGTGATACAGATAAAGTTGTTTGGTTTATTCAGGAGGCTTTGGCCTAATCTACACCAAGCAAAATATTGCACTTTGAAAGCAGTATGAAAGCAGTATATAAAAGGCAGGAGCCAGACAAAGCAGGATTTAGCACTTTGAAAGCGGTACATGGTATGTGTCAATGGGTCCCAGCAGTTGTCAACGCACTTCAATACCACTATAAAGCAGCAGTGTGGCTCCTGCCTTTTATATACCGCTTTCATACCATTTTCATAGTGCAATATCCTGCTTGGTGTAGATTAGACCTTTATCTCAGAATGGTGAGAGAGCCAAATAAACAGCCATTTCTCTATGGATGTATATGTCCTATTGTATCACAAAAGCAGGTTGTGTTGAAATGACATACATGAGCTTGCAGAAACCAGATTAGCAAGTTATTAGCAAATCCACTTGCTTTATTATCACATGCCCTTGAGCAAGAAGAATGCGTCTCATGTTCGCCAAATAAACCTTCAATGAAAATACAGTTGAAAAGTTGGGAAACCTCTTTCTTAACAGTCCTAATTAATCATGTTGGAAGGCATTGTCTAATTCCTCTCATTTCTTAGGATATATATCCATTTCTCAATATAGTAATTTCACCAATCTAGAGCCAAGACAGTTGGAAGGCATGGTGCCATGTCTTTTAAGAATCTGTATTTCCAATAAAACAAGTTTTTGTTATAAGAGATCATACACAGAAACTTCCACCATCCTGGGTAAGACCAGCAAATAAAGCTAGAAACATCTGGCTTTGGTCAGCCTTTGCTACCAAATATAATGTGAATATATGGCAATGGAGATACAAATAGGGTGACCATATGGAAAGGAGGACAGGGCTCCTGTATCTTTGACTTTTGTATAGAAAAGGGAATTTCAGCAGGTGCAATTTGTATGCATGCAGCACCTGGTGGAATTTCCTCTTCATCACAACAGTTAAACCTGCAGGAGCCCTGCCCTCTTTTGTATCTGGTCCTTCTAGGCAGGGCTCCTGTTTAACTGTTGTGATGAAGAGGGAATTTCAGCAGGTGCTGCATGCATACAAATGATACCTGCTGAAATTCCCTTTTCTCTACAACTGTTGAAGATATAGACACCCTGTTCTCCTTTTTGTATGGTCAGCCTAGATACAAACCCAGAAACATACTCCTTATATGCTTTATAGTAGGGGTGGGCAGAAGGTAGATTTCCAGATGTTTTGGACTTCAATTACCAGCATACCTGACCATTGGCCAAACTGGATGCCTTTATAAGAGTTCCCAGAACTGTTGGATGAGCTGTGAGCATGCAAAGTGATAATTCAGTGTATGACGACTGATTTAAAGCAGTCACCCGGACTGAATGATAATAACTTAGATTAGGAGGTGGACCTGGTGCTGCATAGGGAATATAATTTAGGCTACTGGGAAGTAGGAACATTTTTCTTTAAGCAAATTTCAAAAACATATATTTGTATATATTCCTTCTAGCAAGAAGTGCAAACCTTCCTGGTCATTTTTGCCTTGATTTCTATTCCTTGGATGCTCCTGATTAAGCCCTTCATCCTTCGAGCCGATCACCAGAAAGCTCAGCGTATGGTAAGAACGAAGGTGCCGTTTGGGCCTCTGCGTGGGTAAAAGGTTGCATTGGGTCCAGCCTAGCTGAATCGAAGATTAGGATAGTGTGACCGTGTGGAAAGGAGGGCAGGGCTCCAGCATCTTGAACAGTTGCGTAGAAAAGGGAATTTCAGCAGGTGTCCTTTGTATGCATGCAGCACCTGGCAAAATCCCCTCTTCATTGCGCAACAGTTAAAGGTGCAGGAGCCCTGCCCTCTTTTGGATCTGGTCCCCTTCCAACTCTACTATTCTATGATTCTTAGAGGGCTTCTGTGGCTTTAACTCTTGTGATGAAGAGGGAGTTTCATCAGGCGCTGCATGCATACAATTGACACCTGCTGAAATGCCCTTTTCTATGCAACTGTTAAAGATGCAGGAGCCCTGGGTCCTTTCCATATGGTCACCCTATGTATATAGGAGCAACATTTTGCAAGCTCTCACAATTGGGTTATCTCTATATTCCTGCTGAAAATGTACCAGTCCCCTTCAGTTGACAAATTTAAGCAGTTTGTCATGTTGTCTGAATCAGCACCATTTGCCAAACTATGGCTTGCAAATAGCTGCCAAATCAGGCTCTGAAAGCTGGCTTACAAACCACAAGTTTTGGCAAACTATGGTTTGGTGTTGCATCTGAACCAACAAGCCACAATTTATGACGTTACCATATCTTCAAAGACTGCCGTTTGGAATAATATCTGGGGATTGTGAAGAACTCTTTTCTGAAGGTCTGTTTCCGAAAATACTAAACACACAAGGAGAGAGAGAGAGAGAGCTCTAACAAAATGTCTTCCTTGTTCCAACACTTGACACAGCTTGAAACAGACAAGTGTGATAGAGATTACTGAGTCAGTTGGACAATACCCACCTCTATCCATACATCATTATGAGTTTTTGCTTACAAAACAGCTTGAGAAAGAAATCCAAGATCTGTGCAATGAGAATATTTCTGATTCAGTGTCCTAAGTTACCTTTGTTTTCATGGGCTATTTCTGTTCTTATGTAATTTGCAGGTGCAGATTTTCATGTGTGAATGTTCATACACATAAACACGAACTCCCTGCAGGTGGAAAAAAAGCATAGAATAGTAGAATTGGAAAGGGCCTATATGGTCAATGAGTCTAACCCCCTGCTCAATGCAGGAATCCACCTTAATGTATACCTGACAGGTGTCTGTCCATCTGTCTCTTGAATGCCTCTAGTGTGGGAGACCCCACAACTTCCCTTGGTTATTGGTTCCAGTGTCAGACTGCTCTAACAGTCAGGAAGTTTTTCCTGATGTCCAGCCAGGATCTGGCTTCCTGTAACTTGAGCCCATTGTTCCGTGTCCTGCACTCTGGGATGACTGAGAAGAGATCCTGGCCTTTTTCTGTGTGACAACCCTTCAAGTACTGAACCTTCTCTATGACTTACTCTATGCGGAAAAGGTAGCCCCATGCTCCCCTCGCAATGGGGAGACTGTTCAGTCATGAAACCCACGTCTGCATCCAGAAGTCAAGAACTTGTTATACCTCTTGGTTCTGCTCTTCCTATGCTGACATGCAATAATCATTTTTCTGTCTTGCTTCTCTTAAGCTGTTTTCAGCTGGACTGTCGGAGAGTCCTGCTGGTGATATTGAGGTAGAGATCATGGAGTCTAACCACTCTAAGAAGGGGAAGCTAGAAGACCACAGTGGTGGTGGTCATGGAGGACATGATGACCATGAGGAAGAGGTAGGATCGACGAATCCTGAAGAAAGCTACAGTGGAATAGCTCATTGCTCCCCCCCACCCACTCTTGCACATGTGTGCATGTATGGTAATGGTCAATACTGCTTGAATTCTACCAGCTTGGATGGTATATATATTCTTGGATTCCCCTCCCCTTGACTCAATAACCTGAGAGTCTGCACATCTGGTTTATACAAAACCCAGTGCTCGTATTATAGGGGGGAAAGTAGAGGGATCCTTAATGAAATCCACAAGCCTCCACTCCTTCCAGTTCTAACCAAATCACTCCCTCCCCATTAACCTTCTGAACACAGTAGGTAAGAGGGCTTCTAAAAAAAAAGCAAGTCCCATCTTGAGTCCTGACATCTTACCATGTGAAACTGGAGTGAAAAAGGTATTTTGTGGTTGTGGGAATTGACCCAGAATCAACCTTAGACCCAAGGCCTTAGCTAGACTTACCTGGTCTAGTGGGACGGAGGGGTGAAGATCTCGCAATATTTTTATTGCGAGATCTCCCCCTCTGTTCACACGCGGCACGCAACAACCTCAGAGGAAGAGGCGTCGCACCTGCCATTTTGGCTTTTTTTTATTAAAGGAGAAGATGTGCACGAGTGCTCATGCGCAAAAGGTAAGCTTTTTTTTTTTAAAAAAAAATCCCCTGCTCACCCCATCCCCCCGATGGGCGCAGTGCTCCTGAGGAGCTCTGCACCCCGTGCGCGGATCTTGGCTCCTTGCGAGGAACCACGAGGAACCGGGACAAACCGCAACGCCTGGCCACACATTCCGCGGTCTTGGGCTCAGCCCGGGACTGCAGAAAAACCGGGCTCAAAGGGTAGGGCGAGATCCCAGGGCAAGGGAGGGATCATCCCTCCCTGATCCCGGGATCCCCTGTGCATCATGTGAATGCACAGGGACAATCCCGGGGATCGCCCCGGGATTTCACCCCGTCTAGCTATGGCCCAAGTGTTTAGATTCCACTGGGCAGTGGACTGAATGGCTCGTCATATTGAAGTCAGTATGAATTAAGAATGTATGCAGTACTGGTGATGAGTGGCTGTGGGGATTCTGCTATTTGCGAAAAATTAAGTCCAACACCTTGGCCATGTCTACATCTTGTGTTATATCCATACAATCCCATCATGGTGACTCTGTATTCCTCTTGTGCATTTATACCTTGTAGTGCACACGTCTGTTGATGTATTCTGTATAATACGGAATAAAAAGCAGGCAATAACTCTACGGTGCTCCAACAGTTAGCAGTGCGCTTCAGTACTGATAAAAAGCATTAGTGTAGATCTTGCCCCTTTGGGGCTAACGGAACCAATTGTACATAATATATTTGGGGTGGGATCCAGACTTAGTCGTGCCTACCCATTAAAATCAGTGGGACTTAAGTTAATCATGGGGGCTGTCTTCACGGCGCCGGGTTGGTACCGCCTCCCTCTCAAACCCTGCGCTTTCCCTCTCCCGGGGCGTCGTTAGGTAATCCCAACACCGAGGAGGGAGCGTAGGATTTCTGAGCGGCCATCTGGGTACCGGACCCACCCTCTTCCTGGTAAAAGGTGACCAATTGCTGCTCGCCTTCCACCAGGCACCGCCCCCAGGTTGACCCCGCATTGGCCCAGGAGCGACATCAGATGGCAGAAGCACCATGTTGACATCGTTCCATTTGGAAAAGTCAAGGCAAATACCCGACTTTCTAAAATCACAGCATCGCGGGGAAGCCCTGCGGTGGCTGCGAAGCTGTGCATGCGTCGTCTAACCAACGGAGCGCAGATCCACAGCCACCGCGGGGCTTTCCCTGTGTATAGTCAGCCCCAAGATTAAATTAGGTTCTGTTTTTCTTTAAAATCCATTTCAGTTCAACTTCGGAGACATCTTTGTCCACCAGTGTATTCACACCATTGAATATTGTCTGGGCTGCATTTCCAACACAGCTTCCTACCTTCGGCTCTGGGCGCTTAGTCTGGCTCATGCACGTGAGTTTTCATTTCTTTGTTGCTCGCTGTGACGTACACGTTTTCCATCCTCTTCTCCATGTTATCCTCATACCAATCCTGTGAGGAAGGTTAGGCTGAAAGTCAGGGACTGGTTCAAAGTCACCCAGTGAGCTTTATCACCGAGTGGGGACTAGAACCTGTATCTCTCCAATCCCAGTGCAATACTCTAACCACTATACCACAGTGGCTCTCAATATTACGTCTTGTACTGATACTGTAGTATTAATCTCTATAGAATATTTGAATTAGTAGCAGGTAGTTAAATCACTCTGGGCACAAAACAGATCCCGTTAGACTAATTTAAGGTAAGACTCCCATAATGCCACCCAAAAAAGAGAGTCCAAAAATACAGGCAGCTGTGTTGATCCATATCAATAAACCACCTGGAGAAGGCCTATATGGGTTTTATTTCCTATTCAAGACCAAGTCATCCAAAAGTACTTGCCATTAAAATAAAGAACAATATTCTGTTGCTGGGGAAATTTGTCGTGTCCCCCCTTCCACCCCCCAGCTACTGTGAGAATTGCAGCCAAGCTCAGAGGGAACTGGGAAGTCTGAGGGGGGTGTCAGGTGATGTCACTGTTGCTGCAAATACCAAAGCGCCCGCACCATGTCCCTATGGGCTCTGCTACCCCACTCCAGGCTCCATTACACCACTGCTTAGGGCAAAGATGGATCCTCTTATTATGCTGAAAACTCTTTAACTCTTGTCATGGCTTTGTAGTGCTGTGGTTCCTAAACATTTTACCAGGGGTTTCCGAATGCAGAATTTCTCTCCCTGCTGATACTAACCTGGCACCTGTCAGTATACATATAGCTTGCCCACATCGCCCTGTGCCCCTGCTGAAGGGTTCTAACCAACAGTTTTGAGCCTTTCTGCCAGAGGCTTTTATTGTGCGCTTGTAATTCCTCACTCACGGTAGTTTGCAGGTCCCTAACACAACGTCATCATCCTTCAGAGCCTCTCCCATGCTTTGCAACCCTTATTGCGTGTTTTTTTTCTTAAGAGGAAAGTCTTTGTTTTTCTCAGTGGTGTTATAGAGCCTTGTGCATTTGTGCAATTCTGCTATACCACAGCACCACCTAGTGGTTGTGTAATGGAACCTATAGAAAGGCAGAAAAAGGAAAGCCCCGGGAGGGTGGGGAACACTTGTAAAGGAACCAATCTTAACCCCGCAAAGAATCAAGAAGCAGAAGCCGTTGTAAAGGTGCAGGATAAAAGCTTCATGTAGAAAAGCCCTTTGGGTGGGGGTGACTTCATAAGAGATTCTCAGGTCAGAATGGATTGTAATATATTGTTTTTCCTGTCTGTTTCTCACTTGCCATGTTTCTTGGTGCTCTTTATCTCCCATTTCTTCTTCAGAGCTTTCAGAGGTCCTCTGGACCATGGTGATGAAGAATGGGCTCAACTTTTCTGGATGGGCAGGACTCATCGTGGTCTTTGTCATTTTTGCTGTCTTTGCTGGTCTGACTATAGCCATTCTACTTATCATGGAGGGCCTCTCGGCCTTCCTGCATGCACTAAGGCTTCACTGGTAAGGGGAGAAATTCATTCGGTTCTCGTTTTAATATAAATCTACCTAATTTGCCCTTCCCAAACCAATATTCAAACTAAAACACAGTAATCCTTTGGTATATTCGTCCGTCTCCAAATTTTGCGATACATCTCTTGGAACAAGAAATGGATACACAAATGCATGCATATGGGGAAAGTGTGCACAAAAATACAAATATCAGTGAAAATGGTGTACAACAATGTATTAATTACGTTAGGGAAAATTGCTTGCAAAAATCCATCTATTAGGAGAAATGCTCACAAAAATGTAAATGTATTTTAGTGCATTTTTAAAAAAAAACCCCAAAAGGTTCACTAACTGATGTGAGAAAAGGTTGGAACAAAGTTAAGACTGGGAAAAGGTGGCACTGATAGAAACTGATATTGACGGATTCATCCCTCTGAAATGCTGCATAGCCTGGGTAGTTTTCAGTAGTTAAAGGTGTAATCTTATGCACATTTAGAAAGGAAAAAAAAGTCCTACAACTCTCAGCATTCACCAGCCAGCATGCTGGGAGTTGTAGGACTTTTCTTCTGTCTAAACATGCATAGGATTGCACCCTAAAGGGCTGTAAGTAGTGACAGTTTTAAGCAGTGCATGTATAAAATAATACTTTGCACAGGTGTTGTTATGAGTTCTCTGCTTCGCTGAGACGTTCCAGGCGAAGTGCTACTTGGGTTTGACTTCTCTTGGAGGAGATTGGCAGTGTTTTGTTTTATAAAAACATAATATTTATTTTATTTACAATTATTCAAGTAAAGTGGCAGTGGAAGCAAAGATCAGGGGCACTCCTGCCAGGCAACAGATCCGTTCCTTCACATCTGATCCCTGGAGAGTGGCAGTCTCTACCCCAGCCTTGCCCAACCTGGTGCCCTCCAGATGTTTTGGACTTCAACTCCCATCCACTCCAGACAGGAGGCCTACTGGTCAAGAATTCTGGGAGTTTTAGTCCAAAACGTCTGGAGGGCTCTTGATTTTCTCGACCAAGCCACCTTGAGAACCTATAGTTTGTTATTGCATTGTTCAGGGTGGTTAACAGCCCACATTGCATAGTTGACAAGCCGCCCTGCAGAAAACGTCCTGGGTTCAGACAACATGCTACTACACGCTTCAACAACAACCCACACTCTGCCACTGAGTGTGGGTTAGGAAGTTAGCCTTCCCCAACCTGGTGCCCTCCAAATTCCTGCATGCAGATTGCCTCTGCATTCCTGACCATTGGCCATGCTTGCTGGGGCAGATGGGAATTGAAGTCCAAAACAACGAGGGCAGCAAGTTGGGGAAGGCTGCTCTAAGGCACACCCACCCCTTCCCCTTGATTCCAAAGTGTTGATACTGTTGCCTTTTTGATATTTTTTAATGCTGTATGGTGAAAAATGAGGATGTCATTTTAATTTGTTTTTTTTTATCTTACTGTATTTTTCTCTCTCTTTTTCCCTTCAGTAAGTCACTTTGATTATTATTTAATAGAAAGGTGGGATAGAAATAATTCCTCAAGGAATGCAGACCTCTTAACTGCTTTTCCCTCCTTTCCCTCCATTAGGGTAGAGTTCCAGAACAAATTCTACGCTGGGGCAGGTTATGCATTTGCACCGTTCTCCTTTAAGACCATCATAGAAGGAACAGAAGAATGAAACCCATTTCGAGTGCCAAAATGTGCAACTACTGGACATGCCTCTCCTCTCCTCTGTTTCTTTTTTAAAACCTCTCTGAGAGTTAAGAACCACAGGGAATACAGAAAATTATTGCGCCAGAGTTTCATAGACTGCATCTGGATATAAGCAAAGATTGCCTCTCCCTAGCAAGGTGGCAAAATAAACACCAATCAGTCTATTTCCCTAAGAATATGCTTCCGGGATAATTTAGCAAAACGCTTCCCTCTATCATTCATTTTTTAAAAAAATAAATGAATTGGTTCAAAACAAAGTTCTAAACATGAGTTTTCTCTCACTTGAATCATTTGACGGCACTGTGCCCCATGCTACAGTGTCAATATGAAGTGCTAAACAAGTTTCTGGGCTCTTCCATTTGAGACTGCAGATGTGCAGACTCATATGATTGGATGCTCCTTCATATACATAAGCAAACACACACCCTCCATACCGAAAACGAACAGTCAACCTACTCATTGTTTGAGTTCATCCAATGATAAGTGAGAAATCATAGAATCATAGAATAGCAGAGTTGGAAGGGGCCTACAAGGCCATCGAGTCCAACCCCCTGCTCAATGCAGGAATCCACCCTAAAGCATCCCTGACAGATGCTTGTCCAGCTGCCTCTTGAAGGCCTCTAGTGTGGGAGAGCCCACAACCTCCCTAGGTAACTGATTCCATTGTTGTACTGCTCTAATGGTCAGGAAGTTTTTCCTGATGTCCAGCTTGAATCTGTCTTCCTTTAACTTGAGCCCGTTATTCCGTGTCCTGCACTCTGGGAGGATCGAGAAGAGATCCTGGCCCTCCTCTGTGTGACAACCTTTTAAGTATTTGAAGAGTGCTATCATGTCTCCCCTCAATCTTCTCTTCTCCAGGCTAAACATGCCCAGTTCTTTCAGTCTCTCTTCATAGGGCTTTGTTTCCATACCCCTGATCATCCTGGTTGCCCTCCTCTGAATCCTGGTTTAATAAACCATAATGTGAATGAGCTGCATGCTGGTGCATGCAGCCTGTTTGTTTCTCCCTATGTACTAAACAAACTAGGAAGGAAAGAGCTCCACATGAAGTCCAAACTTGAGATTATGGTTAAGTGTGCCTAAACAAGCCAGGATCAACCAGGGTTTGTTGTCTTATAAATCCCGGCTTGTGCGTGCATAAGAAACCATAATCCCAGATTTGGAAGTCATGCAAAGCTATCCCCTTCCTGTTTCAGTTCCCATTTATGCAAAGTGGGGAGTGAACAGGCTGGGTGCTTCAGCATGCAGCTCATTCACGTAGTTTATTAAGCCATGCAATCACTTCCATTACATCGGAGCTCCATGTAATTTTCCTTTTTTTAAAAAAAGCAGCTGCAGACAGAGGAAGAATTTGGATGGGGCGGGGGGCATATTAACCCTCCCCTCCCCCTGTGTTACACCCCCGACACAGATCCCCATCAACCCTCAGAACTGCTATTAGCCGCAGAAGGGGAATTTTGTGGGCTTAAATGTTTAAGCCTGCAAGTTTTCAATTCCATGATGAATCACGTTTAAGCATAACACACATCATTGGCATGGCTCTGATGCAATTTGGGCTTGTCTCTCCCATGCTCCCACCCCACGCATGACTGCTTTTTACATGGTGCTCCCTTGATAATGTGTAGCTTGGCTCTTAATATCAGGGGCAAGGCAAGTAGCCTAGCCTTCCTGCAGTCATGCCAGTGTGCTAGGTGCCTGGATTTATTTATTTATTTTTATACGGAGGAACGTTCGGTCCTTTGAGTCTCCTGAATTCGTGAAGTTGTACAGCCCAGACACAGTTTTACCACCCCCTCACTCAATGAGAACTAGGCCTTTGCTTTTTGTGAATGCAACACTTTCCAACTTTGCTACACAATATGCTCCACTCAGCCAGAAGGGAGGTTTATGTCAAACTGCAGGGCCAGTGTGTGATTCCTTCTCTGCAGAAGTTGAAAGCACAGAATCAACATGCATCTCCAGTTAACAGCGCTGCCAGTGAATCCTGCTACAAATGGAACTTGCCAGTTCATTGGCAGTGTTGCTCACAGAAGGCCTGAAACAAGATTTCTTAGCCTCTGGATAGTTTTACTGGGAACTTGGAAAAGATTTCCTGACATTGTAAGCCTGCAGAAGAACCTCCTCATGCCAGGAAGCAATCATGCTAAGGCAGGAGACTTTGGCACAAACTTTTCTGGCGTTCTAGGCTGCTGCACCAGGATTGTTCAGAGGCCTTCTGGCCAGTGAGATCTGTGAGGCTGTTAAAGAATCACACTGGTGCAGGAGGCGTGTGCCCATGCATGCCCAACAACATAGCCTACAATGTTGGGAGAAGCCAGAACCCAGCGAAGCCCACTGCATTGTGGGGAAATTCACCAGAACGTATCACCAATGTAGATTGCGAACCAGATTCTAGATCATTCAGGAGGTTCATTAGTCTTCTGGATGAAAACGGCTGAACCTGAAAAACCTTTTCCAGAGTGAAATCAGATGGCTCTGCCCATAATGATGGGTTGGGCTCTAGTTGCTTGACTTTTATGATTTCATCGTTGTGTAAAACAGGAGTGGACAACTTGTGATCCTTCAGATGTTTTGGCTTACAACTCCCATCAGTCCTCATCATTGGCTATACTAACTAGGGATAAAGGGACTTGAATGCCAAAACATCCGGAGGGCCACAAGTTGCCCATTCCTGGTCTAGAAGAAAAACGAACCAAGAAGTTGGTGCTATTCCTGCTACTGGGCACGATGGTGGGAGAAACCAAACTTGCCCGCATTCTCCCTTCTGCTTAACTATGAAAGGCACAGTGACCTTGTCCCATATTTGCAGGCTGGATTTAGGCAGTTTACATGGAAATAAGTCCTACCAAGTTCAATGGGGACTTAGTTCCTGGTAAGTACTAGAATGCTACAAATGCAAGAATGACCTAACACACTCCTATCTTTAATTTCCTGCTCTTGAACATGCCAATTCTGACCTCTTTATATATTTTACTAGTTAGTGATGCAAAGAGGAACTTCCCCTTGAAAGCGTTCTGTTCATGATGTTAACAAGCAGCAGGTAGCAAGTAACACATACATATATAGAGTGGCCATCTGGGAATAAGGGTAGGGGTCTTGAAAAGGGAATTTCAGCAGGTGTCCTTTGTACGCATGTAGCACCTGGTGAAATTCCCTCTTCATCACAACCGTTAAAGCTGCAAGAACCCTGCCCTCTTTTGTATCTGGTCACTCTAGTATAGCTCCTGCAGCTTTAACTGTTGTGATAAAGAGGGTATTTCACCAGGTGCTGCATGCATACAAATGACACCTGCTAAAATTCTCTATTCTAAACAACTGTTAAAGGTATAGGAGCCCTGTCCTCCTTTCTATATGGTCACCCTATGTATACAGGAGCATGTTGCATGTTTAAGCCCTCAGGTTTAAACTTTCACAAAAACCAAGGGATGTAATGGGCCATTCCTTCTAATCCCAAAGCTACATTGTGCAAATTCAGCTTCACATCCTGTTGTGAATGTTGCTCCATGGAAGAGAGTTGTCGAAATGCTCTGCACATCTTCAAAAAAATCAACTGCTTGTTCATTGGGTTGATAACAAATGCGAATAAATTGTTCAAAACGAACTTGTGTATGCCTCTCCCTCCCTCCCTCCCAGCCCCTTACTGTCACACCTTGTGAAGATTTTCCAGAGAAGGATATTTATTTGGCTTAAGGCCATGGCTGATCAGATGACAAAATGGTCATTAAATTAATCCTCTTGCAAGATCACATTTCTTTGTTCCATCACCTGAAGAACACAAACACAATTCAGTAATGACTGGAAAGCATTCAATACATAAACATACTTCACTGCAAGAACCCCCTAATTATCTTAATTATTCCGCAGCTTAACATTAACTTTCTCGCATGTCATCAGAAACAGGCTGAGCTGGAGCTTGAATGATTTTTTTTAAAAAAATATTTTTATTATTGAAACAACAAACACAAATCAAAATCACTTAATACAGGATATTATAATACCTTACTATCATATATTCAATGTTAACCTATTAAACATAATATAATAAACATAACAGTGCTCCCCCCACCTCGGGATCTCATTCTTGTTTCCAAAAACTGTTGGTGGATCCCCCCTTCCTTTAGAAAATTCAAACTCCAGGAACTTTTTCCATATACTCTCAAAATCATTCGTTTTTACTATGCCTCTTTTCATTTTTATATTACATGTCAATTTATCGTTTATAGCAATGTCCCACACTTCTTTATACCATTCTTCAATACAATAATCTCCTGTAATTTTCCAATTCCTAGTTACTATCAACCTCGCAGCTGTCAGCAGGTTCGTTATCAATTCTTTCATTTCTTTATTACATTTAAGATCATCATGCAGTGAGAGTAATGCAATCCTTGGTGTAACTTCTACTTTAAATCCCACAATCTGTTCAATCTCATAAAACACCATTGGAGCTTGAATGATTAAACATAGTTGTCTGCAAGAAGAACCACCAATTGTCCCAAAAACAAACACTTCCTCCTTCAGAAAAACCTGTTTTATTATGTGGCTGCTACCAAAGTGACATTTCTACTGCCCTAACTAGCAGTCAATGTCCATTTATAACCCTCCTCTGCGGTTTCCCGCAGCTGCTTCCGTATTTTATCTAACCACAGAAAATCTGTCATGGATGGAAAGATGGAATAGCTGCACATTGGGCTTCTTTAAACGGGCGCTTTATAGCACGCTCGTGACTGACCACTCACAGAAGTTTGTGGGTTATTTTGACTATGTTGTGAGCCTCCTGAGCATCTCCTGCTCCTTTTCCTGGTTATCCCATTTAAAAATAAACCTAGGACAATGTGGTTCTTCTGAAAGTGGTGCTATAAAACAACCACTAGAGGGTGCAGATCCCATTCAACTATATGAGCTGGGAGGTTTTAAATTACAGGCATAGGGTGGCTGCTCTCTTCCCGCATGAATCAGCTCTTTTCAAATGCGGAAGAGAAGCAGGAAGCAGAGCGATGGTAATGAAACACGATTTCCCCGTCTGAAAGCACTCTATGTCTTTTGGCTGGTAGTGTTAGGCGTTGTCTGTATGGAAGCACCCGAGGTGTTATTTCATCCAGGAATACATATCATTCTCAGTCAGGCAGGGTTGCCATGAACATTATGGAGCAAATACATCATATTCAAAACAGAGTACCAAATCTTTGTATAATTGCAGTTTGTTATGTTACTGCAAGACATAGCTTTTCAACCTTTTATTTTTTTGTCTTCTTTAGAAATTATCAGAATTTAATTGGAAGGAAGATTATATGAAATGGAATGTGTGAGTGTGGGGAGAGAGAGAGAGAGAGAGAGAGTATCTGGGGTGTATGTAGGAGAATCGCTTACAAAAGGGAATTTCAGCAGGTGTCATTTGTATGCATGCAGCACCTGGTGAAATCCCCTCCTCATCACAACAGTTAAAGCTGCAGGAGACCTGCCTAGCGTGACAAGATACAAAAGAGGGTAGGGCTCTTGCAGCTTTAACTCTTGTGATGAAGAGGGGATTTCACCAGGTGCTGCATGAATACAAATGACACCTGCTGAAATTCCCTTGTCTATTCAACTGTTAAAGATGCAGGAGCCCTGTCTTCCTTTTCATATGGTCACCCTAAGGTGACACCATGGGAGAGTGTTTCACCCATTTTTGTTCAAATTATATACACACATACACACTGTATGGGGGATAGAAAAAAATAAGAGGTCTTTCTTCCCTCTTTTTTAACCCTTTCCTCCCGTGCTGCAAATCCTCCTTGAACATTGCACCCTGCATGGTAATTAAGCAGAGGGGGAAAACGTTACATTGGCACCAATGGACACTCAAAACTCTGGGAAACTCAGGGGCCTTTTGAAATAAATTCGGCCCAGGCGTACCAACACCTCTGGTTCCCATCCATCGTTTTTTCTTCTTATTGCTCAAATCCTTACTTCTTGATGCTCCTGTGCTTCGCAATTGCACTATCTGCCATGTAGAGGAAATATTTTACTGCAGGAAAATTGCTACCCTTAACAGCTGTGTGTGTTCTCAATTCTAAGGCTGGTCCGGATCTAGTAGCCAACTTTTTCTTTTTCTTTCTTTATTATTTTTAAGCAGCCTGGCTGATCTGTGAAGGGCAGCTATGAGCAAGATATTTGGAGGACTAATCAGTTGTACCTTTGCTGTTCTACTACACTTCCTTCTCTGGTTTCTTCCAATCAACCATTGAAATGGCTATATTCCTGCCCCTTTTAGAGAAGACAGGTGTGTTGAAGGGGTGTGAGACTCAGGAAAATCCAGCATTTTTTTTTTAAAGTGGGAGTGTGAACTAAATAATAATAATCATCTAGCCTGGGATTATGCACTTGCTCAGATACTGCAGGTGCGGCCGCTTGTGCTCCAAAAGTGGTGGAAATAATTGCCCTCGAAGTCTTAAAACTGGAATCTTAAACAAAAGGTGAAGGTTTTAAAGCCAGAAGCATATCCCCCAGACTGTGAAAAAGGCCAATGCATAGAGGATGATCCAAACACAACACTGGAGCAAGCGTAATCCAAGACAAGGAGCTGCAACCTTTGAAAAGAAGAGAAAGGGGAACAAGATTTCATCAAGTGTTTGAGCATTAAAAGGTAAGGAATTTTTACAGGGCAGCAGAATGAGATAGTTGCTTGAATAGGTTTATTTACCCATGATAAGGTCTTCAAGTTCTTATTAACCAGTGACCTAATGCGGCTCATTAAGCTAAGTCAAGAGCGTTGGAGTGTTACGAGGAAGAATTAAAAAGTACAGGTTTGCGGAAATGTGGTTTCACTTTATAAGTTTTATTAATACAGGTTCCACAAACCGGCATCCACCAAATAATCATATTTCTGGAAGAGAACCATTTTGCAACTGCCTCCAATTGGTGGTCCTCTGGTCAAAAACCACACCTGGTTTTTTTCCCTGCACCTAGTCAGCCTAAACATCTTTTAAAATTAATCAATAAAAATAGTTGACTGGCAACATCTCTCCAGGGGCTTGAGGGAAAGGTCTTTCGAACCCCCTGCTGCCTGCTCCTTTTAATTGGAGAAGCTGGATTAATTCTGAGGTCTTCTGCCTGCAAAGCCAAGCCCTGCCATTGCACCGTGACCCTGTCTTGTAGAAGAGATATGGTGGTGAGTGTATTGATCAGTAGCGCCTGTGCTCTTTGTGCCAGGTGGCTATGCTTTTAGGTTGGTGACAAATGCCCTATGTGTATATGCCTGTGTATACACGGTGGGAGGTTGTACATTTTGTACATCATATGCAGCTATTTCAGAGTTCTTGTAGTGGCTGCTCAACCTTTGAAAAGAAACAGATTATCACAAAGACATCATGAGTCTTCAGTGCTTTTTCTTCCAAAGGAAACATAAAATATCTACAAGAGGACCAACCTGGTCCTCTCTGGATGTGCTGGACTGTAACTTTCATCATTCCCGGTCAGCATGGCCATTTGGGAATTGCAGTTCAACACATCTGGTTTCAAGGATGTTCTACAGGCTGCCACAAGATTCCCATCATTTGGGAGAGATCAAAATGTCAGGCTGTGTTCTGGGAGAGCTAGATTGAGATCCAAACTTGGCGATGAAGCTCACCAGGTGACCTTGGACCAATCCCTACCTCTCACCCTAACCTCTCTTGCAGGGTTAGTGGGATAAAATGAACCTGGGGAAAACCATGTCCTGGGTTCCTTGGAAGAAGGGCAGCACAGTAATGCAAGAAAACAAACCAAGTGTTGTGTGGCTAAGTGGTTATGAGTGTATCCTGGGCTCTTATGAAGTGTGGCACAATTAGTGACCAGTGACATACAGCCCACCCATTCCCATAGCTGCAGCGCACTGAAGAGATACACCTGGCTGGAATAGGACCTCTATCACTAAGGGGAGAATAAACCCGACGAGACTCTGCGGTGGTATGTTAATTTTTCAGAGCAGGCTATATCCCACACTTTCGGGCCAACTTAGCTATGACCCATTCAATGAAATATGGTCTCCTTTTCTCAATTACATCAATGGCACAGATGTGGCATCCAACTCTGGTTTAACAAATCTTCCTCTGACCACAGTAAATTGAAGGAAACAAGCTCGGTTCGGCATCTACAGAAATCGTGTTTGTGTATTTATTAGAAACGCTGTCTGACTTGCATGTTTATATATATATATTTAACTTTTTAAAAACTGCTTTGATATATATATATATATATATATATATATATATATATATATATATATATACTAAGGGGAGAATAAACCATCTCACCCCTCCAACACACCCCTAATTATATTGTGCTTTTGTATGGGTTTTAGTCTCTTCGTGAGCCAATCTCTTTTTGGCTAAAAAGTAGGGTATAAATATAATTAATATGTAACTAATTGACTAATTAATACATAACAGGGTATAAATATAATAGTAGTAGTAGTTTATTTTTGTAACCTCAGATCATAATACAGTGAATCAAACATACACATAGAAATAATAAGACATAGATACATCATGCATAAAAACAACACTTGCTAAAATACAAGTAAAATAATAAAATCCTACATATCAAACTGTCCTGATAGCTAGAATGAAGAGGGTATAAATACAATTAATATGTAACTTAGTTATTTCTTGGCCACCTTTAAGGGTGGAACACTTAGGGAGCATCAGTCTGCAAAGAATTAAAGCATTGACAACGCTTCACCCTCTAGCTTTAAAGTGAACTCAAGATCTTCTCAACCAACATCTCAAGGCACGAATACAATTGGAAGATGGCTGATAAGGAGGATCAAGGAACAAATGCTATCGCCCTGGAGGAAATGGGAATCCAGAGACAGGAGACAAAGGAAGGTAACCTATTTCTGGGATTTAACCTCTCCTGTATCCATGATAACACTCTAGTTCATGGCTAACCTACCCCCACAAGCTCTGATGGCTTATAGAAAGTTGTCCATGAGTTCTTCATTACAGAAGACAGTCCTCCATTGGAGGCATCCTCTCTTTGAAAAGCTCTCCAGCCCAAGCCCGGTTTAAAGTTAAAGAACCATAAGATTATATGCAAATGGGCATCTCCTTATTTAAATTACCATATGCATATTTTAAGCATGTGTACTCCTTCTTCCTCTTTTTGGGGGTGATCTATTTCCTCCTCTTTTCAGTGATGCATAAGTTATGGTGGTGATGTGTCCTCTTTTATAAAGGACAGTCCTCTATTTGAAGGCCTGCTAGAGGACTGTCCTCAATTTTGAAGGTGTCCTTTATTTGAAAGGCGGTCCTGTCCAATTCTGGCTTAAAAAGAAAGAACCATAAGAATTGCTGCCCATCAATGGTCTGCTTCTGGGCAGCAGATTGAACAGGTAGGCACCCAGGTCACCTGAACACAGTCATCTGCACTATGGTGAGATGGGCTGTATTTCTTTTTAAGCTACATCATGTCAGTTCTAAATTTGTATCTATGCTTATAAATTAACACATGCAAATGTTATGCAGATTGAGGTCTTCTTCTGTTCTCTTTTTGGGTGATGAATTTCTTCTCTTTTGGAAATTCCCACATGGCCATCCTTCTCATCAGCCAATCCATGCTTGACTCCCAGGGGCTGTCTTCACAGTGGCAGGATGGCACCACGTCCCTCACAAACCCCATGATTTTACTCCCCTGTGGGGGTGTTGCTTAATACCAACGCCAGAGCCATCCCTCACTCTCTTCCCGGTGGAAGGTGACCAATCAACAGTTGCCTTCCACCAGGGACTGCCCTCAGACTGGCCCCGGAGTGATGTCAGATGGCAGAAGAGCTGTACTGATGTTGCTCCCATGGGAAAAGTCCCACGCAGCTTCGCGGGAAAGCCCCATGGGGGATGTAAAGTTGCGTCCGCGTCATATAGCTGATGCAGCACAGATCTGCAGCCACCGCAGGGCTCCCCTGTGTATAGACAGCCCCCCAGTCCCACTGGCAGTTTCCACCACCCCTCCACCGTGCTGAGGTCCATTGTGTTTTGACTTTCCCTTTCTTGTCTTCATAGCACTGAGTTGTAACAACTGGCAGCCATCTGGATTGGCTTCCCATTAGTTTCCAGGCTCAATTCTACATACTGATCTTGAGCTGTAAGGCCCTAAATGGCCTGAGTCCAGAGCAGAGCTGTGAAAAGGCAAGCGTGAGCCCAGGGGAAATCAAAGAATTGGGACCCTCCATTTGTACCCTCTCCCCCTGAATGTTGTCAGCAAACAACAGAGTGTATTTAACTACGTGGACTATTGACATAAACAAACAGTCTTTTATTACCATAAATGAACGAACCGTCTAATACTTAAGCAGGTAGCCTATTCAAACGGCTTCTTTCTTGCTTTCATTTGGGTGAACTTATCAATTAAATTGTCAAAAGAGATTTGTTTAGCAAGCTTGCTTTCCGTTGAGCACATAATACATCCATTAAGCCTTTCTTGCCCTGTGCTAGATCTTAGGTCACCTTTTTCCTGGTTCAGGTTGCTAAAGATACGCCCGCCTGATGTAGCTGGTACAATGGAACATTCATTGGGTAATAGATGTCTGTGCAAATGGCCTTTGGCGTACAGTATATTTGTTTCCAATAAATGTGCATTTTTAGCCATGGGTGTCACATAGTCCTGAATTGTTTTAGCAAAAAGCTGTTTCTTTCTATTTTTTTTAATATTTTTATTTTCTACAATACTTAAACATACACTATTACAATTAAAGAAACAACATACTACATAAATGTTGAATAACATCAATATCATATCTATATAACATGATCAAACTTAACATATAAGTGCACCCCCCACCTCGGGATCTCATTCCTGATTCCAAAATCTTATACTTTCTTCTGCTGGTAGTTTCCCACTACCCTTAGAAAACAAGAATATTAGGAACTGTTTCCAGATTCCTTCAAAATCATTTGTTTTAGCTATACCTCTTCTGAATTTAATATTACAAGTCAATTTATCATTAATAGCTATGTCCCATACTTCTTTATACCATTCTTCAATACAATAATCCCCTTGAATCTTCCAGTTCCTAGCTACAATCAATCTTGCTGCAGTCAGCAAATTCGTTATCAATTCCTTAATTTCTTTTTTACATTTTAAATCTTCAAATAGTGACAGTAATGCAACTTTTGGTGTTCGTTCTATCTTCATTCCCACAATTTCTTCAGTCTCCAAAAACACCATCTTCCACAATTTTTGTACATATTTGCATTCCCACCACAAATGTAAATACGTTCCTTTCCCCCCACATCCTCTCCAACAATTTGCTGAGTGCTGATTATTTATCTTATTTAATCTAACCGGGGTTAGGTACCACCTCCATATAATTTTAAAGTAATTCTCTTTTATTCTTACTGACATATTTCTCAACGCTCTTTGTTTCCATAGTCCCTCCCAACTCTGTTGTCCTATTTGTACATTCAAATCTGTCTCCCAAACCATTTTACCTGAACTATCCATCGACCCTTTCTCCAACAATATTCTATATATTTCACTCATTAACCCTTTTGACGCTGTTCTTTTTCCCTTATCATTTTCTTTTTTAACTATTAATTCCTCAAACTTCGTCAATTCTCTACAATCTCCATTTTCTCTTACCCACTTTTTGGTCCACTGTTCTAATTGCCAATAATTTAACCAAGTTAATTTTTTATCTTTTAAAACCTCTTCCAAATCCTCTCTTGTATTCATTTCTCTTAACCATTCCCTTAATTTCATTTTATTTTTTTCTATTAAAACTTTACTTAATCTACTCTTTAATTCCTCCAGGAAATTCTTAAGCATTATTACCGGTGATAAAGGTGAGTTGCTCGGGAGCAACTCCCCTTTATATTTACTCCAAACTTCCCAGTGAAACCTCAAGAGTGGATTACCTATACTTTCAACCCATTTTTTTTCTCCTTCCCTAAAAAATACATTTTCCAACTTCATCTCTATGTTACTTGTAGTTTTATCCTCCATCCAGTCTAAATCTCCCACTCCTATAATTGCTTCCACAATATGTCTTAACCTATTAGCTACGTAATATAGGTTAATATTTGGGAGACCCAATCCTCCCTTTTTTTGACTTAAATACCATTTATTCTTATTTGCCCTCGCTTTCTTATCCCCATTACAATAATTGTTTATGATATTTTGCCAACTTTTTATCTCTGATTCTGAAATTTTTATTGGTAACATCCTGAACACAAAATTAATCTTTGCTAAAATCTTCATTTTTATTAATGCTATTCTTCCAAACCAGGATAAATTTAATCTTTTATAGTTTTCCAATTTTGCTAAAATCTCTTTTTTTAAACTATTTAAATTCTCCTTCTCTAAACTCTCTAAATTTTGTGTAATTTTAATTCCCAAATATCTAATCTGTTCCTTAACTCTCATTTCTCTTCCCTTTCCTTCCCATTCCTTCTCTTCCTTTTTAGTATAATTAAATAACATCATCTCTGATTTGGATCAATTTATTCTTAACCCAGTAATTTCCTCAAATTCTCTCAATTGCTGTTTAATTCTTTCCATCTTTCTTATTGGATTTTTAATAGTTAGCAAAGTATCATCCGCAAACATATTCAATTTTATTTATTTTTAATACCACCTATTCATTCTATCTCTCCATCACCTCTTATTGCATTCACCAATAATTCCATAACTATTACAAACAGGACCGGCGAGAGTGGACATCCTTGTCTTGTCCCTCTGACTAGTCGTATCTTATCCATGACTCCGTTGTTCACTACCATTACGGCTGTATTTTGAGAGTATAACTGTTTTATTATAGCTTTAAATTTATTTCCAAATCCCATTTTATTTAAAACCATCTTTAATGCCTGCCAGCTCACACAATCGAAAGCCTTAAAAATATCCAATGCCAAAATTCCCACTTTAATCTTAGACTTTTTTTATCACCTGTATTGCATTTAAAACCCTTCCCACTAAATTATGCATTTGTCTACCTTCCGAGGACAGCTTTTCAAGGCGGGGGGGATTATGATTAGAGGGGCGTATACGGCGTCGCCAAATTACTTTTTCAGCTTTTTTTTTATTTTCTAATGTTTGGCATAGGGCATAAATCAATTGCTTAATGTCCCGAATAACAATCAAAACAGTCTCTCATTCCATGCAGGTAAACAGCTTTTCTCTCTCAGTACTTTCCGATAGTTAAATTTATTGCCAATTCTCGCTCTACCCAGATAAGGAGTGATATATCACAGTAATTCAATTCAGCAGTCGCTGGAAGAGATCCAACAATAACGAAGTCTTTGGTTTTGGTTTTAAACTCTCCACTCTGAACTGACTGATTTGCAAGCCCAGAAACCGGGCTGATTTCCCCACTCCTTATACCGATTATACTTTCAAAAAAGTCATCATCAGCATCAGTTAAAGGTCATAAGCATTTTCCGTTAATGTTCATTAGAGATTCATGCCTTTTTAAATGAGATAATTGAATTCTCAGCTGTCCCGTCCGGGAGCCTCACAAGAAATCTTACCAGTTCATGGTCGTCAAGCTCCGCCCCCCCCGCAAAAAGCTGTTTCTGATCACGCCTTACTCAGTAGCCTAAATCTACTAGTTATTTTTCACAAGGTACATAAGAACATCAAAGGGAGTTAGATAAATTCCTGCAGAAGAAGGCTATCCTGATGACTATAAGCTACCTCCTGTATCAGAGACTAGGGAACCCAAGCAGTAGGGTGCTGTTGCACTCATGTCCTGCCTGTGGGCTTCCCACAGGTAGCTGGTTGGCTACTGTGCGAACGGAACGCTGAACCAGAGAGGTGTTTGAACTCATCTAGCATGACTTTTGCCCCCAAAAGTCTCCCCTTGGGCTGATCCTGTTTGTTTATTTCTCTCTCACACTCCCTAATCTACAAAGACACTGGCAGCTAAAGATCTCGTTCCATTTAAGTTGGCAGAACATTTTATGCTCTTGAAAGCTCCCAAAGCTTTCCCAGCCATTTACATGGCACTTTGATAACAACATTTGGTTATTCTTTGCTGTAGTGTGTGTGCGTATGTGTGTGTGTGTTTATGGATAGCATCATTATATACTTTATACAGGGTTGCACAGCCCGCAGGCTGCAGCCAGTCCTTGGCCGCTCCCAATACAACCACTTTTCAGCTGTTTTCTGATGGTGGGTAATGTTGTTCTCACACTGCTTGTAGCAATTTCAGGATATTGATCTTGCTGGGGGATGGGAGAAGTGAAAGCCTTTTCCAACCCCCAGAAACACATTTCCAAGAACACTGTTTTCTCACATCTAGGGCTTCTTTAGATTAAGGGGAAATCATTTGTTCTTACCGGGGTTTTGATTCCTAATTCTCTTGTGCAATTGTAATGGAGCTACATTACATGGGCAGAGAGGGGCGACCACGTGGTCTGTAATTGAAAACTTCCTTTCCTCTCCATTCGCATAGTATTGAATGGGACAGCGCCCTCTAGTGGGATGCTTTCTAGCATAACTTCCCTTGTACATTGTAGGAAATATTTCAGCAGAATCTAGATATCAGAACTTCTTCTTTTTTAAAAATGGAATTACTAGGGGAAGGCATGGGAGATGTACAGGAAGTTGCGAACATCATCAAAAGGACCCACAGACATCCACAAGCATGCCTTATTTCACTTGCATGAAGATGTCCTTAGACTGCTGTTTTCTCACTGCTATTATCCCCAGCAATTCCTAGATTTCAGGAGGCAGGGAAGGGAGGTTTAAGTCTCCCACTGCAATGCGCTTGTCTATGCGTACATGCGCATATGTTTGAATGTGTGCTCTTGGGCACATGTTTTACCCCTAGCCACTCACTAAATGTTGTCCTCGGGATCAAAAAGGTTGTGCATTCTTGGTTAAGTACTAAGAGCAGGCACTTGGCCCAGTTGTATCTCGGTGGAGTTAGAAGTTTTCTTCTGTGTCTGTTTTCTTCTTCTTAAAATTCTTCTTCAGTTTCCTGGCTAAAACGTCCTCTGAATCTTTCATGACAGTGGCCTTGATGCTAATACTTTTTTTTCATCATGGAATTTTATTTTATTTTGAAATAAGGTAAACAAAATAAAGGCGACAAGAAGAAAGTACATAACAATAAATCAAAATCGCAAAAGTAACAAAAATAATTAACTAATTATAAATCTTAGTCTATAGCTGATATTTTTATGGAACACCTGCAGTGAAATGGCCTATGTAGGAGCTCAATGCAAGTAGAAAAAATAATACAAATTCTGCAACATATAAAAGGAATATGTGCAGGTGCATGACATGTTATATGTTCGTGCATATTAATCAGAAAAAATATAGGCAACTATACTTTGTATTATATTGTGTTTGGTGTTGTTCCCCACCTCGATGCAGAGGGAGAGACGGGAAATAAATAAATAAATTTATTATTATTATTATTGTTATTATTTGTTGAAACTTTATCAAAAGTTTGAAGTGATTCAACATAAGAAATGAATGGAAACAATGTACCATAACATTAGGATTCCTTGCTTGCTGCACTTGTTGAATAAGTTTATACATACTCATAGGCCAGATCTACATCAAGCAGGATACAACACTTTGAAAGTGATTTGAAAATGGTATATGGAATGTGTCGTGGGTCCCAACAGTTGTCAGTACACATCAAAATGATTATAAAGCAGTAATGTAAATCTAGGGTGACCATATGAAAAGGAGGACAGGGCTCCTGTATCTTTAACAGTTGTATTGAAAAGGGAATTTCAGCAGGTGTCATTTGTATATATGGGGAACCTGGTGAAATTCCCTCTTCATCACAACAGTTACTGCAGGTGCCTTGCCCTCTTTTAAATCTGGTCACTCTAGTATAGCTCCTGCAGCTTTAACTTTTGTGATGAAGAGGGAATTTCAGCAGGTTCTCCATATATACAAATGACACCTGTTGAAATTCCCTTTTCTATGCAACTGTTAAAGATACAGGAGCCCTGTCCTCCTTTTCATATGGTCACCCTATATAAATCCTGCCATAGTCTCCCAGAGATTATTAATCCACTTTTCTTTAGTTGGTTGCTTTGAAGACTTCCAGTTACAGGCTACACTGTATACAATCGTTTAAGAAGGTCTTTATGCAGGAATCCAAGATCATGAGGTTCAAAAAGATGAAGCAGCATTACTTTAGGAGTTACCAATGGTCCAACGTGAAGAAATTTCTGACAGTAATCAGCAACCAAGTTCCAAAACTCCTGCACTGTAGACCATTCCCACCAAAGATGAAAGTATGAGCCATTGTGATCACATCCCTTCTAACAGCATTGACTGTAATTTGGACAAATTGGGTGAAGTCTTGCAGTAGTAATATACCACTTACTCAGAACTTTGTATCATACTTCCTTTACATTAGTTTTGATTGATAAAGATGCAAAAGAACTCCAAACACACTGCCAATCATCTTCTTCCAAAGACTCACCTAAGTCAGTCTCCAATGCCCCCACATAGGATGGCTTGTCATCCAATAATGGCATTTGAAGAATTTTATAAATAGATGACATCAAACCTTTATTTGAAATAATGTGATTCAGGCTAAGGAAGTGACGCAATTGTAGATACTGATAAAATGATAGCACAGTTGGTTCAATTCTGCATAGGAGAGTGGTTCCCCTTCATCAAAGAAGTAAAAAAATCTATAAAGTTTTCTGTTAATCAAGCACAAAAACCATGGGGATCATTATGTGCTGCAAATTCTAGATGCTACAACACTGACATTAGTAGAGGCAGATCAGGAACATTTTTTTCCTGCCACTGTTCTCAAATAAATATTGTCTGGGTTCAGATGACACGATAACCCATGGTGAGTTAAATAATCCATGGTGGTTTATTTAACCCACTGTGGGTTATGTCATATGGTGGGAATTTTTTAACCCACAGTCATGTGGAAGGCACTGTTGGTTATTTTCGTCAGCTACAGAGTCGCTAGGCAAGAGTGGTCAAAATATCAGCTGCTGCTCTACTCACGCTGGGAGAACTCTATTTTCAGCAGCAAGGGATGGTGAGATACTAGCTGGAGGACTGAGAGGAAGAGGAGGGAGAGTGACGGATGAGTTAGTCAACGCAACATGGATTAATATTCTACTCACAGTTGCTTATAACCAACTCATGGTTGGTTATTTCCCTCATCATGTGGAGAGTAAGCACAAAATAACTAACTGTGAGTTGGCTATTAACCCACTGTTGACTATTGTGGCATCCGAATGTATCTCTCATCACTGGATGCTCAAAGATGCACTTAGACCTATCACAATGTCTGACCCATATCAAGGCATCAAGAGGGTTGTTGCCCACCGCTTGACGTTCTCTGAGTGTCTACTGGTGCTCTGAGGAAGAATGCATTCATCCTACAAGAAATCTCAGTTGAGCTGCAGCATAATATATCATTCCAAACTTGGCATTCCTTGTTGCTAATACTGCCTGTCTTTCTCAATGTTTTAGAGCAGAAGACATTTACGGTGGAAGAAGCTGTGGAAACCATCGGCTTTGGGAGGTTTCACATTGCACTCTTTATGATCATGGGCAGCACTGGTGTAGGTGTTTAGCAGTGGACATAAGCACCTGACTCTGAAAATGATCATCTATGTATAATGGTTTGAAATAATTATTTTATAAAAATAAGGATTTGGGAGGTAGTTTCTGACCAATTCCCTTTAGGAACATATATGATTGTGTCCAACCAATAAAGGCTGGCTCTACCTTTAGGTAGAGCAGGGGTGGGCAACCTCCTTTCTGTTGAGGGCCTCATTCCTTCATGGGTGATCTGCCGGGGGCCAGTTGGTGGTGGTGAGTGAAGCCAGACCCAGTGGTGGACAGGACTAGAGTCAAAAAGGGGTCTCTTCCTTCCACTCTCTTTTCTCTCTCTCTCTCTCTCTCTCTCTCCCTCCATGCAGGAACCTGGCTGCCAGGAAAGGGACAGATTGTTCTTTCCAGGGGCCTAAACTGATCACATGCTGAGGGCTTTGAAAATTAGCCCCTAGGGCCATAGACTGCCCATCCTTGAGAGTGAGGCTGCTGTCTCAGCTGGAAGCTTCTGGGCAATATTAAAGGATAACAAGTAGTCATTTAATTTATCATTATAATATTTTTTATCATGGCGAGAGGACGCCGCCTGTGTTTTCCACTCTGAGGACCCAAACTGTCCTGATCTGGTCCTGTGACCAATGGCCAATTAGCCACACAATTGCCCTAAGTGGGCCAAACCAATAGAACTAACTAGGCAAGTTCCATGGAAGCCAGGAACTATGGCATATTCCTTGCTGTATATACCCAGCCTCCAGCAACCCAACCTCCTATACAATGCAGGAAGCTTCTTGAGGTATACGAATTTAAAAAGCACTGGGCTACTGTCAAGGACACTTAAGGAGGGCTAACATAGGAAGTTGCCCTGTTTAAACCTTGTATAATCTATACTATGCTTGTATAACCTATATGTTCATATAGAACAGGGGTAGGTAATTTTGGATTGGGCCCCACTTTCAAACTCCCTGGGACCTCCCCGACATGGCTGCATTCCTGCTGCTGCCACACCACCAAATGTAGCAAAAGAGCAAATAGCTACAGGGTGGTAAAAAGGTAAAATTTATCTTGTTGACTCTGGGTCAATTCTCACAACCACAAGGCGCCTTTTTCACTCCAGTTTCACAAGTTGGAATGTCACTACTCGAATGACAGGGGACAAGGGAGGACTTGCTTTTTCTGGAGGTTATGTTCTCTCTTTTTTGTTTTTTTGTGATTTTATTTTCAAACCAGCCAAATTAAGTACTTATAAAATAACGAATGGCTATTATTAATGGTTAAATACGTAAGTATATTTGCTTTCATTGTTCTAGTCTAGTCATCTTATGGTTAGCTGATTTTGTAAGCTTATCTTTGCATACACCTTTTATATAAAGTTATTTCAGGAGGCCAAAAGATAGATTTGTTTGTTTGTTCTTGAACAAGGATCTCAAGATACTGAGAAGAGCTGCTGTTATTTTGATGGCACTAGCCAAAGCATGGGCCAAATTCTTTAAGGCAAATGCAAAAAGCAGCACTGGAGAAGTTTGACCGCCAGGCAGAGTGGAGTGCAGACAGCAGCTCCGAAGGCAGACGAACCGCTATATCAGGCTGCCTCATGCTGGCAGCACGGATGAGAGAAAGGAGTGCCTTTGTTGTTGTTAACTTCCTGTTGTTATTTTTTTTAAAAAATACCCCAACTTCAAAGCTGGCCTATGTTGATGTGTGTGTGGCGGGGTGAAGGTTGGATTTCAGGAGGCCTTTGGATCCTACCTCCCTTGATCCACCTACAGGGAGGAATGAAGCTCTTGATCCACCTACCACTAGGCAGAGTGAAGCACTTGCCTCAGGCAGCAAATTTTGGGGGCAGGGAATGACGGTGAGGGGCCGGTGCCAGACTATTTTGTGCCCTAGGCAATGCGAGCTACTTGCACGCACACCCCACAAAAATTGCCAACTTCGATTTTTAAGAACAGATGTTTTGTAGAAAAAATAAAAAGCACAAAACTTGAACATATTATTTTTTTCTTAAAACAGTTAATTTGTATAAAACTGTGACCCTTAAAGGTCAATACTGCACCACTCTGAGGTCTGCGTTCCAGGTCTGCATCCCAGGCCAACCCTAGTTGGCCTAATGGTAGCGCCGGCCCTGAGAGCAGAGCTGTCTATGCTACTCAGCCTGCCCTGTGTCCCCTCAGCTGGCTTGCTGCCCTCAGGTGCAATGAAGGACTGCTATTGACTGCTAGTGATGAAGTAAGATTCAACTGCAAGACCAGTCCCCTTGGCTTCTATACATGGAATTTCAGGGGCAGGCAGCAAAATGCCTTGGGGCCAGCCTTGCAAGTGAACTCTGTACCTCCCTCACTTCTGCTGTGTCAGCAGGAATCCTGGAAGGTGTTAGATATGTTGTACACTCTGACTTCAATGAAAGGGTTGCCCTGCCTGTGGATGAAGGGCTGCAGTGAGAAAGCTCTTGAGGGAATACAGTCCATCTCCCCATTCGGTCCATAGCATGCGAAAGGTGTATTGCACAAGCAGTAAAATGAATTTCCATATGGGGCAAAACTATATCTTGAGTTGGCCCTGAGCCTGGGCTACAGGCTGTAGAATGAGATGGAATCATCTTTGAAATGATAGAGCAACTGCCCTACATCAGGCAGAGTGAGTTAGCAGCCTTAGGCAGCTGGTTTTGGGTGCCATGGAAGGGAATTGTTCATTATTAAATTTATTAGCTGTTGTATATTTACTGTCAGGGAGGGGGAAGAGGGCTTTGTGGGATTTTCTGCCTCAGGTGCCAATATAATTTGAGCAGTCTTTTGTACTAGGCCCGTTGACTTGCTGCAGGGGTGTGTGGGTAGGTGGCACCATTTGCTTCTCCACCTCAAGCAGCAAAATATATTGAGCCAGCTTTGAGAGATGGAGGCTACCATTTTTGTATGCCAGCTCACCCCGTGCAATTACTGAGGTAAATTTTGAACTGTTGAAGACCTATTGTAGAATAACTGTGGATTCCGCCCAGTGTGGTATAGTGGCTAAAGTGTCGGACTGGGAGTCAGGAGATCTGGGTTCTAGTCCCCACTCGGCCATGGAAATCCACTGGGTGACTTTGGGCCAGTCTCAAACTCTCAGCCCAACCCACCTCACAGGGTTGTTGTTGTGAGGATAAAATGGAGAGAAGGAGGATTAGATACGCCACTTTGGGTTCCTTGGAGGAAAAAGGCGGGATATAAATGCAATTAACAACAACAACAACAACAACTGCTGCCCAGTATATATCTAAACAAAAGAATGACCCCCACCACACCAGCTTTTGAACTGCTAGAAGACAGGCATATACGGAGTGAATGAACCCAGCACACAGAAGCAGAGTGCAGCCTTCAGCATTGTATGAGAGTAGAATTGGTAACCAAGTGTCTTTCAGATGCCTTGGACTATAATTCCCACAATCCCTGTACAGTGGCAATTCTGGCTGGGGCTGATGGGAGTTGTAGTCCAAAATATCTGGAGGGAACCAGGTTGCTTACCCCTGGAGCAGAGGATAGGAACCTGGGTAGTGATCCTTGGTATGAGAACAGGGGAATTATTATTATTTATTTATTTAGAATATTTATATACTGCTCCCCATTGAAAAACTTTTTGGCGCGGTGTACAAGATAAAATGAAAATAAAAACAGAATAAGACACTTAAAACAAATTTTAAAAGAAGCAAATACAGAGACCCAAGGCTGCATATTAAGGAATTATAGGCTCTTTTTGTCTCTGAGATGTTGAAAGATATGCCTACGTTATTAAACATGTTATCCCTGCAGGTGGCCGAAGCCATGGAAATTATGCTAATAGCTGTGGTGAGTCCTGTCATCCGTTGTGAATGGCAACTTGGAAATTGGCAAGTGGCGCTAGTGACAACGGTGAGTAGAGTTTACATCGTCCGTGCGAGGTTTTTTTCTGGGTTGAGACAGGCACTGGGCCAGGGCTGCCATTACGCAGCTGCCCTAGGCAGCTGATTTTGGCTGTTATACAAGGGAAACAAAGTAGTCATTGCTTCATTTTGCATTATTGTATTTTCACTGCCAGGACTTGTAGGATTTTCTGCCTCAGCAGCTAAAAAGAGCTTGACTAGCCTTGGAGACATGTGGGTTGGGTGTGGAGTGTGGATAGCACCATTTGCTCTTTCATCTTGGTAGGATGGCCATGTCTCTTTCTTTACAGAGGTCAGTCCTCTATTTGAAAGGGTGTCCCATCTAAGTCCGGTATAAAGACAAAGAACCTAGGTCTAACTGTTGAAGTTGCCCATCAACAGTTAGAACTAGGTAACAAACATAGCAGGAAGACAGGTCTAGTCACAGTCCTTCCCTCCTATTGTGAGACTAATGTATTTCTGTTTAAATTATGGTAATTCTTTCTAAATATGCACTTAAAAATAGAAATTAGAGCTGGGGTCTCCAATATGATCCCCATGGGGATTCTCTTGGTGACTGCTAGGCTTCCTATCCCTCCTGAATATTTTAAACTTTTAAAGGTTTTTAAATTAAATAACAACAACAACAAAAACAACAAGGCAGGCATGCTGCAAAGCAAAATGCCAGCCTCCAGCATAACTACTGATGGAGAATGCTGAACCAAAGTAACGCCATCTAGTACATTCCGCCTTGCCTATGTGACTTACTTTGCTATGTGACCTATTTTATGAGGCCAAGGAACGAACTTGGTGTCTGCTCCCCCACCCTTATCTGATATATACGTGCAAACGGAAATGTGAAGCAGGAAACCACAAAGCCTGGGCACCCAGCTAAAAGACGCTGAGTGAAGAACTTCTGCTCAGTAACTGTATCTGAAAAAAGTCTATAAGTAGGAGAGCTGTATCGTGTATTCGGGGGGAGCTGCCTTCAGATAGCTGCTCCAGAGTGCTCTGTCTGACTAAATAAACACCTCAACAGCCAACTCGTGTCCTGTGTCCTACACCCATGACACTACATCTTCATTTTCAAGAATAAAAGGCCCTGGAGGCATTCTTAGAAAATAAAAATGGTGGGTGGCTACAGTCCAGTGCTTCATTTTATACTGTACCTTCTGTGAACTGGAGGTTGGAGCACAAAGCTGTGGGTTCCAAAGAATGGTTTGGTCTTTTGGAACTCAGAACCCACCTCTGACTTGTACTTAGGGTCTCAGGTTAGTTTTGTTTTAGCCTCACCAATTTGCCTTCTGGGAAATGGGGTTTTTGTGACTGGCCACATTGACAATGGCAGCCATTTTGTGAATGGGAAGCCCCCCTCATGGCAACGGTTTTGTGAGACTGCCCATGATACACTCTCAAAATTCCAAATGTGCCCACCTCTTATACATAGCTAAAGATTCAGGTGTCGAGTCCCATTATGCAAAGTAAGGCAGTTGCCTGAAGCAGGACACACAAGGGCAATCTGCATCAGCAACACACACACACACACACACACACACACGGCCATTCCTCCTGTGTAGAGATATTCTTCAAAGAGGGGTCCCTGTAATCTCTGATGTTTGGAGAAAAAGTCCTTGAAAAATGGGGCTTCCCTAGGCTTATTTGCTGTGCATGCCACACTCGCTTCATGGCTTACGACCCTGGGCCCAGCTGTTCTATAGAGGAGAAAGGTAGTATTTTGAGTCAAATGTTTTAGAGAATTTATCCTGGGAGTACTAATTGATGATAAGGCTTGCTTAAAATAGTGTGCCTCTGTCTAACCCAGAGGGTTACAAAAGAGAAAGACGTGTGCAAGTTAAGTTGGGATAATGGTTGCATCAGATTGTTCCATCATCTTCCCCCCCAAAATATCTATCTATCTATCTATCTATCTATCTATCTATCTATCTATCTATCTATCTATCTATCTATCTACAACCAGCCTGGGTGGAGGAACTCTTCTCTTGTTTGGACCAGAGCATCAAATGAAAAGTCTTAGCAGCTAAGCATTGCAATGAGATAGAGGGAGGGGTGTTAAACAAGATGACCTTTCAGGCATCTGTTACTGTAAGGGTGAGCAAAACATAGCCTGCAGGCCATATGGGCTCTCCCTCACCAATTTTGTGGACCCTGCTCCTGCCAAAATTGCTGAAGCAACAACTTGCCTCCCCACTCATGTGATTTGTCAACAAAACAAGGATTGTGACCATGTTTAGAAGCAGAATCTCAGCCACAGAAAGTCTTCTGGGAAAGTGATTTTCCTTGTTTTTGAGCAAACTCATGAGGTGTTTGTGCAGGTGGGGAAGGATTGTCGGCAACAGGGAGGTATTCTCACCCCTGGGAGAATTGGGGTTTGAAGATGTAACTGTACATAAACTAGTCTGAAGAAGCCCATTTCAGAGGGGAGCTAAATCTCTGTCCATCAGGTTCTACCCATCATTTTTTTCTGTGAGACTTGATCACCCTCACCGCAAGGCCTGAGCTCTTGGTGAGTTAACATCACTTATGTGAATTTGTCTAGTGCTGAAAAGGAAAGTCAGATAGGCACTGGCATAGTGAGTCGAATTTTCCTTTGAGTCAAGAGGTGCCTGCCTGTCTCTGGAGCAACATGTGTTTCTTGCTTGCCTCTGGTTGCCTGAAAAACAACTTTAGTTTTTCATTCCTAGTTTTCAGGGCTGGCATCAGCAGTTGGCATTGTCAGGCATCTGAGGCCCACAGAGTTCCCTAGCCCTGCTCCTCTTTGTGTTTGCAGGCAGCAAGACTGGCCCTACCATTAGTCACCCCAGGTCACAGGTGTTGGATATCAGAGGCAGGAAGCCAGTATACACTAGTTGCTGGGGAACGTGGGTGGGAGGGTGCTGTTGCACTGTGTCCTGGTTGTGGGTTCCTGGTCGACAGCTGGTTGGCCACTGTAAGAACAAAGTGCTGGACTAGATGGACCCTTGGTCTGATCCGGCAGGACTCTTCTTATGTTCTTATATTCTGATATAGATGGAGCCACCTGGCCGTTCCCCTCTGTTTTATAACAAAGCCGTGTGTTCAATGCAGCTTGCCCCACACCTTCTAAGCTAGCTTGGTGTCTTCAAGTGAGGTGGCAGATGCTGTCCCATGACCACCAGTGTTGGTTAACATTCAACTGCCAGTCCGGTGGGCTTCTGTAAGTCGAATGGGCCTCAGGCAGCAACACCTGGCAGTTGCTGCCAGTTTCCCTGCCTTCTCCAAGTGACAAGTGCAAGGAGAAGGAGCAGAAGCCTCCACTTGCCTTCCTGGGCACTGGAGCCAGACTGGGCCCAGTGGAGAGATTGGGCCCAGAGGGAGAGGGCTAATGAATGGGCATTGTTGAGCATGGCAAGGAGGTGGACCCCTTCAAGGTGGGGAAGCCAACTGAAGCCATCTTGCACCCCAAAGCTGGAGCTGCCATTGCTAGCTTGTAGGCATATTCATTCTGCAATTTTACAATCTCCATTGGTTTACCCAGAGCTGTGTCTTTCAATTCCTTCTAGATGGTGTTTTTTGGCTATATGGTATCTAGTGTATTATTTGGACTTCTAGCTGATAGATATGGCCGCTGGAAGGTAAGTGATGGGATGTGGGGTGTTTTGGTGGGTGTCTGTTTTTAATATTAGACTGATGTTTTTAATGCTATGCTGGCTGGAGAATGCTGGGACTTGTAGTATGGCACAAGGACTTGCAGGACGTGTAGGACTTTTTCTCTCTAAAGGTGCAGAAGATTGCAACCTCAGTTGCTTTTACTGGCCTTGCTTCTGTGACTTTAAAACCAGACAGACAGATAGAAAATTAGCAGGATAAGCTCCTCCTGACACAGGAAGAAAGTTGTTTAATTTGCAATCCCTTATGCCAGCCTTCCCCAACCTGGTGCCCTTCAGATGTTTAGGACTCCCATCCCTTCAGCCCCAAGCAGCATGTCTACTGGTCAGGAAGTCTGGGAGTTGTAGTCCAAAACATCTGGAGGGCACAAGATTGGAGAAGGCTGCCTATTCGACGTCAGATCCACAAGAATGTGCCATAGGTCTGTAGGCACCTGCTTTGGATGCAGAAAGAGCCAGGTTCAATCTTTAGAGGTCTTTCTCAGCCATGCTTCCTTGGATCATATTAAAATGTAAATAGCGATACTGGATTGGACCTGGGACCTTAGAATTATACCGTTGGAAGAGATTTGGGGGGCATCTTACTCCACTCCTGCTTGTGCAGGATCTGTAATGCAGGATGCTACTACAGCATCCGTCCCAGATGGCCACCCAGCCTCTGCTTAAATAACTCCAGCAAAGGAGAATCCACCACCTTTGGAGGCAGCCTGATCCTTGGTTGAACAACCTCTTTTCATTTCTCCTAATATTTAGCTGAAATCAGCTTCCCACCCATTGCTTCTAACTTTGCCTTCAGGAGCGACAGAGGAGTGGTCTGCTCCATCTCCGGTGTGATAGCACTTTAGATATTTGAAGATCGCTATCATGTATCCCCTTAATTTTCTTTTCTCTAGGGTAAGCATGTCCAGCTCTTTGAACTGTTCCTCACAGGACTTCATTTCCAGAGCCCTCGCCATCCTGGTTGCTTTCCTCTGGAATGGCTCCAGTTTGTCAATGTCCCTCTTAAAATGTGATACCTAGAACTGGACACAATACTCCAGATGTAGGCAAAGCATGTGCTCTGTTAACACTGAAATTCCCACAGTACTCTGGGATGTTAGTGTAAGTAATTGCAATCCCCACCCCAGCCCCATACTTTGCTGCAGTGAAGTTGTCTCAGCAACCAGCACTGCATTTATTTATTTTGCTTTGGTGAACTGACCTCCTTTCTGTATCTCCCCCTCCAGATTTTATTTCTCTCTTTCATCTGGGGAGCCTATTTCTCTTTGCTGACATCATTTTCCCCTTCGTACATCTGGTTTGTCTTCCTCCGGACTATGGTGGGATGTGGCGTGTCAGGTCATGCACAAGGGTAATGTTGTACTGCGGACGGCATGTCACTAGGAATGTCAGCAGATATAAATCAAGACTGCCCTATAGGCAGGAGACGTTAGCTATATCAATTTGCATCTGCTCATCACTCAGTTTTGGGGTGCTTCGGGATCTGCAGCTGCTCTTGGAAGCCCAGGTTGTGCCTGCTGAGAAGTATGCACCCCTTTCTATCAGATGGGGGGTTCAGCAATCATACTTCCTGCCTCCATCACCACAAGAATAGTCTAATGTAATGAGCTCTATGTAGGGCTGCCCTTGAAGATTGCATGGAAGCTTCAGCTGATGGAGATCCTGGTAGCCCAGCTCCTTATGGGGTTGGGTCACCAAGAGCTAGGGACATATGGAGTGTGTGAAATCCATTTCAGTTGCCTCTTGTGGATTGTTAGATGCCTTTCATCCCATCATCCACTCATTGATGGAATCAGTTTTTTCCCCAATTTCCGGAATTCGCAAAAATTCACATTTCCACAAATTTATACTTGCGCTAATACACACTTGCAAAAATCCGACCAAAGCACATTTTGGCTGGTTTTTATTTTGTTTTATGTATTTTTCTACAGCTAACTTTGCATAAAATTCCAGAAAGTTAAAGAGAAAAGAGAAAAGGTCTACATGTTCGCAGAATCCATGCGACTCAGGAAAAGCCGGTCTGTTGTGGAATCCACAGTCAAATTCTTAGAAATCTGAACCCGTTAGATTCTGTTGTGGATTTCTCTGACATTACTACTTGATGGCACATTATATTAGTGGTCCAGCAGCCCTGTTCAGGTATTCTCCATGTGTAGAACCTAAGCTCAGAGAAGGGGGAAGCATGACTTTGCTGCTCCCCCTGCTGCCCCCAACATCCTTTGCGGCAACTGAACACCCCACCTGGACATCTGCACATTGGTTCAGACATCTGCATAGGGAAAGCCTATGCATGACCAGCTGCTTATTCATAGGACTTCCAAGCATGACCAGAGGTTCTGACTGAATGGGAACTTGTACCTGAGCAGGGCCAAGAACTGCACTGAATTCCTGTTCTCTTCCAGGCATAATTCAAGATACTTGTCTTGAGCTATTAAACCCTAAACACTTTAGACCCAACATATACTTAGAGCAGGGATGGAGGCCTTTTTAGCCCCAAGGTCTGCATTGGCATCCTGGAAGCATGTTGGTTGGATCACAACCCAAAATGGGTGGAGCCACTTTCATGCACACTCTGTGGCCTTGTTCAGACCATCAGTGGAGGAAACAATGTGGTGTGCTGGTCGCACGGCAGGTGTTCCTCTGATTACTTGGGCCATGAGTTGCTCTGCCGCCCAAACCCAGAGCATGGTCTGGTAGGGGTGGCTTGAATATTGCACATACTCGTCTTTATCTCTTCTTAACCTTTTCATTTTTTCTATTTTTTTCTTTAGGCTTATAATACAAACAGAATTTTTGCCTACAAAATACCGGGGTTATATGTTGCCATTATCACAGGTAAGCTATAAGGTAGTTCCTTGGGTGCTAAAAATTCCCTGTGTTCGGTTTAACACAAAGCAGGAAACCCTGGCCTCAGGTCAAGGCCTTCTCTGTTGTGGCATCCAGTCTCTAGAACGCTCTACAGTTAGAGGCCTATTTGTACGGCATTTCAGCCCATGAGAAAACAGGATTTTTCTGCAGGCACTTGCAATTTGAAGTAGCTTCCTTTTGCTATTGATGCTGCTCTGTTTGATTGTTTCATACTGATGTTGTCTACCTCTTAAGTTGCTTTTATTGGTTTTTATTGAACTACAATTATTTTAATTGCATGTTATTAAGCTGCTTTGACTAGGATGGCCATATAGAAAGGAGGACAGGCCTCCTGCTTCTTTCACAGTTGTCTACAAAAGGGAATTTCAGCAGGTGTCATTTGTATGCATGCAGCACCTGGTAAAATTCCCTCTTCATCACAACAGTTAAAGCTGCAGGAGCCCTGCCCTCTTTTGTATAGTGACCAGATATAAAAGAGGGCAGGGCTCCTGCAGCTATACTAGAGTGACCAGATGCAAAAGAGGGCAGGGCACCTGCAGCTCTAACTGTTGTGATGAAGAGGGAATTTCACCAGGTGCTGCCTGCATACAAAGGACACCTGCTGGAATTCCCTTTTCTAGACAACTATGAAAGATGCAGGAGTCCTGCCCTCCTTTCCACATGGTTACCGTACACAGGAATCTGGGTGTTTTTTAAAGTAAATCCACTATCCCACCAGGCATCACTCAGGTTTTGGTTGTGCCTGAAATAGTTCTCTGGATTCTGACCAAAGAAATTGGAACTTTTACTCCCTTGTTTTTTTATGGGGTCTATGAGTTGTTGTTGTTGTTGTTACTATGTAACTGTTTTATCAATTTGTTGTGTTGATTGTAAGTCAGCCTGAGCAAATTGGATGAGAGAGAATATAATGTATAATTAAGATGAAATACTTCCAGGTGTTTCAGAACTGCTCAAATTCATACATCAGCATCCCAACTATCTTTATCTCTATCTGTATTGTTACTCTTTGCTGTATTAAATCTGTGTGCCTGCAAGCACTGAATAAATTTATCCTCCGATAATTGGGTACTCCACACATTTTATTTTGAGAAAGACTGACAGCTGACATTCAACCTTCAGGAGCTGAGTTGATGAACACATTGCTTACTTTATCAAAATTGGTATTGACAGCCTGCAAGTGGGGAAGCTGGAGTGCATAGCTACATCTCCCTTTCTTAATAATGTTTTATGCAGCAACAGCAGTTTGAAGAAAGCCATGAATGCTGATGTGACCGTAGGGAGAATCAGCTGCTAAAACAAATAATAAGCAGAGAATCCCATCACCTCATGTTTTAACCTCTCTTTTTCGTTTTGACAGGTGTTTTGGTTAGCAGGCTCCTTATTAATTATTGGATTGGCATCAGTGGTTAACCCAACCATTGGATGGCGTTGGCTGATACGAATTGCCTCTATTCCAGGCATTGTGCTCATCCTAGCATTTAAGGTTTGGAAAACATATGACTGAGTTAATAGTACATAAATACAGTTACTTTAGCGCACGTGTGTGGTCATGAATCATTATTAGTTTCTGCTGAAACCAGTGAACTAAGAGAGTAGCAGCTTCAATCAGAAGTAAGATTCGTTGATTTGGGGCCATAGGTTTTAATAGTTCATGCTCAGATTGGAAAAAGATTAAGGGGGTATTGCATAAGGATTGATGTGGATCTGATAATGAACAGTATTTTCACTGGGCAAAGGAGTGGAAAGAACATTTGCCAAATTTTGCAATTGACACAGATCTGGGAAGAGACACCGACTTTTTTTTTTTTTTTTTTTAAGAGATCAATATAGTTAATGACCTGGAAAATTGATATAAAAACCAGCAAGATTGGTTTCAGTAAAAGGAAGTGTGAAATGCCAAGTTCTGGAAAAACAAATTCGACACAAGAATATATTAAAAAGGAGTAATTGGCTATGTAGTTAATATATTCTGTACAGCAGGGCCCACCAGCATACTCATATTTATTCATTTAGTGCACAATCCTGTGCATGTTTAGACAGAAAAAATGTCCTGCAAATCCCAGCATTCCCCAGCCTACAATGCTGGCAGGGGAATGCTGGGAGTCATAGGACTTTTTTTCTGTCGAAACATGCATACCTTCCCAAGAATGGCGCAGGAAAAGTGTTACGTGAACCATCCCACAATGTGTATTTGTCACTGTATTGGTGTGTATTCTAGAACCCTAACCCTAAATAAAGTTCAATATTCATAGAATCATAGAATAGCAGAGTTGGAAGGGGCCTACAAGGCCATCGAGTCCAACCCCCTGCTCAATGCAGGAATCCACCCTAATATTGATTGCAGGGAGACTAGTGATGCTGGAAATGCTGCAGCTATGTTTTCTTATCCATTTGTATTTGTAGTTTATCCCTGAGTCTGCTCGGTATAACGTATCTTGCGGAAATGACAAAGGTGCCCTTGCAACATTGCAGTGGATTGCTAAGATGAACCGATCTGTTATGCCCGAAGGGAAGTTGGTGGAACCTGTTGATGTAAGATTCAGAACATCATCATTGCACTGAGTGATGACCCCGGGGTGAAATAACGAGGCTCAGGACTGAATCCCATGCCCAGTTGGCATGGTTATTATCAATTATGACCGTCATCATGCCAGAAAAATAATGGTGCTCTTGGTCACTATCAACCACTATATCTAAAATGAACACAGAGGGTGGAATTATGACACATTTGAATTGGAGGAAATTAAACATGTGTTTAACTTCCCATTTAAATAAATGGAACATCGGTTCTAGATAGCCATTACAAAAGACAAGGAACTGCCATTGATCCATTCCTCTCTTCCCCTACTTCCTTATGCTGGATAACTGAGATAGGACGGCATTATTCTGTTCAATGCCTTGTCCTTACCACATGACACTAAACATGCTGTGTTCAACTAGACATTACAGAGATGGGGGGAGCTGGTGGGGAAAGATGCACCTCCACATTTCTTGTAACTGATGCTTGACCTATAGATCTGTGTAACTGGATCATTCCCAAGCTCATTTTTTCATGCAGTTAAGAACATAAGAAAAGCAATGCTGGATCACACCAAAGCCCATTTAGTCAACTGTTTGCACAGTGGTCAATCAGAGGCCCCAGTGAGAAGCCCACAAGTAGGACATGTGTACAAGAACACTCTCTCTTGGTCATGTTTTTCAGCAACTGGTATTTAGAGAGGCATAGAGCATCTCTATATTAAGGGAAGTGATGTTGTTTACCCGGGGCTTTTCTGCTTCCTGGTTCTTTGGCAAAATTGTTATGGGCTGCGTTACATGGGAAGAAAGGGGCGACAAGGGGGTTGAAATGAATACGTCCCCTCTGTTCAGTTCCATTGAGTTCTATTGAGACAGCACCATCTAGCGGTGGAAGATTCTGCTGTTTCCCAGCTATTACCACTTTAAAAGTGGTTCTTTTTATCCCAGGATTTTTAGAGGATTCCGTGGGAAATGTCCTGGTTGTTGACAACATCATAAAATGGACCCAAAAATTTCTGTGAGTGGCCAATCATAAGTGTACAATAAATTGCTCATTTAAAGGAGCCCATACTACCTCTGATACTAGAGGTAATAAATAGCCATCTTGTCTAGTAACCCCTGATAGCATTATCCTCTACAGATTTGTCTAATTCCATTTTAAGTCTGTCCAAGTTGATGACCATCTCTATATCTTGTAGTCGCAAGTTCCGCAGTTTAACTATGCGCTGTGTGAAGAAGTTCTTCCTTTTGTCTGTCCTGAATTTCCCACCATTGAGCTTCTTGAGATGACCCAGGTTTTTATCCCTATCCAATTTCCCCACACCTATGTCATATCTCCCCTTATTAACCATTTTTTCTAAGCGAAAAAGCCTCAAATTTGGCAATCTTTCCTCATAAGGGATTTTTCAGCATCTTGATCATTTTGTTTGACTTTTTCTGCACCTTTTCCAACTCTGCAATATTTATTTTTGAGGCATGGTGACCAGAACTGTTCTCAGTATTCCAAATGTAGCGGCACCATGGATTTGTATAAGGACATTATGATGTTGGCAATCTCCCTGCCCCGCCCCGCCCCGCCCCGCTTCCTTTTCTAATTATGCCTAACATGCAATTTGGTAGAAGTGATGTCCTTTCTCTTAATTTAAGGCAATTTAATTGGCTTTTACTATTATCAATTTAGCCTTATTCCAGGTGCTTACAATTCAGTTATGAGGGTGATCCCCTTCCCTGTAATTTGTCCCCAGCCTCTAGCATTCAAAGGTATTTTACCTCTGAATATAGCTAGTAGACACTGAAAGACCCATCTTCCATGAGCCTTTCAGCTGGATGATAGGGGCTGTAATCCTGAAACTGCAGCCGACCTTGGACTAGTCTTTAGTTTTTGGCAACACATTCCCAATGTACTTCTGACTGTCTATTGAAATTATTTTCAGGAAAGAAGGGGAAGACTGAAAGACCTAATGAATCCCAAATACTTACGAACAACTCTGCAAATATGGATTATATGGTAAATGTCTTTGAGTTGCTTATTTCAGATAGCTGCGTATAAGAAAATTGAAATCAGTGGAACACGCCAAGGGAGTTGGTTTGGATGCATCTTAAGGATCAAAGCTATTACTCAGAAGCTAGTCAGTCAGAAGGGAAGAAAATTGGTTATGGTAATTGAAGTTGCAAGTAGGGGTGTGCACGGACCCCCCGCTCCGCTTCACTTGCAGATCCGCCATTTTCCGGATCGGGCCGCTCCGCCCCGCCCCCGCTCCGCCCACTTCCGCTCCGCTCCGCCCGGAGCTCCAGATCCGGATCCGGAGCTCCGTTTCCCCCCCCCCATAGGCTTGCATTGAAAGCTAAAAAATTATACAACTTTTTTTCTGTTCAAGTTAGAAACCTCATGTTTGGCACCATGACACCTCATGGGGATATACACACGCATGCCAAGTTTCAAAGCAATCCCATCATCCCCTGATTTTTGGCGAATTTTTGAAAATTGGGCACCCCACACACAACATCCCTGCGAGGTGGGCAGGGGAGGAGGGAGGGAAGGCAGGCAGGCATGCAGCTGGCATTTCTGGGGGCATAAGGAAGTGAGCCAAGGATAAGCCAGTAATGCATATAAAATGGAATAAATCAATCAATAAACAAAGGAGGGGTGGAATTAAAAGCAGCAGTGTTGCTCAATAAACAACAAGAAGAACTTTTTTTAAAAGGCTATATCTGTCTTTTACCAGCAATAGGGGGACGTGCCCGGGGGAGGGGGAAGTAGCTGCCAGTTCAAGACACTGACAGCCACAGCTCCGAGAAGAAGTAAAACGCTCACTTCGACTCAGAACAGGCATTGCTCCACCACTGAAAAGTGACCATTCACTTCAACTCATGAGAGGCATTGCTCCACCATTTTACTCTCTTTGGAAGGCTCTATGGCCTTCCAGTGCAGGAGAGAGTGGGGGCACGTCCACGATGAGATGCCCTAGGGGAGCTCATCCCCTTGCACCACATCGATTCAGTTGTTCACCAAGGTTAGGGTGGGGAGCAGTGCTGTGTTTTTCTATCTCTTATTCTTGGCTTAGTATATGATTTCAGGTTGTGTTTGTGCATTTGGTGGGGCTACTGTGTTAAAAAACACGGGGAAAAGCCCGTTCAGATGAAGAAAGAGAAGTTTCCCAGAATCCCAAGTTACCTGTTTTGCCTATGCCCTCCTCCAACTTTGGGATCATCATGACCGGGAGCTGACTCTGCCCCTCAGCCCTTTGAAAAAGGTATTTTTCCCGCCGATTTTTTAAAAACTTCTAGCCCGCGACCCGTACGATGCAGAAAGTTGAGAGTGGTCTCAAAATGACCCCCATCCACGACTCTCTGTGCACAAGAATTTTCAGAACGATAGCTTAAACCCCCCCTCAGTTATCCCCGATTCTTTCCCTCAATGCAATCCTATGGGCGAAAAGCCGAAAACGCAGTTTGAGCCGTGCGGTTGACCCGATTTTCACAAAAACATTGCACGTGAACCACAGCACGCAGAAAGTTGAGAGTAGTCTCAAAATGACCCCCATCCACGACTCTCTGTGCACAAGAATTTTCAGAACGATAGCTTAAACCCCCCCCCAGTTATCCCCGATTCTTTCCCTCAATGCAATCCTATGGGCGAAAAGCCGAAACGCAGTTTGAGCCGCGCGGTTGACCCGATTTTCAAAAAAATATAGCACGCGACACGGACAACGCAGAGAGGTGAGAGTGGTCTCAAAATGACCCCCATCCACGACTCTCTGAGCACAAGAATTTCCAGAGCGATAGCTTCAAAAACAACGTAGTTATGCGCGATTATTTGCCGCAATGCAATCCTATGGCGAAATGTTTTCAAGATGGCGACCGGAGCGCTCCGCCTGAACTCGGAGCTCCGAAAAATGGGCGCTTCTCTTCGCCTTGCTTCTAGGGGGTCCACGGTCCGCTCCTACTCCGCCTCTGGGTAAGGCGGAGCAGGCCAATCCGCTACTGCTTCTACGCTCCTAATCGGAGCGGAGCACATCCCTAGTTGCAAGTCTTTTTCCCCCATAGAAGGACAGCCCCTATGGGCTTCTGGTTGCCTCTGGTTGCTTCTGTTTAAAATCTATTGCTCTCTCTTCTAATTTGGGAAAGTACGTGTGAATAAAAGATCGACATAGGCCAGACAGCATGGCTACACAAGTATCCCTTGTGCACATCTGGATCCTTTGAAACAGAACCATTATATAGTATTGCAATGTAACCGCTGTATGCCTGGAATTCAAACAACAAGCAGTGTAATTTAGAACTATTGAAATATACTCACACAGTCACAGTCTCTCACATTCTGCATTCTGTTCATCACTTCGTTATAGCTGTGCGTACACAGCAAATCTGTTCATGCATTGGGGTAGAATGGGCTGGTTTTCTCTTGCGGTATCAGGCACTGTCCTCTGACTCCCATCACTGCTCAAGCAAATGGAAGGAATTAGAAGAGGGAAATTGCCTTGATTAAACTCCTAATACATGCACACTATCACATTTATATGTCAACAGAGCTTTGCCAATCTGGGCGTACATTCAAAATCCTGCACTAAAACCAAACAAAGCTCTAAATCAAATGATCAAGGATACAAATACACGCTTCTTGTATTAAAGGTAGGGTTATAAGCGGAGAAATATATGTGTGTGGATGGGTGGATACACACACACACGCAGAGCATCATCACATGGGAGGAAATCGCAATTCCTTAACGTCACTTCCCCCACCCACAGTTTTGTCCTTCATTATTTCCTCTTTCAAAAGAGGAAGTAAGCAACATGCACGTGACCCATTCAGTGGGCCATTTTTGATCACACTGCTTCTCCTGCACACAGCAGGAGATAGCGGCAAGTTCCATCTCAAAATTAATTCGGATTTATTGGGGTGTTTTTTTGTTGCGAGAAGAAGGCTAGAAAGGGCAGGGGACGTTGTGAATAGGACCCGCAAAAATCCGTGAGTGCCCCAGTAACAAGCGTGCAATAAAATTCTTGTCTGATGATGCCCACATATTCCACTTTGAATCTTCTACCCAGGTAGCTTTTGATCCATTGCATCCTTCTGTTTTGTTTGGGTCACTAGCACATCTGAAACTGAGGAACAGGGGAGGCAATGCCTCCCTGGATATTGCATCGCTTCTCCCTCCTGGAATATCTAGCAGTGCTCTGAAAATGAAAGAAGTCTTGACTACATTGAAGTGAATGTTTCATCATTTAGTTTAGTAGAACTAGAATTGCTTTGTTATTATTTCAAACTGTTCCAAAGGGTTAATTCAATAGTAAGTCTCTGATCTGTTTTGAATCAGAAGTATTTACAGATCCCATTGTAGCAATGTTCGGTGAACCGGGGAGATGTCTTCACAGGGTTTTCCCTGCAGCTTGGGGGCATTGTGAGTTCCGTTGTGACACATGACATTGTGGCCAGCATGCATCCAATCAGCTCCTTCTGCCACAAATACTCGCAGTATCGCAGAGTTGTTTTACTGCGTTCTTTTTAATTGAATTGGCTCCTGTGTACTTGCTCTGCAACGTGCCCCCATTCCTCCGCATTAAATCCTCGGCATGCCTGTGACCTGGCTGTGACGTGGTCAAGGAGTGGAGCTGCCCCTTTCCCCATCACTCCTTTTCCTAACCCGTTCCATTGACAGCCATAACTAGGCACTTCCTTTTGCTGCCTTACTTTGCTTCTCTGATGCTGTGTTAATTAGCTTTGCTTCTCTGTTGTTGTGTAAATTAGCTTCTCTGATGTTTGGAGTAAATAGGGAGCTATTACTCAGTGACAGTTTACGAGAATGGGGTGAAATTGGAGTGGTGGTGGTGGTTCTCAAGGGGTGGGGCTTCCCCTTCCCCTCCTCCCCATTACTCCTTCCCTGCTGATGCACATTTCTGGAGGGAGTCTTTACTGTTGCACAGCTGCACATCTCCAGTTTATAAAAATAGAGATCTGCCACATTAGTTTCTTCCTATTCAGGGGGAGCCTGGAGAGGAGGGGTGGTGGTAACAAGCCTCTCTCACTGATGGTGTTGGTTCTACTCCTTGCCCTACCATGGAAGTATGTTTTTCCTGGCACTGAAAAAAACAGGTTTTCGAGACAACTGGCTCTGCCATGTAACATTTGACAGCGCAGAACTGATTTCATAATACTGCGGGGAATGTGCTTTCCTCCCATGCTTGTCAAGATGAGGCCCAGGTGGAATGTGGTTATGACGTCCTTCATTGCTTTATCTGACACTTTACCTGAAACGACTGAGAATGTGTCATTTCCAGTGCTGGTTTCCACATGTCACCTTTTCCCCCCCACAGGCTCGGCATATCTTTTGCTTATTATGGTGTCATCCTGGCGAGTGCAGAGTTATTGGAGAAGGATCTGGTTTGTGGAACAGGAACAGGGCCAACAGCTGGAGAGGAGGAGTTGGGCAATCATTCCGAGGAGATTCGGAGCCCTTGTCTCTGTCACCTGTTTGCTCCGTCTGATTACCAGATCATGTTCATCAGCACAGTTGGAGAGATTGCATGTAATGCCTCCTTATGTATCTACCTAAAATAGAATGTGGATAAGTCACTGAAGGAGAGGGAAGAGGGAACTCCACATATACAAATGAAGCTTAGGAATCCTGCTGTGTGGGCTGATGCGCTTGTTGTTTTCAGTAACTTTCATTATTGTAATTAAGAACGTAAGAAGAGCTATGTTGGATCAGACCACAAGCCTGTGCAGCACTGCGTTCCCACAGTGGCCAATCAGATGCTTATGGGAACCCCACAATCAGCACCCCCAGCAATTGGTATACAGAAGCATACTCCCTCCAGTACTGGAGGTAATCTATGGCCATCATGACTAGTAGCCACTGATGGCTTTATCCACCATGGATTTGTTTAATCCCTGGCTATAACTACATTTTGCGTTAGGAAAATCTGCAGTGTACTCATGTGCTCTGTAAAGAAGTACTTTCTTTTTTTTATGTCCTGAATTTCCCACCATTCAGCTTCCTGGGATGAATAGTATTATAAGAGAGTTTGGGGGTGGCAGCGGAGGAAAACCTCTCCCCACTTATTTTCTTCACGACTTGCATAATTTTATATATCTCCATCATGACCCTGCTTACCATTTTTCTAAGCTAAAAATCCTCAAACGTTGTAACTGTATCAATAGGTAGAACTAAGTCAGCTGGAAGAGGAAGTCAGGGACACTGAGACTTTGCTTGAAGGAATACTTGCCCAATCAGGAGGTGACACAGCAGTCAGTGACTCAGCACTCTCAGGAGTCGGTCAGGGCTGGAGAGAAGCTAGAAGAGTATATGTTTGAGGCAATAAAGGTTTTATTTTTATATAATATTGCATTCCTCATTTGCAACAAACCCATTTTTGAAACAGTAAACTTTCCTCCTAGGGGAGTTGTTTCAGCCTCTTGATAATTTTGTTTGTGTCTTTGGTACACAGTATTCCAAGTGTAATTTATTTATTTATTTATTTATTTATTACATTTTTATACCGCCCAATAGCCAAAGCTCTCTGGGCGGTTCACAAAAATTTAAACCATGAAGAACATAATAAAACAACCAACAATCTAAAAACACAAATACAAAATACAGTATAAAAAGTTGCATCCTGGATTTGTATAAATATATTAGCAGTTTTATTTAGATTCCTTCCTGATGATCCCCAACATTTTCCTTTGTCACAGCAGTTGCAGACTGGGTTGACATTGGTCAGTCACTACTAGTTCAGACCCCATCAGCATGTATGTGGAGTTAAGACTTTTGCCCCAGTGTACATCACTTTACAGTGTACACTTAATTCCACTGAACTACATTTACCATTTTATTGCACCAGTTTGGAGAGATCCTTTTGGAACTCTGTGGTTCTTCTGTATTTTAACCACCCTGAATTATTTGTTACTATCAGCAAAGCTGGCCACTTCATGATCCCCCCCCCACCTTATTTGTTGATTTTATGTAAAAATATATATTTGGGCTGCCTTTAAGTGTATAACCCTGTCAAGGCGGCTTACATATTAAAAACCCTATACATTAACGGACCAACAAAAATCAATACAATTAATAAATGCCAGTCAGCATTATATATTTTTATCAGAAGATACACAAAGTGCCTTACAAGCATGATAAAAATACACAATAAAATAATAAAAAATAAATGCATAAAACAAAACACTAGTAAAACAACAATAAAAGTTAACAGTTTAAGAAGACAGCAGCCAAATTCAAGACTTGCACATTCATCTATGCAGTGTAGCATGTGAACCTGAGCTGTCATCTCTCAACTGTAAAAACTTCCATGATCAGAAAGGTGTATTTTACTCCTTTTGAATTTATTACCGGTGCAGCCGACATTTGTGAGCAATAATTCACATGGCATATTGCTCCCAGGAGACCTCTCACAGGAGCGAAGAAAATAGCAGAAAGCAATATTTGACAAAGGCACCATTTTGTTACCATTTTCCTTCCCGTTGTGCACTCTAGAAAAAAATGTCAGCTACACTATCTATCTATCTATCTATCTATCTATCTATCTATGCCTGAACAGTTTATCTCACCATTTTTAGTCTTACAAGTAATCATAGAGAAATAATAATGCAAGCAACTGTGGACGGTGTCTTCCCTAAGGCAGTTGGCAGGAAAAGATGGCAGGATGGCTCAGTTGGTTAATCTGATTTTGGAACCTGATATCATGTCCCTCCTCCTTTACTATTTTCCAGTAAATCCTTTAAACATTCTTGGCATCAATTTCCTGGGAAGGCGGCTGAGTCTAACAATAACAATGGGATGTACTTCAGTGTTCTTCCTTCTCCTCAATATCTGCACTTCAACGTAAGTGATTCAGGAGGGAGCCTATTAAGACAAAAAAATGGCACTGTTTCTGATGCATACAACACCTTACACATGCCAGAGACTGGCAACATTCTCAAATGTGCTTGTCAGGTATTCTGAAAATTTAACACATTCTTACTCTGCTCTACTAGGATGGCTGAACGTATTTCAGAAGTTGGTTTAAGCTGTGGACTGGCCCAATACTGCAACTCTTATGTAAAAGAGAAATTATGTAGGTCAGAAGCATGCGGCTCAAACCAGTTCTACTCCAGTGTGGAGCCCTTGTCAATGAAGGGAGCTTGTGCCAACAAATGTGCCTGCTGAGGTCACCCTTAATCCCTGGGGATTATTTACATAAACTTGCAAGGAGTTTCCTTGTTTTTAAGAAAGAAAGAAAGAAAGAAAGAAAGAAAGAAAGAAAGAAAGAAAAGACACTTGAGTGGGAAGAGCTGATAAATTCCCTTCCATGTTTTTTATGTGTTCTGGTGCTTTTGAAACATAAAAAAGCAGCTCATAATCAAGCCTGAATGAACTCTGCACCACATATAAATAAAGAAACAAGTGAGACAAAAGCACTTTGGGGTTGGGGATGATGGGAGGTATCATACAACTAGGATGACCATATTTTGGAAACCAAAAAGGACAAAATGGCTGCCCTCAGGAGGCGTGGCCACCCCAACATGCCTACCCCAAGGCGGAGCCAACTCAACATGTCTGGCCCCCAAGGGGGCGTGGCCTCGGTCACATTTATTTATTACATTTTTATACTGCCCAATAGCCGAAGCTCTCTGGGCAGTTCACAGAAAGTAAATGATAGCAACCAATGAGTAGCAAAGGCACACAACTACTATAATAATATACTAAATACTAAAAAAGAAATTAACACTTATATAAAACCATTTCTTTATTTTTTATAACATAATAAACAACCACAACAGTCATAGTACACATTAGAACAGTGGTTCCCAATTGGTGGTCCGTGTAACCCACCCAGGGTGTCCACCATGGCTTTATTAATATTAGCATCAGCATCCATTATCACTATCACCAGCAACAGAAGGAGCATTATTAATAGCATCAGCATCCATTATCAGCATCACGAGCAACAGAAGGAGCATTATTAATATCAGCATCAGCATCCATTATCATCATCACCAGCTCTTTTTACTTACCCATACTTGTTTGCACCTGACCTGAGGCATTTTCCTCCTTCGTTTCCTTACCTCCTGGTAACCAAGGTTATTTTTTTTCAGGGACTCTTGAAAACTTGCAAAAATAGCCAGTTTTAAAATGGAAAAGCCTATGGTTAGCAATGAAGCCCCACCCTCTCAACCTCTAGCCTACCTCCCGCCTTTCCCTAGCCCTACTTCCCAGCCTCTCCCCCCTCCACCTCACCACCCCCATGCCAAATTAAGGAGGATGGTGGCCTTGCCTTGGCCTACCTTTTCCCAGCTGCCTCCTCCCTTCGCAGCTCGTGTCCTGCTGCTGCCTGGTCCGCGGCCAGTCGATCTCCTCCTCCTTCCTTCTGCTTCCACCTGGTCCCTCCACCGCTGCCGGCCCTCTCTTCCAGCCCATGCCTTGCTGCCTTGCCCTTGCCCCACGTTGTCCTTGCCGCCGCTTTCCTGCCGGCCTTGGTCCGCCACCGCCAGGCCCCCACCACGCTGCTTTCCCCCCGCTTCTTCTTCTTCTGTTCCACCATTTCTGAAATGCCCGGTTTAAGCCACGCCCACCTCATCCATCCGGGCCTCTCCTATGACGTTGACAGGAGAGGCCCGGATGGATGAGGTGGGCGTGGCTTAAGCCGGGCATTTCCACGTTTCAGAAACATGCAGTTTAAGCCTCTCCCGGCTTCTATCGGGGCCTCTCCTTGGTCGTCGTCACCATGGCAACCAAGGAGAGGCCCCAATAGAAGCCGGGAGAGCCTTAAACCGCGCGTTTCTGAAACACGGACACGCCTGGCTTAAGCCACGGCCACCTCGTCCATCTGGGCCTCTCCTGTCGACGTCATAGGAGAGGCCCAGATGGACGAGGTGGGCGTGGCTTAAGCTGGGCGTTTCCACGTTTCAGAAACATGCGGTTTAAGCCTCTCCCAGCTTCTATCGGGGCCTCTCCTTGGTCATCGTCACCATGGCGACCAAGGAGAAGCCCCGATGGAAGCCTGGAGGGCCTTTAACCACACGTTTCTGAAACACGGACATGTGCGGCTTAAGCCACACCCACCTTGTCCATCCAGGCCTCTCCTGTCGACATCATAGGAGAGGCCCGGATGGACGAGGTGGGTGTGGCTTAAGCCGGGCATTTCCACGTTTCGGAAACGTGCGGTTTAAGGCCCCCCAGGCTTCCATCGGGGCCTTTCCTTGGTCATCATCACCATGGCGTTTCTGCATTTCGCGAAGGCGCGATTTAAGGCTCTCCCGGCTTCTATCAGGGCCTCTCTTTGGTCGCCATAGTGACGATGACCTAGGAGAGGCCCCGATGGAAGCCTGGAGAGCCTAAACAGGTTTTTTTAAAGAGCTTTTTTCCCGGACCAAAGCGGGGAAGCAGGTATTTCTGGCTGGACCCAGATTTCCCCCCCCCCGTTTCCGGGCATGTCCGGGCAAATCTGGACGTATGGTCACCCTAATACAACTCATCTGAAGGGCACTGTTGGCAGAGGCTGCCATAGCCAAATAAATGCCAAATTTCCACTGTGCTTCAACTTGTCTTATACAGCCAACCTTATGGAGTGCAGTATGGCACATTCTGGAATGGCCAGGTTATGGGCATTGTTCTTGTCCTTATCAGCCCAGAGGGCAATGGTGAAGAGGGGGGGTATATTCTCTATTTTAGATAGTTATAGTTCATAACCTTACTTTTATATGGTCCTGGGTATAGATGACATAACTGGGGAATGATCTAGTAAACAGGTTAGTTGAAGGAGCCAGGACAGTAGCAAATGCCCCATCTTTGGCAAGCCATCAGCTATAATGTCTTTATTTAGTCTCACATTTACTCTGTGTCAGAGGATTGGAGAATGGCCAATGTAATTCCAATATTTAAAAAGGAATCCAGGGCAGATCTAGGAAATAACAGGTTGGTTAGCTTAACATCCGTTCCAGATGAATTGGTTGAAAGCATTAAGAACATAAGAAGTGCCATGCAGGATCAGACCAAGGGTCCATCTAGTCCAGCACTCTGTTCACACAGTGGCCAACCAGCCATCGGCCAGGGATGAACAAGGAGGACTTGGTACAACAGCACCCTCCCACCCATGTTCCCCAGCAACTGGTGCACACAGGCTTACTGCCTCGAATACTGGAGATAGCACACAACCATCAGGGCTAGTAGCCATTGATAGCCTTTGCCTCCAGGAATTTATCCAACCTCCTTTTAAAGCCACCATTAAAGATAAAATCAGTAAGCATATAGAGGGAAAAGCCCTGCTGAAAAAAAGAATCAACATGGCTTTTGCAAAGGTAGGTCATGTCTCACAAACCTTTTAGAATTCTTTGAGAGTGTCAATAAACATATAGACAGGGGTGATTTGGTAGACATCATTTACTTGAACTTCCAAAAGGCCTTCCCTCACCAAAGATGCCTGAGCAAACTTAATAATCATGCAATAAGAAGAGAGGTTATCTTATGGATCACTAAGTAGTTAAAGAACAAAAAGCAGAAAGTAGGAATTAATGGTAAAATTTCCCAATGAAATATAAACAGTAGGGTCTCATGGAGATCTGCACTGGGAACAATGCTTTTCAACTTGTTCATGTACGATCTGGAATTAAGAGTAAGGAGTGAGGCAGCCAAGTTTGCTGATGATACCAAATTATTTAGGGTGATTAAACAAAAATGGGATTGTGAAGAGTTCCAAAAGGATCTTTCCAAACTGGAAGAACAAGCATCAAAATGGCAAATGCAATTCAATGTAAGCAAATGTAAAGTAAGCACATTGAGAAAAAAATTCTGAACTTTAAATATACGCTGATGGGATCTAGTCTAGCAGTGACTGATCAAGAAAGAGAACTTGGAGTTGTGGTGGACACCATGATTAAAATGACAAGCCAGTGTGTAGCTATTGTGAAAAAGGCAAACTCCATGTTAGGCATAATTAGGAAAGAAATCAAAAATGAAACTACCAATATCATACTCCCCATATACAAATCCACGGTGTAACCACACTTGGAATATTTATTTATTTATTGCATTTTTATGCCACCCAATAGTCAAAGCTATTGTACAATTCTGAACACTGCATCTAAGGAAAGATATTGTAGAGTTGGGAAAAGTGCAGAAAAGGGCAACTAAAATGATCAAAGGGCTGGAGCAACTCCCCTATGAAGAAAGGTTAACATCTGGAGCTGATAACTTAAGAGAAAAGATGAGTAAAGGGAGGCGTGTTAGGAGTTTACGAAGTTATGCATTGTGTGGGGAAATTGGTTAGGCACTTTCCCCCCCTCTCATATATTTATTTATTTATTTATTACACTTATATACCACCCCCATAGCCAGGGCTCTCTGGGCGGTTCACAGAAATTCTAAAATTAAGATAAAAACAAGTATACAAAATTAAAAATTCTAAAACACAGAACATACACACATAAAGCATTAAAAAACGTTTTTTAAAAAAGGAGATTGGACAAATTTCTGGAGCATAAGGCTGTCAATGGCTGCTAGACTTGATGTTTATATGCTACCTCTGATATCAGAGGCAGTATGTGATCTGCCCAGAGAGCGTTGACTATTGGGTGATATCGAAATGAAATCAATCAATAAATATGTCCCCAGTTGCTGGGGTCCATGAGCAGGAAGGTAATATTGAACTCATGTCCTGCTTGTAGGTTTCTCAAGGGCAGCCAGTTGGCAACTGTGAACAGAATGCTACTTTGGACAGCCATCTGACCTTCTGGCATACAATTCTATTTGATGGTATTCTTTGGTGTGATGTACAGTCAAGTACCACAGGTCAGGTGCTGGATAATGACACGAGCTTCCACATATTTTCTTCCTTTTCAACCTAGCATGGGCCTCATTGGTTTTCTCTTTATGCTGCGTGCTTTCGTTGCTGCAAATTTCAACACCATCTACATTTACACAGCAGAGGTAAGACCATAATGAACTCATGAATTGTTGAGAGAAAGGATACATAACTTCAAATGTTTTCCTAATGAATGGGATGTGTATGCCAACAGTGCAATCGTAGGCATGTTTACTCAGACATCTGAGTTTAATAAAAGCTACTCCCACTTAAGAGCACATGGCTTTGCAGTATTACAGTACTCCTACAACTCCCAGCCACACCTGGAGCGCACCAGGTTGGGGAAGGCTGCAGTATTGGCTGGGTAGCTGGAATGAACAGGAAAGTGATAATAACAATATTTCTACCCCGCTCCTGGGTTTGGATGGGGTTGATATATTTGAGCTGAATCAGACCAATCAGTGCATCCTGTCCTAATGAGAAGACAGTTATTTCTGAATGAATGGTCCCAGGTTAAGGGGTGAAGGATAGCATTTCACTTACATGCACCTGTTTACATAACTCTTCCTGTTTTTGTGATTTAGTAGACAACAATGAAGTCTTTGCTTCTCTTGAATACATAAACAAACCTGAATGGTTAAGGGGGAAATCCTATGCATGTTTAGATAGAAAAAAGTCCTCCAGCATTTCCCAACCAGCATGTCTGTCTGAAGAATGCTGGGATTTATAGGACTTTTTTTCCTGTCTAAACATGCATAGGATTACACCCTAAATAGCTCATAAAAATCGGAGAACAGAAACCCATCCTAACAGTCTGCAAAGTATGTTCTTCTAAGCATGGCCCAAGTAATTCTATGTGAGATAATTACGGAATAATCCATTTACTTGAATATTATCTTTTTACTCAATGTTCTCATTAATAACTGAAATCCAGTTGAGGCTGATTGTTACACTAAATCTCAATATGATTTCAAAATAAAAAACAACAACCTGGAGTTGAACATTTGCCATTTTCATTTTTGGCTCAAAGTTTTTAAAAATAGTTGAAATTTTCAAGTAACAAAACAAAATTCAATATTTTTAGTATTTCAAAACCTCAATATGTTGCTGAATCAGTGCCTAGACTACAATCCTATAACCACTGACTCAAGAGTATCATTGATCACACTGCGACTTACTCCTGAGTAGACATACCTAGAATTGCACTGCAAGAGGATGTAATTACTATCATTCCTAAGTAGTCATGCTAAACTAAATGAGCACAATCCAGCCGAAGCTAAGCAGTTTTAAAATTAAACACATGTTCCTCTCTCCCTTTGAAAACAATGGGACTTTAAAAAATGCTTACCTTTGTAAAGGTTGTGCCCAAAAATTTTATCAAGAAATATTCAACAGTATGTTTTTACATGGGTGGGAAACCTGTAGACCTCCAGATGTTATTTGATCCCAGCTCCCATCCATCACACTCAGCATGGCTAATGATCAGGGATGATGGGAGTTGTGGCCGTAAAACATGTGGAGGGCCATAGTTTCCCCATCTATTTACAGAATTACCAATAGAATCTTGTTGGCTTGGGATACTATTTGTATTGAAAACGGCTTGTGAAGGGTGGGAAAGGACCATCTCTGGCCACATGACAATGTGAGCTTTGGGTCCCCATAATAGCCTTGCCTATGTCCCTTTGCCTGAGGACCTGATCTGAATGAGCTATCTCCAATGAAGAGCTTAGTGCCCAAGTGCCCTTTGCTTCATTCTACTGTTCTTCATATCAGGGACCTTACCATTGATGTATTATTATATATTACTGTCTTACAGGTTTATCCGACAACTATGAGAGCCCTGGGTCTAGGGACCAGTGGTTCCCTGTGTCGTATTGGTGCCATGGTGGCACCTTTTATAGCACAAGTAAGCCACCTTTGCCACTAAGAACAAGCTCCAGGAAGTATCTTCAAATAAATGATAGCAAATGAGGGATGTTTCCAGGCCTGGAATCATGTGAATTTCAGTTCATGTTTTAAAAAAGGTTAAGGGGAAAGCTGAAGGTGCAGTTTGCTAAACTATTTTGTCTTCTGGAGGAACATCTAAGTCAGAGTTGCACCACTGCATTCAATGCAACTAGCCTGGAATCCAGTTTTGGATGCAGCAGCAATAAAGACAGAGTTCAAAGAAGAGTAACAATGATTTTAAAAATTAAGAATGAAAGACAGATTTACATTTAAAAAAATGTAAATCACAAGGTAAAACTTGTGATTAGCATTAAAATTTAGAGGGCACAATAATTAGAAAAACTTGGCAACAGTTCTCAAAGCTATTATCAAGCTCTTCTGTTAATAACCTGAAAGGCAGCTAGTGGGCAGGAGGAATAAAATTCAATGACACCCCAACACCAATATCTTGTATTTAAATCCATCTTTAATTTTTTTTTAATAAAACATTGTTACTACTGCACCAAAATGTGTATTAAAATATGTATTTTAGAACAACATGGGTACAAAATGCACATCATGTGAAAAATACATTTAAAAAACCAATGAGAATTATGCAATTAATCAATGTGAAAATGGGATGGAACAAATGTATGAATGAATACGGGAAACAGACTAATCTATCCCTAGATTGTTTTCAATGTACTTAACTTTGAGAAAATACTTGTTTTTCAAAATTTCACGGGAATATTGCACTAATAAGTTGTTTGTTTATAGGTGCTCATGAATGCTTCTATCTTGGGAGCGCTTTGCCTTTTTGCTTTGGTTTGTGCTGTGTGCGCCATCTCTGCTTACACTCTACCCATAGAAACCAAAGGGAGAGCGCTTCAGGTTCGTATCTTGTCTTCAGTAGTGTAAGATCAGAACTGCAAAGGTCAACAGTGGCAACTTCCCCTGAACCTCATTCCATTATAACAAGAGCCTTGCAGGACCCACTTTTGTATTAGGAGTTGGTCACCTTAAATGTCATCCTTTTACTCACTTGAAGAAAATATGCAAATAATCACTCTTGGTTTTTTGAGTCATGAGCCAAGTGTGCCTTGGTCCATACGTAACCAAATCAATCCAGCGAGGGAGATCCATGTACAGAAACAGCTCTAGAGGTGTATCTGTCTGCACATCCCAATCATGATGCTCATCTGGACAATGCTGGCCCCTTAAACTAGCTGTTGGATCATTCCCCACCATTATGGAATGATCTCCCCACTGAGGCTTGCCTGGCGCCAACATTGTTAATCTTTTCGGCACCAGGTCAAGACTTTTCTCTTCTCCCAGGCATTTAAAAACATATACTAAGTTTGTTTTTTTAACAGACCCCAGAACAGTTGTTGTTTAAATGGATACTGTTGTTTTATACTGCTGTTTTTATATTTTTGATGGTTTTAAATTTTGTATACTTTTGAATGTTCAGTTTTTAACTTTTGTAACTCGCCCAAAGAGCTTCGGTATGGGGTGGTATATAAATTTAATAAATAAATAAATATAAACTGTGCAAACACACTCCTTGCAGCTGCTGCACTTGAAGATTCAGGGACAGTGTAGGTTTAAGAAGCACTCCCAAACTATGAACCTTGACTCAGAATCCAATACAAACTTCTCCTGTTGACCTTCAAAGCTTTTCACGGCCTAGCTCCTGCCTATCTCTCCTCTTTCATCTCACACTATTGCCCCGCTCGTGCTCTCTGCTCCTCTGATGCCATGCTTCTCGCCTGCCCAAGGACCTCTACTTCCCTTACTTGGCTTTGTCCTTTTTCTTCTGCTGCCCCTTACGCCTGGAACGCTCTTCCAGAACACTTGAGAACTACAAACTCAATCACAGCTTTCAAAACTCAGCTAAAAACCTTTCTGTTCCCTATAGCTTTTAAATATTGAGTTTGTTCTGACTCTATACTGTTTAGCTTCACCCTACCCAGTGCCTGTTTACACTTCCCTGTGCCTGTTTGCATTCTCTTTCCCTCCTTATTGTTTACTACAACTTTATTAGATTGTAAGCCTATGCGGCAGGGTCTTGCTGTGTAATCTGTACAGCACCATGTACATTGATGGTGCTATATAAATAAATAAATAAATAAATAAATAAATAATAATAATAATAATAATAATAATGTTCTACTGACCAAAAACACCCGCCTTGTCTGGCTTTAAAGTCAGTTTGTTCACCCTCATCCAGTCTATTAGTGAACCCAGACAACATTCAAGGGTTTGGACTGCTTCCTTGGTGTTGGTTGACAAAGAGTAACAGAGCTCGGTGTCATCAACATATTGCTGGCACCTTACTCTAAATCTCCCGCTGACCACTTGCAGCAGTTTCTTGTAAATGTTAAATAACATGGGGGACAAAACAACACTGTGGGGCACCATGAAGACAATGGCCGCGGAGTCTAACTGTAATCTTCTCGCACCACCTTCTGGACCCAACCCGAAAGTCAAATCATTGCAAAACAGCACCCCCAAGGCCCAGCCCACCCATGTGGCCCACAAAGATATAATGGTCAGTGGTACTGAAAGCAGCCAAGTGGTCCAGTAGAACCAGTAGGGTCACGCTACCTCCATACAGCTCCCAGCGTAGCTCATCCAGCAAAGCGAGCAGCAATCTCAGTCCCATATCCTATCCAAAAGCCTGACTGAAATGAGTCCAGATGCATCTGGAGTTGTAACGCCGCTACCTTTTCAATCAACGTAGTCAAGAATAGTACATTTGAAACTTCTCCTGGGTCAGGTGGTTTTTTTTTTTTTTAAGCAAAAGGGAACAATGACACAGATTAGAACCAGTGGGGTTTGCAAGCATAATGAGCTCATTTGCACCATTCAAGCATAATAAATCAGTAAAATACATATTAGGAGTTATTAGGAAATAGGTGGGGAGCAGAATCAAGTGGGAATACACAAACTATGTCACAGTGTATCCCTAACCCAAAATAGGAAGACTCTTATTCAAGGCTCCAGCCTGTGTGCAACAGGAGCCTTGCAGGACTCATACAGGGGGAGGTTTCAGGACTGAGGAAAATAGACACCTTTTACTTTCCCCCCAAGCTTGCCCCTTATTGTACTATATAATGCTAGTTCCAGACATGCTTTATTGCTATATCAGAGGATGTTTCTGAAGGAAATAGATGTGTGTTTTCTCCGTATTGTGCAGGAAGTTTTAAAAAAACAAAACCTCACAGTGCACACACACCTGCCATGAACCCCCCACCCCCCACTGTAAGCTGTTAAACAGATGAATTCCTCCCCCACTTTCCTTTTACTTCTGTCCCCCTCAACTAACACCCTCAACATTCTGCAAGTTTGGAAGGTTGTTGGGCTACTGTTTGTCATTTTTACATACTAGTATTTCTTCGTACGTAAATCCCACAAGTATACAGAAACTTATCTGTTACATTGTCTAGCTGATAAGATATAGACTAGACAAATTTGGGTAATAATCTGATAATAATCTGAAGGGTAATACAAAACATCCCCCATTTCTAACAATTTACTCAGCTAATAAAACTACTTAGATCTCCCTTAGGCCCCTCCATGCTGCCCTTTATGAAACAACTTGAGGTACGTTGTTTCTTCCACAAGCTTTGATGAAGTTTTAATTCACCTGTGATTGTTCTAATATGCAACAGCAATGCAGAAAAAAGAAATGTATATTACATATCACAGCAAGCCAAAAAGGTGTAGGGGCAAGCAGTGAAATGGTGTGAAAACTCCCAAGCTGCATGGTAGGCTCGTGCAGGTGAATGGGTTACTGGATTGGAAGTTGTCTGAGAGAATAAGACATCATGTAGCATCTGATATGTCCGCACAGGCAGATGATTAAACATCAATTAGTAGTATTAAATTCAAACTGCAAAGCTGGCACCATTTCAGTCTATGCAGGAGTGTACTTGTAGGGGCCTGTCTATAATTCGCTTAAAACGTGTGTATGTTTTTAATTCTTTTTAGCAAATGAAATGATGACATGCCCACTTGGAAGTTGGAAAATGTAACAGACGGTATTTCATCAGTTCTACTGAGCCAGTTTCTGAAGAACAAGTAATGTGCTTTTCTCCACATGCCTTAAAATGCATTGTGTATCTTTAATACATTTTAATGATCTTGACTTGTTTCCATTGCCTCAAAACAAATAGAACATCTGTATTGCTCAAATAAATAGAATTTAAAATGTGACCAGTGTGGTGTTTAATTACACAGCCTACTCAAACTGTGTTTAGGGTCAATTGTCTCCCATTTATTCAAATCACTCTCGCAGTAGGACCTGCTATGCTATCTAGTGAGGTATAGTTTCCGTATAATGCTATCTAGTGATGGCAGACAAAATAAAAAGTAAAAGCAAATTTGTCTTAGCAAGATGGCTGGTGCTATATCTATCCAGGGATGGATTACAAGCATTTAAACAAGACAAAGTATGCTTGCTCATTGGTCCTTTCACTCTCTCCTGATCAGTACATCTATGGTGTAGGTAGTTGTGGGTGGAAGAGGAGAGAAGCATCTCAGTACATTCCCCATAAAATCATATACTGAAGTGCTTTGCACCCTTCAGCAGAGGTTATAACACTGAGTGAGTGCAACAGAAGCAGGTTTACTCCCATGCATGCCCCCAGAAGTGAATATTAGTCATTCATTTACCTATGACAGATTAATTTAAAGGGATGCATGCAGGGGATTGTCATGGTAGAGGCTAAATCTGTCCCTACTGATGCCATTATCAGAAATATGGGGCAAATTTTGTCTAGAATGAGAACTATTGAGTTGTGGATGGGTAGGGAATAAGTGGATTCCAATTGAAACATTATTAGGGGGAGAGGAAACACCATCCCATCTTCCTTGTCCAGACCCCGGTGGCCCTATAGTTTGAAGTAGGGGCAAGTTGCTCCCCACAACTGTGTAACTGATTGGAACGTATGTTCTTCCACAGAACTCAATGACCCAGTTCACATATTGTCGACAAACCACAGTTAACCAAAGGTGGTTAAAAATGCAGCGGAAACAAGTGTACAGGCTGGTTCCTATGCCCTCACGCACACCTGCTGTGTTAAACAACCCAGGGATTTTATAAAATGCTTCATCCCTGGGTTGTTTATTGTGAACTCTGACTTGCTGGGGAACAAAACTCCATTAGCAAACCTCCGAGTTCAGATTACGTATTCTACATTAAGAAAAGCAGCAATAGGAGATGCATTTCTAGGTCTCTTGAGAAGTTTAGGAGAGACTATACAATGAGAGTAAACTCTATTGGTTCCATAGCTGAATTAAGATTTCTGCAGGTGAGCATTTATGATTTCTTCTAAAAGATATATGATTTCTCTTCTAATGTCCACAGTAAGACATACAAACATCCTTTTTCAAAGTATTTTAATTTGTCTCTCCACTCCTTACAGTTTAGAGCACAAGTAGCTCTCTGGGGGCAACTAAAATTTCGTTGTACCAGTCAGTATCCTAAGACAATATCAAACCATGTGCTTTTCTCCCCCAATGGCTAGTGGATATGTACAGTACAAAGAACAGAAATTATGGCCAGCCACATGCCTTTGGTAAGTTAATTTCTGATGAGATTATTATTTTTTAAACAAAAGCCACATATTAGATTCATTTCCAACTTTAGTTTGTTTTTCTTTGTTTTTACAAATCATTTCTAAATAAAAGATTGGAGCAGTTATCACTCTAGAGAGGTGGTATAATGAACTTCCAAAAGAAGGGTAAAATTTATAGAAATTTTCTAAAGCCTTCTACATTCCTCAGTCCTTGGTAGATTTGTATCTCCCAGTAAATGTCCAAATCAGTAGAAGTCGAAGTTCTCAAAAAAAAATTCTCCAGAAAATGAAAGTTGATAAATATTTAAGTAAAAAATTTGCAATAGTACATACTACCAATTCATTTAAAAAACTGGCGTTCTTCCCATTTGAGGCGTTTTTTTCGTGGCTGCACAAAATCATCATCGGAGTCATCTGTTACGTCTGGACTATCTCTATCAGTACGACAATAAGGCTGGGCAGGGAATTTGCTGTCTGGAAAAACGTTCTTCAAAAGTTCCTCAAAATAGGCTTCCAGCTTCATGCCTGCATCGGCCACTTCTGAATCAGGCTGTTGGGGAAATTAAACATGCCAGTGTGTTATAGGTTTTATATTTGCAGTAACATAATTTAAAAATAATTTTAAAAATGAAATGAAAATGCCACTGAAATACAACATTAGCGCACATATAAATGAACTTAAGACATTAGCCCAAATACTTCCCAAATAAGTCTAAAGAGCATAGTTCAATAAAACGTGTCTATAAAAATAAATTATTAAAAGACATTCAAGGGCACACAGTCAACATTTCCATTAGCAAATCAAAACATGATGCAACTACAGTACAATTTACAGCAGCATTTATACTGTAGAATTAGCATTTAAGATTGTGTTAGCACCTTAGTTAGTCTGATGGGATATCCTATAAACTTCTTGGACAAGAGAGAGCTTGTTCACACATAGTGGTTTATGGTGGAAGAAAAAAGGCCCAACCATAATCCGCCAGAGTATAGTATCACCCCTGACAGATGTCATTCCTTTCCCCGATACAGATATTCCTTACCACTACTAAATGTAGAGGCTGAAAGAAAGTTTATATGAGTCAGCTGTCACCTAATATCAGTCATGGGCAGACATTATGAAAGGAGACCTATAATTGTATTCTGCATTTAATTATCAGCTGCATGGGTCTGCAAATATTACGGTATCCAAAGTTTTAATCCCCAACAATGTTACTTTCCTAGGAACATATACACATGGATAAACTGAAGTGTTTTCTAACCTCATTAAATTCAGCACAGTTTTGAAAAATCAGCCTGAAATCAGCCACAACGTCTTCTGGTTTTGTGTATAAAGGGTAATGCATTTGCAATCTATTCTTGATCGTTGATAAATCCATTGGCTTTTTAATTATTTTGTAGTAGTCAGGCACCTAGAAGAAACAGAGCAGTATCCTCAGAAATTAATTTTAGTGTACTTTTTTGTTGTATTCCCTGGGAAAGAGAACATCTGAAGTGCAAATCTCAAGCAGCTGACTGCTTTGCATGTAAAGAGAGTTATGCTATTAATGAAAATAAATGATAACAGTTCAAGATAGCAAAACATGCTTTGGATGGTCCCTAGCATCATTTGCTTCAATCACATGCAGTAATTAATATAAAGATGCAAAGAGACCAAAAATTGAATTGTTGCACGAATAAACGTGTTTTGAAAAGGCATAGACAGTTAAAGACAACTTTACTCAAATATGAGATTTAAACAATATGTTGCTTGATATTAAGGTTCTCTCATTCTCTGTCAATGCTGAAATTATATGCTCCATTGAAATATAGAGACTGGCTTACTTGATAAGTAATTAGTACTAACACAACCCTCACAAAATACCAATGGCAAATAATAAAGGGACAACCATACCGTGGGAGGGACTGGATCTTGAAAAGCAAGGCTCATTTCATGGCAGTAAAGGTACAGCAGTAATCTTTCACACTTCTGCACAATACATGAGAAATAAGCACAGTTAACTCAGAACACTCAACTTGGAGAAGAGCTAGAACAGCATTGTAATCTCTGAAAAACTAAGTATCTACTATGACAGAAGACATGCTGAAATGCTGCATTGCTCGGTTATCACCCCCAACTCCCTTTTTGCTCTGTGGACTATTTTTGATGCCAATACATCATTTTCTGGAAGTATTGAGAAAATGGACTTTGAACAATGTATTCACCTTTCATTAGATCTTTCACTAATTACTTATTTTCCTAAAAATATGAAGAAAATGGGGACAGGGAAACATGAATATTCCACACCTGATGCACATTTACTGGAGCTTTATGAACCATTTTTTTAAGCAAAGCAAACTCAGTAAAGATATTAAAAGTGATATGTCAGAAGAATACAGAGGTCTGATTCCAAGTGCAGTTTAGACACAAGAGGTAATGTCATGCATTATCCACAATTCACTGTTTAAAAGAATGACCCAGCTAAATAATAAAATTAATCTTGTACAATGAAGAGGCTGCGATCATGAAGTATTAATCCATGTTCATTGAGAAACCTGAAACTTCTAGAATCAAATACACAAAAGTACATGGCCAGAATAGATACATACAATGCAGGATGTCTAATATATATTTTTTAACCAAACAAACAATTTTCAAGAAGAATTCACTAAATAAATACAATGCAATTACATTACTATGTTCTCACCCTTCGATCGATGGGTGTCAACCCCATATTGCCTTCCAGTTTTCTTTTTTCTTCAGACATGTGACTTAGGCCGTCACAATCATATTCTATCTCTGGTTTAGACAAATCACGGCAGAATGTGCAAATCCATTCTCCGCTAAACAAAGAAGACAGAAAGGTATCAATCTATATTCTTCAGTTCTGAATACAGTTCTAGGCAAACTCTTTCATCTGTGTTTCATAAGTTTTAGTAGAAGGTACTATAGCTGAGACGGATCCAAGAGGCATTCCTTCTTTCTGGAATTTTAATCCCCCCCACTCAAAACAGCACTTATCTCAATATCAGAAATAGAATTCCAGATTGCAGATGAACAGTTAAGAGGGATGATGTGTGAATGAGACACTATTAAAATTGTCCTTTGTTGATGGGCAAAACAATTTTAGAGTGCTGTGGGCTTGCTGAGCCATTAAAATCCCATCTTCAAACGAAGAAACTGCAGGACAGAAATGGGCAGATTGGCCTGTGTGCCAGCTGATTATCCCAGATACTTTGGCAGCTTTATGTGGGGATGGGAGATGAAGACAAACTGTAGACAAGCCTTCCTCAATCTGGTGCCCTCCAAGTGTTTTGCACTTCAACTCCCATCAGTTCCAGCCATCATAGCCAGTTGTCAGGAACACTGGGAGCTGCAGTCCAGCAGACCTGGAGGGCACCAGAACCATTGGAATAAACAGCCTCCTGTGTGATAGCACAACAATATTCTAGGTACTTTTGTTGTATAATGGGATACCCATATTTATTTACATTTAAAAATTAATCACCAAAGCAACAAGAAAGAACAGTGCTACAGGTCTGTGGATGTGAATTTGCTGAGAGGCCTGTCTTTGAGGATTGAGAGAACATACAAAGCCATTCCCACTAATTCCAACAAATTCTCCCTCCCGCCACCGCCCCGGCCAGCAAAACTATTTTCTCACCAGCTCCTTAGACAAGCAGTGGATGAAGCGTTGGCTACTGTTAAGTACTAGAATTGCTGCCCCTGTCCTAAGAAAGCATTGGAGATCATGGGTATCTTCTGGGTTCAAAATAGGGAAGTAAACAGGGAAGCCTGACCACAGTCCTTGATGCTGAGCTAAGGAAGAGATCCCCTATAATTAGCAGCACTGGATGGCAGGAAAAAAAACCCTCAACCCTCCCCCCCTCCCAAATGTTCTCAAGTGTGCAAAATGTCTATATTACAAAAGTTTTGACATTTAAAGAGAATTCTGTGACAGCATAACAATATTCCATTCGATTTTATTGCATGGTAATGGGGCAGCCCATGTTTATTTAAACTTTGAAACCATCTTTTTTATAAAACTACCAAAAGTGGTGCAACATGTAACAAATATATCTATATATTATGTTGCATTTAAAGTAAAAACAAATGTGGCACTACAATATCAATAGCACTCATCAATTTAAATACTAACAAGAGCCTCATCAGTAACATACCAAAAGGCCTAGAACAAGAAAGCTTTTTCTAATTGCCATACAAGTCTTCCTAGAAAGCACACTCCACAGCTCTGGCACAAGAGTAGACTTCTTTCTACTGTTCCACGCATCCACAAACTATACTTCATACTGACCTCTCTTATTTAGCTTTAACCACACTTCCGTGAAGGCTGGGCTAGGCCTCCCTGCATGAGAGCTGGGGAGGGTGATTACCCAATGGTAAGTGGGTTTGAGTAAGATTGAGTGATCCAACACCATTCAGGATGAGAGCTTGGATGGTACTGAGAGGAGGGCTGAGCCCCCCTAAATGAGAGGTAGGGGACTGTTTGTGCTGCTCCAAGTAAGAAGAGGGGTGGAGTAAAAGATTGATATTAGCTGCTAAGATGGAGGTGTGTTCTGAACTAGTGCTGACAAAAGCAAACCTGATATGTGGGTGATCACTGCCTGGCATTGAACATTAGTGAAGGATTATGGAATGTATGCGATTACAATGTATGAGCGGTAGTTTGTATGGGAAATGATTTTATCTTGAATGTAAGAAGAGTCATCCCATGAAGCTGATTGGTGGGAGATCCAGCTTCACACAGTGCATAGTTAAATTATGGAACTCACTACCACAAGATGTAGTGACGGCCACCCATTTGGATGGCTTTAAAAGGGGGTTGGATAAATTCCTGGAGGCAAAGGCTACCAATGGCTACTAGCCCTAATGGTTGTGTGCTATCTCCAGTATTCGAGGCAGTAAGTTTGTGTGCACCAGTTGCTGGGGAACATGGGTGGGAGGGTGTTGTTGCACCATGTTCTGCTTGTTCATCCCTGGCTGATGGCTGGTTGGCCACTGTGAACAGAGTGCTGGACTAGATGGACCCTTGGTCTGATCCAGCAGGGCTCTTCTTATGTTCTTATTAGAGACAAGTAGGTTGAGTGACACGAGAGTAGTTAGGATGTTTGTGAGTGATGTTGATATACATAAGGAGGAGGGGCACCAATCTCTGTTATTTGGGACAGAGGACAATATAGTTTGAGTCAGCTCTTTGTTGAGGAAGGAGGAGTTACTAGTATTTACACATTATTACCATTCTTGGTCCTTCTTCTAGCTCTTGTATACTTGGTTGCCTGTGTGCACCAGTTGCTAGGGAACATGGGCTTCAGCTATGGGGCGGTATATAAAATAAATAAATAAATTGCTCTACCGGTGTGCTTTCCAGTCTGTTGCTGTTGCTACTTAATGCCAGGTTGGTTTACAAATGTCCTTACTCATCTATGATTTAATCATGGATGAGGGAGTGGAGGTGGCATGTATTACCACGATTTCGGTGGGCAAGTAGGGTGGTATGGATCAAGCACAGCTTTGCCTGTCTGGATATTAGGTGCAGCCTCAACGTAGACAGGGATGAGGATTGCCATGGTCCATGGGTTTCAGGAGTCTGGTATCTGGTGTTGGGTCATTGAGACAGAGTAGGGATGCTGTTGTGCTAAACAGCCTCCCTGACTGAGCAAGCTGAGGTGATTTTGTGTGTGGAATCCAGGACCTTGGTATTGGGTGACTTCCAATATTCATGCCAAGGCTGCTTCTAATATGCCATCCTAGGACTTCAATGGCAACTACAGGGCTGTCTCAAATTGTCATTGGCCCAACACACAGAGCAGGGCATAGTTTCAACTTGGTCTTTGCTTTGGGAGGGGAAATGGGTGGTCTGGAAATAGGTTGGGTTTTTACAGCACCACTGTAGTCTGCCTCTGGAGACAAATGTAATCTGATGCATTCCTCAATGTTTTGGGGAACTCTCCAGTGGAAAGAGTTGGTGATTGTATTGAGGTATCAGTCTTGCTCTGGAATTTAGAGATGTGTTAGACCATCAACATTAGTTTTGAGTGCCCTCTCCAACACTGCAGAGTTTTCATGGCTCCCTGTAATACCAGAGAGCTATGGATGATGAAATAAGTCAGATTACAGCTACAACACAAATGGCACAAGATTTAAAATGAAGCCAATTGAACACCTATTAGGAGAATATAATTGTGCCTACTGCATGGCCATGAGAACAGTAAAAGAGGTGTATTTTGCTGCCTCCATGGCATCCTCTAGTAGCTGTCCAGTGGAGCTCTTCAGAGTTGTCTGGGGTTTGTTGACATCTGCTCCAGCAAATGCAGTCCTAGACCCATTGAAGACCTGTTCTGATTTGTTTGCCAGCCACTTTGAGGATAAAATTGCTCACCTCCAAAATTAATGACACTATTATTCCTGCAGATCCTGTTGAGGCACCTAATGCACAATCTGGTCCTACATTGTGGGATCAGTTTTAGTTGCTGAGGCCTGTAGACAAGGTGCTTACAGCACTGGATCCAATTATAATCTCTCTTGACTTTTATCCTTCATGGCTAATTAAAGCTACCCAAGGGGGTGTGACTGGGTGGATCCAAGGTGTGGTTAGTGCATCATTACACGAAGAGATGGTGCCTACTGGTTTCAAAGAGGCAGCTGTACAACAATTCATTAAAAAAGTCCATCCTGGACCCTATAGCAACTACCATCCAGTTCTTAAAATTCCCTCTTGGTTGAGACTGATTGTCTAGGTATAGGTCTGGCTTTGGGATGGAGAGTGTTAGTTGCCCTGATGGATGTCCTTTATCACAGGTGCGACACTGTTACTCCTGCTTGATCTTTCATCGGCTTTTGATACCATCGATCATGGTATCTTCATGGATAGACTCTGTTGGTTTGGGGCACTGTACTTTTATGGTTCCGTACCTACCTATGGGATTTCAGAAAGGGGCACTGGCTGATTGTTACTCAGAACCATGCCATTGGACTGTGGATTGCTGCAGGGTACCATCTTGTTCCCTATGCTATTTACCATCTACATGAAGCCATTGACAGTGGTCACTAAGGGTTTTCTAGCATGGTATCATTGGTATGCTGATGACACTCAACTCTATTTCTCTGACCCATCTGAAACAGGCATGGCTGTTAAGTCCTTGGTCAGTGCATGGACACAGGGATGAGTTGGATGAGGGCTAATAAACTAGGTTTGAATCCTGGAAAGATGGAGGGTCCGGGAGACTGCTCAGCAACCTGTTCTGGATGGGGCTGCACTTCCGCTGAAGGAACATTGATATCTTGGGAACTCCTAGATTCATCACTTGCGGCCCAGGTGACCTTGGTGACTAGGAGTGCCCTTCTGGCTGATCTGCCACCTAGGTAGAGATAACATTTCCATAATAGTCCATGCATTGGTAACCTTAACACTAGATTTTTGCAATGCACCCTATGTGGGGCTGTCTTTGAGCTTGGTCTGGAAGCTGCTGGTGGAAAATGCAGCAGCTCAGTTACTATGTGGAGCAACATATCACCAACATACAACTCCTCTGCTAAAAGAGATGCACTGGCTGTCACTACGAAGCCAAGTTTAAGATGTTGGTACTAGTGTACAGGACTGGTGTAAACAACTTAGGGACGAGGTTACTTGAGATCCTGCCTTGTTCCTCACTCCCTGTTCTCTTTGATCTTTAGCGAAGAACCTTCTGATGGTACTGCATGCTTCTTGGAGTAATCTGGCAGCCATTCAGGAAAGGGTATTTAGTGTAGTTGCTCCAGCCCTCCAAAATATTTTGTGTGTGAAATGAAGACATCTGCCAACAATTTCAATTTTAGATGCATGCTGAAAATGAGGTGTTTCCAAATTAGTTTTTCTTGATCAAATATATTCCTTGTTACCATTTTAGGTATGTATATGATGGAAATAGTATTTTTTAAGATTCATATAATATTTTATTGTGTTTGTGATCGTGGTTTTTTTTACTGTACACTACTTCATAATTTGTTTTGTTAAATGATATGTCAGTGCTATAAATAAATAAATAAGCAAGCAAGCAAGCAATCCTATGGACCCTAGAGAGCATCTGGCGGTAAGTGGGCACAGGTCAGTTTGAATTCCTGGATTTGAGGTTGGAGAGGAGTCCAAACTCCCCACCTCCTCACAGCCAGTGTGGAGGGAACCACATTGGTGACCTTGGAGAGGAGGGAAAGGGGCTGTTCTGTGGGGGGACGGGACTGGGAACTGAGGAGAGAAGCTATCCCCAGCTTTCCCCAACTTCCTTTCCTCCCCCTCAGCAGAGTCCTAACTAGTTGGGCAAAAACGCCCATCTAGCAAAAATGTAGATCAGGAGAACTGCGGAGGAGATGATCCTCTTTGCTCTTCCCAATTTGTACAGAATCCCCATCATCCTCTGAGTTCTTATGCTAACGGGAATCCCAATAGGATTGTGCCCTTAATGACCATAACCGTAACCATAAAATGACTATTTCAAAGAAAGTCTGAGTGCATTTCAGTCTTATAGATTTTACCTTGGAAAATTCCTGAGTGTGGGAACATGACATGAAAGGTGGAACACTTTAGGACATTTATCACAACACAAGAGCTCTCCTCCATTTTGACATACTGCACACCAGTCCTCATTTGGGTCGTCATCTTTCCTGCTGTCCCCAACATGAGGACCTCCTATCCACGGTGCCTTGCCATTGGATGGTTGGTCACCTGTACTGTCTGGTGCGTCAGTTCTCAAGACTGTTGCTTCAGAGGAGCGATTGCTGTTCAACAACATAGAAGTAAGCAAGGTTCTTCGAAATCTAGACTGCAGGAAAAACGGAAAAAATGTCTAGTTTGACAAAAACAGAACATTATTATTTTTATTTACATGTGCACACACATGCACACAGATATCTCCAAGGGCAATTATGATTTAGCCAACTGAATCAACTACTATAACTGGATGAACATATGGCTTTAGATAGAGGCTTTAACATTAAAAAAAAATTGAACATTTCGAACTTGAGTGTAAAGGACCAGATAGCTTGAATGCTACATGAGTTTCTAAAGATCAAAGTGAAGAGCTCAATTCTCACTAGATGTTTTTCTTTGTGGTTTGACCTAAGACACATCCTTAGGAATTTGGCCAATTTCCAAATAAACTGATAGCTATCCTCCCATACTCAGACTATTTTTTAGAGCTATAATTACATTTCGATTGCGGGATTCTTCATCTGTTTCTTGCTTCACTATTACGACTGGGAAATCATAGTTCTCACTTGGCATGCCAGATTCTTGTTTTATTCTGATAGGCTCCAACATAACCACAGGAACTCTTTGGGTTGAATCAGCACCTGATGGTCTGCTAGAGGAGCCTGAACTGTAAAAAGAAAGAAGCAGTTGGGGGAAAGGAGGTAAGAATAAACAAGATCAAAATGAAACCGTTGTGACATATTGGGCCTGTTCAGACAACATGCTAAGCCACGGTTAGGCTGTTAACCCTTTTGCAGCAAATGGTTAGTCAGCATATTTAAACCGTGGTTATGTAACCACTGTGGTTACAAATGGTTCACACAACACACTAAGTCATGGTGTACACCACACAATGAGCCATAATGTTTAGCTCAAAATGCTTAACCACCTTGGCTTAGCATGTCATCTGAACAAGATCATTCTGGATCATTTGAAGCAAAGCACAACGGCACTGCATTCAGATACTCTTATCTGATGAGGTTTGTGAGAATCAGATTGTGTTCTCATTTGTCTGTGTTTTACTGTTTAACGTTCGTGCTTCAGCAATGACTACTCATAAAAGCCTGATTCTTAAAAACTCTAAAAACAGTGCTTCAAGTAGGACGTTACAAAAATATATATTAAATGCTTCTTCATAAATTTCAATTTCAAAATTAAAGGGGGTTGAATGACTTCATTTGCAAGATATATGAGACATATAAGCAGGCTTCAGGGAATGTTTGGGTCCTGGGTAAAATGAGGCTCACAAAGACTTTGCCACTGCCTCCTCAGTAAAAGGTGTGTGCGCGTTTACACACAGGCCTAGGCATATATAAGCATCTAAACACTGGCGGTATCCTGAGTCAAGCATTTGGTTTTGCATTCTAAGATGATGCTGTGCTTGTTTTTTGGCCACACTTGCATCAAGGTAATTTGCATACATCAAATCAATTTGCTTTCAACTTCTCAAAATGATAAAATGTTATTACCCCCATAGTCTGTCAATATCTATTTTCCACTTTGCTTAGGTAAATCATATTTCCTGCTTTTTTCATTAGTATAAAGGAATAATCCCAGCATAGTTATATGTCCTAATTTGTTGGTGTTTATAGATCTGAAGTTTCCAATCAATATATTCTAATTCCCATTAATATGTCAGCACTTGGGATCTTTTTCCTGGAAACCCTCTCCATGCATACATTTCTCACTTAATCTCTTCAGTAGTAGAATTACTGAATTAGATTTGCAAAGCTCATTTTCAATTCAGAAGTTATTTGAGATTTAAATCCAGACAGGCAGTTGTTCACACAATCTGCTAAAGAAACCAATATGAGATAGCCCAATCCATACTGATACTCCATGATCTGTCATTTTTGTTCTTCTCTAGAAAACTACCTGGTTTTCTTACATGAAATATTGTCACTCATTAAAGAGGTACAAATTTCTCTTTATTCGCTTTGACAGAAATCTCATACTATTTATTTTCTTGGCCACTGTCCTGTATCACTTCTTCCATGACTGGAGTCTTTTTTGTACTTTATGGTGAATTATGCATACTTGGCCCTGTCAATTTATGTACCTTGGCTGCTAATTCATTTAGCGGAAACTAAGCCCAGCTACCTCATGTTCCTATATCAAGATACACACCTGTCAATACACAAGATAACAGCAGTTTTTTTTCCTCCTGGACAGTGAACTAAATTTATTGGGATAGTTTTTGAATGCATCTGTGCAGATCCAATGATTAATGAGGAATACAATAAAAACATAATCCCAAGAGAAGTAAGCACAAAATATTAAATGTATGTGAAGATTAATTCTATTGATAAAAATATTGCTATACTAAACCAGTGCAACTCAAAATTAACATTTTTTTGCCTCTCATGGCTATCACAGTAAGACAAAATGGTACAGGGATTTCACCTTCCAAAAGTATGAGTGTCTTGTCAGATCTCTATTGCCTGAGGAAAAACTTCTTAATTGGCTGATTGACAAACAGTATTTTCAGGAACTACCTTTCTAACAGAGCCTGCTTACCTGCCTCGGCTTCCAACACTAGAGGCACTGGGTGAGCGAATTGGAGGATGGACACCAGAAACAGTAACCAGCCCTAAATCATTATAGGGGGAAAAATCAGAAACAAGTAGTCTTGCCATAATTTTTTATTTATTATTATTTTATTATTAAGTTTCTGGTCCTTTGATCTAAAGTACAGTTTAACATCATTTGAATTCCCTCCCTGTAATCCTGCAGAAGTAGAAATCATGAAGAGCAAAATGATATTATGTACACTGAAACCACTGATCTCTACTTCACATACTCATTTACATCCACTCTCTTCTTGCTTTGCCTTATGATTAGAATTCTTTACTCCCTCACCTATGTCACACTGCCATGATCTCCTCTTTCATAAAATGTCTTCAAACCTCTCTTCTCTATGGCTTTCCTCTCCTTACAGACATCTGGCAACTAGCAAGAATGTATCTATACTAAATACACCCTTTTCATTCTATTATGTATTTTAATTATTGCTCCTCTTCTCAACCCTTATCCTTTTTGTTACATTTTAAGACTGTTAGTGCAATATTAGGAGCTATATAAATAACTAATGCCAACCTGAAAGGCCTGGAGATGGCACGGATGAATTTGGGGACTGGACAGTTTTGCGTGAAGGAGGCTTGGGTTGGCTCTGCTCCACAATTCCTTCTCTCCTCCCAATGCTTTCCAGTGAAATACTTCCTGAACATTCAATCTTAAAATAATGAGAGGAAGTAAGGTGGTTAGATAGGGGAGAATCAAGCTGTCACCGTTCATTAACCACTAGTCTTGAGACTTCGACAAGTAATACACAACAGTGTACTACTGATGGTAATACAGCATACATATATGCTCTAATTCCCCCAAATAGTCAAGTAGGAGTTTCTGTGCTGACCATACAGTGCTAAGCATTAAACATAGCTATTTGATTTCACAAATAATGCCAGTTTTACAGCTTCACAATTGCTCAACTCATGAATAATCTTTGCACAGCAAATAAGTAGGCTGGCTATAGCTAGCTTCAAAGCTCTGTTGGGAGACAACATATATAGAGAATCCACGCACTCAACAGGAAAAGTATTCATGCCCTGGCAAGGGAACAATTCTAGGCAAAAATATATACCCTGTCTGGGCTAACACAAACCCCATAAGTTTCCACACAAATAACTGTTGGGACATGACATATTAGGGAAGTGACATACTATTGCTTTCTGGACTGGACTGTTTTACAGATAAGTCGTCACGTTCCATATCTGCCAAGGCAACATGTTTTTCACAAAATGTAATAAGCCAAACATGTTTCATATCTTTGTGTGAAACATAGCACAATGCCCATCTTACATCAGGAAGAGAAGGTAGTGTATAGGAGCCACCCATTGCTGACGTCAAGTCAATCATCGGTGTAGCAAACGTCTTCCCATCGTATCCAGGAGGGTTATTAATGGTGGGACTGGGGGGTGTTGATGTTGTACTGCTGGCATTTGAGGGAGCAGCTGAAACATGTCCACTGTTGATTTGCCACTACAAAAGAACAACAACAATGTTAAGGGAAAATAGCTTACTAAATACATAGTAACAGAAAACAATAGCAACGAGCAGTGTGGATCTGGATTTATATAAATCTAGATCCACACTTGTATAAGTTTGTTATACTTTTGTTTAAAGAATAAGCTTGTCATAAGAAGGCTTTGTAGGCCTAAGATGACAGCACACAATTAGGAAAAAATAGGCCAATTTTAAGAATGAACGTCAATTGCTGAGTGAACACACACGTCCATAGCTAAATCATCATCATCGTCATCATCATGCATTTCTATACCACCCCATAGATGAAGCTCTCTAGGCAGTTTACAAAATTCACATCTGTTACAAAATTCACACCCTGGCCTTTGAGAAGAAGAGGAGATGCATATCTCCAGTTTTCATTTTATGTGAAAAGATAAAATACACTTAATAAGTGTGTTTCTTTTCCAGTACTGCTATTAATAGTTCTATGCAGAATAGTCTTCCCTCCTCACTGGTATATTTAAAACAGGTAGATTTGCTATAGTTGAGTATTTCTCATTCATATTTTACAGATTTATATTAAATACAAAAAGTAACCTGTTCACTTATCGTTTTAAGTTCTTGACCCTGGTAAGGATGGTGGTGGTTAATGATATCAAGAGTGTACCTGTTTAATAGCTTGCTGTGCCAAAAAAGCCATTTGCAGTGGATTGGGCCTTACAGCTGAGTGTGGTATATTCTGGTTTTGCGGAAACCTCATTGGCTGAGCCAGAGGAACTGAGCCATTGGATTTGAGGTTATGATTCTGAAAGTTAACCAAACGCGGAGGTGGCTGCTGGAAAGACAAAACAATCTATTTAGCTAGTTGTCCACTAGATAAGACAAGTCCTTCCCCAGATTTTCAGAGAACACACACACGTGAGTACACATGGGATTCACTCTCAACATAAAGCAATGTAGCCTGGTAACTCAACAGTTTCACAATCTGCTAAAACAGGAAAAGCTACATAGCAGTATGACAAGAGATCTCCTTAAGAAGTCTAGTAAGTTTCTATGAACTGGAGAGAGGGCACTGGATTCTTGGACAGATAAATAGAACAATGGTGATCATACAATATAATGTCACTGTAATGCTGTAAAATGCACAAACTGCTAATTCATAACAATGTCTTTAGATGCAACCCTATTGACTTCAGCTTTCCCTTTGAACAAAGTACAAGCAGCTGAGTGTCTTCTACTCTGGGACTTGCCCTAATTTACCTGAGGTGGTGGTGGTGGTGGTGGAGTCTGGTGCATGGGCCCTGCAATTCTAGGATTTGGGAGCCCCACAGGACCTGCCCTCCGTTGAGCCTGCTGCCTCTGAGCGAGGACCTGCTGCTGCATGTGCTGAAGTCGCAGTTGAGCTAAACTGATCTGTGTTGGGAACTTGGATAGTTGATTTGAAGGTAAGCCACTTTGTGGCTGTATGTTTGGTTCCATCACAGGGCTTTTAGGCATGTGTGGTGGGATCTCATTATCTTCAATTACCAAAGAACCTGGATAAAAATAATTATATTTACATGTTAAGTTTTTACTATTTATAACTTTCTTTTCTATTAGGTAATGTCCTCTGATAAAACTATACTTTCTGGCGTAAGTGTCACGGCCCAGTGTCTAGACTAAAAATCCTTCTGTTACTTTGGAACAAAGTTGTTTAGATATGTCTCAACCAACAAAAATATAGTCAGATATTGACCACATATTTACAAATTGACAATACCTCCTAATTTGGCATTTCAATAAACTCATGGCAACTTCACTATGACAAATTCCCTACACAAATGTCACTTTCATGTAGCTATTGAGATTACCTCAAAGTTAATATTAGCTAGCAGTTCTAGAAAACTGGGACTTCCCCAGTCTTAACTCCTAAAAATTCCCATAAAATTAAAACATACAAAAAAGGCTTAAACATACATATTTCAGGCTAATAAAATTAATTCCAAATTGTATCCTTGTTAAACAATTTCTTACTCAAAATTTTCAAATTAAACCTGCACATTTTTCTTATATGTCAACTTTTAGAGGTTTTGCCTTATAAAAACTTTGTACTCATTAATTGTTAAGTGAAAACTTTTAAGTACAATTTTTACCCTGAATATTAGTTTTATAGCTATCAGTTACCCAGAATTCTTTGTGAACCTGCTTGTATCGTTTTCTGTCTTCTTGTTATATCAATGGTGAATACATGTGCCCCCAATCCAAGCCAGTGTAGCTAATTGTGAGGGGTGATGGGAACTGCAGTCCAACAAAATACAGAGGGCCACATGCTCTCCATTTGTGTTTTATAAAAACTATTTTTATTTATTCATATTTCCAAATTCTTAATTATGCATCACATCATTAAACATTTTCAGTTTCTCTTCACTTGATATTTCATAAGAAAGATTTCTTGGCTTGCCATGATGATGGTGAGTTAGCATTTTCTAAGTAGTCTTCTTAGCTATTCTAATAAAGTTAAATTGCTTATTCTTTCAAAATCCATGATATATACACAGTTATGTGTGCCAAGCACATTTATCCAATATGTGCATATGCCAGCTGGGCTTTCCTGTCACATGCACTAATAGCAAAGAAGATGCGTGCAAACAAAACACACACAAAGAACAGACAATGCCCTGCATATGAGTGATATCTTTATGTTGGAATTAATCATGAGCAGAGGTAGAGATAGAAAGGAAAATAGAACGAAAATGGAACATACGTATCACTACTCTAAACAGGCTATTGGATTCTCAACAGAAGAATTCTCTCAGAATCCCCAGAACATTTCTTAAAATAAATCAATGACAACTGTTAATTCACATGGTAAACACATTTTGTAACATCAACCGTTTCCACTGCTAACAAAGTTTAAATGGGAAATGCATCATACCTAAATTGAAGATATTTTGAGCCCAGAAGCTAGGATCACAGTGAAACTGAATGGTGGTGTTAGACCCTGGTAAGGCATCACACCTTGCTCTAAGGAGGTATCGTAATCGATATGTAATCTAGAACGAATCAAGAATGTTGCATAAAAGTTAAAGTTTAAAGTTATTTCTGCAGGCAGTGAATACTATTACCTGGAAAAGCCTCTAAACACACAAAGGCTAAGATTTCCCACAAAAATATTTTAAAATAGTTTTACTAAATGAAAATATGGGATTCCCATTGATCAGAGTAAATTCTCCTAGCACAATATTTCATGAATTCACATGGTATATTCTCAGTATATTATATATTTTTGTGCGAATTCTGTTATTTGAAATATAAGGCTCCATACCACTTCCAGTAACCTAACAAAAATCATTTCAGACCTGTGCATTAGCTTAACAGATAAGTAAACTACTCTTCATGGCTTTTAGCATGTTCCCATAGTAGAACTATCAACAATAGTATCAAGTTTAGAGATTAGCATTCAGCTGACCCTGCTGTAATAGTTCTTCCTTTCCTGCTAAGAGCCATTTTTCTTACAGCATTGGCATTGTAATCAACCTGCCATGACTATGGCCATCCAAGGTAAGAGCTGTCTATCCTTACCAGGCGTTTGCTGTACAATAATGCTGTGCTACTACCACTGGAGACCGCCCATTTAGAAAAGTTCATAACATGTTCCAGTTGCTTAGAAAGACCTGCTACTTCCTGTTGTTGCTGTAGAAGCTTTACCCGGTGTTCCTTAGCTAGACACTGCAAGGGAGAAAAAGAGACAATCACAGGTTTATATATGCAAAAATACTCATATTCTGATCCTGTTGAGAAAAAAAGAGACAAACATATGTTTATATATACATAAATATATGTGTATTCATGTATATATAAAATGTTATTGTATTGCACTGTTTTCTTTTTGATGTATATTGTGGTGGTCTATGACTCTAAACAATCAAGTTACTACTAAGAGACAAAATCATGAGCTCTTTTGCTAATTCTTGCAGCAGATAAAGGCTCTAACCTGTCACTCTACTTGCATGCATCTTCAAGGGATCAGACACAAGAGAGCCTTGTGCCTTTCATATAATATTAAAATTCAAACCTTCTTCTTACTATGACTTGTTAGTACTTAGGCAGCCTTTGACAATTATTCCCTTTCTGCTTTGTAATAAAATTGAAGTGATTGACTTGGGTAACAATTATACAACATGCACAAAGAAAATTATGTGGATAGCAATCAAATATAAGAAATTGAACGAGGACATTTCTTCCTCCATAATTAAGATTAAAATTTGGAGTTCAGCTTCTGATGCTCATTTATCATGACTGAGGTTGGTTTTTTTTGGGGGGGGGGGATGACACATAAAGCTGAGTATCAAACATATAGATTTATGACCAAAGACCAATACACTGAAAAATAACATTCCTTAATAATTTTAAAAAAAGTCCAGGAAAATGGGGAGATATGGTAGAAGTGACCGTTTGACTGATCGATACACTTTGAAAGAACACTTCCCAAGGTAACAAGGTGTCTTAAACTCCTGACAGCAGAATACTACATTATAGGAGTGGGCCTCTTCAAATGTTATTTCATCCCATTGGTTTCTACCTGGGGTGTGATCAGGAATAGGACCTGAAGTTGAGTATCCCTCCCCGGGGAAAGTAAAAAAATATGCATTTTATCTTACATTATATTTTGTTTAAACAGACAGGGGATGATGTCCTGCTTCACATACTGCCTTTAACTACAGTGATAGAGGCAGTGGAGGGAACATGGAAGCTTGAAGACTAATCCCAACCCTATTTAGGGAAGAATGTTAAGTGCGAGCAGCATCTGAACAACGCTAGTGTTCCAGATGAAGTGCTAACAATTTCATATATTAACAGACTCTTCAAATGCTGATCCTTATGTAGCCAAAATGGTACCATCCATGTACGAGAAGAAGGTATCAGCAGGCTTGGGAGAAACTCAAGGTTGGGAGAAGTACTAAAACCAAATAAAAATTAGGGAAAAAGAATGCTAGGAGTCTGTTGAGAGAAGCATGATTAATAGCAGAAAACCAGGAAGAGAGGGGAACAGAATGGAGTAACCAGAAAAAGTTAATGACTGGCTGGATCAACAGGAGCATTCAATACTGCAAAATTTTGTTGCAGGTCCCACATGTTTTTAATGTAAACGTCAATTTATCCAAAATAATTGCATGCCTAGTCTGAAAGGGTGTTTGCGTGCTTACTACTCAAAGTTGCACACAGGAAATAATAACACATTTGAAACAAAATGCCTCCCATGTGGTATAATGTTCTAAGTTGATGGAAGTCAAAAGAAAAATGTTATTAAAATTATATCAATTTTTGGATAGTTTCATCCATGGTTTGAAATCTTTCAAAAGTTAAAACTGTTGTTTTGTAAATGCTAAGTGCTTTAAAGAACTTACTAAAGTAAGTTCAAATGTATTTAGCAGTACATATTACCCAAGACTGTCAGGAAAATTATGTGCAATACCTCAGAGAGGGTCTAACATTGTCCCTCAGGAGATTAAAATTTACCTCAAGTTGATGCAGTAGAGCTTTCCCTTTTTTGTTTATTTCTACCATCAATGTGAAAATAGCAACTTTAATGTCTTGTTCCACCAACTTTTGATTTCGATTCACTTCATGGATTCTATAAAATGTGAAAAATGTAGAAATGCTATTTAATGTATTCAACATGAAGAACTGGCAAAACAACTTGTTCCAAAAACAATGGACACAATCCAACAAAGCTTAGTCATGAGTAATCCCATTAAAATCAATGGGAACAAGACAGCCACAACTTAACTTCACTGATTTCAACGGGATTTTGTTGTGAGCAACTTTTGATGAATTATGCACATTAGTTGCTTGAGTCTTTGGAAAAGCATTAGAAACCAACTCTAACATTAAATTTAACAATACGAAAAAAGTTTAAATCTCCATCAATAGAAAAAATTGACTGCACTAACTCAAGATTAGGGTCAAATGTACCCCAAGAAAGCCATATAAATTAAATAGCTGGTGGGATTTATTAATTGCGACACTATTTGCATTTTTTTTTTAAAAAAATCATGCATTTATTATAGTAAAACAAAATAGTTACACCTAAGACATAGGGGTCAACAATTCCTCAGAATGCAAAGTACAAAACCCTCTACAAACAGTATATCAGGTCTAACTGACCCTCATTGTTTTTAAACGAAGAAAAACACATTGTGCCAATATCATACAAATAACGTAATTATAACAGTTGCACGAGTATAACTGTACAATAATCAAGATGACAACAATTTTTCACAACGAGAGCACAACCAACCTGAACAACCTACAAAGAATATTTCACAACTGCTTGAGTAGGACAGTAAAAACAGTAGCAGGAAGCAATTGGTTGCTGTGATTTTCTGTCATTGTGTCAACCACAGAGTTGACACGTTCCTCTTTCCTTGGTGCCAGCAACCTATCAGCTTTGAGACTGCCTCTTTTGATGCCCCAGGCAAGCTGGTTATGTGTGCAGACTCAACTAACAATTTGATCAACACTAGACCCTGGTCTAGTAGGAAATGAGAGTTTTGGGATGTTCACCCATTATGGGTTACTTGGCTTCCAAACAATGTACATATTTAAAAAGCCAATGTCCATTGTACTTGAAAAACAGCATTGACCATTGTTTGTATTTATATTTAGTGTAAGCTGCTCATATGAAATTGACAGTACAGGATCTAGGCTATCTGTAAACATGATGGGTTAATATTAAGACCTTTAGGCTTTACTGATGGAAGTGAAATACACCCCCCCCCGTCCCCAAAAAAGTTTCACTTCTGTGTTACCAGTAGGCCAAAGAATAAAATCACTCTTGTTCCATCTGTTCTTTTGGGTTGGTTCACACAATCATTTACAGCTCCAATGGTTTAAATAACCATGGTGGTTTAAATAAGCCACTGTGGTTTGCGGCACATGCCGGGTGCCCATTCCATAACCCAACTCCTTTAGTAGGTGGTGTGTCGTCTGAATCTGGTGAAGGTGGGTTGATGCCATGGTTAACGAACTATACAGAACCCATGGGCTGTTTTAGGGTTGTGGGTGGTTTGTTAATTGCCCCAACAATCTATGCTCACCGAGTTTGGACAAGACAATAACCTACCAGTGGGGGATGGACTATGTAATGGACATCCAGCACATGCCACAAATCACAGTGGCTTATTTAAGCCACCAGGGCTGAAAATGGTCATGCAAACTAGATCTCTACCTACACCTGGAATCCTCCCTCTCAATGACCGGGTTCACATGAGCACTGCAGCCTATGGTGGCTTATTTAACCCACTGTGGGTTGTGGTGTGTGTCACTGGCTCTTTTGAATATTCAAGCTGCAGTGGGTGGGCATTGTTGCTTATTATGTTGTGAGAATCTGACAAGGGTTAAACAATCCTCGCATAAACCTTCTAAGTATTTTGTAACATACTGTGCGTTTTTATCATTCTAAATTTGAGCAAACCATTGTTTGCATTTCCTGCTCAATACCAGTTAGGATGGCTATATAATATATTATTGCCAGTAATGGAGGCAGTATGATTTTAAATAACAGTTGCTGGGCAACACAGGAGGGAGGGTGCTATTGTACTCATGTTCTCCTCATGATGTAAATACATTACTCCAATTCACATTTGATGTGAACTGTCCTCAAATCATCTTTTGTTTGGGATGTAGAACCTCTTCCATCCTGAGGGCTGAATTCCATTTCGGAGAACCTGCCCCTCCTACCCGGGGTGTGTGTGTGGTGGCATTCCAATGGTGGGTGAGGCCAAAAGGGAAACAACAAAAATGCCAGTATGTTTTAGCTTAAAGCTCTTGCTGGAAAATGATCAGGGGGCAAGAGAAAAGGGGAGGGGCCAGGGGAAGGGGCATTGGAGAGCCAGATTTGACCTCAAGTCTAAGTTTCTGCACCCTTGTCTTACAGTGATTCTGCTAAGCTTACGTTCTTATGCACCTTTATGCTTCTATGCTGTTGTATTGTATAGAATAGTTACAAAAGTCATGAAAGCAAATTAAACCAATTATGGAAATATTTGGGGAGGGGGGAATCTCACCTTCTGGAAACCCACAACATGGGAAAGATAATCTATTTACTAAATCCAGCCTAGAAATACATCATATTAAGTTTATTTTTTCTATCATAGAGTAAGATACATACCTATTCTGAATCTGCTCTCCTGTATATTTTATATATTTGCTTTTCTCCATCAGCTTTGTAATAAGTGTGTCAATTATCACTTTTTGATTTTGAAAGGCTTCTTCTATAAACTGGTACCTGCAATAATACAAAAATATACCATGTATGTAGTTAATAGAAGTATTTCACATCTAGATTTACTAAGACATACAGGGAAACAATAACTAAAGAAAAAAAGAGCTAAAGGGGACTACAAGAGAATACCCTGTGCTAGAAATTTTTGATGTGAGATTATCTGCAGAGCTGAGGGGCAGCACCTTCTGGCCTCGTCTATCAGAAAGGGGATCATGAGTCACTGGGAGGTTACACCTTCTGCCCCTTAGGTAGAACGTCATGTAAAAGGGGAGACCAACATGGCCCCATACATCAGCCAGAGAACGAAGAGCAGCAGGAAGCGTGCTTCATTCTTTCCTTCAGGAAAAAAACACCTATTTGAACTGAGATTGAACTAGCCCCATTCATTATTCAGAGAAGGAACTTCTACTCCAATGCTGGCATTCCTCTTCCTTCTCCATTGCGAACCTATGGGCAGGGTTTGTCTTACATTTCAATAGAATATTTTAGGTGCTTTACAGAGCAATCCTGCTGTTAGGTGCAGAGAACTCAGATGCTGGAGCCTCCAAAGAATCCAAAACCCTGTAGGGCTCATGGAGAGGCCACCAGTGAGGGAGGAAGCAGCAGCCAGGCACCTCTCCACCGTGCCTGGGTCCAGCTCCAGCTGAGAGCCCCCTCCCTCCTGCTACCAACTGTCTTTGGAGAAGCCACCAGTGAGGGAGGAAGCAGCAGCCAGGCACCTCTCCACCATGCCTGGATCCAGCTCCAGCTGAGAGCCCCCTCCCTCCTGCTACCAACTGTCTCTGCAGAGGCCACCAGTGAGGGAGGAAGCAGCAGCCAGGCACCTCTCCACCGTGCCTGGGTCCAGCTCCAGCTGAGAGCCCCCTCCCTCCTGCTGTCAACTGTAACTGCTGAACTTTGCAACTAAGATTGTAGTGCCTGAATTTGCTTTCCTTTCCCCACTCCTCCTCCTCCTCCCTCCCAATCCCCTTTCCTTTTGTGTCATGTCTTTTAGATTGTAAGCCTGTGGGCAGGGACTGTCAAGAAATACTTTTGTAAGCCACCGTGAGAGCCTTTTTTGGCTGAATGGCGGCATAAAAATCCTTAAATAAATAAATAAATAAAAAATGTTGGCAGGACAGAAGTGAGGGAGGACTGTAATTTATGTTTCTCTCTCCAGGCTAGATCTGCAACTAGCACAGGGGCATGACTAAGGACTAGAAGGGCTCCTGGAAGCTCCCTGACACTCCTGCCCCAGTAGGCTTTCTTTCTCCCCTTTTTGATGTCAGAGAAGAACTGGCCCTGGAAGTTTCCAAAGTGGATGGAAGAGGATTCTAAGGTTGAATATTCCACTTTTCTCTCACTCTCTGCCATATGAGGGGGAGAACCGACATTTCCTATGGCCCTTGGGATACTTTCTTAGGGACTATAGGATTGCAATGCTGCAAATGATCATGATATTAATCTAACATTTGTAGGGCATGATGTACGCAAGAGGTGATACAATACTGCACAGTAAAGCATTTGACTCCTGAAATTGTCTGGCCTATTGTCATAACCTAGTTGAAGGTTAACTTGCAAAACCTCCAACACTTTCCGCTTTTAGATGGTTCATAACACCCACACCCATGCATATGTAAAAGGGGGAAACTAAAGTGGTAAAGATATAAACGTAATAATAATCTTATAGGAAGTCATGTTATGTCAAATACTATAAAAATCTTGCTGTGTGTCATAACAGTCAGAAAAAGAAGATCACACTACTTTGAGAAAGTGCAGTGGTTTACCATTATCCTTTACCAGGTAGCCTAATAGTTGAAAATTCAAGGTATGGAGCTAGAAGTTATTTATATATTTGTAATAAATTATAATCTGCCCTTCTTATAGTTTGGCCTTCATTTTAGTTACTTGCAGTTTATTTTAATACCTGTGTTCTTTGTGCTCCAGCAACTGGCAATCCCGACATGTCAATTTGTCACAAGTTTCACAATAGAGTTTTAGCTGCTCCTTCTTGTGATAAGGGCAGAACACAGGCCGCTGACTAGTTACCCCAACAGCTTCTGTAAAATAAGGAAAAGCATTTTTTATTGGCTGGGACCTGAACTTTGAACAGCTATATATTACTGTCCTTTTTTTAAAGCCTGGAAACAAGAAAGAGGTTCCTTTCCCCTGCCCCATGCAAACTCCCCCTTAGCAAGGGTGGGAACTTCAGGCCCATGGACTAAATCCAGTCTTCTGTTATCTTTGAAATTCATTTATTTATTACATTTATATACTGCCCCATAGCAGAAGCTCTCTGGGCAGTTTAGGGGTTCCACAGGCACTAGGTTGCAGGGAAGTTGGGGTGGCTATGCACAGCTTCTGCTCAAGATGCAACCCACCACACAGGCAACCCACTCATTAAGAGCACATTCAGACAGACTTCTGACACAAGAATTCAGGGTAGCACACCATGCATGTAACATTTATTCAAAAGAAATCCAGTTAAACATTCCTATAGGTCAGCAACCACAAGCAAGCCTCAAGTTCCCTAGTAAAGCAAACTCTCAATCAATTCTTACACATTCACACACTGCAAGGGGTGGCCAAACCCCTAAACCATACAGCTAGATTGGGACTGGGAAGAAGCAGGTTTACGTGCAAGCAGAAGAAATCCCTCTTCACTTTCACTTAGGGCTGACCAGCTTTTATAGTCTCTGTCCCTTAGTCCAGCCCTGCTTCACCCTTCACCTGGGCACTCCTTTTTGGGGGGCAACACCCCTGCACTAGTCCCAATGCCTAGTTAGTCTTATCGGCTTTGGCAATCCTGGTCAGGCTTCCATCTGGACATCTGCCCTTGCATCAGCCAGCCTGGATCAACCAGTGAATTCTGCTGAGTCAAAGGGCATCTAGGGACTTCTTATCTCTGATGCATAAACATTGCTCTGCAATGTTGGTTTGCTTCTCCTTGCTTTGTTAATTTCTCTCTCACTTCTAATTTGACATTAGCTTGTAAAGTGCAATACCAGAGTGTTAATCAAGCATGCCTGTCGAGCAGGAGGGGAGAACCTTTTCAGAGACACTTGTGGGGGCTGTATTCCAGTTGTGGGTGGATCCAAAATACCAGTATATTATATCTTAAAGCCCTAACTGCCAGTAACTAAGCCTTGGCAGAGGCAATTCAACCTTTCAGAATAAGGAAAAACTCTACAAAACTTGGGAAAGCACTAAATGATTGATGTTGTTTAACCCTCAAATAGCCCCTGCCACCAGAGTTCAGATGACACAAGTCATGTCCAGGCCCTGAATAGGCAACCTTGCCTTTGCTTAAATAAGCTATGGTGGGCTGCGGTGATTGTGTGAACCAGATCAGCTTGCTGTCCACATTCAGAAATAATGCTTATTACATCTTTGCATACTGTTAACTCGTAGAATAAAATTAATGTTTGATTTCATACAGTGTTTTCTTTCACCTTTACTTGGAGCTGAATATCTGTGTCTCAAGAAGAAATAAAGATAAAAAAGCACATTTGATATCTTTTAAAGCATAAAACCTGAAATAAATTGCTATTACTGAAAAGCTAATTCCAAATCAGAATACCATTTTCTCAAACCAAAAATAGCTATAATTTATAAAAATATTTCTCTCATTCTCTCAAACAATTCCATTATTTCAACAGGCAGATAGCAAAGAAGCCAAGCAGAAGTACAAAGGAACATATATTTTTGCTTTGTAGCAACAAGAGAATAGTTAAAATAAGGGTATGCTTGCACAGGAACTTCCAGTCCTTCAATTTCAGTGCTAAAGTTACAAGTCAAGTAACTTTAAGTCAATAAATGTTTCAAACACTATTCCTCCACTCACTCATACTAGATATTTTTCTTAATTTTTAATCCTCTGTGAGGATCATGAAGGTGAATACCTCAGTAACAATACTTTAAAATGTAGGACTGTAGGAAGAGCCCTACTAGGTCAAAGTAAGGTCCATTGTGAGTCCTTTTCCAAATAGTGGCCAGCCAGATACTTCTGGGAAGACTACAAGCAAAGCATGAAATCCTTTACTAGGAACGTAACTGCACTTAATGAGAAACTATGGTTGCAAACTTATGTGTATTTACATCAGAGCAAGTCCCATTGAACTCAACTGGACATACATCTAAATAGATGTACATAAAACTGGGTAACACATGACCATGGGATGAGATAAAAACATATTAGTGGTCTCCCTGTTGGGATTTGCTGTACCAAACAAAGCGTAAGTGAATACTGCTGATGCAGGCAGTTAATCCTGAAGTGAATTTAGATAATTAAAAGAAATAAAATCAAGGCATATCTATAAAGAGAAGTGAGCTTGAACACAATATCTTTAGCAGTTTTGAGCAGTAAGTGGAAGAAACATTACCTGGAGATACTTCCTCTTTCTGTCTGACTGTATGGTCCTTTGTGAATTTCACTCTCTGATGAGCTCTTATGCAGGTCTTGCATAACCATTCAACGCACTCCACACAAAACCCATTGGCTTCTGCATTGTCTTCACAGCTTGTACAAACCTGACAAGGAACAGAAACGTGCCTACTGAAATAAACCAGCATTTTCACATCCAATGGCATCATTGTAAGTAGCAATGGGAATCAGGCAAAGAACAGAAATGTGCATGCTTGTTTCAAAATTTTCATCCATACACATATATTGCAATTTTCTCTTTGAAATGAATGCAATCTCGATGGCAATACAGAACAACATTGGAAACAAATTAAAATGCACAAAGCAACTACTGATAGGGATGTCTGTCACTGGGAATCCAGCTCTGTTTGGGCTCACCGGATTTCCACAGCATAACTGGCTCGGCTTAGAGATTTGTGCAAATTACACCTGCAAGCTTCTAAATACTGGCTACTTGAAGGATTTGAACAGTTGTCCAATCAACTATACTAGATTTTTTAAAGATCAAACAATTAATTATTCAGGTTGCTGGTTAGCTCATTTTATTATGTTGAGAAAAAAAAGGAGAAAAAGTACCACTAAGCGGTCACGGTGTGAGAAGAGAGACTGGCTCTGGTGCTGTGAAGGATGATAAATCTTTAATGGTATTTATCGAAAGATAAGACTTTTATTTAAGTTTTGAGGTTTTTTTAAATAAATGTCCTATCTTTTGATAAATACCATTAAAGATTCATCATCCTTCACAGCACCAGTGCCAGTCTCTCTTCTCACATAGCTAATTTTATTAGCCATATGGACCTGATAATTTTAAATGGGAATCAACAGTGGTATGGTGGATTATGTGACAGTAACAGATTTAGTGTTTGATTTTTTTATAAAATGTTTCAATGGAGGATTGGCTTGATAGAGACATTTCTCATTAATTACTAATTTCACTACCCCTCCCATTTAACTTTAAATCAGTGTTATTATAAATTACGAATTTATAGTGTATACATTATGAATGTATAAGAATCGAAAGGAACTCAAGAATCAAATGAAACTCAAAATTAGATGTGGAAATGTCATTCTTACTTAATTCATCTGAGTATCTGTTTCTGAAGTCAGTAATAATGGCTCCAGATAGGGGGAAAAGAATCATTCAAACATTTGATTGTTTAATTTCTGTACTTCAGAAGAATATTACTACTGATAGTACGCTATCAAAGAAGGGCTCAGTTTTTCAAATATCCGGTGGTTTGATCAGGAATGTGCCCTTGTGAAACAACAACTGAGTAATGTCTATCAACAGTATAAAAACATAATAGCTTTAATCTTACTAGATCCCTAATTGCTCATAGGAAACAACTGATGAGACTGCTTCTTCTAACAAAGACAGAGGGAGAGCAATCCTATGGTCCCAAGGAGAGAGTACCAGAGTACATAAGGTTATTTGGAGTCCCCTCTCCAAGGCTGTAGACACACCTATGATCTTGGAAGGGGGTCTCCGGAATCTGATCCATCCCCCACCCTCCCTGTAGCGGCCACGTTAAAAACCATGCTGGCTACTTCCAGGTCACAAAAATGGCCTCAGAAAAATGTGAAGGGGTGAGAAGGGTGGAGAGGCCAGGATACAAGGTCTCCTATGGACCATCTACAGGCTGAATTCTGCCCCTGCCAGCATGCTTTCTCTAGATGGGTTCAGAGACCCGTCTAGAGGGGGGAAAAAAACCCATGGAGGATGGAAAAACAAAGATCACCTCCAGCATTCTTCCAGCTTCCATGAATACATGGAAACTTCCAACTCTGGAGGGAGCAAGAAATCTAGAACTTTCTGGCAAAGAGCTCTTAGTGGATTGAGAAGCTCTTCTGGAATTCCCAACTATTGCATTCTTTCACGTGTTTTGGAACAACATCTGTAAGATACATACATACCTGTCCCAGGCATCCTTAGAAGGAAAAAAATCCCCTTTCTCTTATTTTTCCATACCAAATGTAAACTGAAGAGAAACAGTAAGTGGGCAGGCCACCTTCCTTTTCCATATCCAACACATGCAATTTAAGCCCTTACTTAATTGCTTGTTAAATTGGAAAATAATTCAATATTTTTATAAGAATATTCTAATCAATATGTATTCTCATATTGCAATATTTACTATTCTGTGTTCTATACATTTTTGTTGATACTTGTAATTCTTATACCTCCAGAATTTTAAAGTAAGAAACAAATCCTTTTCTCATCATCCTGTACTTTCACAAATGCCAACTACAAAACTATATGACTGCAAGAACATTTTTCTTCCATCCTCAGTATAAGCTAGTCAACAGAAGGCCTTACAGTTGGCAGCTTAGAGAATCTAAAAAGCACCCCAACACTCACCTGGTTTGACTTCTCCACTGTACTACTGGGAACCTCAGTAGTGTCCTTCACAAAGATGTTATCGATAATATGTCTCTCAGCACATTCCTGACCACAAATTGGGCAACGAACAACACCAACTGATGAGAAATAAATAGGATAAATTAATACGCTTACAAATCAAAGTTCGTCAATTTTTCAAAGAGCTTCCTGTTTTCTAATAGCAAGCAATACATTTCTCTCTTCACTCACTTCATTACTATGCTAAGCCACCCACCCACCCAAGGTAAAGTCTAACTGGGATTTTGTTTTATAGTGGGAGATTCCTGACAGCAAAATTATGACCAAGTGGGAGACAGCCAGTTGGCTACCAAAAGATAACATGTACAAATGTAGTTCTTCAACAACTGGATCCACAATTCTGAAATTCCAACTGTGACTAAGGAATGATGATTAAAAAAAATAGTCAGAAAAAGTGATAACAGTTGGTAGAAAATATTAGTAAGAATAATATACTACTAGTAAGAATATTATTAGTGATAAGCTTACCAAGAAAGGATATTTCAGAGAACCAGCCATGCATATAGAATAGTTTAGAAGATATGGCAGTGGCTTGGCCAGGAAAGTTTGTGCAAAGAATAGAAGTTTATTAAACTTGAATGAAAAAACATGCATCTCTAATTATGAATGATGATGGATGAAGACATATGCTAACATTCAAACAATACATAAGAATACGCCACCAAGGACTGGGAGGTAATAACCACCTGTCTTTTTCATTGCAAATCTAACGAATTAATCTTCGTTAATTCTTTCTAATTACAAGCTTGAAGACCTTAAAGTTGAAATGCCTTCAACAATTTTTCCACTGCATTTTCTGTCTTCAACTTGCCCAGTTTCTTCAAATTTCTTTATGACAGCTTGAACACCACATCTTGAAAATCTGATTAGGCGGACTATTGCTTGCTGTGAATTGCCTTGTTGATGCAAAACTATGATTTTATGTCTATCAAACCTTGTTAGCTTAGCCATTTCCAAACCTCTCCTTGAGGCACCCCAGCCATTCCATGTACAGTTTCATTCCATGTACTGTATCTCTTAAATTCCACCACCAGCACACCTGGTTCAGCTAATCAATACCTCATTACATTGAACCAGGCGCGATGGTGGTGGAATTTAACAAATATAATACATGGAATGAAACTGTACATGGAATGGCTGAGGTGCCTCGAGGAGAGGTTTGGGAAGCAAACCTATGTTCTTCTAACTTTCTAATTGTATTAATTTATTTGTATTTATTCTAATTTATTTATTTATTTATTTATTTATTTATTACATTTTTATACCGCCCAATAGCCGAAGCTCTCTGGGCGGTTCACAAAAATTAAAACCACAGTAAAACACCCAACAGTTTAAAACACAATTACGAAATACAGTATAAAAAGCGCAACCAGGATAAAACCACACAGCAAAGTTGATATAAGATTAAAATACAGAGTTAAAACAGTAAAATTTAAATTTAAGTTAAAATTAAGTGTTAAAATACTGAGTGAATAAAAAGGTCTTCAGCTGGCGACGAAAGCAGTACAGTGTAGGCGCCAGGCGGACCTCTCTGGGGAGCTCGTTCCACAACCGGGGTGCCACAGCGGAGAAAGCCCTCCTCCTAGTAGCCACCTGCCTAATGTTATGTAGAGTTTTTCTGAGCAAATAAACACTTAATGACCAGATAAAATAACTTTAAACCTATTTTACTTGGGTGGTCTAAGGCTTTTTTTCTTTTTTTTTTACAGTACTGAACATTGCTTTTTGTTGCTGAAAACTAAACAGGACTGTTAAATTTTGCATGATCATTCATGTTCTCAGAAGAATGGGGTAATGTTGATATGCAACTGGTGAAATCAACTGTAAAAACAAAACAAAAACAGTAATAAAAAGTGAATCAGTCCTAATATTTTATTGCTGTCTTTATGGTTGATTTTTTTTTTGCGGTTTTATTGTTGGTTTTATTGCATTCTTACTAAATTTTATTGTTCTTAATATCATACAGGTTTTATATGTTTTATTGCTGTATGCTTTCTTGGGAGGGCTGCTGTCCTGAAAGGTGGTCAAGAAATATCTATACAAGTAAAAATGTAAATGTTCGTTCGAAACAGACGTTATATCTCTGAAAGTTCTTCACCGATTGCTTTGAAATTTTGACACAACGTTGCATTCGAATACGCGAGCGTTGTTATGTAACTATGTTCTATATAGGGTCAAAGGTTTGTCTTAAAATTGAAGAAATAGGCCTCCTCAAAACCAGTCCTGCTGATCATTGTGACATCGCCAACCAGTAGGCCAATCCACTGCCTCTGCCTCCTCTCCTATTTGCATGTTCTCTCCTATTTGCTCTTATAGGTCATTGTGACATCGCCAACCAGTAGGCCAATCCCCTGCCTCTGCCTTCTCTCCTATTTGCATGTTCTCTCACAATTGGCTGAGTGAATATAGATGTCACACCTGTGACAGTTACACGTTCTGAAGAAAGGTAACTGCCAGGAGTTTCCACTAACCTCCTCAACGTAAAAACATCCTTTTTAAAAAACCAAACAGTAGGCCAATCCACTGCCTCTGCCTCCTCTCCTATTTGCATGTTCTCTCACAATTGGCTGAGTGAATATAGATGTCACACCTGTGACAGTTACACGTTCTGAAGAAAGGTAACTGCCAGGAGTTTCCACTAACCTCCTCACTGTAAAAACATCCTTTTTTAAAAAACCAAACAGTAAGCCAATCCACTGCCTCTGCCTCCTCTCCTATCTGCATGTTCTCTCCTATTTGCTCTTATAGGTCATAGAAGCAACAATCTTGACAGGACCTTTCAAAGGTGAAGATGTCCTCATTCCTCGCATTCCTATGATTCCAACAGATATGCCATTTCAATTTAAGAGATTGCAATTCCCAATTCGATTGGCGTTTGCAATCACCATCAACAAAGCTCAGGGCCAATCTTTAGAATTGTGCGGTTTAGATCTAGACACAGATTGCTTCTCACATGGACAATTATATGTTGCGTGTTCTAGAGTCGGCAAACCAGACAATCTCTATATCTACACAGACAATGGAACAACTAAAAATATTGTATATCCACAAGCATTGTGAAATTAAACATATTAGAAACATCCGCTTTGTCTTTTCTTTCTTTTCAATTTAACCAGACTGAGCCACAGCAACGCGTGGCAGGGTACAGCTAGTTATAAATAAATAAATAATTTTCCAGCGCTATCAGCTATCTTCCTATGTCGGCAAGTGAATACCTCAGCTGGATAAAAATGTTGAGGGATGTTTGTGCATGACAACCTGTTCATTATTTCTACTTTATTATAAAAGGGGAAGGAAATTACATGGCCTAGAATAAACTAAAATAGTAAAATTATTAAGTGCCCACAAAACAGTAGGAAATTACTATGGAGGAAGGAAGCAGCCTTGTTGGAGTTCAATATTTCCCACCTCCAAGCATTTAAAAGACTACATATTTTCTCCCACTTCAATGATACAAGAATAGAAAAATGCATTTAATAAAATAAAGATTTTTTTCATAAAATTTGAGAGGGGAAAAGAGTGCCTCATCATCAGTATTATTACAACAATTTTAATATTGCCTGATTACATACTAACAGTGGCGTAACTGAAACCTGAGTGCTCCAGCAAATCAGAAATTGACATTTTCAGTTAGTGCTAAGTTATGATGAATGTGTAGAAATTTTGCTTAGTCATTATATGCATACAATTTTATGTAACATAGGTCTTTTGGCAGGATAGTACAGACACTTACTATTCCTGGGTTGAAGCAGTTACCTGTTTAAGCAGGTGGGGGAGACCCTATATGGAGCAGAAGAACGTAGCCAGGGTATAAGTATGGATAGTTTAGAACTGCCTCTTACTTAGTTTTTTCCCAACATATGCTTTTTGGCATTTAGCCCAGTTTATCAAATGTGAGAGCTTCAGGTGTATACTTATATATATAGAGAGAGAGATAAATATAGAACATGTGGGGTGGGAAAACTGTAAACAGTGAGGTCAGAAGGAAAATAATGCTGAAAGTACTGGCTGCGTTTGGACAACACAATAGTCAATGGTGGGTTAGTCAACTGCACGGTTGAGTATTTGATCGCTCTTGCCAGAGGACTCTGTAGTTGCCAAAAATAACCAAGTGTGTGTGACGAAATAGTCAATGCTGCCCGACACATGATGCGATAACCAACAGTTGTTCAAATAATTCTGCATAGTATTGGTTATTTGCGTTGATTATTTCATCCGAATAACCAACCGTGGTGTGAAAAAGTCCCAACAGACGACACAATAACCAACTGTTGACTATTTAACGAGCCATTGGTAATTGTGTAAAACAGTTTCTACTGATAATGCAAACATCTTGGCAGTAAGTAAACCAATTAACATATATAATAGGATAGAAATCCTTTATCCCAATTCAATTCTCTGGTGATAGAATCATTAACAGTTTCAATTCTAAGGGCAGTATCCAATAAAGCCCTTATGTGGACAGACCATGCCTGCCAGTCCCAGCATGCACACACACCCTACCACTAGCAGCACTTCTGTGCGCGAGCACTGCAACAAGCGGAAAGACTTGTTTCAGGAATGGGCAAGATCTTCCTATTCCAGTAACAAGCATTTCCTCTTGTTGAGGCACTTTCCTGAAAGTACTACATTGCAGCCAATGGCAGTAGGGACTGTGCACATGACCCTGAAGGCGGGGATGGCTGTGTGACCACTGGGGCCAGCAAGCTTGAGGCAACTGCGCAAGGCTCCATTGGATACTGCCCTACTTCGACAGTCTCTCATTCTAATCTTCCTTTGAAGTTTCTTTTCTCTATAATGGTTACGGTAAGGTTAGTAATAGTGGGACCTGTACGCTGAAGTCATGTCCCACTGGTTTTTGAATCTTGTCATTTATGAGTTCAGATTTGTGCTCATTGATTTTTTTCATGAAGACTGGCCTGTTTTGTTAAGTTTAAGAAAGTAAAAGGCTTGCGTAGTCATTAAAATTGTGTGTGCGGCTATCTCAAGGCTAAACAGAGGAAGACTATCTGTGAGCAATTACCTTGAGATAGAAGCTGTACTGGGAACCTTGCCAGGATTCTCTAAGATATCATGGTGTTAATGATATGAATATACCAAAGATCCTTGAGGCTGGGTTAGCCTAATCACAGCTGTATGTAATATAGATTAAAAAAAACTGTGTATATATGTATATGTGTATAGCTTTTGTCACTCTGCACAATAACACGGAACTGTAAAGAAGTCTGAAGCTAATAAACTTACTCTGCTAAGTAAGACCTGCATTGTGAGCTGTGTTTCTGAGCACAAACAGAATTCCCAAGGAAAAGTTCTGGCCCCAACATGTTTGTCCAATGTAGAATTTAGAAGGGCACTGCTAACAGAAAATGCCATATATCACACTGGAAGATGAACAAATAAATGAAAGCCTAATGTTGTGTGTGACATTATTAGGTCCTGTTATGGTGTTTCCAGAGTACATATCGCAACATAGTTGGTATCTGGGTTTGTTGCACGGTCTACTTCCTATGTTTGTTTCCTTGTTATACAGCCTATTGTTGCCAGCGAGCAGGCATTTTGCGTTGGGGTGGCTCTTTATAAGCAAGGACAGGACTGCCCCTGTAATTTGAATCACTAAGCCCCACAAATCCTCCTTCTAAGGTATCAATACGTTCTCTGATCCATATAGACGATGTACCAGAGTTTACAGGCATCTCACCTCCTTTCCCTTCCCCATATACTTCCTCTAGCCATAATCTCAATAGGTACTAATGCTTCTGCAAACACATTAAAAGCTACTGCAAACAGTAGCTGGTGGTATGCATATATGCTTTCCCAGTTATTAACTACTGTAGTATACACAATGGAAAAATGCATTCGCAAAAAACTGCATCGAAGAAGATTTTCCCATTTCACCCCAGGTACTAGAACAGCTGTAGCAGAATTTGATTAGCATCCTAGTACAGGGAACATTTTTCAATGCTGTAATACTTGGCAACATTAAACAAATATATATTTTATACAGGGATACTATGTTAAAATTTCCCTCATGTAAATAATTATTTCATTAATTTTCCTTAGCAGTTCTGTATAAGGCTTCTTACTTTTTCAAAAGAGAGTCCTGCGGTACCATAAAAACTAAGAAATATATTGTAGTATAACCTTTTGTGGACTTATTGCAATATTCAAAAGTGCAAACATATATGCAGCAAATTTATATATGTATAATTATAGACAATTGCAAGGAAACCCATTGCATATTGCACAAACAAGACAGAGATGTTTCTCAAGCCACACTGATGCGAAGTCCCCACCCGACCCCAGTTTCATGCCTTGGTCAAAGGCTTTTCAAGAGATCATCACCAGCAATATGAAATGCCTTCAAGTACTATGGCCTTTTGCATAAATGAAGATTGGAATAAGAATTTAGGTACTGATCTAGTACTTAAGCTTTAAAATAATTCATACAACTACCTGCCCAAAAGTTTACAATCTAAAAACATAACATAAGAGGATAAGGAAAGAAGAGGGTTCAGGAAATCAGTGTATCAAACATACCAGTATATTGGCTTGAATCTAATTTTACTGTTCTGCCAATAGAAGGAGTTCTGTTAGCCCACCCTCAAAATCTGCCCCAGAGGGCTGGAAACCTTCCAGAGCAGATGTTCGGGCAGAGCAGAGGGCTGCAGGAGGGAGAAAGAATCTAATAATGTGATGTTGGATTTATCCACTGTATTTGAGAAAAGGAAAATATTAACATGGTTTGTTTTCATATTTTATTGATTCTAGCAAAAATCTTTGCAGATTGATTTTAGAAAAGGTTTTGTATTATGAGATTTTAAAGGCACTTACAAGTAAACTGTCACCTAAAGACTTGTTTTTCTTGGCTTTGTAAAATATGTAACTATGCTTAATTAATAGGTAGCCAACTAAACGGTTCACCCTAAATTATGGTAACTGAATTATAGGATGATCATATTTGAGCAATCAAGAAAGTGGAGCTGTTTTCTGTTCCTGCATGCCCATCCTAAGGTCCTCTTTTTGTTTACTATACAAATCATTTCCATTTATAATTTGCCAAGTGGAAAAGGATATCCCTTTGTACCTACAAGTGCAACAGCTTGCAGTTCCAATTGTAACAATGGGCATATTTGTGACGGTTTGAATTAAAACGAAGTATATACTCCATAAATATAAACAGCACAAACTGCTAACAGATAACACTAGAAATGTAAAATTTCCAGACATTTTGAGGCTATGAAAAAAACCAAGTTTTTTTCTGGAAATTTTTGGAGAAAATTTAAAAATAAGCAGCACTTATTTTTTTAGTTATCTTTACAGATCTAAAATCACTTTGTTGCTTTAAGACCGCCTTCCCCAACCTATGTCTTCCAGATATTTTGGACTTCTGCTTCCATCAGCCTCAGACATCATGGACAATGGTCAAGAATGCCAGACACTATCATAGATTCTTCTCACATAATGTGAATGGTTTAAACGCCGCCCAAAAGAGAAATTTTTTTTTTCACTACTTAAGAAAAAGTAAATATGACTTTGTGTTCCTACAAGAGACTCGTATTAAAAAAGGAGATATTAAATACTTGATTAATAAGAATTTGGGAATGAATTTATTGCGGCAAGCACGAACAAGAAAAATGGACTAGTTATGTATATAAAACCACAATTACAAACAGAACTGATTATTATTATTATTATTTATTATTTATTTATATAGCACCATCGATGTACATGGTGCTGTACAGATAACACAGTAAATAGCAAGACCCTGCCGCATAGGCTTACAATCTAATAAAGTTGTAGTAAACAATAAGGAGGGAAAGAGAATGCAAACAGGCACAGGGAAGTGTAAACAGGCACCGGGGAGGGTGAAGCTAACAGTATAGAGTCAGAACAAACTCAAAGTTTAAAAGCTATAGGGAAAAGAAAAGTTTTTAGCTGTGTTTTAAAAGCTGTGATTGAGTTGGTAGTTCTCAGGTGTTCTGGAAGAGCATTCCAGGCATGAGGGGCAGCAGAGGAAAATGGACGAAGCCGAGCAAGGGAAGTAGAGACCCTTGGGCAGGCAAGAAGCATAGCATCAGAGGAGCGAAGAGCACGAGCGGGGCAATAGTGTGAGATGAGAGAGGAGAGATAGGCAGGAGCTAGACCATGAAAAGCTTTGAAGGTCAACAGGAGAAGTTTATATTGGATTCTGGAATGAATTGGGAGCCAATGAAGAGATTTCAGAAGCGGAGTGACATGGTCAGAGCGGCGGGCCAGGAAGATGATCTTAGCGGCAGAGTGGTGGACAGAGACCAGCGGACTGATGTGAGATGAGGGGAGGCCAGAGAGGAGGAGGTTGCAGTAGTCCAACCGAGAGATAACCAGTGCGTGAACGAGAGTCTTGGCAGAAGAGACAGACAAAAATGGTCGAATCCTGGCAATATTATACAGGAAGAAACGACAAGATTTAGCTACTGCCTCGATATGAGGAATAAAGGAGAGCGAGGAATCAAATATAAAGCCAAGGCTACGAGTTTCCTTGACCGGAGTAAGCGTGACATCGTTGACAGTAAGAGAGAATGAGAGATGAGGAGAAGGTTTAGGAGGAAAAACAAGCAGTTCAGTTTTTGCCATATTGAGTTTCAAACGGCGATGAAGCAGCCAGGCGAGCAGGGCCATTTTCTAGGGGTAAAAATTATGTTAGATGGTGTGTCAACGATGGTCCTCGGAATATATGCCCCTAACAATTGTAAAGTGGAATTTTATGAAAGACTGCTATCCAAGCAGTCAAATCTACATTTTGAGCATTGGTGTCTGATGGGGGGACTGGAATAGAGTGATTCTACTACAGATGGATAGAGCATCGGGGGGAAATATAAAAACTAATCAAGGAAAACTTCCAAACAACTTCTTCGATCTGATGGACAATCTGGGGCTGGCGGACATATCGAGATTACGAAATAGCTCATCTAAAGAATATACTTTTTTTTCCAGAAAGGCACAAATCCCATTCAAGAATAGATATGATCTTGACAACTGGAGGACTGTTCATGAAAGGTAAGAAAATAAGAGATTTTACCTAAATCTTTCTCGGATCATAATCCAATAACGATGAACTGCAGAAAGGAAAGCGCAACATTCAGATGGAGACTTAATGAAACGTTACTGCATGATAATCAGATAGCTGAAAAAATAAAGAAGAAAGTAAAAGACTATTTTGAATTGAACATGTAGAAAGGTACAGAGATGAATATGGTTTGGGATGTGAGCAAAGCGTTCATGCGGGGTCAATTTATTCAACAGAATCACCAATTGAAAAGGAAAAGAGAAGAAAAGATGCAGAAAATATTGGAAGAGATATAAAAAGAGAACAAGAGCTAAGCCAAGACCCGGGCAAGGAGAATGTTCTGCAAGAAATTAAAATGTTACAACAACAACTGTCGTTGATGATGACAAGAGAAACACAAATTAAACTAAATAATGTGAAACAGAGATAATTTGAGTCAGCAAATAAACCGGGAAAATGGTTGGCCTATAAGTTGAGAAAAGGAAGATAAAAGAAAATGGTAACTAAAATAAAAGACAGTGGAGTGGAATTTACGGAGACCAAGGTTTTCTACTCTTATTATACTGGCTTATTTAACAAACAGGAGGTTTCAACAGAGCTGATGGACAAATACTTAGCAAAACAAAAACTTCCAAAATTTACGGCAGAGCAAAAACAGAGAATGAATGGACCCATTACGATATGTGAAATGGTGGAGAAAATAAAACAGATTAAACTTGGTAAAACTCCAGGATCAGATGGATTATCTGGGCTTTACTATAAGAAGTGTGAAGAGGAACTGCTGCAGCCATTACAAGCTACAATGAATTCCATATTGAAAAGTGGAAAGATACCGGATTCTTGGCGTACAGCATGTATAATGCTGATACCAAAAGAAGGACAAGATACAACGATGACTAACAACTATAGGCCAATATCGCTGCTTAATAATGATTATAAACTATTTGCAGCAAACTTGGCAGAAAGGATTAAAAAGATTTTACAAGAGTATATTCATGAAGATTAAAGTGGCTTTCTACCTAAAAGTCATCTGAGAGATAATGTTAGAACAGTGCTGAATGTAAGAGAATATTTGGAAAAGCATCCTGAAAGACAAGCTGCAATGATATTTCTAGATGTGGAGAAAGCCTTTGATAATTTGAATTGGGACTTCATGTTTAAGATTTTAGAACAAGTGGATTGTGGAGAGAATTTCATTAAATGGGTGAAGTTAATTTATACTCTACAGAAAGCGCAAATTATTGTTAATGGAGATCTTACTAGCCCATGTGATATAGAAAGAGGGACAAGGCAGGGCTGTCCTTTGTCTCCTTTGTTATTCATCTTGGTGTTGGAGGTCTTGAACCCGGACATAAGACAAGACGAACGAATTGGTGGAGTGAAAATTAAAAAAGAGATATACAAATTGAGGGCCTTTGCAGATGACTTGGTTTTTACATTGGAGGACCCTCTAAAGGGATTTGAGACCCTGATGAGTAAAAGTTGAAAGAGTTTGGTGCAGTAGCAGGCTTCAGGGTCAATAAACAGAAAACTAAAATATTAACCAAGAACATGGAATTACAAGAACAAAGAAAGTTGATAGAGAAGACGGGCTTTAAAACTGAGAAAAAAGTAAAATATTTGGGAGTTGTGCTGACAAACACGAATTGTATGTTATATGCTAACAATTATGTAAAAATGTGGAATGAAGTTAAAGATGACCTAGCTAAATGGGAGAAAGTGAGACTATCCTTGTTGGGAAGAATTGCTACGATAAAAATGAATGTATTGTCTAGAATGTTATTTTTGTTCCAGACGGTGCCTATTGTAAAAGGGGATGCACCACTCAAGCAATGGCATAGAGATATCTCTAGATTTATTTGGCAAGATAAAAAAACCAAGAGTAAAAATTAAAGTTTTACAAGATGCCAAAGAAAGAGGAGGTTTCTATGCCTGTTGCTTGGTGTGGATGAAAGAATGGGTAGTGCTGGAGAACAGACGGTTATTAGAGTTTGAGGGGCATGATATAAGATATATAGGGCGTAAACACTTCATACAACTTCTTATCTATGTGTTATACATACAGATCTGGCAGGGTGGGGTAAGCTAACAAACATCTATATTATTGTAAAGTCATAGTAGCATGACAGTTTGAGTACCGTTAATATCACTCTCTTTCTTGGCCTTCCTAAAAGGTCAATCTCACAGTTTATTGAGCTGTCCTATAACTGAACAAAAGGGGAGACAGATTACTCTCACAATTTAATTTCTACCACAGTAACACACTTTATGTTCTTAAGGATGTTTAGGTTTGCTATAGCAAATTAAGATTACATATTTTCATTTTCCCAAATGTTTAGGGTTTTTGTTTGATTTTTTAACACAACCATTTCATGATCTAGTTATTTTCTTTAATGTTTTTCTCTAAAAGCTTATGATGATAATTCAGCCCATCTTTATTTTTAACAGAGAGATTCTGTTCTTGCTTTCTTATCATACTTCTTGCAATTTGATCTATGCTTACAGATGGATAGTTCACCTTGCAATAATTTCATAATTATCTATCTATGGTATGATGTGTTTCTAATAGTATAACCAAATCAGTATTTTTTGATATAACTGAAAAACTAATCTGAAAAGTTGCTATTCTAAAAATTAAACCTTCATCTGGTTGTAAATATTAAGATTATACCAGCAAGAATGAGTCTTTGGTAACTCTGAGTTGTGTAAAATATAGTGAGGAAGAGTGCACTTTGGGGGGGGGGGTCACATGATTAAATTGAGTCTTTCTGAGTAGTGATTTAAATCAAATTGATTTAAATCAAATCCATCCCATTTTAAAAATATATTGCTTTCTCAGTATCCAATGGTAAATCATATTAGTCTCATTTGAAACAACTAGTATTCCTCAAAGATTATGATTTTGAATTATCTCAAATGTTATTACAGTGCCTTTGTTTTCAGCCCATGCCTTTCCTTATGCATCACAGGAAATATATATGCCCATTATCCATCCAAGGACAGTTAGCAGAGATACAGGGTTTCAAAAAAAAACCTTTCCAATGCAAATTAGGTTAATACATATAGGGAAATTTCCAGTTTTCATCTGGTTTGCTATGTGGAGGAAGTGTGTGTAATGGGGTAGGCACCTTGCAGCCCTGCAATTGTTTTGGACTACAATTCCCATTATCCCTCACCATTGGTTATGCTGGCTAGAACTGATAGGAGCTGTAAGCCATTTGGAGGACAATAAGTTGCCTGACCCTGCCCTAGAGAGATCAAATTTAGCATATTTATTTTACTTCTATTGACTAAACACAGCCTTAAAAAATACACAAGTTAATTCTTTGTCCTAATTCACCACAAGTATTTGACCTGAAATATTTGGGTGGGGGAAAATCAATGCACACCTAATGTGCTTTAAATGTTATGTGTATATTTTTATTGGGATACTTGTAAAAATTTAAAGACAATAGCACGTACTTCCCTTACATTGCTTTGAATTTAAGGAAACAAACAATGGTACCAAAGAACTGTACATAATGTCCCCCCCTTTTCCTTCGTCATGTCTTTTTAGACTGGAAGCCTGCAGGAAGGGACGGATTATATTGATTAATTGATTATAGGTAAGCTATTCTGGGAGACTTTTTGGCTTAGGAGCGGCATAAAAATACTATAAATAAAAAGCCATCTATTTCAAGAGTTCAACTCTCTGTCACTAAGGTAGCTGGGACACCTTCAATTTTGCTGACAGTCTTCATTAGCTCCATTTTACTTCTGAGACATGTATGCATTTTAATGACATATATGTATGCTAGGGGTAATCATCTGAAAAAACATTAATTACAACTTTGAAACTGCTGGGCTTGTCTAATATTCTATTTGCAATTCATATACATTCATTTATTTTTTTTACTAAGGACCTTATGAAACACATTTTACATGGAAAACTGAAGCCCTGAAAATTTTCTGCACCACATCATTGACAGTTACACAGAGAGACTATTTGAGGCTTGATTTAAATGTCTGCTTTGCTGTCCGTGAAGCAGCTTTACATATAATGTACTCTAGCTGTTCATAGTCACACCTTTTAAGAATTCAACACGGGGAAAAATTATCTGTAGATTTTTGCTGGTCCTCTCAATGGCTTTTGATATTATGGACCATGCAGTTCCCCTGGCTCATTTAGAACTAGTTGTTTGGTCTTGGAGCTCTGATTTGACCTGGGTGGTGACCATTCAAGATGTCAGCTCAGCCCCATGTGAATTTGTATGACCCACAGTGCTTGGTACTTTCATTGAAACTGCTTAGCATTTACAAAGTCACTGAATGGACTAATCTAGACTCTGTATATGTATATATGTATCCTATATAGAATACTAATAGCAAACTCATTCTCCTGATGTCTATCCCTATGTATCCAAAACGGCACCATTCATACCCAAGCAGTATCATCAGTCTTGGGGTAACCCCAAAGTTTATAAATATACAAAGTAATATTTAGGGGGGGGGAAATCCTGAGGTGTTTGACTAAAAACAGTCCAGTGAGGACTGAACATGCTTGGTGGATACAGAATGTCAACTAACCATTGGGGAGCTGGGCAGAAAGACAATGAAACCAAGTTTCCTGGAAGAGAACATGGCTGGCAGGCATCCTCAGCAGAAGCATACCACACAGCAATATTTTGTTGCGGGCCCCACTTGTACCCAGCTCTATTCCATTGTCTAAGCAACCAAAAGTTGCCATCTTGGTCCTGAGCCAATGCATGTAGGCAGTGGAGTATGAAGAAATTTAAACTTTTCTGGTGGTGAACTAACATGCCATGCCAGTGAATGACTGATGGAGTGGTTGTTGGGGTGGTTGTTGCCCCATCAACCTAAGTGTACAGCCTGTGCAGCAGCTTGGATCTTACTCTTTGATAAGCAACTGTGGTCTCCAGAGTAGCTTTTTAGCAACTATATTTGCTGTGCTGGCTCCATCCTCTCTTGGAGAAAAACATCACTTCATGCTGATCTATGCACAGCCTTTGCTAACTTGCCAGGGGCAAGGACATGTTTTATTCTGGCAAGCTAGAATGACCAGGGGGCCAACTGACTGTGAATTGTGAGGTTTACAGCTTGTTCACATGCAAAGTAAGAAAAAAGAGAGAGAGTGAGAGAGTGACCTGAATGGGAGCTGCTATAGGGAAAGGGAAGCTGATAGAAAAATGTGTATGGGATTTCTTTTGTGGAGGAGACTGTTGAAAACAGATTTTGGCTATACTGTACTGTACAGTATAGCTGAATTTTGAGAAACCAGAACTGGCTTTTTAGGAGAGGGAATTTGTATTCTCTAGTTACCTACATTCCAATTTGAAAGGGTCTTGAGGGCCACATTCCAGCAGTGTGTAGGACTAAGGACATGGGGTAGAGCCAAGAACATATGTAATTCTCACAAATTTGTATGTTTTTCTACCAAGGATACAAAACAGCTCAATTCTAAGCAAGTCTACTAAAGAGTAAACTCCACTGAAATAGCTCTCACGCCTGCAAATGCAACGGCTCCATCGTATGCAGTATATTTAAAGTTTAATTGCCTTTAAATAACTACCAAGCTTGCGGGCCAGATCAGGAATCCCAGATTCAGCCCATGGGAATGAAGATTCCCCATTCCTAGCATATGACATACTTGCTGGGGAAGTGGAACAGTATACTTCCTATGGGCATGCAGGGATTCAATTCTATCTGTCCTACAAGCCTTTCTTCCCAATTCTGTGTGAGGTGGGAGACAGCAGGTTGTACTTACTCAGTAGAAAGGGAAAGGCTAGCTCAGGAATACATTTATATTTCCACCAGCTACTAGCAATAATTCTTGGCTATCAAGTCCAAATATAACTGCTTAGGGATTTTATTATATTTAGTATAGAAGTATTGCAAATAAATACATAATTTATGGACTCCTATCCATGTGCTTGTATGTTCCAGTCTTGACTACATTATGTAGAAATGCCTTGGAAGACAATGATTTTTCTCCTTTTAAAGTATCAGAAAGGGAGAACAGATTCAGCCTTTACTTTGCAGACTACACTGGCTGAAATTTGCTTTTTAACTGCAATTCAAGGTACTGGCTGTAACCTATAAAGCCCTTCATAGCCTAGTATTCATATAGACGTTTCTCCTGGCTGAGTGACAATGCACTTGAGCAATAGTGTTCATAATCTGGGTTAAAGGAAAGGTGCTCCTATGTGAGTTCTTATAGGTATGAGGAAATATTGGATGCGGGGTGGAAAACATAATTGAAGGGGGAGAAAAGATCAAGGGGTCTGGAAGATGATCTCTCTTCCCCTTGATAACCTTTCTCCCTACCTCAATGTCCCTGATTGCTCTACCAGCCTACCTTCAACTCTGTTGGTGGTGGTGCTGAACACCAAATCAGACCATAGTAAGAACAGAACCATCCATGACTTGATCATGAATGGAGATATTTACTTGCCTTAAATCACCAAAACTGGGTTGATTAACAGGGTAGAAACAAATCTCATAGAATTTGAATTGCTTCAGCACAGTATTGAAATGTTTTTAGTGCAAAGTACATACAGCCCTGACTATACTACATCAGATTTCACAGAACAGTCAAGGACACTAGACATACCACTTAATAAGGCTGGCAAAATGCCAGCCTTGGAAGTTAAACGTGTTTACACTTTTTAGCATTTCAGCATTTCACACTACTTCATTTTTTACATACAGACAGCATACCAGTTCATCCCTTTCTCTTACAGCTGCACTTAATTTTCAGTTCCCTTTGTACTGATGCTGATCACTGGATCCATCATTTCTTCTAGGATTTTCCACTCTGTTTCATCAGTGTTGAAGTTGACTAGTTTATCTCCTATCCAACATTATATGATATTAAACTCTGTATTAGTAAAATATTGTTACAATAGATATTGTCAAAAGTTGATGCTAGTTTATAAAGGACTTCACTGCAGCAATTTTCCACTTAAAAATGTGTCTGCCAAGCTAGAGTATTTTCAAGTGTTGCAGCACATAAGCACTTTTTTCAAGACAATGTCACCAACTGAATGTCAGTTAATCTTCCTTCATAAAGGTGCACAGCTATTTATGTTATAAACCAGCGGTCATTTGTATAACTTCTTATTTTCCCTGAAACGCAAACTCTGAAACAGTGATACGGGACAGAAAATTATCAGAAACCTTTCCAGCGCTTTACTTTTCTACAGATTTTTTTTCATTTCATAAGTTCATTAGTAACAATGAATGGATGCTAATTGCAAATACAATATTAAGCAAGCTTGCCGGTTTCAAAGTAGTAATTAATGTTTTTCAGATGGTTATCCCTAGCAAGCACTCTTATTGAAATAAATACATGATTTAGCATATCATACACAGTCCTTTGGGTTGTTAAAATTAATGTGTCAACAGTTTTCAGAACCTTTGTTTTCTTCTTAAATGTAATAATAATAATAATAATAAAAAAATATTTCTTACCCGCCTCTCCATTTTGATCAAGGCGGGGAACAACAGTAAATATATAATACATAAAATTGAATTAAAACATAATATAAGCAATGGATCGCAAGTACATGTTATTGCCTTTACATTTTTACAAGTATTGCAATAAAAGAATTTCAATAAAAAATTCAATGTAATGTAACATTTAAATCACATTATGTGTGCTTTGATTTCCCCCACACAAATATTTCAGGTCAAATACTTGGGTGTATGGGGTGGGGGGCTATGCTGATCCTCCTTCAAAAAGAACCATTTTTGTATACGCTTGATAATTTTGTATGTTTAATAATTGTAAACCGCCCAGAGAGCTTCGGCTATGGAGCGGTATATAAATGTAATGTAATAAATTTTATCCTCAGTATGCTTTCCACCAATTTACCCAACATGGATATTAACCTAACTGACCTGTAATTTCCAGGATCCCCTAGCTAGGATCCTTTTCTTAGCTGTTCTTATCTACTGTTCTTATTACTATGATTATTCTCTTATTTCTGCTTTGTGAACCTCTTCCCCCCTTCATATGTTTTAATGTGATTTTAGATTGTAAGCCTCTAGGCAGGGTATCACTGTTTTATTTGTATATTTTGTACAGCACCAAGTACATTGTTGGTGCTATATAAATAATAATAATAATAATAATAATAATAATAATAATAATGATGATGATGATGTTACACTGACCACTTTTCAGCCCAATGGTGAAGGGACTTGTGAAATTGCTGATCTAACAAAAATGTTCCCATCTGAATTATTTAGGGGTTGATACTTGAAATCGTTAAATAATATTAACTGGGTCCTGAAGAAGCTGCAAACTGTTATCCTGGAACTGAAATACGCAGCTGCCCTAATAAAGTCTTGAGGAAACCCATATGGAGACTCCAGTCTCCTATTTAAGAAGACCTCAGACTTGTTCCTTAATTTTGCTTTCTTGCAAACTCACAGGAGGGGGTGAAATGCTTTAGTTCAAGGCCTTGCAGCTGTTGATAAAAATGGAGAAGAGCTTCAAGACATGCTCAGACACTAATTAATAGCTCGTGGCCAGCACCTGAAATGACAAGAAGATGGAGAATTTCTCTGCTTGATGACTATTGGTTTGATAAGTCAAATAGTATTATTGGAAGACAGCGAAGATGGCCTTGAGATTAAGGAGATGTACTGTCGGGGGAAGCTTCAACCAACTATTACACACAGATAGGGAAGTTTCAAATGACCCCAAAAGAGATTATGGAAGCTTCAAAGAATCCCAAGAGAAATTGTGAAAAACAACGTTCCAAACATGAAAGAGCAAAAAGAGAAGATACTAGGGACAGGTGGATACCTCCCTCCAATTGACAGATGGGTGATCCCACAACCATTGTAGTCCTATCTCTGATCAGAACAAGGATATATAACCTCATGAAGGGAGGTATCTCAATGCTCCCGTTCACACAAGCAAAACAAGCCATTGTGGTTTAAGGCTGTTGCATTATTTGAGGGTTGTTTCCCCCTCAAACAAGTCATGTTGCCTAGGTTCAGACAACACAACAAGCTGCATCTGGGTGAATAATTAGGCTACTGGCACCCTGCAGGCATCACTGATTTAAACAAGCCACAGTGGCTTTCACATTCACTTCAGATCTGATCTTCAGTAGACCATCTTATTTGTTCATTTATTTGTTTGATTTGTATTCCACTTTCTAAGTAGCATCTTTAAAGTAGCTTACAATATACATTTTTTAAAAATCCAACTGACACAGCAGGAACCACAAACTCAAAAAACAAAACTGAACACCACAATCAGATCAAGTTGAGAAGGAGCCAGCACCTGATGTTCCATTCCACAAAGCAGTTGATAACATTTGGCCATGTTTGTGTGTGTTGGGGTGGGGGTGGGGGGAAGAATCCAACTGGAATAGGCCCTGATGTTCCCTTCGGACCCAGTGACCTGGATAACCGAATATCTTGCCCTTTTTGTAGTTTGAGCTAATTTAAACCCCTTTATATTTTTGGTTAACTCCTTTAGCTCTCACATATAAAATTGACCCCTTAGGTGATGAACCTTTAAAACCAACCTTAAGGTTGTGGTTAAGGAACTTTAGTTTCTCCCTTTATTTCTCCCATGCCAAAGGTGGCAACATGTAAAATAAAGGCAATGAGAAGGGGAGGGAAGAACTGTTCAGTTACCAAGCACTAATATTAATCCAATAAAGGCCAACAAAAGAATGTGAAAAGGGGAAATTTAAGTGAAAAAAAGAAAACTGTAAGAAAAAAAATCATGAATGTTTTAAAAATAAGACTAAACAGTTATTTGAAAATATACTAACAGAGTGACAGTACCAAAAAGGAAAGTATAGTTAAGCATAGTGAAGGAAAATAAAAGCACTGACTGGGTTCAGATGACCAGTGTGGGAAACAATGCGACCGGGATTATCCTAATTACCCACATCTCATCGCAGGTTTCCGTGTTGTCAGAACCCAACCCGTGGTGACATTTCACCCACCCTACAACCCCTACTGCAAGTAAAGGGTTGTAGAGTGGGCGAAAAGTCACCACAACCGTGGTGTGAGGCAGGTTTGGACAACATGGCAACCTGCACTGACGGTAAGGGAAACAACCAACACCATATTGCTTCATCTGAACAACCTTACTGTAAAATACACCATTAATAAGAGACTGGAGAATTCTACTAAAAGTCCACATCACATAAGGAAAGTTGGCCTTGCTGGCTGAGGCTAATGGGAGTTTAAGTCCAAAATGTCTGGAGGGAACCAGGATAAGGAAGGCTTCAACAGATTGAGGGAGTTAAGGTTGTTCATATTCAGAAAACAGAAAGATAAGGTGTGTACATTTAGATACTGTGAGTAGAACAAGGGAAGCATTGTAGAAGAAATAAATTATGGAAAGGAAGATGATAAAGATAAAAAACGAGAATATACATGTTTATTGAGCAAAGTTAAAGAACAAAAATGTAGAAAGGCGTGTGAAATGTACTGATAAGAGTAGCTAGATCACACAATATGCCCCCCCAATCTGCACAGAAAAATAACACACCTTCATATGTTAAAAGGCTTACGGCCCTTTAGACTGTTAAGCAAATCATCAATTTTAAATAGGCAATTTGATAAATGTGCTAATATTGCTTAGGCAACATTTCAATGTAATTATTTCAAGTTAAGTCTTTACATAACATAACATGCTGTCATAACGGAAAGGTCAATGCCATTTAGCAAAGCATCAAGGGTTTCCACAAAATCTCTCAACTAGTGAGCAGCCTCTTTCATAGTAAGCACAACTTTGTTGGTGTTTATGGGAGTCTATTTTAGAATCTACCTGGACGTAGTCTATTTTAAAACCCTACCCTATGGTTATACTAATTTTCTACACCTTCTAGGGAAGTCTCACTTTTAAACTGTTTAAGAAAGGATGAAACTAAGCTGTGTGCTCCTATAATAGCAAATTAGAAAAGTTAACAGAAACGTACTAAAATACTTTCCCATGGCATATACCCATTATTTTAAAGCCTTTCTCAAAAAGTCTCCACTGGTATTATCATACATTCTGTCCCCCTGCTCTTTAGTAAGCTCCTCATTCTAATATCCCTTACATAGAAGTTGAGAGCAGCATTATCCCTCCACCACAGCAACATATGTGTATGAGAGTTTCAACTGCTATTATTCTTTTCTTACTTTACTATTTATGAAGACAGATGGAACTAAATTGATCAAGCCAACCTCCAAACAACTTTAGGCAGGTGGAGTATAAATATTATAAACAATATGATACATGAATGCTCATTCATACATACAAGTTAAGAAGTCACAAATATGCATATATTAGCCACTGTAAAGTACAAGCTAGCACTATTGCTGAATTTTGCTCACGATGAAGATACTGGTACAAGCTTGGAAGCTTTGGGAGAATACATTTTCCTCTTTAAGGTAGTGCATATTGGCAGTGACAATGTTACCTGATAAAAGACAGCTAGGCCATGGCTAGACCAGGCCTATATCCTGGGATCATCCCTGTGAATCCAAATGACACACAGGGGATCCCAGGAGCAGGCAGGGATGACCCCTCCATTTGCCTGGGATAATCCTTAGGTCTAGCTAAGACCTATGTCTCAAAATGCTGGGAAAGTTTGATCTTTAAGAAGCTGAAAAATAAAAGTATTTTTTTCAGAATCTTCAACATTTTGCATCTAATGTAAATGCTTTCCATTTTTTCCCCATATTTTCCAGTGACAAATGTTGTGCCAGTCCACTTTTAGCAACAAAACAAAGAGTGAAACAAGAAAAGACATATTGTAAGGAGTCTGTAAGGGAAGAGGATTAGAGGAGTGCAGACAAACTCGCTAATCCCTTTATCACCTTCCATAGTTGTATGGCGTGGATCTTCAGATGAGTGTGAATGTACTTTTCGAACTGGTCTCACAGTTCTGTCTCTTAGATTTCCATTGCATCACCATGATAGTACCACATACTGAACAGCAGTCATGGGGATTATGGATTTGTGGACTTCTTGAAGGTGCACAGGAGCATACTGCAGCCACCATGCCAATGTCTATCTCTATATATAAAATGCTTGAGTATGTTTCCATAAAGGCTTCAGCTGATACAGGTTGCTAAGCGACAGTAACAACATGTAACATCACCTGATACAGGTTGCTAAGCCCCTCGCCCAACTCCTCCGGGCTTTCCAAGGTAATCCTACTCCCCTTTCTGCCTCTTCACTCCCCCCACCCATGAAGGGGGCAGCGCCACAGTCCGGAGCATGAGTGAGGCACGGCCGGGGCCCTTAGTGGCTGGCTGGGAGGCTGCTTGTCTGCTGCGAGCCCAGGCCCCGGCCTAATCTTATGCGAGCTGGGCGCGCAGCCCAAGGCTGACAGGAACCCCGGGGAGAGGGTCTGGATCATGAGCGAGGCCGGGTGGGAGGCCGCTCACCTACTGTGAGCCCAGGCCCCAGCCTAATCTCATGCGAGCTGGGCAGGCGGCCCAAGGCTAACAGGAACTCTGGGGAGAGGGGGACACCTGCTCCCCTTCCCCCCAACCTCCCTGCCCCCCAGGTCTGCCAGATGGCGCTGTATCAGCAGCCTCCAAGCAGCCCGCTCCCCCGCGATATTTAATTCAAAGTGTTTTTTTTATTAAGGACTGTAAAGTCCCAAATACTATTGTCTGCACTTGTTGGAGACTCCCTCAACCGCACAATATAGATGTGTAACTGTATTTTAACTTTGCTGTTTTAAATTTGTATTTTAAATTTGTATTTTTGCATTGCTGCTGCTTTTATCTTGGTTGTGCTTTTATACTGTATTTTATATTATGGATTTATACTGTTGTTTTATACTTTGAATTGCCTTAATTTTGTAAACCACCCAGAGAGCTTCAGCTATTGGGTGGTATAGAAATGCAATAAATAAATAAATAAAATTCCCTTTTTAAAAAGTCTCTCCCTCCACACCCTGTATACTTTAGGCTGTAAGGTACTTGGCATCAGGGAACTGTCTAAATGAACTCTGTAAAGCACCATGTACACGATGATGCCATAATAGCAAAACACCACCAACAGTCAAAGCATCTGTAAAACAGTGAAAAGTGACAAAGATGAGCTGTCAAAAGAACCAAATATTGGATTGTTTCCAATGGTGTCATTCAGACAGTAAAAAAATTCTACTGCTTGCAGAAACCGTTCTTATCCTTGCACAAGTGTCAAATCCAATAATTGATTCTGCTTGCGCAAGTTGTTTCACAAGACATTTCACAAGCTGTTCCTCAAATCGTTGCACAATTCATTACATCATTAGAAATGTTGTTTGTGTTGCACAACTAATTTCAATTACAGGTTTACACTAGTTGTACTAGTTCTGCATTATATCCAACAACATACTAGTGAACAAATACAAGAATTGGTGTTTTTAGGATGTTTTTAACAATGTATATTATGTTTTAATTCAGTTTGATGTATTTGATCTTTTATTGTTGTTCCCCGCCTCAATCAAAATGGAGAGGCAGTAAGAAATATATTTTAATTATTATTATTACTCTATTAGCGGTTGCACAACCACAATGAGAACTAACACTAGTGCAATTTGTCCTACACAATTTGTGGAATGCCTAAACAATGGCTTGCACAAGGAAAATCAAAGCATTTGAGTTGAATATTGCAGGAGGAGACGAACAGGGATTCTGCAAGCAGAAGAAGCATTGCGCTAGTGAAATGACACCACTAGGTACAACCCATTGGCCTGGCTCACACATAATGCTAACCCATTGTTTATCTAAAGCACGGTTTGTTGCTGTACCCAGGGTTTTTCTGGGAGATGATCGAACTAACAATGGTTTGTTTTTCAGTCACTAGGTTGTTTCCATCCTCCTTCACCTGCTCCTTCCCTATATCCCAACTGCCTTTGTGACACTGCAGTACATGGAGGAAATTAGAATGTGAGCCTAAACCTGTTCTTATAAGAAGGTAAGGGACAGAAAAATAGAATGTGGGCTTGACCTTTATGAAGGCCAAGACAGAGAGATAACTGTGTTGTAACTAAAAATGCTTATGCTTCATGCTGTTGCACCATGTCCTGCTTTATTGGTCCCTGGCTGAAGGCTGGTTGGCCACTGTGTGAATAGAGTGCTGGACTAGATGGACCCTTAGTCTGATCCACCATGGTGCTTATGTTCATGACTCTGCATAAAAGACCCTCCCCATGTTGGAGCGGAATGTTTAGAAGTGATAAGGAATTGCACATGTTATTATATTTATTTATTATTATATTTATTTGTATCCCGCCTTTTGCCTAATGCTGGGCCTCAAGGCGGCCTTACAAAGTTTAAAATATACATGGGGGGGAGGGGGAAACAAAACCATAAACTATTAAAAAATACACAACAAAATTATAAGACATTAACATAGATGGAGGGCTGGATTATTCTCCAAAGGCCTGCTTGAACAAAAAAGTTTTAGCCTGCTTCCGAAAGCCCATCAAGGAGGGAGCCAGCCTAGCTTCCCTAGGAAGAGAGTTCCAGAGCACCGGAGCAGCCACCGAGAAGGCCCTCTCCCATGTTCCCACCAAGCGTGCCTGTGAAGAAGGTGGGACTGAAAGAAGGGCTTTTCCAGAAGATCTCAAAGCACGGGCAGGCTCATAAGGGAGAATACGTTCTTTCAAATAACCTGGACCAGAACCATATAGAGCTTTATAGGTCATAACCAGCACTTTGAATTGTGCCCGGAAACAGACTGGAAGCCAGTGGAGCTGTTTTAACAGGGGAGTTGTGTGCTCCCTGTAACCAGCCCCGGTCAACAATCTGGCTGCAGCTCTTTGAACCAGCTGGAGTTTCCGAACACTCTTCAAAGGCAGCCCCACGTAGAGCGCGTTACAGTAATCCAATCGGGATGTAACTAAGGCATGTGTCACCATGGCCAGGTCTGACATCTCTAGGAACGGGCGCAGCTGGCGCACTAGCTTTAACTGTGCAAATGAACTCCTGGCCACTGCCGAAACCTGGGCATCTTGGCTCAGGGCTGAATCCAGAAGTACACCCAAGCTGCGGACCTGCGTCTTCAGGGGGAGTGTAACCCCATCCAACACAAGCTGAATCCCTATTCCCTGATCTGCCTTTCGACTGACCAGGAGCACCTCTGTCTTATCTGGATGTTAGCCCTACGCCCTTTTCAGCATAAACAAGATATTGCATCAGACTGTATTGGATAATACGAAACATATATCTTGTATTTAATTGGCCCCTGTATTTGATTGGTTGTAGATTTCATATTGTAATGTAAAGATTGGTGCGTTTTGGATCCTTTACAATAACTGTATGTTACCCCTATAAAGGTTGTGAACCACCGGAAACAAGGCAGTCTGACCTTGCGCAGATTCTGTGCAATCGCCACTTTTGCCATTACTCGTAATAAAGTTCTTTCCCTAAAGAAAGGAGATGGTGTCTTGAGATTCATTGACCCCCACTCAATGATCCTAAAAACAAGGAACAGAATTTCCTCAACAAGTACTGGCATGTAAAGAGGCTGTTATTTTGGTTTTTAACCACACTTGCCCACTGCCTCTGTAGCCTGGTGAAACACTTCATGATCAAACCACAACTCTGGGTCCACATATACTGACAACTCTTGATTTAAATAACCCATAGTTAGCCAAAGGTTCCAGGTTTGCTTGTAACGACAACCCACAATTCAACAAATCATGGTTTGTCATAATGCGTGAATCAGGTCGATGTAGCAGGAAGTAAACCATGTTCAGATGGCTAAACCACCCCAAAAAAGCCACAGCTTATTTTAGAAGGATCACCAGAAGGTAGGCACCTTCAGGCCTTGCTTCTCCGTAAAACTCAAGAAGAAGAAGTAGGTAGACACCCTCCAAAGTAACAATACATAGATTGTTCAAAAAACATTCTAAAAGTTCCTGATGTATTTATGGACTAGCAAAGGGAGCAATGGAAGAAAATGGTTACTAAAACAGCAAAGAGCTTTCACTGTTTGTAATGCTATATTATTATGGTGCTCTTGAAGAAATGTTAGGCAGATCAAAAACTGAATTAAATTAAGGATGTATAAAAATGAAAATATATCACTAGTAGAAATTCAGATGCAAATATGAGAATAAGGAGCTAAGACCTATAAACATTGCTTGAAATAATATGATGTATAGGAAGCATGATACTGATGACACATACAGGAGTCTCAAGGAATACTGAAAAGAGATGTATATATTATTATGCATACAATAACTTTATCAGACACAGACTATTCACTGTCAGTACATAAAGTAGACCACCCTCAAGCTTTTTCTTTTTCTAAAGAAAATTCAACTTTCTCCCACACACATTTCCCTCTTATCCTTACTATAAGCCAGGTATCAGCAACAAAAGTTGGATGCATCTGTCAACCAGAAATAAACACACACACACACACACAAATATCTCTATGTAAGTTTTTTCAGCAAACAGTGGCATTCCTCTCCTGACAATCTGAAAGAGACAAATTCTAAAGAAACTGAGAACTTGTGAAGAGACAATGCCTCACTTCAAAGTAAACTATTAAGAAAAGCCATACCCAGATGAAATACACCAAATGTAACGGACACAGACCACCAACACCCATTTCATAGAACATAACCAAGACTCCATAATACAGTTCTAAAAAGTTCTTTTTAAAAATTATTAGCCCCAACATCTTCAGAAGGGGAACTAATATTGTCAATAACTGGTTTTTAGACCATGCTATGAAGCCCAAATATTTGACTTCGACAGAGATAAGCTCCATGGTCCAGGGGTTCACACAGATTTCCTGGCTCACACCTATACAAAAGACAGGATGCAGTGCATAAACAATGGGAAGTTGCAGTCAATCAGAGTTTCCCTTCCTAAAGGCCAAGTTCCAATTTTAAAGTATCCCACATTTAAAGCCCCACAAGTTTTCCTATACGGTCACAAAAATCCTATCTCTGGTGAAAGGCAGAACTTCTCTGTCTTCCCAGTAGGAGCCACCATGACCTTAAAACGGCCACAATCACACCCTATTGTTTATTTTTCACATTCCAGCTCTCGGGATGCCGCGTCTGCTGCCTCTAGGTCCTTTCCTTGCTGCATCTCAGACGGCGTCCCTGCACACTTTATGCATCTGATGAACCTACCAAAAGCTCATGACACAATTAACTTAGTTAACAGCTTCTCGATGAACCAGTTACGGGGCAGCCCCGAAACCCATTTGAAACGTATTTATTGGAAATGAATGCTTTCCCCGCACCTCTCGTTTCTCATGCAACTGGGGTTAAGGGGAAAGGCTTCCACAACAAAGGGTGATACCCAGACCAGGTTTAGCCCCGGTACCTTTTTGCCAATTAAACGTCGACTACACAGTTTATCACCGTTACTCTTCCGATACCAACTACGGAGCGGAATTGCGAAGCCCCCCCCCAACTCGTCGCCCCCCTCCCCGCTAATTCCGGTGCTGCTTCGGAGCAGTGAAGCTTGTGCTCCTGAAGACTGACGAGGCACGAGGGTTTTCTTACCCGGGTTGCAATGCAGCGGCGAGGGCGGCGTGGAGACGGGCGACGACGGGGCCGGTGAAGGCTGAAGCAAGGGTGGCGGGGGAGGCAACGGTGGGTCTTTGGGGCCGCCGCCGCCCGGCGAAGGAGCAGTAGGAGGCGGCAGCATGAGGTAGCGGTGAGGCGGAGGCAGGCAGCGCAGGCAGAGCGAGTGGAGGCAAGGCAGCAGCTTGGGCCGCCGGCTCTGGATATGTTGCCCGCACACCCCGCAAGTGTCCAACAGGTTGACCCGCGACTCTCCGTTGGCCCGGTCCGCAGGGCCTTGCCGGCTCTCAGCCTCATTTTCCCCACTCATGGCGACTGGACCGGCCAGGCAGGGCCCCGGTCCCGCAGGAGACTCATCCATTGTTTGGCGGCAGCGGCGGCGGCGACACCCGGCGCAAATCGCCTCTCCCAACAGCCGCTTCCCTCCCCCGGCGCGTAAGGGAGCCCCGCCCCTCAACGGTGGCTGGCGGCGGCGGCGGCCGCTGCCTTCCCCGCAACTATAGTGCCGCCGCTCTTTGACCGAACCCGCAGAGGAAGTCGCTCGCGCACGGAGCTGCGCGCGACCAACGGGCACCCAGGCCCCGCCCCTTTTGCTTTCCCCTCTCCAGTGACAGAACCACAACTTCTCTCCTCCGACGCCACGCCCCCTCGCCTCTCATCGCCCGGGGTTAAACTCCTCCTCCTTTCTCCTCAGGGCTCTGGCTCCTGTCTGGAGAGCGGAGCCCCACGCGCTCTGGCGCATCGCAATTCAGCCAGGCCGCAGCAGCTCGCTCTCGCGCCCTTTCCCAAAGGCCAAATCCATCGCTGCCACAAGCTCAGCCACGCCCCTTTCCTCTTTGGCACAGAGCGAGGACCCGCCTCTCAGCCTCCTAATGTTTCCTGGTTGGTCAATTTTGGCTCCTCCCGCTACTTCCTCATATAGTCGGCTTTTCCTCACTGGTTAACAGGCATTATAAAAATCAAGCCCGGAAGTGAAAGGATGTTTTTGTGACCAAGGTTTTCTGGAGGCAGCATACTGTCTCAGGCTTTAAGAGCAATGCTGTAGAGTATTTTTTTTTGAAGAGGGAAAGGGAAGTTCTCGATGAAGCTGCTGGAAAGCTTTAAAAAAAAGTTTGAAATCTTGTACTATTATCAACCAAAGCTGCCCTGTATTACTTAACATTAACACACTATGAATTCAAGCATGTATTTGTTTTATTTATATCCTACATCCGTCTAAGGAATTCAGATTGGTGTATGGTCTGCCTCCTGATTTGTCACAAGAGCCTTGTGAGGGAGCCAGTGGTAATAATTTGTCCCAATGAGCAGGAAATTGAATCCAGATTTTCTTGTCTGAGCCTGCACTCATCTTGCACACCACACTGGCTTTGACCATTTACTCCTCTGAACAGGTGTATATTTTATTTATTTTAGTTACAATGTTTATATGCATCAAAACAGATTCTGGAGCTGTGAACAATGAGACAAAATGATATAAAAAGAATAAAACAAGATATAATTATTTCACACACACACACACACAGAGTGCCAATTAAACTGGCTGTTCAATCAAGGAAAGCTTCAAGAAAAAGCTGTTTTCAGGAGGTGCTGAAAACAACATAGTGGCCTGCCTAATCTCCAGAGGCAGAGAGCAGGAAGGGGGCCACCACAATGAAGGCTCTTTTTTGGGTGGATTCCAATCAGGCCATAAATCCATGTGGAACCACAAGGAGCGTGCCCTCTGATTACCTCAGCAACCTGGCAGGTTGGTAAGGGAGAAGGCACTTTCTCAGGTGTATGTTCAGATTGGGTTGCAGGTCAGTTCCCTGCTTTGTTGAGAACTATCAAGTTTATTGTTGAAAGGGGCAGTCAGTATTAAATGAATGTATATCTTTCGGTTTACTTATTTAGATTTTTCACCAACCTTATTTCCAAAGTAGAGTTAATTTAGTTTGGAGCCAACCTATTTTAAATCTTGTTTTCCACTGCATTCCTTTCCCCTACATCTTTAAAACAACAACACACACAAAATATATCTCCTCCATTTAAAAGACAAAGAGATAGGAAAACTACCCAAGGGGAAAACTTAATGGCTATTGTAAGACACAATGAGCAATTTGTAGTCCATCTGTAGCTGCATAGTTGCAAATGGGCCTCGGGTATTACAGCAAGCAACCTTTTGGTGGAATCTGATCCTTTGGCGGGGCGGGGATGCTACAATAGGGTTACCATATGAAAAGGAGAACAGGGCTCCCTTATCTTTAACAGTTGTATTGAAAAGGAAATTTCAGCAGGTGCCATTTGTATATAGGGGGAACTTGGTGAAATTTCCTCTTCATCACACCAGTTAAAGTTGCCCTCTTTTAAATCTGGTCACTCTAGTATAGCTCCTGCAGCTTTAACAACTAACAGTTGACTGCAGATTTAACAGTCAACTTCCTGACTGTTAGAGCAGTATGGCAATGGAATCAGTTACCTAGGGAGGTGGTGGGCTCTCCCACACTCGAGGCCTTCAAGAGGCAGCTGGACAACCATGTGTCAGGGATGCTTTAGGGTGGATTCCTGCATTGAGCAGGGGGTTGGACCTGATGGCCTTGTAGGCCCTTCCAACTCTGCTATTCTATGATTCTATGAACTTCTGTGATGAATTTATTTATTTACTTATTTTATTACATTTATATACCGCCCCACAGCTGAAGCTCTCTGGGCGGTTTACAACAATTAAAAATAGTAAACATTAAAAGTATACAAAAATTTAAAAAAACATAAAAACAGTATAAAACAACAGTATCCATTTAAAAAGAGGGAATTTCACCAGGTACTCCATATATACAAATGGTACCTGCTGAAATTCCCTTTTCTATGCTACTGTTAAAGATACAGGAGCCCTGTCCTCCTTTTCATATGGTCACCCTATGCTACAAGCAATGGAAAAACTGAGTTTCCACTTACATGAGCCTGATATCAATCTCCACCCTCCCTCCCTACATATTTCATCTGTAAATCCAATATTTAAACATTCAAGGGGTAAAATGTATAGTTGATTT